>NC_092504.1:124828995-125453995 GCF_047511675.1 Marmota flaviventris
CAGTGTCTGGTGTACAAGTGAATCCCTCAGTAAAATATTTTTTTAAGATATTTATTTTTTAGTTGTAGTTGGACACAATAACTTTATTTTATTTATTTATTTATTAACTTTATTTTTTTTAAATTTATTTTTATGTGGTGCTGAGGATTGAACCCAGGGGCACATGCAAGGTGAGTGCTCTACCGCTGAGCCACAACCCCAGCCCTCAGTTAAATATTTTTAAAAATTGAGTGAATGAATATATAATCGTAATCATGGCAATCATGGGTTTTATTTTTTATTGCTGCTGTAACGAATTAGTGCAAACTTAATGTCTTAAAACAATATAGATTTATTGCCTTTAAATTCTTTAGATCAGAAGTCCAAGAAAGGTCTCACTGGGCTGGGTGTCAGCTGATTGCATTTCTTGCTGAGGGCTCATGGGAAGACTCTGTTTCCTTGCTCAATCATATGGGCAGAATTTCATTCCTTGTGGTTCTAGGACTGAAGTCTCTGCTTCCTCCTACCTGTCAGCTGGGGCAAGTTCTCAGTGTCTAGAAGCCTGCCTTTTTAAACTCATTCCCTTCCTCCACCTTCAGCCAGTAAGAGTGGTTGAGTGCCTCTTTTTCTTGGAATTCACCTGCAAAAGTTTTGTATCCTAGGCTGGGGTTGTGGCTCAGCGGTAGAGTATTCGCCTTGCATGTATGAGACACTGGGTTCGATTCTCCGCATCATATGAAAATAAATAAAATAAAGTCCATCAAAAACTAAAACAAATGTATTTTTTTAAAAAAGGTTTTGTATCTTAGAGTGGAAGTGGGTCTTCTGTTCACAGTGTATAATTGTGGTTTATTCTTTTAACGCAGGCCCATGTGCATTATGTGCTATCTAGATGGTTTCATCCATTGAATCCAGTTCACAGCTTGTTCATACAGTGGACTTCAGACCTCCACTTTGTTTACCCACCTCTTCTTTATTCCTTCATGCCTCCTTTTTTTCTCTAATTGGTAAGACATTTTCACCATCCCATTCTTTATTTCTCTATTGGTTTTCCAGTTATAAATTTTTAAAATCATTTTAGGTGGTTATCCTAAATATTAAGATCTGCATTCTTAAACTCATTGTAATAGGACTTAAATTACTTAAATTACCTTAGCACTTCCTGAATAAAAAGAAAGAACATTACCACATTTAATCCCTTCTCTTCCTATGCATAATTGTTGTTACTTGTTTTATTTCTATCGTATGTTAGAGCTTGCCCGTGACTTTATTATTACTTTTATTTTAAGCTCTCATTATATATATTTAATGATACCAACACACTTTTTCCAAGTGCTCTTTATTTCTTCCTGCAGTTCTATGTTTTCAACTGGTCTCATTTTTCTTTGGTTTCAAAACTTTCTTTAGTAATTCTTCCAGTGAAAGTCTTCCAGTGAAATGTCTTCTCCACACTTTTGTTTACCTTAAAATATATGTATATCTCCTTTATCTTTGAAGAATATTTTTGCTGGGTATAGAATTCTAGATTGACAGTTTTGTTTGTTTTTAATTTTCATCAACTTCAAGATTTCATTCTCTTTTCTTCTGGTTTCCCTATTTTTGGTTGAAAAGCCGGTGGTGGTTGTTATTCTTCTTTTAAAGTTTCAATTTTCCCCTCTGGCTCTTGTAACATTTTCTTTTTGTTGTTGGTTTAAAGTAGTTTGATCAAGATTAACGAGGTGTGGTTTTCTTTGTATTTATCCTGATTGGGGTTTGCTAAGCCTCTTGAATCTGGGAAATGGTGTTTTTCACCAGTTCTGGTACATACTTGGATTATATCTTTTCTGTTTCATTTCCTTTTTCTCCATTTTCCTCCTTTCTGGAATTCTGATGATAGCAAATTCAACATTTCACTGGATACCCCATTTCTTTTCATATTCAGCTTTGTTTTTCTTCCTATTTGTGTGTGTGTGTGTGTGTGTTTCATTTAGGATATTTTCTATATCTGTTTTAATTCAATGGTATTACCCCTGCAAGTCAGACTGTTGTTATTTAAGGGGTTCTTGTTTTTAGATATATTTTGTGGCTCTAGAATGTCAGTTTTTTTAAAAAAATAAATCCAATTTTCGGTTGAAATTCTATTCTTTTCCTTTCTTTAATTCCTTTGGAATATTAGAATTGGGCATTTCAAAGCTCTTATGTACTAACTCCCATATCTGAATCCTCTAAGATCTACTACTGTTATGTTTTATTTTTTGATCACCAACCACACTGACTTTCCACAAAGGTATTAATTTTCAGTTGGAGGTCACATATTGAGTAAAGGATCTTCAGATGCTCCAGATGATATATTCTGCCAGTGAGGGTTCTACATTCGGTAGATAAACCTGCATTAAGGCAGTTTGGGACTGGGTGGTAGCTATATATGACTCAGTTTGAATCAGTTCACCTCTGTTTTTTCAGGCGTGTTCTTCCAAGTCTTTTCATTGAAAGCTTTTTATTGAAAGTCTTCATCACCTTAGCCTTGAAAGTCATCCCTTCAGAGGTTTGGGACTCTGGTCTCTGGTCTCCTTCTTCCCACTGCTTCTAACTTTGGCCAATGTCTAGAGGAGGAGTCCGGCCATCTGTTTGAGGCAGGTCCCATCTTCAAGCGGGACTTTGTCTCTGAAATACCATGCTACTACAGATTTCAGTTTGTGTTATAAAAGCTTCCTAGTCTCAGAATTCAGCAAACATACTGTGGGAAGAACTAACCATGTGTTTAGGATTCCTGAAGTTTCCAATTGTCCCGCCAACCCTACATGACCACTAAAAGCTTTGCTGATTTCTCATTCTCCCCGTGAAGTCCCTCTGTGAGGGCCAAGCCCAGTCATCAGCCCACGTCCAGAACTGGCGAACCTCCCACAGCAGAAAATGGTCAGTCACAGACTGTTCATCTCAGAAGCGCTCTTGCTTTTATGGTTTAATTCCCCTTGATTTCTTGACTTCCAGGGTCTTTTAAAATGATTTTATTTTTACAGTGGACCTGTTTTTAAAATGTTATTATAGCAAAAATAGCGATCCTTGTCACCTACTATTTCCTGCTTTAAAACATAAGTAATAATGTTGACAGGAAAGAGAATTTCTCAAAATGTTGCTTTGAGAATGAAATGCTACAATGTATGTAAATTCTGAGGTACAAAATTTACTGATATATTCAATTTATATTAGCTAATATAATAATTGGTTTGTAGTAGAAAACTTTCCATCTATCAGTTCTATTTTTTTTTTTTTTTGAGCACAGGCACATTTTTCTCCTTATGAGAACATCTAATTCTATTTCTATCTTTTGTTTTTAGGGGTCAGAGTAATTTGTAACTTTGCTTAAGCCTTGCATTATTCAGAAATGTCTTGCTCCCTTAAATGTTCCTGTTTCTTTTTCTCTTTGAAACTATTGCAGGGGTAGGACTCTATCTGCATGTAGTCCCCATACCACATGGTGAGTCATATGTCACCATGGTTATGGAAATGTTTGTGCCTGACAGTCCTCAGCAGAGTTGGTAAAGGAAAGGATCAGGTGGTCTGGCTCTCCTTGTTTCTCAAGGGTAAACATCCTTCAAAAAAACCTTAAAACAACTTTAGGCCCCAGACAGAAGTTGGAGGGAACAGAAGTAGGATCAAGTTTGTCTTAAGGGACACGGTAAAACCTAGAGTTCAAGAGAACAGAATCTGAAGCCAGTATTCCCAGTATTAAAATATTCTTGGTGTGATAACCACATCATCTTTTGTTTCCATGACTAGTTTACTAAGGTCCTCAAAGGTTTTTGATTGGCCTAATACCTTTAACAACCTCTTTTCCCCCAACCACAAAAAACAAAAACCAAATCAGATCAATGGATCCCCTTGCTCTTGCTCTGGGTTGGCCTGGTTGTGACATTTCTGCATATTTGCACTTGGACTTTAAATCCCAATGAGGAGGATTTGCCTTCTATCATCTTTATCATTGGACATGATATAAAACTCACAGCATTTTAATCTCCTTATATAGACAGGATTGAATATATAAACTTCCTGCTCCATAACATGTCATGTCATTTATGAGCATGTATCTATTATACTGCACTTTCAACGCACTTTGTAGTCACTAATGAGCTATGCAACATGACACTCCTGTGAAATAGGCCTGCTACCTAACCTCCACCTTGTAGGCATACAAACAGAGACACCAGGAGATTACGAGACATGCCTGGAGGTGTACAGCAAGCTAGAATAGAGAAGCAAGCCAGAACTCATGAGTTCTTGATGTGTGGGGACTAAACATGCATGACACTAAATATTTCATGTTAAAATTCTGGAACAAAAGGAATTTCTTACTAATGCAAAGCTAGAAATGATAGAAAGTTGAGAAATGGAAGATAAGGAAGCTAAGCTGGATGTGAGTGTGAGTGTGAGTGTGAGTGTGTGTGTGTGTGTGTGTGTGTAGAAGGGATCATTAGAACTGAAGTTGAGGTAGAAATGAACACGTTCTTTTTCCATTCTGTCTACACTTAGGGTTCAACAAGACTCAAATTGTACCCTTATACTTGAATTTTAAATTCGGCTGTAGTTTAAAGCAGAGGCAATCTGCAAGGTTTTCATTAAAATATGACTTTGAAAGGATTCACTGATGTTTTTTTTTAAATGTGCATTTGGTTTCTCCTGACTTTTGTAACATTATCTCTCCAGTAGGTCATGGTAGCCTGGCCAGGAAGGAGAACTGGAGGTTGTATTTGAAGTTCAGTGAGGAGTAAACTTCTCCAGTTCCAGTACTCCAGTTTTGATTTGTCCCAGCAAAAGCCTGTTATTACTTTGGGTAAGTTTTCAAGAAAAAAACCAGAAAACTCATTCACTCCTTAACAAAGGTGCCAGGCCTGGTGCTGGGTCCTAGAGAAACAAAATCTTGAGCAAAGGATGGTCAAAAACAAATAAAATAACGTTCAAAGCGTTTACAACAATTCGTGTTGTGTAAGCACATTAGCTCCTTGGCCTGTAATCAGTGGCTTCCTCGCTTGCTGCATGTGCCATCCCCGTGGTGGCCTCAATGTGGCAAGGAATCCTGTGATTAACTGGCTATGGAAAAGGCAGTGACAGAAGCCAGTCTAATTTTAAACCCTTTAAATGGCAGCAAGACACCGAAGCACAACAAATAACAACCAATCAGAGGTTTTTTCATTAACCACTCTTGCCGGGAGGAAATGGTGACTCTTAAGAAAGAATAGAAACCCTTTTGGGCCTAAAGTAGTTATTCTGCTGTAGATCCCAGGCCTGCTAAGCCGGAGGGATGGCCACACAGGAGGAGGAAGAGCAATTCAAAACCGGGCTCTTCTGTGCAAGCACATCATGCTCAGAGTAACAAGTATTTCTCTGCTTTATTTCATGGGTGCCCTTGAGCCAAAGAGCAGAAGGGAAGGGGTGAGTGAACAGTTCGGGTGGGAGGAAAGGCAGTTGTCCAAGATGGTGCCAGTGAGTGATTTGGGGGGAATTTAAGAAAGGAGAATATTATGGCCGGTTTTTCCAACAAAGTCTCTAAATCAAGTTTGCAGAGCCGTCATTGGCAATTCTGTGCTTACATCCAAAAGGGTTTGAAAAGCAACTACAAAAGAAGCCAGTTGCCCCATTTCCTTTCTTTTTCTGAGTAACAATAGCTTTCTATCTTTTGATGTGCTGATTTTAGAAAAAAAAAATTTCTTCTTATAACCCGTTTTTGCTGCTAGCAGAAATTGATTGCACAAAAGACCAAATTCATCAACACACACACACACACACACACACACACACACTGTTGTTTTGAAACATTTGATCATTTTTATGTTAATTTTTATATTAGGAAGAAGGTTACCTACTTCTCAATGACACTGAAGTTTTTGAAAGTGGTTTCTTTTATGTCTTGCAATAAACTCTAAGAAAGTGGTTCGGAGAATTGGGAGAATATAACTGAGCTCAATTCTTTCCTTTCTTTCTTTTTTTCTATCTTATGCTATTTAGATCTTGCCTTAAATTAGCCCAAGCCAAGAGGTTCACACTAAAAATTTTATAACTTTCCAGCTTTCTTACACCTTTTAGAATCACCCTCTGCCAAGCAAACAAGACAAAACAAAAAAATCCCAAAACAAAAAAAACTATATACTAGCCAAATAACACCACCAGCAGCCCTTGTCCTATTAATCTTCTAGAGTTGGCAATGCTCTTGGTCTTAGCATAGAGCAATTAAACACTTTCTTTCCCGTTGTGGAGGAGAGAGGTGGAACTACGCCACCCATTTGGTTCTCTGTCCAGGAGTGTCACCTGTGTTGAAATCAGCTAACTATACCCTCTTAGCCTATCTCACTCCCCTGGACCTGTTCCCTTACTCTCTGCCTTGCTAATTTCTATGGAAACACTCTCCATTTGCCTCTTAACTTTTCAGAAACAACAGCACTGTCTGGCCAGCCCCCTTCTCCATCAGGTACCTGGGAAAGGAATCCCCGACCTTTGCCCAAAAGCTGCAATTAAGCTGGGTGAGGTGGCTCATGCCTGTAATCCCAGCAGTTTGGGAGGCTGACACAGGAGAATTGCAAGTTCAAAGCCAGCCTCAGCAGAGGCAAGGTGCTAAGCAACTCAGTGAAACCCTGTCTCAAAGTAAAATATGAAATAGGGCTGAGGGTGTGGCTCAGTGGTCGAGTGCCCCTGAGTTCAATCCCTGATACCTAAAAAAATAAATAATAATAATTTTTTTAAAAAGCTGCAGTCAGTTATCACTATGGTGTTTGGACTTTCTTGCTGATGGATGGTGTGCTATCCGTAAATCTGAACACACTGCAGATGTGAACTTCTCACACTATGATTACATTTATGGGCATTACAGAGGTTCATGATGTGTTAAATAGAAAAGTAGGTTACTAAATAGTTTATGATGTTTGATTGGATTTTTATAACCATATAAGAATAAAAAAGGCCTGAAGGCATATATAACACTATGCTTATGGAGTATCTTTGGGGGATAGGCTCTATTTTGCCTTTAATCACTATTTTAAAAATGTTTTTAAATTCACATATATAAGTATGTAATATAATAAAAATCGATCTTGATTATTTCAGAGTACATTGAAACATTTATCAAGAAAGTATTGGCTACAAAATAACATAGTATCAATACAACAATGTGTTCCAAATATAATCATCAAATTTAGAATATTATATCCAGGGCTCTATGGATATTATCCCTAACCTTCAGGAGAGTTCTACAAAATAGATATTACTCTTACCATTTTCCCCATTTTATAGAAAATGAGGCTCATAAAGTCTATATAGCTTGTTCAAATAACAGCTAGAAAGTTGTGAAACTGAATCAAGATTGTCAGTTGGTGAAAATACCTGATCATACTTATAATGAGGAGACGCCAACGGACTTTGGGTCCAATGAGAGGGCTCATCTGTGAGTGACCAGTGAGATTTATTGCTATAGTAAAACTCTTCTACAGGACAGCGTCTCTTTCCTCCAAAAAATCTCCTGGATGAGAAAGTTGACAGTGTGTGAACGCATTTAAAACATAAAGCAGATAAAAGTGCTTCCTTTCATGGGCTTGCAATTCCCCAAATATTATTTAGGCACTGAATATGTGCATGAGAACCAGAAGGATTTGAAATAAATTTTTATTTGGGGGTATTTAATGTTTCTGTACTAGTTTTAGGGGAAAGGCACAGGAAGAAGGAGAACCTAGAGGGAGGATCATGTATAGGATAAAGACAGAAAAAAATAAAAAGGAAAATATGAGAGAAGTAAGAAGAAGATTTATGAAAAGCAAAAACGATCCAGTCTATTTCCTAGACCCATCTTTTGAAATGACCCAATTCATAAACCAGAAATCTTAAAGTAATTAGGAAAAGAAGACTTGGAAATGATTATGGAAGAAGAAATCATAGACCTAGAATAAGTAAACAACTTGATAGGAGGAAACTTAAAAACAGTTGTGTGCTGGTAAATGATTAGCAACAGGCTCTCAGGAAGGAAAAACAAAAACAAAAACGACCATTTGTTAAATCGCCAATGCCCATAGTGTAAATTCTATTACTACTGACATTTGTGGAAGGGGATTTGGGAAGACAAGAGTACTGTTGGTCCTTGTGAATCAGTACTGGCTAGTTGAGGCCTCCTACCACTTTATAGTATTACTAAAAAATGAATCGATAGCATAATAATACTTTTTAAACTTCATACTGTGGGGTTAGAATTTATTATCTATATTTATGTATCTATATACATTTATGTATCTATATACATTTATGTATCTATATATAGATATTAGACTTAAAATTTCCCTTAGCATACCCTTTCCTTGTGGAATGTATAGAACAACAATTTAAGCAAGATTGTTGTATGTAGCTATCTACAAATATTTATGAAAACAATCTATTTTTAGAGTGACAGCAAAAATTTTCAAGCAAGTTAGAAGCGTTATTTTTGATATCCAACTAGTATGTACACTACCTAGGCCATTTCTTGATTCTGGCTGTCTCCACTCCATGATCTGTGTCTGAGGAATTGCAGACAGGAACAGCGAGCCACAAACTGGACTCATTGTTGGCAAGTACTCGTTAATTGAGCATGGTGAGTGCTCAGTTAATGATGGTGTGTCCTAAAACGTATACGCACAGACACACACGAATATACACACACACATGAGTACACACACACCTTCTTCTGTCCACTTGATTTAGGTCTTCTTGGGACAGGTCTGTTGGGAGTAGGATCCAAACGAGGCACACTCCTGCCTGTTCTTTTAACAGCTGCCCTGGCTCTCACTTCTGAGTACAAGGGACTTCTTCACCTTTGTGGGGTGATTTACAGTGCCCCAGCTCTTGCATATCTTCTCTCTCCCAGTGAATGGGTAAGGGGTGGGTTGACTTTTGGAAAGGTTGATCCCTACTTCACGAGTGAGAAAAAGACTGACAGAGATCATTTGATTTACCCAAATGTTCATGGGTCAGAGTTACCAGAACTGATAACCGGGTCTTGCTCCAGTGTTCTTTCCAATACAGTTTTATTTTTAAGATAGAATTAAAAAGCGGAGGATTTGTGGCCACACAGGGACCTGCCTGCAAGATTATAGTTATGCACACGGGGAATGGTGCTTTCTAGAAACGCAGGAGAGATGAGTGTTCCTGTTGTTACGGCGGCTTCAATTTGCCTTGGTCTTTTAGTTTTGAAATGAAAAGAGTAGGGAATAGGAGGGATGAATGGAATTTGGGGGCACCCTGCTGTTGCTCTTTCCCTGTGTGAGAGGTGAGTGCAGGTTACACATCCATCTCATTTATATGTGACCATCTCTGAGCCAGGAGCTGAGATGTGGCTCCCTTCTTCATAGAACAGACTTGGGAATGACCAAACATATCCTTGTGAACCACGACACTGTGTGCAATGAGAATAAACTAAATGCCTACAGAGTTAAATCATGAGCTCATGGAAATGATAAATCCACTATCAGAAGTTCTTGGGCAGGTTCTTGGGCAAATTGGTTGTTAGGGTTTGACTGTAGTTTATCCTCCAAAGGTTCCTGTGTAGAAGCCTGATCCTCAGTGGGGTAGTGTGGAGGGGGTGGAACCTTTAAGAGGTGGGGCCTTGTGGGAGCTAATTAAGTCCCTGGGGACTTTGACCATGGAAGGGATTAAGGCTGGTCTCACGGAGTGAGTGAGTTATTGTGAGAACAAATTGTTATAAAAGAACAAGCCTGAGCCCTGAATCTCTTTGGCTTCCTGTCTCACCATGTGATTGCTTCCACATGCACTACGAGCATGATGATGCTGTTGGTCATGAGGCCCTCGAAGAGGCTGAATGGATGGAACCACTGGATCTTGAACTTCTAGCCTCCAAAACTGTGAGCTAACTAAACCTCTTTTCTTTACAAATTACCCAGCCTCAGGCATTTTGTTATAGCAACAGAAAATGGACTAACATTATGCTTGAAACTGATAACTTTTAGATTTCTTAATAAGTTTTGTTTAATAAGTGTGTGTGTGTGTGTGTGTGTGTGTGTGTGTGTGGTCGGGGGTGGGACAAGTATCAACTGAGTGCCTACTAAATTCCACTTCCTGACTCGTCCCTACAATGATGCCATGATGTCAGTTCTATCAGCTCTATTGTTAAAGAAGAGGAAGTAATTGCTAAGTGCAACAAATTCACTCGTCCAAATTGACATAGCTAAATGGTAAGTGTCAAACCTGAGTGGACGTCAGTCTTGTCCACTATGCCATGCTACCTCCTTTACCTAACTCTTGGTCTTAGGATTTGTTTTTCTGGAATGCCATTGAGAGGGAGCATGTGACATGCTCTAACCAGACAGCTCTCGGTTTTCCTTTCCACACATACCCCAGATACATGAAAGAAAATAGCCCAGCTATTTGCCACCACTGGAAGCTTCCCCATCCTTCCTATTTTAATCATCAAGACAGGTGGCAACAAAACCCACCCCTGCCACTGTAAGGGACATGGACTTCTCCCTCTAGCACCGTGTGTTACCTGAGGGTCCAGCTTGAGCTGGTGTCAGTGGAGAGACACGCTTTATCAGAAACAAGAAAGAAGGGTTGATTTCAGAATAAGGTAAACATTTACCAGAAATGGAGACTCTTCCCTCATGGTAGGAGCTGTGGAGAGATGCTATCTCCCTCCTCCCAACCCCCAGAGGTTGGAGCCATGAGGAAATTACAGCTCTGACTTTCTCGTGACACGGTCTCACATGGAACCCCGGCGTATTTCTCTTGGATAGGGTCCACCCCAGTAGCTTTACCCCCCTGTCACAGGGGGAGGCAATTCCCAGCAGTCCTGCCCCCAATTCCATAAATACTCCTGACTCCACCTGGGTATGGACACATAGGTTGAGCGTGGAGGTTAAGTGTAGGGAAAGCCTCTGTAATTGCTGATATTTAAATATATGTTCTGGACCCTCGTGGGTGTTCTCTCCCTCTTTCTCCCAAGTAGAGACACACAGACACAGAAACTTCTTCAATTCATCAGGCTTCTTTCAGAAAAGAAGTAACAGACACCATCCATTTTGTAGGCAATTTTTTACATTTTCTTTTTCTTAAGGAGCCTCTCACAAATCGTCAATAAGATTCCATTTTTAATAAGTTTACCCAAATCTTTGAGGGAATTCTAAAATTATAATTGCAATCCATTTCCGAGCCAACAGTATAGAGCCTTCTTTTCTTACTTACAGGCATAATTGAAATAAAACTCGATTTGAAAAATGTTTCTGAACTATTGTGAATGTCCTGTTTGTCTGAAAAGTTAGATTTTTAAGTTGTTTTGGGAAAGTTTTTTTTTTTCTTGACAGAGTTTTACTTGTTTGTTTTTCATTTAGAAAAGAACTATTAAAAATAAGTGAATGATTTATTATTATTTAAGATTCTTCAAGAGAAATGGAGGAACATTGTATATTTATCTAGATTGGGTAAAACTAGACTTTGGTGTGTTCAGCTAACCAGATTCAAATGCACCGAAGGTAAATTTTAAATTGAAAAAATACTCCCCCCCCCCAAACAGAGCATACCGCATCAATGAAATACAAGGCCAAAAATTTTATCTGAAAGCAATCATTTAACTATGTAACAAAAAAATGTCATCATCTAGTCTGGATCATCTCAAATTCTGCAACACTGCTAGAACAGCATTCGCTAAGTCCCTTGGGGAAAGAGTATGTGTGGGCTCAAACTCTGGATTTAAAAAAAAAAGAGTTAAGTGTCTGATAAAAATGGTCTGACAGAATAATTTGTTAATTAAATTCATTCTATTATTTATCTGAAATAACTGTGGGCACTGCATGAAGCAAAGTTTATGCTCATTCTCCTCTTTTCAAAATAGGAGAATGTTTTGTTTCCTGTGCTATGTGCTTTAGAATAGGGATATTGGGGTTATATAAATTAATTGTATCTTTGCAGCACTGACGTGAATAGTCTTTTTAGGAATAACTTGTTGAAGGAGGGATGGTGTTTTTTTTTTTTTTTTCTTTTACCACCCACATTATGTTATGAGTAGCACAGAGTATTTAAATGCTTTGGCACTGAACATGAATAAAGAGCTGATCTTGAAAATACCATTATCATTATTTATTTTGAAATTGCCACTCTGCTCTATTTTAAGGCTTACACCCAGTTTTATCTGTGTGTCTCAGATAATCCAACACATGCATGAGAACCAGCCCCAAATGCTCTTCTTTCTTCACCCCTCTCCCTGAATCCTTCCATTTAATTTTTTTGAGGAAAAAAATAAAAGGTGAAGAAAACACTAGTTCAGAAAAAGACATCAACTGAGGAATTTTGTTTATTATGATTGGACAGCTGCTATTGGCCCAGAGGGATCATTTTATGTTTTATTTTGATTGAGGAGATATCACTTTGCCAACCATAATTTTTACAATTCAGCTTTTCAGTCAAAATGAAATGACCTTTAGATTTTCTTTTCCTTTCTTTTTTCCCCCCAACAGATGGTTGTTCCCTAAAAGTGTCATTATCTGGAAGATAATTATTCTGTTGCTTTAAAAGTGACCAATTTGATGTTTCATTTAATAGACTGTTCGTTTTATTGTATCTTGGCTAAAACCCACATATTGGTGAAATATGTTCAATCTAGTAGTATGAAAACGTCTCTCGAGGCAAGACTTTGGCCTCAGTCTTAGGGATTATGCTACTCATGTGTATTAGTCAAAGATTTTACTTTTGAGTTAAGGAGTTTCTTCAAGAATGTATGCTAAGAAATGATGAATACAAATCAGGCTGATTGACCTCCTCCAAATATCAATCGGCTTTGTGATTGATCTGGGTAGGGCCTCTGGTCATAGTTCTCTCTCTGTCCCCAGTACCTGGCGCCTAATAAAAACCCACCACGTTTGGACTTAAGTTAAAATGCTGACCCTTTTGCCTGTCTTGTACTACTGATGCTTTTGGAGAGTCGGCATGGTTTAGATATTCTGGAATGGGTTACTACAGTGAGGTTTTAAAAGTTCTGAGCTGTGCAGCTGAGTTTTATCTTGATGGGCTTTGTCAAGCTCGGAGCGGACACTGAACTCATGAGGACATTAGGATGGCCATCCTGAGTGACAGTCTGAAGTTGTGAGGATTCTATTTTTATTGGCCATATACTCTTCATTCCTGAAGTGCTAGAGGACACATGTGGCATCTTATGCATGGCTATTTTAGGGCAAGGTCTGGTATAGGCTAATAAATAGAAATACCACAACAAGTGAATTCTGGCCATGACACACCTACGTCTTTGCAAAAGGAGTATTCATGCCTAGAGTAGTTACAGGAGAAGTGGTGATAGGTGTGCCGTTTATTGTCTAGAATTCTGAAGAGGGAAGGGCAGGGTTTTGATGGTCAATAGGTCCATCTTCCAGGACTGCATATATTAGGGGATAAGGTCAAAATCCCATTGCCACCCACATTATGTTATGAGTAGCACAGGGTATTTAAATGCAGTGTCATTTTGTTCATTAAGTACAGGGATGTTAAATTGTACCATAGTCTCCTGAAATTTGGGTACGTTCTAAAACGTTCAGTTTGGAAGACTGGAATTCATGAGTTCATATATCTGTAATTTGGACTGATGAAGATATTTCATATATATATGTATGTATACACACACACACACACACACACACACACACACACACACTAGTATGGGGTTTCAAAAGTCAAGTGATTACTTCTAGCTCCCTCTCTTGTGAATTCCCATATTTATGAACTGAACTCCGACTCCTGTGATATCTCTGTTTATACCCCCAGTCTCTAACATAGCATTTCAATGTTTCTTTTTTTTCTTTTACATTTGTTCCCTTAACTAAAACGTGTCATCTTTTTTTGCTTAGTTCATAGAGTTAAAAGCATGGCTCCGAAGTCAGATCACCTAAGTTCTAACCTCAGCTTCTTCAAGGACAGCCTTTTTGACCTTGGGTGAATTCTCATTCTGGTACCTCATTTCCCTCTTCTGGAGAATTCGAAATACAATATACCCAACTCACAAGGGGTTAGGAGGATTAAAGGTGCTAATTTATGTAATTAGAACAATGTTTGGGTCATAGCTTGCTAAATAAATGCTACCTTGTTTCTGGCCCAGAGGACTCATTCAACAAATAATCACTGAGTGAATGATGATCAGCCAAAGCATCTCTTACTGTTGAGGTTACCCCAATTTTGTAAGTTGGTAAGTTCTTCTGAGGATGAGATTGTTCATTTGAAGATTGTTTGATACTGTAGCTATTTTCATATTTGATAGTATGTGTTGAGGGCCACAACCAAGTTAAGATGACGCCTGGCAGTATGCCAGGAGGAGTGGTTTGTGAGCCAACGCTAGCGAGCCATTAAGATGATGAGGATTCCTTAATGACTGACTGCTGTGTCTAGATGATGTCAATTAAGTTAAGCTGTGTGTAATTAGTTGGGTATATGTACCTCTGCGGTCCGGCAGAGAAGCGACTCCTGCTACCTTGGGTGCCCGCTACTTTGAGTTCTCAGTTCCTGCTGAGTTCACTCGCAATAAAGTAGTTCCTGCTTCAACCTTCAAGTTGCTTGCCACCTCTTGGTTATTTTGCCCAGCTGGACTTAGGCAGCCCAGCCGGATTACAGCAAGTGTGAATCACTATCTTTCTATAAGAAGCAAAAATACTTTCTTTCATCTCACTGAAGTCAGAATGGCAATATATCCAAAGGATTTAAAATCAGCATACTATGGCAATGCTGCCACATCAATGTTTTTAACAGCTCAATTCACAATAGCTAAGCTATGGAATCAACCCAGGTACCCTTTAATAGACGAATGGATAAAAAAAAAAAGTGATATATAAACACAATGGAATATTACTGAGCCATAAAGAAGAATGAAATTATGGCATTTGCAGGTCGATGGATGGAACTGGAAGCTATCATGCTAAGCCAGATAAGCCAGTCCCCCCAAATCCAAAGAGCGAATATTCTCTCTGTTATGTGGATGCTGACTCACAATTGGGAGAAGGAGGGAGTGTAGGTTCACCAGATTGGACGGGGAGAATGGGGATAAGGGAGGAGGGATGGGCATGGGAAAGACAGTAGAATAAATTGGACATAACTTTCCTATGTTCATATATGAATACATGACCAGTGAAACTCCACATCACATACAGCCACAAGAATGAGAAGTTATACCCCATGTATGAATGATAAGTCAAAATACATTCCACTGTCATGTATAATTAAAAAGAACAAATTTTTAAAAAATTAATTTAAAAATACTCTCTTGTGTGGTTTTCTTTTTTCATTATCTATAAATTTATGAAAGGCTGCTCAGGAGCTATGGTACTGGGGGTGTTAGTTAAGTGTCCGCACTGTGACGCTGTGCCACACCTATCCACCAGCTCCTACTTTTGTCTTGTACCACATCATTGTAGCACCTCTGGTCATATCCATGTATTCAATTTGGGCTTGGATTTCAGGCAAATCAGAATCCTTTTCCACTGAAGTGGAATCTCCGGCAGGAGATGTTCTTCCCAGATTTAACTCAAGACAAAGCAGTTAATTTTGCCAATAATGGAGGATGTATAATGTATACATAATAGTGGATAACTAAGGGTTAAAGCAAAGAATTAGCACATGTATTAGCTTGGATTTTGTTTATACTTTGGTGCCAACTGTACTCATTTGTTTGAAATAAGATCTCCTGCATATACTTGAGTCATAGAACCTGGTAGAGAGAGATCAGGTATTTAAATTTCTATAGCTTTGGTCTTTTATATTACTTTTATATTTTATATTCCATATTACATTTATATTATGCTTTTTAATATACAGCAAGAGTCTATTTTCTAGTCAGGGCTTTACAAAATGACTCTTGCGATCATCACTAAGTCTTGAGTGATCAATGTGTGCATCTCAACAATAAACATCAATAAATACCAAGTTTTCATTTTGTGTGCTAGCTAATTGTTCTTCAAGGAAATCACATAGGCTTTGACAATAATAAGTCCTTATCAAACTAAATTAGTGTATGCTGAAATGTATTTAATCTTTTAATTTTTTAGTGATTAAAAAGATCTTCTAAGGGGGATAGGGTTGTAACTCAGTGGTAGAGTGCTTGCCTAGCATGCATGAGGACTGCGTCCAATCCCCAGCACCACATGAAGATAAATAAATAAAAGTAAAGGTATTATATCCAAAAAAAATTTTTTCTAAGGTAATAGGGTCTTGATTAATCAAATCAAATATTTAAAATGTTGTAAGGTGAAAAAGGAATCCTTCTCCTTCTGACTTCACTCCTCTGAGATTACTACTGTTAATGTGGGTTATTTTTATAATAAAAATGAAATCATATCATGTTTACATAGTGCAGCTTTTCCTTGTCTTATCCTGTCTCTCTTTCTCTCTTCCCCACCCCCCTCCCAGTAGTGATGATTTAACCCAGGGTTTCTACATCCCCAACCCTTTTTATTTTATATTTTGAAATGGGGTCTCCCTAAATTTCTCAGTCTGGCCTTGTATTTGAGATCCTCCTGCCTCAGCCTCCAGAATTTCTGGGATTACAGGTGTGTGTGCCACTGTATCTGACCCAGTTTGTCCTTTTCATTTTACAACGTTCAGAGGATCTTTCCAAGTTATCCCATGAAGACGTCCACAACCTTTTTGAAGTTTATGTAGAATTCTATTATATGGGTTTACTCATCATGGTGGACATTTATCTCATTATTTACTATTACAAACAACAATAATCATCTGTGTACCTATCTGCATACATGTATATGGCTATTTATGCGTTTCAAGGTCATAAGTAAAATATTTTGGAAATATTACTAAGTTCTTCCTATCTTTCCCTCATTTAAGCAGCTAGGGTCTTCTATGTCTGCTGAAACTGAGGAGGGATATTCCAGTTCCAAGATCAGAGAAAGAAAAAGAGATAAAAGTCCTCCCGGCTTCAGATTCCAGAAGCTTAAATCCTTAGGAGAATGAAAAAAACTCCTGACAAGGACAAAATATGTTGGGGACACATCACAGATGACCACAAACTTCTGGTTAGAAAAAATTTTTCTGGCATGGTGGAGAAGGAGGCGGGTGGAGGGGAAGTGAGGACAGAGGAGACCTTTTTAAGGTCCAAATCACAGTTTTAAGGTCCAAATCCAGGCCCTATATTTCCCAGATTATAGTATTGGAGAGGAAGAAAGCCCCAGAAAATGGAGCCCAAGACAGGCCACAGGATCCCAGAGAGGAAATGCTGTGTGTCATAGAGAGACAAGTCTGCCCAGAAACAACCTGGCCAAGATTCCAAGGTTCCACCTTGGAAGGGGAATGGTAGGATTATCCCCAGGCTCTCATTCACGACATGAAAGCAGAAGAAAAAGTTTTTGGACATGCCACCAGGAATAAGGGTCATCTTGTTAGTGACCTTTCTGGAGAGTAGCTGAGCAATGGCTTCCTTGGAGGATGTCCATGTAGAATGGTGGCTCATTTGAGGATTATGTACCTTGCCTGCCTCCCTGACATCTTGATGTGACTTAGAAAGACCCCAGGGGAAAGGGAATAATCCTTTACTGATTAAGATTAAATTTCTGTCATTGAGTAAAATATCTGAAATTGGTTCACGAGATTTTTGTTTTTTGGCTTGTCGTTTTATTTATTTATTTGCATTCATGGGGATTGAACCCAAGGGGGGCCTCATGCATGCCACACCAGTGCCTCACCATGGAGCACAGCTCAGCCCTGGCTCCTGAGGTTTCTATCTGCTCCATGGATCTGTTCATTTAACATGATTTTATAGCTGCTGTAGTATTTTCTCTCCAACAAAGATTCTTCCAAAGATTCTTCTATTTTTTTTCTAATTTTTTTTTTCCAGATTTAGTAAAATAAGATGCTGTGTTGTCACTTTCTATTTCCCTGGTCATCGGTGAGCACATTTTTATGTTTATTGAGTGTTTATATTTTTTCCTTTGTGAAGTACTTATATAGGTCGTTTTAGTCTTTTATATTATTTGATGATGTATTTTTATCTTCCTCTTAATGAGTAGCAACTGGTTCATGATGTGGACTGATGCTTAGTCTTCTCAGGGGGATGATCTTTCTACCTGTCCTTAGACAAATCTCGACTTGACATTTCTGTGATCCCTTTAAAGCTTAAAATGAATCATTGGTCAGATTGTGAGTCACTCAAATTGCATGTTCGCTGATGGTTTGACACTTAGAAATGGTTTACTTTAAAGGTCGGAAAACGTGTTCAAAGGATGCTGGCCATTGGGAGCAGCCATCCCAGGGCAGATCTCTTTTCTCTTCCCCTCTGTCCAGTGTGCTGCATTCTGTTTCTTAGCTCTCTTTCTGTTTAATAAGCTCTGAGAATTAGACAGTGTGAAGAGCTGCTAGCTGTTCAAATAGAGGCCAGGTTGTTAGTCTTTACCATCTGAAAGCCGCTTTGATGGTCCCTGTAAAATGAACTCGTGGACACCCACCGCATGGTTGGCATCCTTGGAGCAGTCTCAGCAGAGATCAAAGCCTGCCCGTTGCGTTGAGGGAGCTCCCCCAGGACAGTGTTGAAGCCTGCTGGCAGGCTCTCTGTGCCGGCCTCACAGTGCCACTACCTGTGCCTGCCGCTGCAGAACACCACTACCTGTGCTGGGTCCATGGATTAAAGAGGGCTTTCAGTGTTCAAACCCATTCTCTGGCAGCTGGTATTCCAAGTATACTTAGAAACTATAACCAACTCTATTAATTTTAAAATGAAGCAATAATACCACTGCTTCACTTTCCCCAACACTGTTCCTTTGTCTCTTCGGGGCTGATGCATTTTAAATGCATTAAAATGTTATACAAGGGTGTGCCAGGATGGGTAGCCAGGAACCAAGAGCTGCCTGGTTATCAGAACTGATGTCAGCCAAACTCTGCCGAATGCTCACCAGGACAGCAAAGAACGCACATTTATTGCCTTCCAAACACTTTCACTTGTTCTGCCTGCAAGATCTCATTTTCTTTCCTACCCCAGTAAATGCCCAGCATTTGGGATGGAAAATAGCCTGTTTTATTAAAGGGACTGTAATCCCAAGCACTTTAGAAAGGTGCTTTTGGAATATTTTTGAAAATATTAAAAATATAAAGTAAAAATTTTTAGCAACTCATTTATCATTCTCAATTTAGAAGGCAGAAAGGATAGAAGTTTCCATCATGACAAATGCCCCCACTTGGTAATTTGGTCTTCCATTTTATAATGGTGAGAAGTTGTTCTTTTGGGACAGTCAGACAAGGGTGTCTTCCTCTCGCTATGGGGGGGGGGTGGAAATCTGTTTCTCTCTTGGAAGTCCCACTTCTCTTTTGCAGGCTTTGAACAATAAGAAATAAGACTCAAAAATGAATAGCATAGCCCCCGTCCCCCCTCCAGCTTAGGCAACTAAATCTTCAGACATAACAAAGTCTGTACTAGACTTTCATTTTTTATCAGTCTGGGGACAGGAGCTAGATAAGCAGGGGAAAATCCAAAGATAAAGGAAGTCTCCCAAGCACAGGCTGTGGGAGGTAATTTTCTAAAATGACGACTTGGAATACTGTGGATTTGTGCAATAAGAGCTCGCCTTCATGTGGATATTGTGACATTCTTGTGGAAAAATGAAAACACGCACACTGTGTATACCACGGCATATTTAACATTGACAAGCGAGGGCTTCAAAGTGCAGTGGAATTGTTGGAGGCCATGCCCCCTGCAGGTGTGTAGTGAGCAGCAGGCTAACTGGGTTCCTGGAAGTGGATGTGGGAAAACAGAGCAGGCGTTTGGGCTCCCTGCACATCTGCTAATGCTGAATCCGTGAGTGGAAACGGAGAAACAACTTGCATTCTGAAACCGATGGGCGGAATTCCTTTTAGTGCAGAAGAGAGCTGAATGCAGGTGAAGAGTGGAAAGGGTTGGGTAGTGTCTGGGCTCCTGGGATGAGCCTGGGACTTGCTCTTTGATCTCTATACTGATTCCTGGGGTTTCCAGTCACTTTTCATTCTTAGCTGTTGCAAGTTTTCACAGGTTGGTTATCTGATCCGATGCTCCTACTAATAATACTCTGAGACCTGTAGAGAAATAGTGGTGTCATTTAAAGGTGGGGAAAGGCTGGAGTACCCAGAGGAGTGCAACGACTTGTTGAGCCCCATAGGGTGAGATACTGAGGACAGAACTGACTGAGCCTGGATTGACACCAAGTCCCAAATTCCTTCTGTGACCTGTGTCCTGTGTGTATGTGGGCTAGCTCCACTGACTTCCAAGTTTCAGTGGATTCCACTTACTTCAGAAACAAACAACACAGCCCCACATCAGAAAAAGAACTTAATGTGCTTTGAAACTTTAAATTAGTGATATATATTCATTATAGAAAAAGTTAAGAATGTAAGAAAAACAAGGAAGAAAATCATCCAATTTCACAACAGGATAGCTGTTCATATTCTGTGAGCTGTGCTGTTGCCTTGGTGGGGCAAATACCACAAATTTATACATGTTTTCACTTTCTTAAAATACAAAAATGAGATTATTTGTATCAAATGGGGCTTTTAAAAATTTACCTATGACATTGAGAAAAATCTTTCAACTTCAATATTACACCCTGGGATGTATGTGCTTTGGCGACTGCCTACTTTTCCATTCTATAGTCGTGAGAATAAATTTTACCTCTTTGTGTTTTCAAGTTTACTATATTAGAAACGATGCTGCAATGACAATTGCAGCCGTTAAATGTTTGCCCACCTCCTCATTATTTCCTCAAGGTGAATTTCTAGAATCAGAACTGCCAAGTCAAAGAGGGTGTGTGTTTTTACCATTCTGTGGCCACCCGGAAGCACTGTAAAGGGCTCCTTCTCCACCCCTTTCAGCAGAACTGGGTCTTACAATTATCACTGACTCTAGATACCTCATATAGCTGCACAGGCAGGCCGTCAGCAAATAAGGATGAAGGAAGCTCCTTCCCTCCTTGCATTTGATTTATAAGCAAAATAAGCACAACATGTTCTTTGTCCGTGTAACTAACCCCACCAGATCACGACTGTAACCAAACAAGATCCATAAGAGGGGACATCAAGGAAGACTGCACTCAGTCCACACTTCAAAGGCTGTAAGGAAGCTCCACCAAGGGAAAGTCTAATCCATCAGTGGCCCATGGCCATATACCTTCTCCTGTAATCCCTTCGTTTTTTACAAGTTAAGTAGGGTTAAGCCAGGTCAGCACTTGGGAAAAGGTCCTCTAAAGAAATCCTAAGTACCACATAAAGTGTTGTTCATGATTGTGTAAATGTCAATCCTGTGCAAACAAGCATGTGTAGCACTTTCCAAAATACCTGCTTCATAGTGGAGAAAATTCCAGCTCCTTGAACATTGCTGATGAATACAGAGCATAGGGACTAATTGGGAATGAACTCTGTTTGGTTTGTTAGATTTCTTGGACAGG
This sequence comes from Marmota flaviventris, assembly GCF_047511675.1. Taxonomy (NCBI): domain Eukaryota; kingdom Metazoa; phylum Chordata; class Mammalia; order Rodentia; family Sciuridae; genus Marmota; species Marmota flaviventris. The sequence continues at coordinate 124,850,364 of NC_092504.1, forward strand.
AGAGAATCAATTCAGCACCTGATGGCTCTCGTGATTCAGAAAGAACATCACCCATTTTTTTAACTGTTGCAAGATGGTTCAAGAAAGTATCAGAGTCATCCAGCTGGGATGATCACATTGCACTCTCAGGTTGTCTACACAAGCAAATGGAAGAGCTCATGCAATTATCTAAGCACTTTGAGGAAAAAGAAAAACACGGAGGAAAAGACTTTTGGAGCAGGGGAAGGGAATCTCCCATAGTCTCTCTGCCTGCTCAAAAAGGCCACCAATAACACCTGTCTTCTCCTTCACCCCCCAAACTTCTAGAGAAGAATGTGAAAGTAGCATAAAAGGGGGTGGGGAAAAAACGGTGCAAGGAAATAACCTTTTGAATCCCTAAAGGGTCCATTGTGATGAGTCACACCAGAGGTGCAGGATGTGACTCCTTTGTTGTGTGAAATGAACCGGGGTGTTTTACAGCCCTGTTTATTATGCAAATGCAACCCCAGTGGTTTTAAAAAATTTTTTTATAAGAACTGTGATTCCCCAAAGTACAATGGATTAAAACTAAAACAAATTTTTAAAAATCCACCTCAAGAATTGGCCATAAATTAAAAGTGCATTTTTCTAATAGTTTCCATCCTAAAGTAGAAAAGTTTCAGGGGCTTTTAACCAATATGGGTGCATTATCCCAGTTTGCTGATAACTTATGGGTTCAAACAAAGTGTAGCAACAGTGGAGAGTTGGTGTTTACTAGAGATTTAAAAAAAATGTGATATTATGCATTTAATGGTTATGTTGACTTTATCCCTACTAAAATTACTAGGATAAATTAATAATCAAAACCAGTAAAGTGAACTACTGTTTTTCAGCCATGTTTTCAAAATTTATGTATACAATACATGACATTTTTGAACATAGGTAAGTATTTCCTGTCACTTAATTTAGACTGTGGCACAGAATATTGTTCAATAAGTTTCCATGAATAGATATCAAAACTGAATGAAGGGAGCTGGGGTTGTGGCTCAGTGGTAGAGTGCTTGTCTAGCATGCAGGAGGCAGTGGGTTCTATCCTCAGCACCACATAAATGTAAAATAAAGATATTGTGTCCACCTAAAACTTAAAAAAATAAACATTTAAAAAAGCTGAATGAAGAGCAGGTATGAAAGAAGAAACTGTAGCAAAGTGAGGATTAGCGATGAAATGCTTGCCATGGATATTTAGTTTCCAACAGGCAAAAGAAGTGTTTTATCAGTGGAGCTTTGGGGAACAGGTCCATTAACACCTTCATTCATTCATTGGACATTTCTTGAAATCAATGATGTGCCACATGTCATTCTAGATGGCAGGAGACCCAGTGAAAAGATAGCTGTCTGTGTCGTCCAGGAGGTTACTCAGTGTCCCCAGGAAACTTGTGATGTTGACAAGAATCTTCTCCAGCACAGAATTTCTCCAACTATGGAGGTATTTCAGTTTCTAATTTAATCATCTTGCTCTTTTATTAAGTGAGTCCCAGAAAATGAACAAATTTGCTTTTAAAAGGGAAGAGGAGAGAGAGAGAGAGAGAGAGAGAGAGAGAGAGAGAGAGAGAGAGAGAGAGAGAGAGAGAGGAACTTCTGATAAGTTGAGAGTATTCTACATTTCAAAATCCTTTTCCAGTGGCTTTGGGAAGAAACTTGCCTTGAATAGCTTCTTTGAGACAAGTTTTGAGATGTACCATATAACCTCAAGCTTCTGCCAGCACCTAAGACAAGCAGGCTACCTTCTTCCAATCAATCTGGTGATGCCCCTGAGGCACTCAGGAGTGCTAATCCTTGTTTCTCAGCAAAATTCCAAAATGGCTCAGCTAACTCTCTAAATTCCTCTTAGGAGGTTTAGCAGGAAAAAGTCTTATTTTCTTTATTTCCTGTCCTCAACAGCTGGAGGGAGTTGAGTAGGCTTTTAAAGCATATTAGGAACTTCTACGAAGATGGCTTACACAGAATTTTAAAGTCTGTGCCATTTTCTAGGCTAGAAAACTATTAAGAAAAGGGGATATATTTTATGACACCAATGATTTATCTTGCTTAACGTCACCGTTTCTGTTTCCCAGGAGGGAAAATATGCTGTGGAGAAATAAACTAACAATAAGGGAAAGACTATTAGCCTAATGTGAATTGCTATGAAATGTTTCTCTACTGCTCTGTGGATAAGATGTCTTGAAATAAGTAATTTGATCCCAGCAAGCAGCCCAGCAGGCCCAGGGTGGTGTCATAGACTGGTGACTGTGTACAGGTGTGGGTGGCTTCAGACCCAGTGCCCCCATGGAGGGTCCTTACTGATGCTATTCCATTTTTGGTGTCTTGCTGGAATGGCAGGTTAGACATGTGACATTTGGGCCTGCGTTCCTTTTGAAAAATGTATTTTTCTAATGCCCAAAATATCAAATTTATTTTCACAAGTGAAATCCTAGGGGAAATGAGGAAATGGGCCATAAATTCCTTTTTTAACTATTCGCAAGTGACTCTGTTCTGTTTATTTTAGGTTTGAGCTTGCAGTAGGTCCTCCAGTCTGCTGTCCTTCCTCAGGTAACGTGTACAGTGCACATTAAAAAGCTGACGTGCCACCGGGGGTTAATATTCAGCTGTGCGGCCTAAAAGCCGACCAATATGAGATAACAGGAAGAGGCCAGTCTGACAGTGAAATAACTCAGCTTCATTTCAATTGACAGAGGGAAAAAAAAAATTATCCTTCAAGAAGAATCTAAATGCCTTCATTAAATCACTGATTTTTATAAATTCTTTCTACTTTAGGAACATCCTCCCCCCTTCCCTCTGATGGCTTACAATTAGATTTCTTTCTCTGTAACCCACAATTAACTTTTGATCTTAAGCCTTTATGTTCCAGGTCATAAGGGGCTTCTTCTTGTTTTTCATTTTTACTCCGTATCTTTTTCTTTTCCATTTAGAAAGAACCTAAGCTTTCCTTCTTAAAATTCACTTCCTAACTTCAAATGTTCTTCATTCCCTTTCTTTAAAATGCAGCCCATATTTGTGTTCTGTTCTCTCTCTCTCTCTCTCTCTCTCTCTCTCTCTTTTCTGCTCAAACACATTATTGACTGCCTTAACAGCAGAGGTTTAAAGGGCTGGTGGTGGAAACTCTCCAAGGAGGACACTTTACATTATGTGAAGGGGCGATTGTCATTGATGGCACCATGGGAGGAGGAGAGCCCACTTCATATGGAAACCTCACACTATTAACATGGAATAACAGTTCCCCATGAAGAATTATCTGAGGACGATCTCAGAATACCCTACAGGGTTTTTGCCCAGAGCTGCTAAAGTATTTAACTTGATACCACCCCTGCTCCAAACACTCCCCAAGTTCTCCCAAGTTCAGGACTCCGTTGTCCTGCCTCCCTTGCTGTGGATCATGAGAGGAACAGACCTCTTGCCCCTTTGAGAAGACCCCCTCAGTTGTTGCGCCTGCTGCAGCCTAGCTGTTTTCCTTCTCATTGTGCCACACCTTTCAGACAAAATGAAGGATGTTCTTTCCACACTTTCATTTCACGGCCACCTTCCGCCTTCTCTGGGATTCACCTTGAATGGCAGGCACTTCTGTGGCTCTCCCCTGACCCATCATCTGGGGCATCTCTTTCTCAGAACCTCTGGCAGGGAACATCAGTGTCTTTGATGGCTCTGCTTTCGTTACTTGGAAATAGATAACTTATTTATTCAAACCAGGTAATTGTTAGAAGGGCAACTCACAATTTTTACTTAATTTTTGCAATGTTCTTCAGTACCTCATGGGGAAGACATAATTGAGAAAGAATTGGGTGACCTGGTGAAAACTAAACAGTTATGAGATGCCCCTTAGGGCTGGCTGGGGGTATGGCTCATAACACCCCTGGGGTAAATAGAGGCTATTTTATTTGAGATTAAGAGTGATCTCCCAAATTGCAGTTAAGAAAAGGCAGGAACCATCTCCAAGAGTGAGGGGCACTGCCTTTGGGTAAAAATAGACCTCACCAAAAGATTTTCCCTAGGGTAGACAGGTGATCCTTCTTTGCTTATGGAAGAGTTGTTCCATTTTCTAGGACTTTCTGTTGCTGTTTTTGTAGAGGAGCTATAATGGAGGGTCGGGTGGGAGGAAGGAAGCTGAGGTTACCCCACTATTAGCAAAAGTCCATGCACCTTCAAAGACTAGAGTAACCCAGAAAACACAGAAGGAGAAGTAAGTAAGGTTCCCCAAGCAACCGTGGATGGGTCCCATGGGTGGGATGTGACAATAGGTAAGCAATCATCAGGAGGATGGAGATGGAAATCACTGGATAAGGAGGGAGGAAAGCAAGGAGATAAGTGTGCACCTTGGGATTGAAGCTGAAATTGCACACACATGTGCTTGAGGTGAGATGCGCCACACTTAGTTCTTAGATTTCTAGAGCCAAGTCAAAAAATTATCAATTATGCACATGTCAGTTGAACCAAAAGTGGGAGGTAGACTCTTACTCTTTCTTAGGAGTCCATTTTCTTTTCTCTTTTAAACAGAAGTCAGTAGGGGAGGAGAGTTAAGATGGGTATCTGGGGAAGAAGGAGGTAGAGGATGTAGAGAGGATACAATGACCTCTCAATGACCAGTTTATGCCACCATGGGGGAAACAGGACCGTGAACAAGGGAATTCTTTATGCAAGGGAGTTTATGAGGAAGTTGCTTGGTGCTATTTTTTTTTGGATTCTTTTTTTTTTTTCTAAGTTTATATATGACAGCAGAATGCATTACAATTCTTATTACACATATAGAGCACAATTTTTCATATCTTTGGTTGTATACACAGTATATTTACACCAATTCGTGTCTTCATACCTGTACTTTGGATAATAATGATCATCACATTCCACCATCATTAATTACCACATGCCCCCTCCCTTCAACCCCTCTGCCCTATCTAGAGTTTGTCTATTCCTCCCGTGCTCCTTCTCCCTATCCCACTGTGAATTAGCCTCCTTATATCAAAGAAAACATTTGGCATTTGGTTTGGGGGGATTGGCTAATGTCACTTAGCATTATCTTCTCTAACTCCATTCATTTACCTGCAAATGCCATGATTTGAGTAATATTCCATTGTGTATACATGGCACACTTTTTTAAAAATCCATTTATCTATTGAAGGGCATCTAGGTTGGTTCCACAGTTTAGCTATTGTGAATTGTGCTGCTATGGCAGGGACACGCCTTTTATTATTGGACGCATGCTGGAATTCTTCAGCAGGAGAAGTGGAGTGGTGAAAGGCAGGTAGGATGGTGCAAGTGTCCCTCAGGCATGATGGATGCCCTGTGGACAGGCAGACCTGTCCATGGGGAGGCAAAGCACTGGAACCCCTATGCCCCTTTTTCAATTCACACCTGAGGCATCAATGGGGCTTCTCCAGAAATGTTTGCAGATGGGAGAACCTTGCAGGTAAATGAACTATGAAGGAAATGGAGGTGCTTAGAATTTGTGCTTCCTCCAACATCCTATTGGTACACGTAGGGGATACTGGATTGATTACACACTGTTTAAAATGTTCGCTGGATCAAACACAGCAGATGTTCAGGAGATGGATGACTCTTCTTGGTTCTCAGATCACAGAAGAACTTCTGTTTTAGGTCACGAGAAAGATACTATTTGCGGGATATCTGCTAGCTCTTTTTTTTTTTTGTATCGTTCCTTTCACCCTTTTACAGTGGTACTGATTTCTGTTTTGAGGTCTGTGTGATTTTGAGAAAACTGATTCTGCCTGATTCTACTGATTCTAGGGTGGACTACATGACCCAGATAATCTAATCCATGCATTCTATGAATAGATTGCAATAATTGTCAGGGTTTGAGCATGTATTTTAAGGCACCTGATTCAAGCCATCCAAGCAGATTAAATCTCATATCTTTTCCCAGAAATGTTGGAACACAACAGATTAATGACATTAATGAGGAAGTATGTTACTAGAGGTATGGTTGCAGCCACTTTAGCACCATGTGATAAGCCAAGTTTTAGGGAAAAAATAGGTCTATATAATTAAGTATTTTGATTAAGTTTCCTCTGTTGTCTCTGCATTTTTCATTACAAAGGCAGTGAATTCTCCCTTGTAGTTTAAACACATTGCGTGAAATTTTCTTCTACTTATTACTGAAAGCAGTCTCACTAGTAAAGATGTAAAGTACTGAACCAGCATCCCCAGTATCATTCTCAACACACTGTAAGAGGCTCTACTTACTCAAAGAGGCAAGAAAAATGCCCACTATACCACAAAATTGGGCAAAGTTGATCCAAGCCTTCTTCCTGGAAGACTGCATCACTGGAAGGAATCCCATAAACCATATTCATTGCAATTTCAAGTGACTCCATTCTAGACTAAGCAACAAGGGAACAGAGAGTGTGCCCACTTGTTTTGCTTTAAATACTGCTGACTATAGTATTTGTAAATAAGCATTTAATGGCTAACATTTTATGATTTAATTGAAATGTTTAATATATTTTGGTAAATTAACACAGCACCAATTTTCTAGGAAAATGCAATCAGGAAAGAAATAATCTAGTTTAACAAGTTCTTAGAGTCAATGGCAGAGTCAAAGAGCTCAGTGGCTTTCAATAAGTATTTGCTGAGGACCACAGTGTGCCAGAGACCTGCTCTCATAGAACTTAAGAGTTCAGTCCAGAGAAAGCAAACGCATTTTGATAAATTGGTTGTGGTTACCTGCAGACTTTATTGAGAGAAAAAAAAAAATTCCAGCTGTGTCTTGATTCAATCAGACCGAGCTGCTGGACCCAGGTTCACCTGAAACCTGGGCTGCTTCTGTAACCCATTAGTAACATCTGCTGTGGACCCAGGAATGGCCACCATGGCACAAGAGCTCATTTATGCTGTCACTGGTTAAGGGCATAGAATCCAGGGGTCAAGTCTGAGTCCCGTGTGCTTCCTACTAAGTCACTCTGATAATAAAGGTTCAGAGCTCATGTGCTAACAGTCCTGTGCTGAAAAGCATAATAATTTGTCCATGGAAATATATTTGCACCCCAAACCTAGATTCCAGAAAGAATTTCAATGGAAATCATAAAACAAGTTACAAGAATATGAGAAAATTCTCCTGAAAAATAAATGTTGTATATTGTCTTTCTTTTGCTCTGTCTTATAGAGAAAACGTCTGTTGGAATTTATGAGTGAGATACTTGAATTTTCCAATGACCTTGGAAAATGATGAGCCTGGGTCAATATGATAAATATGGGCAAAGCAAAACCAGAGTTTGTTGCATCTGGTGATTTTGCACATGAGGGTTTTTGCAAGGCAGTTTGGTGAATCCAAATTTCCTGAAGATCACATTTTCTCTAGTGGGACTCGGCCCAAGAACGCAGTTCAAAATGGTTAGTGTGGATGGAGAAAAGAAAGGGTATTTTAGTGTTCTCTTGTCTCTAATTTAATCCCAAAATGTGAGTTCTGTACCCCCAGCACAGTTAAATGCTTTCTGTAGCATGATGAAGGGTGGTAGGAGGGAATTCAACCTGCCAGAGCCACACAGATTTATACCTCATAATAGCTACCAATGCACCACAGTAAAATTTTACGTTTCAGCTAAATTACTAATGACTTTCAGGCCCGTGCCAGAAATTTTAGAGTAGGCTTATAAAGGGGGATGAGAGAATGCATAGTCAAGCATTCTTAAGAGTAGTGTGTGTGTGTGTGTGTGTGTGTGTGTGTGTGTACGCGCGCGCGCGCACATCTGTGTGTGTGCATGTGGGTATGTTTTTCATTTGGGATTATGGGACACGTGCTCATCATTTTTCACCAACTTGATTAAATGTAATTAGGTTCTGGCAAACCACACTGCCCCTCTCTTGGACGCTGGGGTGTCTTTGCATTTTCACATGGGTTATCTGCAGGAGGTTAGGTCTGGAGTTCGCTTTGTAGCCTTGTGCTTTTGCTCCAGGGGTGGCCACATTTTTTTGACATATTGGGCTTCACAGTGATTTACAGATTAAGGCTCTGGCCTGAACTGGGGCCAGCAGGGCTGCTGTTCTCTCTCGCTGACACATCTCACAACTTGGAACCAGTGGCTCTTTGCTTACCCTCTCATTATAGTTCTTAGCCCACATTTCCTTTTGGCACAGAGCACTTGGTTATTTTGACTATGTGCTGGATTTGCCTCCTGCCTGTACCCCCTGCTGACTCGTGAAAATGACCACAGCAGCAGAGGGAAGCAGGTGGGAGAGCTACACTGACCACTCACCCCTGCCCCCACTCCCAGGAATTGTTTCCTTAACCCCAGAGAAGCGCTTTAGGAGAAGCCTCAAAGTGGCAGGTTAGCTTTGCTCATGTTGATGGAGTCCACCCCAACCTCTCACTCTCTTCACTCCTCTCTTTCCTACTGCACAATCTTTGGAGAACATAAGAAGCTCAGAGCATCCTGGATGGGGAGGGCAGGACTTCCGGCTTGTCCTTTTTTTTTTTTTTTTGATACTGGGATTGAACCCAGGGGTGCTTAACCACTGGGCCACATGCCCAGTCCTTTTTTATATTTTTTATTTTGAGGCAGGGCCTCACTAAAGTTAGCTAGGGTCTCGCTGAGGCTGGCCTTGAACTTGCAAGCCTCCTGCCTCAGCCTCCTGAGCGGCAGGGATTACAGGAGTGCACCGCCACACCCAGCTTCCGGTTTGTCTTTTTACATTAAGGATATGGACCACTTTTTTCAACCATCTCAGGACCTCCTTCATTAAAACACAGCCCCTGCACTCTGACACCACCCCATGTGGCTGATGTTTACTCCCACTGACTTTGCAAATGTACAAATTAAAAAAAATGCAAATACAGTTAAGATTATTCTAAGATAAAAGCAAAAGCAATTAAGGCATGAGCATAATAATTTTTTTAAAAAAGCATAAAGCCCAGTGTTCACATATATGAATTTATCTCTCCATTTTTGTACTTTGTATTTTAGTAGGATCACCCACTTAAGCCATTTTAATTTGTTCTTTCCTATCTCTTTTACAACCTGAACTTTTCATATTGGCCTAATAAGAACCACTTTTGGGAATCTTTCAAATTCTCATGCTTTAGTTGTGTTTATGGGTATGTTCGTGTTGCTGAGTCATTTCTACTGATTTCTGTTGTATCCTTATACTTTTAAAATTAAGGATGTTCCACTTTAAGTTATGATTGGGCAGTACTTTTCCACAGTCATGGGTGTATTTCTTTCAAGCCCAGTGATATGCACAAGCTCACACTGGATTGATTTCTATAGAAGTTGGTATTATTTAGCTTAAGGCAGACTTGAAAGTTATTAAATCCTGGTAACCTCTGAATGCATTTCCATAATCAAAGTTGTTTTTTGATACTCTGCATTTTCTCCAAATATGCTTTTAAAAACAGCCTCCTTATCTTTTTCTAATGAGGCTCCCTTATACCTTACAAATGAGAAAATTGAGAGACAGGTAAATGTGCCCCTTAATCAGCTCATTCAAGTGATCACATCGAGGGCTCGAATCCAGACCTGTGTCAGTTTGGTATTCTTTCCAGTTCACTGTATTGAACTTAATTAAATCATGTAGCTAGCATGACAGGTTGCATAAATCATGAACGTAAAGGAGATTTTCATTCTAAATGTAATTTAATTGGATAGGAGGCAAGGAGAAGCAAGGAAGTCAAGTGCTCCTAACGCGTTTCCAGGCTGATGTTAAAGCTGGGCCAGCCTCAGCCTGCGTTCTCCTTTCTCTGCTTTCCTTGCTCTCCTTTTCTGAACATTCCTGGTCTGGAGGCAGCAGGAGAGCTGTAGCGCCTTGCCCCAGCCTGGCAGACAAGCTGTGTGTTCGCCCTGCTGCGAAGGAACCAGGGCTGTTGTGTCAGGTCCGTGTCTTTGGGGGGTACGTTACTGGACTGTGGTTCTGCTCTGGGAGTTTGCTCAGCTGGTTTGGCTTTGGCAGACAGGCCCAGGAGACCTTCCTTCCAACCACCACCTCAGCCGCTCTGGGTTTCTTTTGAAACATCCCAGACTTGGCTCAGAGGCAGGACTGAGTGGTCCCAGGCTGTTCAGATATCTTCCAAAACTCCCAGAAAATACTAGTGTAGGGACCCAAAGGCCAGGGATGGTGTTAGATTCCACTTGGCTTGGGTTAAAGCCCCCAAAGATAGTCAAGTATGACTCCTGCTCTTCCTTTTTGTGCTAAGGATCGAACCCAGGACCTTGCTCATGCTAGGCATGTGCCCAACCACTGAATGACTCGTGATTTTCACGTCAATCATCTGGGAGGAAGAAGGAGCAGAGGACCATCGGTGACTCTTGGAAACTTATCAGAGTGACTAGGTGTCATTGCACACTGTGGGCTATGTGGGGTTACACAGTGTGTAAAGCAAGGAACTCCTAGTCATTACTTGGATTCAGTGATGCATGGGACATGACCTCATATTTTCCTTCTTCCTGTTCCTTTCTTCTCTAGTAATATGAGCTTCTTTTTGTGGAACACTATTACTGTGGCCCGTTTTCAGAGCTATTATTTTATTATTCTATTTTTACATCAAGACTTCTGTGCCATCAAGCACATAGAGACAAGATGGAAAAATCAAGACCCAGTGTCTATGATCATGGACAGCAATCATGTCAATCCCTGATTCCTAGTCCAGCTTTCCTTCTGTTACCTTACATCACTGTCTACATGGTGGGGAATGGCCATGTCCGAGATGAATTTATGCTCTGTGTTAATCAGCTTTGTATCACTGTGCCTGAAATACCTGCCAAGAACAAGTTAGAGGAGAGAGAAAATTTTACTTTGGTTCACAGTTCCAGAGGTTCAGTCCTTGGTGGGCCTACTCCACTGCTTTGGGCCCAAGATGAGGCAAAACATCATGGCGGATAGGCATGGCAGAGGAGCACTGCTCACTTCCTGGTGGCCAGGAAGCAGAGAGAGAGGGGAAGAGAAGGGGGCCACAGGGAAGATACATCTTCCAGGGCATGCCCCCAGTGCTCCACCTACTTATGGTCGCTATCCAGTTAGTCCATTCAAACCAGGATGGACCAGTTAGGTATAGGTCTCGTAATCCACTCATTTCACTTCTGCACATTTCTGCATTAACATAGGAGCTTTTGGGGGACAACTCACATACAAGCCATAACATGCTCTGAAAACAGAAGCTTTAATGTAACTGTGGTACAGCTTGCAGGGGTGCCTCTGAGCAACCTGCCATGGAGTCTGGCTAAGCTGTTTCACCCCTTGTCAATTGCTTTTCTTCATTGAGGTAAATAAACTAAAATAAAGGCCAAATATAAATTTCTAACCTTTAAGCAATCAGAGCCGTCAGATATGGCATAGGCCATTCCTATGGCTGCCCCAACAAATTATCACAAACTTGGTGGTTTAAAACAAACGGAAGTTTATTCTCTACCGGTTTTGGAGACCAGAAACCTGAAGCAAGGTGTCTACCAGGGAGTGCTTCCTCCAAAGGCTCTAGGGAAGAAACTTTCCTTGTATTTTCCAGTATATAGAGTTAGTAGAGTGTCTTGGCTCATGGCAGCTTCATTCCAATCTCTGCCTCCTTCATCACATGCCCTTTCTCCCCTGGGTCCCTCACGTGTGCATAGCCCCAGATAATTCCTGCCTCCCGTTCCTCAGTAGCAGCAGAAGCAGGAGGGATCCTTCACTCCTTGGGGTTTCTTGGATATTCTGTGCCAGCAGAGAAGTCACTGGACAGAAGGCTAGGTCAGAGGTTACCTGTACTTGCCCCAGTACTTCATGGAAAAGCCCTTTCCCAGATTATTTTCTTGCCTCTATTTCAGCGCAGTGATAAGCAGGCTAATAAAGGTGACTTTGGTGATCCGGGAAAGAAGAGTAATAAGAATTTTCATCAATTTCTTTCTGACTCCTACCAGTACCCCTGCTACAATTGCCCATAAATAATAGTATAATATTAAAATTAAAAGACTCTTGGAGAGTTTTAAATTTAAGAGAAATACCAGAAGCACAATAAATAAAACCAAAAGTAATTAATGGGTTATGAGTTAAAGCTACTGAAAATATTATATATATTCACTGGAGTCAAATTTCCTGTTAGGAATGATAATAGGAGAAAGAACAGACTTTGATGTCTTGCCAAAAGCCACCAGTTGTGGGGATCCAAGTCACTGTGATGTGGGCACCTGGCTTACAGATTTCAGAATTCTGTGTGGTTTCCCTCAACCAAATTTCTGAAGGAGCCCGCAGAAAGGGGTTGGGGTGGGAAATGTGTTATCTATAAAAGTAAACCACAAAAATAATTTCCAAGTGCCACTAAAGGCCTCAATTTAGGCTGTAAAAGCCAAGACATTTAGAATAAACTATTGTAACTCCTTGCAAGGGTAGCAGCACACATGGCCAGCAGCATAAGGGATTGGGTGAGTGTGCAAGATATCGCCGTGGGAGGGGCTGGTGAAAGGCGGAGCGGGTAGGCAGAGATGTGAGCGCTGTGGGTTTTAAGGTTTGCTCTGTCCTTTTGGCAACTTTACTTTTGAATCTTAAATTTATTCTCACTCTGTAATTTGAAATGTATTGAGATTTGTCTGTTACATTATTCAAAAATATCTGTGGGTATAAAAATAAAAAAAATATATATACGTATGTATGTATGTATATAAAAAGAGTAAAATTCATCTCAGAATGGCAGCCCATTTGATAGATTACATCAAAATCCAATACAAGCCTGGTGCGGTGGTAAACGCCTGTAATCCCAGCGGCTCAGGAGGCTGAGGCAGGAAGATGGCAAGTACAAAGCCAGCCTCAGTAACAGTCAGGCGCTAAGCAACTCAGTGAGACCCTGTCTCTAAATAAAATACAAAATAGAGCTGGGGATGTGGCTCAGTGGTCGAGTGCACCTGAGTTCAATCCCCGGTACCACCCACTCCCCCACAAAAAAAGATTGAATACAACTGAAATCAGTGGCTTACTAATGATTAGGAAGATCCAGTTTACTTTTTTCTTTGGTACAGGGGATTGAATCCAGGGGCGCTTAACCACTAAACCACATTGACACATCCCCAGTCCTTTTTAAGATTTTATTTAGAGACAGGGTGGCATTGAGCTGTTTAGTACCTGGTTTTGAACTATTTTCCTACCTCAGCCCCCTGAGCCACTGGATTACAGGAGTGCACTACCATGATCCTCGATGACAGTTGTTTGAAGCCAAGAATTATTCATACAGGTTTCATCCAGAGATGTCCTTGCTTCAGACTGAAAAGTGGTGTGTTTGAAGAGATAGATGAATGCATATGTTGCTCCATTCCTTATCACAAGAGCAGCATTTCATGTTTTTTGGCTCCTACTGCAAAATGACAGAGGTAGCCAAGGAGTTTTTTCCTACAGGCTGTTGCCTATAGAGAGTGCTTAGAATACCCTGGGACTAAAGAGAAGGAAGGAAAGACTAAAAATAGGTTTGACAATGCAGAGGTTTCATTGTCTTGCAAACCAAATGCTCAGGCAGGTAGACTAGAGGGCTGATTTTCTTCTTCTCTTGGTCAGCTTTCCACCCTGCCTGTGGATTGCAGGATGGCTGTACCAATTCTGGGCAGTCAGTCTGTCTTCACCCAAAGGTGTAAACTGATAAAGAAGACATGTTCCCTCCATGCCCTGCCTTTTAAAAGATAGCTAGTTGTTCTCATGCATCCCACAGTGAATATACCCTTAGTTTTATTGGCCAGATTTACAACTTGTACCAAATTCCCAAACCAATGGAGTTGCCTCCACTAGATTCATCCAAACTCACCTCCTAAAGATGTACAGGACCTCAGCCCTCCCCGAAACACAGGGCTGCCTCATTATGACCAAAACCAAGAGAGAATGTCTGTTGTGGAGGCAACCGTCAGTGTTTGCCCCACAGGGAAAAATATTTAGAAAAAGCTTTCATCAAGAATTCCTTTGGACCAGGGATAGTTAGTATTTTTCTCCTTGTACTTTCTTCATGTCTCTGTCCTAACCAATCTAAAGTGACATCACATTCTGTGAGTGAGGTCAGCCATCTCTCTAATCCAGGGGTCTGCAAAACTTTCCTATAAAGATATCTAAAGCTTTGCAGACCACCCATGTGCCATCTCTGCTACCTCTGCCACCATCCCTGCCTCCTCCTCTCCTGCCTTTCCCCCGTCTTCTCCTTCTTCTTTCTTTTCTCATTATTCTTTTGACCTGCTTCTTCCTACCCGTCTCCCTCTTTCACCTCCTCCTTCTGTCTTCTGCCAACTTGTATTAAAAAAAAAAAAAATCTTAGTTTAAGTCTTGTACAAAAAAAGACTGGGATCCTCTAACTGTGAGCTGGAGTTTGCCAACCTCCATTGTAGAAAACACAGAACAGGGGAAAACACAACTATGATATGAAATGCATGAAATCTCTTGGATCCAGTGGAAGAAAGTGCCACTCACTAGCAGTTTGCTGGGTTCCAGAGTAAGCAGGAGGCTTTCCAGCAGCAGGAAGATCAGTATTGGAGGAAAAGGCCAATGCCATATTGAGACCAGGGAATTCTGGCTGCCATGATTGTGTGGCCCAATGGTGCTGAGGAAGGCTGGAGAATCTAGGATATATGCCAGCTTTTGAAATCTCAAGATATGTTCCCAGCAATTTTCATGTATTGCCAAGAGTAAGTGTAATAGAGAAAAGTTCATGTTCTCCCTTTTTAATTGAAGCATGTCTTATTCACATTTCTTTATCCAATTTTATATTAAGCTTTCGGCGACTTCCTAACAAGGATTAATCATTTAGCTAATTTTAAAAAATCCCATTTATTTTTATTGGAAAGGAAGCAAATGAAAAAATAATAAAAAAACTTGTATTAATGTGTATGTAAGTACAAATATGTATGATCTAAGTCTAGCAGTTAGAAGTAATTAACATATTTCAACAAGACACTTTGCAATTCTACAAAATCCTGACAAATAGATCTTAGAGAAATAAGGGATGTCTTACCATCTTGAATTCAATCTTCTTAGTTAAGGATAGCCTGTCTTCATAATGATAAAGAAAGGTAAATCAGAGAGTGCTGGTAATCCATCGTCAGTCTTAATTTGGCCTTAATTCTCCCTCTTTTCTAGTGTTATTGTAGGCAACTAGGGGGATAAAAATCAGCCTTAGGAAGAACCTGGGTACTGTTTGTTAAGTAGTAACTGAAGACCAGCTGAGCCATGTAGCCAGGGCCATAGGATGAAAAGGCGGGGGTGGGGGAGGGTGAGTTCTTGAAGGGGAGCCTCCAAAGCCAGTGGGAAAAATGTCCAGACAACCTGGAGGGCAATAGCATTGTACTTCTTCAGAAGTAACAAGAAAGAAATTTGAAAAATTCCATGAACTGTTCTCCATAATGAGTGGTTTTCATAAATTTCAGATATTAATAAATTAACTTTAAGCCTTGTAATGGAGAAAAACCTATTTCAGGTCTTCTACTAACAGCTGAAGTTTTATAGGAAGTTCAGATGGTATTCCAAGCCAGGTAAGGATTATTTTTATTTTTTAGAATGGCCTAAATTACCAGCCACTCTTAACTCAATATCTACCTGGAGAAGTATGAGGGGGCTAAGGATTTTTTCTCACTTATTTGTTTGAGGCTTATGGAGAATTTAAGGAAGAAAATTTATTGTAAATCTTATTATTTTCAAATTTTATGTTATTATTTGCTTTGGTGACCATTTTATTTAGAATTATTAATTTGCAACCAAGTTATATTTAGAGAATTAATGAGCTCAAAAATGTTAGTAAGTAGAATGGAAAAATGTTACAGATATAATTTATTACATGGAAGAATAAGATACGGATTTTAAGTAATTTACACAAGAAAACTCCTTAGCCTGTTTATAACATTGCTGTACTTTTGCTTTTTTAAAAAAAAAATTAAAATTTTCATGCAATATTGGAGATTGAACCTAGAGGTGCTATACCACTGAGCCATATCCTTAGCCCCCCTTTTTTTTTTAATTTTGAGAAAAGGTCTCACTAAGTTACCCAGGCTGGCCTTGAGTTTGCAATGTTCTCTGCCTCAGCCTCCCAAGTCTCTGGAGTTACAGGTACGCACCACTGCACCTGATGTGTCCACCCTGCACCTTCTGACTGATGGACCTTGTCGGTGTAGACTTAGGAGACTGGCCTGGAGTCCTCTGTGTCCTCTACTCCATCCTGGCTGCTTTTGACTGTAATATGGTGACATTGATGCATGAAAATTTACCTTCAGAAATAACTGACCACTAGAATTTTCTTCCCTATCTTGATAAGGAGCAAGAATTGTGGGTGAGCTATTAGTGAGTTTTTTTTTTTAATCACATTAGACTACAACTAAGGCTATACTATAATTTTCAGAATAACATTGTATAAGTCAATTAAAGAGAAACAGTGTACCTCTTGTGTTTATTTCCTAAATTTGTTTTGTCATAGCTATGTTTACATTATTTTCTTTTCACCAAAAGTAAATTTACTGTATTATCTTGGACGTGTCTACCAACCAAAGATAAATATTTATAATAAACAATTGTGAATGAGTGCTGGCACTCTACAGAATCCTTATGTTATTTCTACTCGGACGTCTATAGCAAGCTGTTGCAACACACACGGAGGACAATGCGTGGGAGTGATGGCATCTGTCCAAAGAGGAACAAGGACCTTTTGGCCTTTCCACAATCTACAGTGGTCCATTCTCCAGCATGTCTGGATTCCTGGTGTATCAGCTGATTTCTTCATATGGATACATTCATTGAGTGTCACTAGTTTTTAGGAAGTAAGTTCCATGGGCTAAAATCTATATTGAAGAGGAACAATTGATTTTTCTGGGATTAAATCCAACTAGAGCTTGATAAGAGTTTTCAGTATCTTATTCTTTTTACATGTCTTTTGACCAGAGAAGAGAGAGAAGCAAATATGCACAAGTGATTATGTGGGTGTGTATAAATGTGTGTGTGTGTGTGTGTGTTTCCACAGAACACAGCTGTACTTATACCACCATCTCGAGGACCCAGGATGAAGATAGCTGGAGGATGATGAACTATTGTTCATAGAAGTTAAATCTTTTTATACATTGAGGAGATGAAACTATAGGAAAAGCATCGATTCACTTCCCTATTGGCTCTGAGAATTGGATAGACCAGCTCCTCTGTGTGTCCCAGATGCCCATTTTGGTGAAGCTTGAGAAATCTTGTATTTAATAATACCTATTATATAGCAGGCAAAGGCTTTAGAAAGATGAATAAGATGTGGTCTATTGGAAGCTATGGGTATGAAAAAAAGTTTGTAAATCAGTGTGATAAGCAAAATGATATCAGCATAATCAAGGATTTATGAGAAACTCTCCCCAGCCTAGAATGAAGGGTACGTTCTGGAGCTTTCTAAAAAAAATTACATGACAGAGATTTGTTTTAATAAAGAGATGTCAAATTTCTGTGGACAACTAGTTCTAATTAGAACTGTGCTTTTAATAGCATCACTTGTATAAAATGCACATTACTAGGCGTGTTTTTCAGCTGCAATATATGGAAGAATTGTTGTTTGTTTTATTTCTGCCTCTCAATCTTGCTGTGTTGGATGATACTATTGCACAGCCAGTGGTAATATGATCCTGCCTCATTTTTTAAAAAATCAGATTTGAAACCAGGAATCCCTAGTAACTGCAAATAAAGTCATCTTCATAATGCAAGTCAAGATTCTTACTCTATGAGTAAGACTGAAAAAGCCGCTAAATGACTTGTCCAAGGCCACACAGCAAGTGGGTGGCCAAACCGGCTTTAGAAATGAGAAATTTCTGATTCCTGGCCACAAATGAGTGGAGGAGTAAGTAATATTTATTGCTGGCCATGAGAGAAACCTCAAGAGGGCTGAGTGATCATTCAAAAGAGTGGGTATTTCCCTGTACTTCTTTCTATCTCCTAGGATTGAACATTGAGGTGGTTTTTCTACAATGACTGCTCACTGGCTTCACTTTTGCAAGAAGTATTTTTTTTTCCAGCGTCACTAAACATCCCTGGGAAAGCCTTGTTAGAAAGCACTGAGGGATGTGACATTTTTAAAACTTCGGAAAATATCTAGGTATTTCCAGCTTAACATGATAGCAGGGGAGTGTTGTGGGGGATCTGAAATAGCACCTGACGCAGAGCCCAGGCCTTTGAGAAGGGACCCAGGTTTGTGCTGTTGGCTCAGACATCTGGGAACCCTAGGTCACATAACTTCCTGGGAGTCAGTATTTTCTGTAAGATGTAGGGGGTTAAGTGTCTGATTTCAGTGTTACAAATTCTTTGGTGGTTATCAGATAGAAAAAGTATTCACTTTTGGCCAAGCTATAGCTCTCCTTAGCCTGGATATAACCAGTGAGTCTTTCCTGCATCAATGTTATAGAATCAATTTAGAGAGACATTGACTGCTACTTCTTCTTCTGTGTATATTTTATTTAGAGACAGGGTCTCACTGAATTGCTTAGCACCTTGCTTTTGCTGAGGCTGGATTTGAACTTGCGATCCTCTTGCCTCAGCCTCCAGAGCTGCTGGGATTAGTAGGCGTGCACCAATGCACTCGGTTCACTGCTTAATGAAAAAGAGCTTGTATCGGCATGACTCATCTTACTACTAGAAAGTGATTTCTTAAACCATAGGTGTGTATTTTAGTTGTAAACTGCCTGCTTAATGTTAATTCTTCTTTATGTTATATACAAACTGCAATGCTTAATGGAAATTTTATGTCATGTATCGATGAGGGTGTGCTGACTCTTGGAGTAGAGTAGAAGTGGGAGGTTCAGATAGGGTCCTTGTGATCGTACCAGAGAAATAATCATTATTGGAATTAAAAAAATAGAAACTACGAGATCTACTTCTAAATGAGACAATGATGTAGAATGAAATGGGAAACTTTCAAAGACACCATCCAGTCGTCAATACAGAAGTCAGAAACTGTAGAAAAATTTTATCAATTGAGATGAAACTGCTCTACAATAATAAGTGGTAGAGTCTATTGGTTTTCCAATGTTCTTATTTAAAAGGAATGGGTAGGAAAAAAGGGGGTGAGTAGGAGGCAGCCACTCCCTGCCCTGAAATGCATCCCTGTTATCCATTTAATCTTTACAACAATGCAATTGTTATTACTGTTATTACTATTATTACTATTGTTGTTGTTGCTGTTATTATTATTATTATTATTTTGTCCTAACGTAGCGGACGCTGAGACCCAGGGAGTCCAGGAGATTTGCCCAGGACTGTTCAGTTAGAAGGTAGTGAGGAAAGAATTCAAATGTGGGTCTGCCTGACTTCCAAGCTCTGGCTCCTTCTGCTCAATTCCTTGCCCCACTCTGAGTCCCCTGCCCTTGCACTTGGAGAGCCTGTGCCAAATGCGAGCTAAGATCCAGATGAAGTTATTTCAGCCTATTCCCCCCACCCCGCCCCCATTTAGAAGCCAACCTTTTCTGCTTGCTTCTTCTGTCAAGGCTGTGTCTCCCTCAGATTGTTAGGCTGCGAAAGGACCACCCCTGATATGTTGACAAGAAATAAGCTTCTAATTTGCAACACTTCTTTATATGGCTTGTCAGCTCGGAGCTCCTACCAGAGAAGGATTTCACAACAGGCCTGGCCACCTTATCGCATTCCAGGCAGAGCCAAGGCTGTCCCAGGCTGTGATACTTGGAAACCCTTACAGTGACAAGATCCTTGCCCTCTGGTTTAATGCCACCCGTATTTATTCTTTCCCTCTTCTTTTTTTCCCCCTCCACTTCAAAGAAGTCTTATTATCTTCCGTCATACACCAGGGATCTTGTGGCTTTGAGTTATAAAATAAAATAAATCACAATATTATCAGTTTATTGTTCTAGTTCACCCACTTACGCACACATTAAACAACACAAAGGGTCAATTTGGGCATTTCAGGTGGGTGTCATCCAGCCAACTATGAAAGGAATTTTATATTTGGTTCATGTCCCGGAGACTGATTTGTGAAACGGGGATGAATTTTGTCTCTCAGCTTGAATGAGAGGTTTTGTTCTCTCCTTCTGCCCCTCCGAGGACTCCTGCTTCTCCTGTAAACCATCCAGTATGTGCCTGAAAAAGCTTAAGAGGGTCCGCAGGGGTGGGAGACTTTTCATCAGAATTTATGACTGTTCAAAGCCTCCATAGAGGCTTTCATTTAACACTGGCCTTTGTATTTCTATCCATGAAAATTGTTCATACCATGACCAATCTGATACATTGTCGGTGTTCTTCATGGAATATTCCAGACAAGACCACAGTAAACCAACTCCTCAGTGGGAGGAAAAGGGGAAGATATTGGGGGCATCCAAAAACTATAGTTTGCTTTAATACTCTGTGGCATTTTCCATCCAGGTCAGAGATCCCTTAGGCCAGGACTAATGGAAACTCTGTTTTGACAGTTAAAAGAATAACTTGGATAGATGGTCCCCCACCATGTGGATTCTGACAATGAACCAAATTTTCAATTAGACTCAAGGAAAAGGGTAGATCTAAAATGTACAGTCTTTTGTCTGCATGGAAAACCCAGCATCTGTCAATCACAATAGCCTATCTAAACTATTATACATGTATTTTTCTCTCATTTAACAAAAATCTTTCTTAGTATCCATTAGGGCTGTGTTCTAAGAAGAGAGAATTGTATATCCTCGCACGCTCTTTATAATTTTGTGATTTAAAACATCTTGATGTGCGTTAAAGACACACATGCATTCCACAATTGCCATCAATAGTATTTAAATCAATCCCAAATACAAAAGAAGGCAGGAAGGAAAAAAAAAGAAAGTTCTTAGGAATGGATAATTAATCCAAAGAAGAACTGGTTGTACATTAATCTTAAAATACAATTTCTGTAAATTAGTGTTAGATGAACAAAAGCTTACAGTTTAGGATTTGAATTGAGAGCTGTGGGGACTGCCACTTGGAATATGTAGTCACTTCCAGCAAATACACTGAGGCTACAATTCTAATGACTTAAAGGCTGACAATAAAACCTTGAAAAAAAATCTGCATTTTAAAAGCAAGCACTGTAAATCACGCACTAAAGGGGGTAATGTGAACAAGAACTGGAATGTGGAGCCAGGCAGGGCAGGGGCATTATTTGTTTCAGGGTTTGCAAGTATCAGCTGTAACTGGAGGGTCCCGAGAATGCATCCTTTGAGTTGACAGCTTGTGTCCTGACCCTGTGTTTAGAAGATCCTTTGGGGACCTAGCCTCCCAGCACCCTAAAAGAAATTTGTTTCTATCGCCCCAGTTGCATGGGGAGTTGGTTGGTAATTTATGTTATGTCTGTTCTGATAAAGGGCCTTGGACTTTGTAAAAGTCTTCCCTGTCCCTTCACCACCTCCAATCAACTTGCTAACTCTTGCCAACTGGAAAAAAGGAAAATCATTCTGTACCACCCATAGCAGCTCCCTTTCCTGTGTGGCAACATTTATCTCTACCCTGGGAGGATCAATGTGCTGCACTGGGCCAGGGCTGCATCTTGACTTTTTTTTTTTTTTTGCCTAGTGCTGAGTATAGTGTCCACACAGAAAAGCTTGAAATGGATACAAAATCTCACAACTTTTGATAGAAATTGTCAAATGTTGTCTGATAAGGTGTTCAAGAGTGGCATGAAAAACAGTATTACTTAAAACACACACACACACGACACACTCACACACACACACACAAACTTTGCTCACATACTGAGGGTAAGGGGATAATATTATCTTATTTCTATTTACCAGGGCTGCATGTTTTTAAATATATTTGTTGTTGATTTCTTTCTGTGTGAGTGAATTTCCTATCCTTTTTCTTAGTTTTTTTTTTTTTTTTGTATGCTTGGCCATCAATTACTTGTTGACTTTACCTAGGTTGGGCAATGCTTGTACCTTGTTTCTTGCTTCATGGAAAATGGTTGTTATGGCTGCCTTTGGCCTTGATGGGTGATCTAGCTCATGTGGGGACTGGACTGCCACTTAGAATATGTAGTCAATTGGAAAAAAAAAAAATATATATATATATCTATATATATATCTATATATCTATATATATATATATATATATATATATATATATATATATATCAGCAAGTATGGAACCACACAACTCAAAGATATCAAAGGTGGAAATACACATTCTTTTCCTATCCTTCATATATTTTGTGATACACCATCCAATCACAAAAAACTTTCTTTAAATGGCCCTCAATGGAGGAAATATTAAAAAACATCGTGGTCAATTAGCTATTTTTTTTCTGGCATTAATATCTCTAGTTCACAAAAGCAACCTATCTTGATTTTATGAAGCAAATTTCCCCTGTGTTATATCATAAGACCATTTTGGGTGGGGAGTACTGGGGATTGAACTCAGGGACACTGGACCACTGAGTCACATCCCAGCCCTATTTTGTATTTTATTTAGATACAGGCTGTCACTGAGTTGCTTAGTGCCTTAATAAGTTGCTGATGCTGGTTTTGAACTCTCAATCCTCCTGCCTTAGCTGAGGTTAAAGCATTTGACAAAATATGGCACCCCTTCATGTTCAAAATGCTAGAAAAACTAGGGATATCAGGAACATACCTCAACATTGTAAGGCTATCTATGCTAAGCCCCAGGCCAACATCATTCTAAATGGAGAAAAAGTGAAAGCATTCCCTTTAAAATCCGGAACAATACAGGGATGCCCTCTTCCTCCACTTCTATTTAAGATAGTTCTTGAAACTCCAGCCAGAGCAATCAGACAGACAAAAGAAATTAAAGGGATACGGATAGGAAGAGAAGAACTCAAATTATCACTATTTGTAGACGATATGATTCTACACCTAGAAGACCCAAAACATTCCACCAGAATCTTCTAGAACTAATAAATGAATTCAGCAAAGTAGCTGGATATAAAATCAACACCCATAAGTCAAAGGCATTTCTGTACATCAGTGACAAATCCTCAGAAAGAGAAACTAGGAAACCCACCCCCTTCACAATAGCCTAAAAAACAAAAACAAAAAAAAACCAAAAAACTTGGGAATCAAATAAATGAAAGACGTAAAAATACCTCTACAATGAAAACTACAGCACACTAAAGAAAGAAATTAAAGAAGACATTAGAAGATGGAAAGATCTACCCTGTTTTTGGATAGGCAGAATTATACTGTCAAAATGACCATACTACCAAAAGCACTATACAGATTAAATGCAATCCCCATCAAAATCCCAATGACATTCCTCATAAAAATAGAAAAATAAGAAAATCTGGAAAAACAAGAGACCAAGAATAGCCAAAGCAATCCTTAGCAAGAAGAGTGAAGCTGGTGGCATTACTATTCCAGACCTTGAACTATACTACATACTACAGAGCAATACTAACAAAAACAGCATGGTATTGGCACCAAAATAGACCCGTAGACCAATGGTACAGAATAGAGGACACAGAGACTAACCCTACGGCTTAATTAACCCTACGGCTTAATTTATGTTTTAAAAGTCCAGTTCTAGGCTAGGTGCAGTGGCACACATCTGTAACGACTTGGGAGGCTGAGGCAAAGAGGATCAAAGTTCAAGGGCAGCCTGAGCAACATAGTGAAACCCAGTCTCAAAAAATAAAAGGGCTGAAACTCTAGGTCAGTGGTAAAGTGCCCCTGGGCTAAAATAAAAGACCAATTCTAGACTATATGTTACAGAATTAAAAATATGAATCTATAAATATATTTATAGAAGGATGGTCATTATTAGATTATTTGTGTTAGCCAAAAAATTGGTAACTGCATATTAATAATATAGTTGTTTAATGAACTATAATACATGTGTTTTATGGAATACTATTCAGTTATTTGAAACAACAAAGCAAGATTATGTATCTTGACTTGCAAAGGTATTTATTGTTTATTATAGAAGAAAAAAATAAATTGCAGCCCACTATGTTGGGAAAAAAATATTTGTATTTCTGAATAAATGTAGAAAAAAAAGGGGGGAAATTCATGCTGTTATGATTATCTGTGAATAATGCATATTTACAAATAATGACACAAATTTGACTGAGAAATTTCATTCAAACATGAAGACATTTTACAATTTGTTTTAATATTTTTACACATAAATAGGAAAAAAAAAAGAAAAAAGAAAGAAACTTAAAAAGAAAGTTCCCTGCCACTAGAACTAATTTGATGTGCATCTTTTAGTTCTTGTCCAGTTACCTGAGATTAGGTGATTTCTTCAGAATGGATTCAAGAAACATTGAAGCCACACCTTCTGGAAGCGTTAACTAACTATTTTTTGCAAGCCCTCCCTAAAACTTGTATGAGGCACAAGTAGAGTTCTGGTGGGATGATTCCATATCTATTTCTCTCCAAAATTAAGGGAGAAAAACACTTTCGACACTAGTTCACCAGAACCAAAGGCAGTCATTTCCATATTGCTCCCAGCTTCCTCGTGGTAATGGGCATGTTCTGGGTTTTGGCTGCTCAGTAGGCAACATTCTTCCTCGTTTAGAGGAATCCTTCATTTTGTGAATCTTGAAGGGTAGAACCCTTTACCTCCTCTGCTGAGAAACATGAACTAGAGCCACCCTGTGTAAGGAGGAACCTCAGCAGACCTCTCTCCAGGCTTATGGCCACAGCAGGTTGCTTAAATTCTCTCGGCCTCAGACTCCTCAGCCATAAACTAGAGAGAACGAGAGAGTTCCCACCTCACAGGGCTGGTGTGAGGCTTCACTGAGTGACCCAGATGTTCCAGACACAGCAATGTCACATGATCACTATCCTCCCAAGCCTAGCACTGAGGCATCTGCATGGTATGCCAGAGTTGAATTGAGGGGACAGAGTGTCCTCAAAGTCATTCTCTCGGGCACAATGCTTGCCTAGAATGATTGTCTTATCCGTAAGATTTCAGGCTTTAAGAAAAGAATTTTCTATAAATGGTACATTCACCAGGTTTAAATACTCCATTGTTCTACATGACTTAGTGGAAAAAGTGCAACTCTCTGTCCACACTGTATCCCCATGTTCCACTCCCCAGCGGTGACCCCTTTTCAACTCTTGTTAAAAAACGTGCTTAGATGTCCACTTCTTGACTTTGAAGTTGAAGTGTTCCTACCAGGGAAAATGAAAACTGCGCTCTTTTCACCCATTCTGCTCACCACAGCTCCCACATTTTCCCAGCCTCCAAATATAGTTATATTTTTGGGTTATGTCAACATTGCATGTGTAAATTATAATGACCATGTAAATATTTTCATTGTTGATCCATGGTATATACTATGACTACTTCCTGTTTTTTATTCTTGCAAAACTTTGTGTCCCCAAGTTCATTAACTGTCAAGTTTTCTCAGTCCCTTGTTTTTCCTGTATATTTATCATTAATTCATTCTCAAAATTCTTCCTAATTTTCTAAGCCTCCTCTCAATATATGCAAGCATTATGATTCACGAACTGCTTCTTTTGACTTGATTTAATCAGAATAGGTGTCTTCTTCCTGAACCACTCTCACACTGGATTTCCTCCACATCATCTTGGGATTTCTCTTTCACTTTCTTTTAAGTTCCCTGGATTTCTTATTTTCTTTCTTTTTTTTTTTTTGAGGTGGGGACACTAGGGATTTAATCCAAGGGTGCTCTAGCTCTGAGCTACACCCACCATCCCTTTGTATTTTATTTTCTGACAGGATCTCACTAAGTTGCCGAGATTGGCCTCCAACTTGTGATCCTTTGGCCTTAGCCTCCGGATGGGATTATGGGCATGTGCCACCAGGCTCTATTGGCCTTATTTCCTTTTACATTTACACTCTGTGGTAAAGCACCTCACCCAGTAACTTCCTTAAAAAATAAGTGGGTAGAAACAAACCTGAAATCTTATGTCTAAAAATTTTTTCATTGTACCTCACATTAAAATTGACAATTTAGAAATATATAGAATAATTTTTCCCTTAGTCTTGAAACATTGCTCCTTGGACTTTTGCTGCCCATGTTTTTTTTTTTTTTTTTTTTTTTTTTTTTTTTAAATGATGGGGTTACCTTGATACCTTAGCCAGACAGACACTTCATAAGAAAAAAACTATAAACCACTTCTCTCATAAATAGTAATGTAAATATCTTCAATGACATATTAGCAAACTGATCTGACAACACCTAAAAAGATTAAATACTATAACTGGGCACTATCCCTGGAATGTACAGATTAATCTATGCGATATATCACATTAGCATAATGACCATCTTGACTGAGGTGGAAAAGCTTTTGATAAAGTCCAACATCCTTTTCTCATTAAAAACTTTCAATAGTTTAGGTATAGAAGGAACATTTCTTAACATGCTCAAGGCAATTGTGAAAAATTTACCACTAAGCCGGGCACAGTAGGATGGGCCTGTAATCTCAGCAGCTCTATGTATCCCATAATAACTGTTGTTTACCTTAAATATGCGCTCTACAGTTTATTTAAAAGGGAAAAGCACTGTGTCTTATTTCTGATCCTTTTCTGTTGGACCTGCTCGATGCCCTGCCCCAGTCCACAGAAGCTCTGGCACGGGTGTTCTATTTTCTCCCATTTGCCAAGCATGCAGTGGGCCCTTTGAATCAGAAATCTGCTGCCTGTCAGGTTTTGAATTTTCAGGAAATTAAGTTTTTTCTTTGATGATTTGTTCTTCTAGATGTTCTCCGTTCTATTTTTTCCAGAATTCCTATTGTTCAGTTATTGGATCTCTGTACCTATCTTTTAAATTTGTGACCTCTTCTCTGTTTCATCTATTTATTTCACATTAGTCCTGTTTGTTTGTTCAGGTATAATTTATGTGCAATAAAGTACACCTTCTACACATACAGATTAGGAGAGTCTTGACAAATGTGTACAAATAATCACCACCTAATTAAAGTATGAGTGTGTTGTGTCTACCCTTTTCAGTTAGCTCAATGAGTGTATCAGGAATACATTTATTTTCATTATTAAATAGTATTATTCTATTGTAGAGATGCGCCACATTTAGCATAGTTATTTACTAGCCTACAGATATGTCAGTAATTTCTCTTTTTTTAGCTAATATAAATAAAGGTGCTGTAAACACTGGCATGCAGGCTTATGGGTAAACATATGTTTTCATTTCTACTGAGTAAATACTGAAGAGAGGAAATGGTGGGTCATATGGTAAGAATAAATTTTGCATACATGTGTGTGTGTGTGTGTGTGTGTGTGTAAAATAAAGATATTGTATCTATCTGCAACTAAAAATATATTTTTTTAAAAAAATTTTGTCTTTTGTACCAATCTAGGAAAACTTTACCAAACCCTACTTCATCTGAATTTTCTCCTAAGTTTTTTTTCCTGAAAGTTTTCCAATTTCTGGCTTTATGTTTAGGTCTATAATCATCATTAGAGTTAATGTTTTGTATAGAACAGGTGGTAATGTTTGAGACTGATTTTTTTGCATATGAATATTTAGTCTCCAGCACTCCTTGTTGAAGGGTTTCCTCTCTGAATTACCCTGACACTGCTAAAAACCTCAGTTTGTCATGTACAGGTAAGTCTGCTCCCAAACCCTCTGCTCTATTTCTTTTATCTGTATGTCTGTTTTTATGCTGATACCGTTCCTTCTTATTTACTTAGCTTTATAGTAAATCTTGAAATTATATATTATGAGTGCTTCAACTTTTCTTTACTTTTTCAAAATTGTTTTGGGTCTTCTCAATGTTTTCATTTTCATATACATTTTAGATTCAACTTGTTGATTTCTAAATAACAGGTGAATTTTGATTGGCGTTGTGTAAAATCTGTAATATGAACAAAATCAACATTTGAACAATATTCACTCTTTTGATCTATTAACATGATATTTCTCCTCATATATTTAGGTATTTAAAAATATTTTTCTAATATAGTCATGCAAACTACACATTTCCCTTTTAACACTTTTTTGGTTGAATACCATAAATTTTGATATTTTGTACTTTCAACATTCAGTTCAAATTATAATCCCATTCTCTTAACATTTCTTCTTTAATTAAAAGTTATCTTAAAGTATGTTGCTTAAATTCTGAATATTTGGGAATTTTTTTTAGCTCTTTAAATTACTGATTTCTGATTTAATTCCGTTGAAAGCAAAGGGCATACTTTGTAAAAGTTTATTTAAAAATATGTTAAAGTTCATTTTGATCTATCTTGGTGAATATACTTAAAAAGAACGTGTATTCTTCATAGACTTTGGTTGGAGTGTTCTGTATATATTAATTAGGGCAAATTGCTTAATGATATTGTTAGTCATCTGTGTCCTTATTGATATTTTCGTCTGTTTGTTTTATTAATTTCTGAGAGAAGATTGTTGAAATTCCCAGCTATAGTGTGGATTTATTTTGCCTTTGCTTCTATCACATCTTTCTTTGTGTATCTGGGAGCTCTGAGATTAGCTGTACATGTTAAGTTCTCTTGATATATCAACCTCCTTCTTCTTTTTCCATGGTGATACAACCTCTATGAAGCTTATTTATCTAATAGAGTAAATCAGTTTTCTTCTCCTTATTCTTTGTATAGTATCTTCCTCTGTTTAACTTTCAACGTATCTTTATTTCTACATTTAAAATAAATCTTATTACATTTCAACAGGTAGTTTAAACATCTGCCTTTCAACAAGATTTTTTTTTTTGCAGAGACACAGGCTTTATATTGTCCATCTTTATGTGGCTCTGTGATATGTCTCTCACATAATCGGTCTCCAAAATAAAATGAAGGTCCAGAATGGCAGCGATGAGATGATCACAGTGGACAGTTAGTGTCAAGCTATGTGATGTCACTGAATGTACACAAGGTTAGTTTAGTGATTACTTTCCTTGAAAACTTACATATGAGGCATTTGGTTATGACCAGAGCACTTTTGAGAATAACTGGTGGAGGGAGTATATTTGCCTTTGCACATTGAAAGAGTTAGTTTCTATCCTAAATGCCTCCATTTTGTTTTCTCAGTTGTTTAAAACAGGCTTGAATGATTTTTTTTTCAATTTCAGATCCCAAAGATTGTTACAAATAAAATAAAATTTATTTCTGTATATTGCAAAAAATGTCTCTTAGGGTTTTGTAAAGGGGATTGAGGGAGAAATTATGCATTAATAACTTTGGGGAAAATACAAAAACATAAAATGCACAAAATAGGACATTTGGAATCTTATCTCCACTCCAGTTCCCCCCCCCCATAATAAAATTAAATACTTTTTAAGGTTATGATGACTGTAAGAAATGTATTCTGTATAACCTTCCTATCTCTTCTGAGTGGGAGAGGAATAGTTTAAATGACAAAGATCTATAAATTATCTAGGTTTCTTAAAAGGCAGAAATATTTTCAAAAATTATTTGGTAATAACTAGATTTAAAGCAATTAGCAATGAATCATATATCCTATGCATAAGGAAATAAAATGCAAAAAAAAGTATTTGCCAGATAGTCACATGATTGAAAATTAACTTTTGAAAACACAGGTTGATGATATGCAGTGGTTAATTTATCATTATAGCCCAGGGATATACAGGGGTGTATACATGCCAACCATATGTAAGCGTGCAGTCAACAGCCATGCTGAGTTGTTATGAGCAGAGAAAATTTCTTGTAGTCAGGTTGTATCTGAGAAGCTGTGCAGGATAGCATTCATGACAATCAAAAATTTATTACTACCTGGCATCTAGCCTTGAGACCAGCAGGCTTTGCATGTTGATTTTATGTGCACTCTAAGAGCTGACCTTCTTTAGAAAAAATTAATGAGACTCATTTTGAAGCCAGGATACCCATTAACTAATTGACAATGATAGTGATAGCCATTGCAGTACCTTAAGTCCATTTTCTTCCGGTGGTCAAATTTAATTAGAAACCAAATTATAACCTGAAATTATTTTACACTGAGAAATTGCCCTTTGTGGACTAGAAATATCACAAATCAGACCAGAATTTCTGGTTATACTACAGACTGAGTCTCATCGACCCTCTCTTTCATTCTAAGAACATAGAAATAATTGATACAACAGAAGAAGAATAGAAGCAGTACACAACCAACCACAAAAGAAAGAGAAACATCCAGATGTCAGTAACAAATAGGGAATTCAGTGCCAGAATAGTGGACATGGGATCAGACACAATGAAGACTCAAGGCATCCTGCTCAAATATTTACGTGAGAACTGATCTGGGACCTCTGGGGTCCCAGCAGACTGGGAACACCCTCACCAGCCTTGGAGCACAGGACTCCCACTGAATAGAAACCACAACTGTGCTCAGGATTGCTCACAGCAGAAGGCACAAGTCACTTGAGAAAACAACAAAAACAAATTTATGCGACCATATAAACAAATGGCAAAAATAGTACCTTTAAACTAATTTAAGAGATTAAAGAAATATGGGGGGAAATGATAACTATTTTAGGGACACCTGACTGAAAAAAATTAACTGGTTAGAAAATACTGAGTATTTGTGAGAATATAAAGCCCTGAGAATACTGATATTCTGCTGTTGAGCATTTAAAACTGAAGAGCTGTTTAGAAAACAATGCTGTGTTACCTAGTTTACAGATAAGTACCCACAGCTCAGGAGTCCAGTCTAGGAATGTATTCTAGAAGAACTCTTGTGTTGGTTCATTAGAAGGCAAATGAAATCATGCTTAGAGCAGGGTTGTTTGTAACAGCAAATCCTAAGAACAGCCCAAATACATACCAATGGGGGAAGAGAAGGATCAATTACGTTGTGAAAATGGAATGAAAAACCCACAGCAATAGAAATGGATGAACAATACAAATATGTATTTAGTCTTCATATCACTTCCAAAAAAAGGGGAGTATAAATTGTGTAAAGAACTTTAGATCATTCTATAAGATTGATGTTCTCTCTTCTGTCAAAGTGAAGCCTGTAGGCTGTTTCCTAATATGTAATAAAAACGTGTTTGCTGTAATCTAAAACCTAGTTAGGTGAAGCTATTTTTTTAAATTCTAATTTGTTATATATGACAGCAGAATGCATTTCAATTCATATTACACATACAGAGCACAGTCATTTCTCTAGCTGTATACAAAGTAAATTCACAACATTCGTGTCTTCATACATGTACTTAGGGTAATGTCCATCTCCTTCCACCATCTTTTTACCCACATGTTTCTACCCTTCCCTTCCCACCTCTTTGCCCTATCTAGAGTTCATCTATTCCTCCTATGCTCCCCGTCCCAACCCCACTATGAATCATCCTCCTCATATCAGAGAAAACATTCAGCATTTGGTTTTTTGGGATTGATTAACTTAGCATTGTCTTCTCCAACTCTATTTATTTACCTGCAAATGCCATGATTTTATTCTCTTTTATTGCTGAGTAGTATTCCATTGTATATATATACCATAGTTTCTTTATCCATTCATCTACTGAAGGGCATCTAGGCTGGTTCCACAGTTTAGCTATTGTGAATTGTGCTGCTATAAACATTGATGTGCATGTGTCCCTGTAGTATGCTGTTTTTAAGTCCTTTGGGTATAGACCGAGGAGAGGGATAGCTGGGTCAAATGGTGATTCCATTCCCAGATTTCAAGGAATCTCTATACTGCTTTCCATATTGGCTGCACCATTTTGCAGTCCCACTAGCAATGTATGAGTGTGCCTTTCTTCCCCAGATCCTCCTCACCAACACTTATTGTTTGTGTTCTTAATAGCTGCTATTCTGACTGGAGTGAGATGAAATCTTAAAGTAGTTTTGATGTGCATTTCTCTAGTTGCTAGAGATGTTGAATACTTTTTTCATATATTTGTTGATTGATTGTAAATCATCTCTGAGAGGTGTCTGTTCAGATCCTTGGTCCATTTATTGGTTGGGCTATTTGCAAAATGAAATTAAACTCCTATCTCTCACCATGCACAGAAATTAATTCAAAGTGGATCAAGGACCTAGGAATTAAACTAGAGACCCTGTGTCTAATAAAAGAAAAAGTAGGCCCAACTCTCCATCATGTTGGATTAGGCCCCAACTTCCTTAATAATACTTCTATAGTATAAGAATTAAAATCAAGAATCAATAAATGGGATGGATTCAAACTTAAAAGTTTTTTCTCAGCAAAAGAAACAATCAGTGGGTGAATAGAGAGCCTAAATCCTGGGAGCAAATTTTTACTACATGCTCATCAGATAGAGCATTAATTTCTAGGGTATATAAAGAACTCAAAAGGTGAAGCTATTTTTAAGTTACAAAACCATATGGTTAAAAATGTACCCATTCTGGGAGCTGGGACTTAGCTCAGTGGCAGAGCACTTGCCTAGCATATATGAGGCACTGGTTTCAATCCTCAGAACTGCATAAAAATAAATAAATAAAATAAAGGCATTCTGTCCATCTACAACTACAAAAATAATTAAAAAAATGTTATAAACTTATTTTAAAAAATGTACTCATTCTGAGTACCCCCCCCCCAACAAATCTTCCTTTGTCCTGGTGTTGCAATCATAATGCCTAGAGTGTACTAGGTGATCTAATTGTAACTATAGCCCTTCCCTTTGCTCTCCCCAATTTTAAATTGGCCTAGTGTGTAGATGGTAACCCTGAACTCTTCCTATCAGAGCAAAGGGCAGCATTGTGTTAGGGATAAACACCTGGGCAGACTCCCCACGCAGTGTGCTTGCTTGCCAGATATTTTGGTAGCATACCCATCTGCAGAAGGAAAATTTGATTGGATCAGAAACTTTTGAGCATGTGTCTGATTCCTTGCAGCACCCCAATATTTCAAACAACCTCAATTTATTTTTTTATTGTTTTGCAAATTTTGACTCCATGAAAGTGCATTAACACAACATTGACTTTGTAAGTACTGTGCAGTTACTTAATGACACTTCCTCAATAAAGGAAAAGTTGTCCTTTCTTCTATCTGCATTTGTGAAAGATAAAATTTCTCAAGATATTGGCCTTTGGGGCAACCTCATAGGCTCTGATGCCCCTTTGCGATTTTTGCTCAATCTCGTGGAAAGACTTTTCTTATCTGTAATGGTTAATTTGTTGTTGTTTTTTTATTGGTTGTTCAAAACATTACAAAGCTCTTGACATATCATATTTCATACATTAGATTCAAGTGGGTTATGAACTCCCATTTTTACCCCAAATACAGATTGCAGAATCACATCGGTTACACATCCACATTTTTACATAATGCCATATTAGTAACTGTTGAATTCTGCTACCCTTCCTATCCTCTACTATCCCCCCTCCCCTCCCCTCCCCTCCCATCTTCTCTCTCTACCCCATCTACTGTAATTCATTTCTCTCCTTGTTTTTTTCCCATTCCCCTCACAATCTCTTATATGTGATTTTGTATAACAATGAGGGTCTCCTTCCATTTCCATACAATTTCCCTTTTCTCTCCCTTTCCCTCCCACCTCATGTCTCTGTTTAATGTTAATCTTTTCCTCCTGCTCTTCCTCCCTGCTCTGTTCTTAGTTGCTCTCATTATGTCAAAGAAGACATTTGGCATTTGCTTTTTAGGGATTGGCTAGCTTCACTTAGCATAATCCACTCTAATGCCATCCATTTCCCTGCAAATTCCATGATTTTGTCATTTTTTAGTGCAGAGTAATATTCCATTGTGTATAAATGCCACATTTTTTTTTAATCCATTCATCTATTGAAGGGCATCTGGGTTGGTTCCACAGTCTAGCTATTGTGAATTGTGCTGCTATGAACATCGATGTGGCAGTATCCCTGTAGTACGTTCTTTTAAGGTCTTCAGGGAATAGTCCAAGAAGGGCAATAGCTGGGTCAAATGGTGGTTCCATTCACAGCTTTCCCAGGAATCTCCATACTGCTTTCCAAATTGGCCGCACCAATTTGCAGTCCCACCAGCAATGTAATGGTTAATTTGTATTGTCAACTTGATTAGATTAAGATATTCTGATGATTAAGAGGCTTGTGAGTTTATCAGTGAGGGTGTGTCTAGGAATGACTGGCATGTGGGATAGCCAACTGAAATGGAGACCCTCCCTAAGCATGAGCAGCACCATCCAATAGGAAGATGGCTTGGATGGAATAAAAATTGGAAGAACAAGGGAGCAGCTGACAAGCTCAATCTTCTTGAATGGGTCCTTGATTGCTGCTGTGATTGTCTGAGGATATGGGACTCTTGCTTCCTCACTCTGGTGGACTCTGCCAGTGAGTCTGCAGAAGCCTTTGGTCTCATACTGGGGCTTCAGCCTCTTGAACTACACAGCTGGTTCTTCTAGCTTTCCAGCCTGCCCATGGCCATTGTGGACTGTCCAGCTTCTGGTCGCATAAGCCAACCTAATAATTCCCTTTTTATAATTATACTTCCTGTTGATTCTGTTTCTCTAGAGAACCCTGACTAATACATTAGCCATCATGGTATTTCAGATGACTGCACCTGTAAAGACATGAGCACCCAATCAGCAGCCATAGTGATACATGTTCATATATTCTGCTTTTTTTTTAATTATTGGTTGTTCAAAACATTACAAAGCTCTTGACATATCATATTTCATACATTTGATTCAAGTGGGTTATGAACTCCCATTTTTGCCCCGTATACAGATTGCAGAGTCACACTTTTTTACATACTGCCATACTAGTGTCTGTTGTATTCTGCTGCCCTTCCTATCCTCTACTATCCCCCCTCCCCTCCCCTCCCCTCCCATCTTCTCTCTCTACCCCATCTACTGTAATTCATTTCTCTCCCTTGTTTTTTTTTCCTTTCCCCTCACTTCCTCTTATATGTAATTTTGTATAACAATGAGGGTCTCCTTCCATTTCCATGCAATTTCCCTTCTCTCTCCCTTTCCCTCCCACCTCTCGTCCCTGTTTAATGGTAATCTTCTTCTCATGCTCTTCCTCCCTGCTCTGTTATATTCTGCTTTTGGATCTATTTCTTTTTTGAGTATGGTTTGTCTATATAATTGTCATTTACGTGTTAACTGTTGTTACTATACCTGAGTATGCTTGCAAAGATATTGTTATAGTTCAAGCTTGGTCCCAGGGTTTCATAACCTGACTTCCAGACCACTCACGTATAATCGAATCAAGCCTTTATTGAAGCACACCGGTGGCGGCTGACCAGAACATAAAGCTGTTCCCCTGATCAGCCCCGAACAATTGCAAGGGCACTCCTTATAAGCCTGAAAACCGCAAAAGGGATGTTCGGGGGTCTAGCCAATGCAAGCAAGCCAGGTTACAGAAGCGGGACAGTGCAGTCAAGCGGAGGGAAGCCTAACCAATCACAGGTAGCCCAGTCACCCCAATTACAGAAACAGAGCCCCGTTACCCTAGTTACAGAAACAATACCCCATTAGGTAGTTCTGTGTTCTTAAAGGTTTCTCTAGCAAAAGGAAAAGAACATCTTGCTCCAGTCATGACTCTTCTACTTGGCATGGTTGTTTTACAGGATGAAGTCATAAAACAAAATGGAGTCACATTTGCTCCTACTATCACAATATGTCTTATTATTATTACCCAGTTTATTGTGTAAAGTGTTATATTCAGTGTTATATGACGTTTTTACATGTTTCTGAATCTCCTTTGAAAAATCTTGAATGCCTTTTAAATAATCTGTAAGTTATTTTTTCCAGTTATATGTTAAAATTTTTAAACTTTAGGAGCTGTAGATTTAAGGAAATTTTATCCTTCAGGATTTAAGCATTTAGGATTATGGCATTTGTGTCTGTGTCTTTGGGGATTATGGTACAAACACCTCTTTTCACATCATGTAATATCTCTTTTTGTTTCTAGTAATTTGCTTTGCTTTGAACCCTACTTCATGATATTAATACTTAATGATATTAATATAGCTACCCAACCTTAATAAAAATTGATATTTTCATAGCACATTTTCTATTCTTTAATTCCCACCAGTGCTATTAAATTCGAATTGAGTTTCTTATAAGTGGCATTTCTTATAAGTTGTTTGATTTTATTTAATCCACCATATAAATCTTGTTTTTTGGTGTATTTAGACCATTACATGTAACTATTAATATATTAATGCTTGAAGTCAGATTTTAATTATGTTTTCTACTTGTTTCTTCTGGGTTTCGTTCCTTTCCTTGGCTTCCTAGGAGTTAATTGAACATTTTAAAATTTATCTTGATTTATTTATAATGTTTGGGGGTGTGTCTCTTTGTATAATTTCATAGTGGTTGCTCTAAGACATTAAAATATACACATGTAACTTATCACAGTCTACTGGTATCACATTTTACTACTTCCCATGAAGTGTGGCAACTCTATTTCCATTTAAGTCTTTTTACCTTCCCCCACTGTTAAAATATCATTGTTTTCAGTGTGAAATGATAAGATAATTTTTATTTGATACATCAACAACAATTATAAAATCCATGAGTAAAAGGATGGTCTATTTTATGCACCACATATATTTCCACTTTTTTAAAAAAAAACATTCATGATGCTCTCAGGTTCCTTCTTTTATCATTTCCTTTCTCTAAAGAGGTTTTTAAATGTCACTCTAATAGTAGGTCCGCAGCAACACATTCTTTTCATTTTCCTTTGCTTGAGAATGTTCTTATTTCCTCTTTATCCTGGAACGAGAGTTTCCCTGGACATAGTCTTTCAAGTTGATGGCTCTTTCCTTTCAGCCCTTGAAAAAATGTAATGCTACTTTTTTTCTGGGTTTCATATTCTTCCAGGGCAAAATCTGCTGTCATTTAAATGAATGATCTCCAGTAAGTTATCTGTTTCTCTCTGCATGTTTTCAAGATGTTTTTTTTTTTCTCTCTCTCTGTTGCTTTAAAACATTTGACCATGATGTCTCTTGGTATGAATTTCTTTCAGTTTATTATTTTTGAGGACTTACTCACTTCTTGGATCTATATAGGTTCATGTCTTGGTTAAGTTCAGAAAATTTTCAGTAATTTCTTTTTTCCAGACATTTTTTCAGCCCTCTCTTTCTTTACTCCTTCTGATGAGATGTATTTTTGTTATTCTTCTACAGATTCTTCAGGCTGTGGATAATTTCTCTCTATTGCACAGATTAGGTGACTTCTATTGTTTCATTCTTAAATTTGCTGATTCTGTCCTCCATTGTCTTCACTCTATTACTTCATCCATCCAGTGAAATTTTTTTTTCTATTATTGTGTTTTCTTCAATTTCAAAATTTCCATTTAGTTCTTTTTCACTCCTTCTTCATCTTGGCTGACGTTTTAATTTTCATTTGATGCAAGAGCGTTTTATCATTGATTATTGAAGCCATTTTTAAGGTGACTGTTTTAAACCCTTATCAGGTAATTCCAACATACAACTCATCCCACTGTTGATGTCGGTTGACTCTTTTCCTCATTTGATTTGTGAGTTTTTTGGTTCTTGTTATGACAGATAATTTCCACTCTATGCTGCACATTTTTGACTATAATGTTAGGAGTCTTTGGGTCTCATTTACATGTCTTATTTAGGGTGATATGTGGGTCTTGGCTTATTTTGTGAGCTTATTTTGATTCCACTTGAAGTTCACTTTTCAGATTCTTTACAATATAATTTTGGTCCTTGGTTTAGCTTGTACATAGGGGTTCCTCATGTTCCTTGCTGGTGCTGCCTAAGGGGAAAGAGAATTTCTCTAGGCCTGGTCTCCACGTATCTTCCAGTGAGTGAGGGTGTGGTGGGACTCCCCTACTTGTGCATCTAGACTACTCTGGTATCTCTGGGTAGGAGAAGAGACACTTGGTTCCATGGAAATAGAGAAACTTATTGGACTGGGCTTCTTTCTGTAGCTGAATTCCTTGGTTAGTATTGCGTCTCCTGGTGAGAGAGGGTGCTCTAGTGGAGGAATAGAGTGCCTCTCTAGGCTGATTATGATGGACGAGGCTCCTAATCAATGCCTTCTGTGATGTCGGCTCAACTGATGTCAAAGGTAGTCTTCATCCATCTAGGAGAGAAATGGCCCACCTACGTTAGCTTCCATTGCTAGGACAGGTATCAGAAATGATGACCCTTTATTCCCATGGTTTGTGTTAAGAGACAGACATAAGATGCCATTTTTCTATGTTGTTCCTTTAAGCCTGTGATGCTAAACAAGCTGACCCCCTTACTGCCTCTCAGAGTCCTCCTTTGGTTGTCTCTGGTGTCGTTTTCTGGGAGTATAACTCACTTGCCAAGGAGGAATAGGGGAAATGCATTTACACTATCTTGTCTAGACCAGAAGTCAACTGTCTTTTTTTGAAACAATAATTTTTTTTCATTATTGACATTTGACTCTTTAAAAAACCTGCTTATTTTACAAAATATATGCAAGTGTACTTTTCCCTAAGCCATGCAGAAATATAGTCTTTGGTGTTCCCACATATACTGACTTGGAATTATTTAAAGCTTTCTCAGCATTAAGTAATGAACCTTGGAACTTATCTGAAACTAGCATAGAGATTTCTCCATTCTCTTACTGGACTTCATTGTGACATTTCTTCTCTCTGTATATTTTAGACACTTTTTGTTTTACCCATTACCCTGTTTCTACTTCATTAATCATGCTTCATAATGTGTGCAGTATCTGCTTTATGGTGTGCTTTCTGATTTGGGCACTAGCCCACATTCAGCTTCCCTGATTTTGAATGATCAAGACATGTAGCTACTGCAAGTGTCGAGGTCAAAGTGGGCGTTAGAGATGGAAGGAACAAAGGCTATTGGATGTACTCAGGTTTATTCTAGTCACCCCAATACTAGTCTTCCTACCAGAGTAGTATTTGTGCATATCAGATCATTATAAAGACATATTTTTTAAAAGAAAATATATATCTTTTTAGTTGTAGTTAAACACAATACCTTTATTTTATTTATTTTCTTTTATGTGGTGCTGAGGATCGAACTCAGTGCATCTCATGTGCCAGGTGAACACTCTACCACTGAGCCACAACCCTAGCCCCTAAAGACATCTTTATTATATTATTGCTGTTCATGAGCTTTAGATAGTTTGGGCTAGAAAAACAGGAACCATGATATAGGGAAGAAAGAATTTGGGAAATCATGCAGAGAATGAAGAATATGGTTAGATAGTAACACAGTCTGAATCTTGAGAGTCCCTATGTGTTAGAGGCTTGGCCTCCAGGGAGGCACTATTAGGAAGTAGTGGGAGCTTTAATATGTAGGGCCTAGTGGGAGTCTTTAGGTCATTGAGGGCCTGCCCTCAAACATTGTGGGACCCAGGCTCCTTCTTTGCTCTTTAGCTTTGGCCATGAAATAAGCAGTTTTGTTGTACCATGAAGCTAGGTCATGATGTACTATTTTACTACAGATCCAAAGAAATGAGACCATGGCATAGAACTTCTAAAACTGTGAGCCAAAATAAAACTTTTCTGTTTATAAGTTGATTATCTCAGGTATATTGTTATAGTGGCAGAAAGCTGATGCATACAGATGGAAAACTCAATATAGATGCAAAGGAGTAAGAAGGATAGGGAATGTGTCCTGGAAAATTGAAAGTATCTGAGACATGCTGCCATCCCTGGCCAAACTTTTACAAACCATAAAATTATAGTAACCCTTCTGCCCTTTGGCCTTTGTTTACTTTAGTTCTCAGCCCTAGTGGAGGAACAGAGTGCCTTTCTAGGCTGATTATGATGGACGAGGCTCCTAATCAATTTTTTATATTCTCCTTTCTCAAATCCTAGAGAGAAATTATACCAATTTTTATATTCTCTATACTTTTTTTGTTGTTCTGAGCTAGAAAAGAATATTTAAAATCAGTTGCTCTATTGTGATCTGATCTATTTTAATTTGATGGCAAAATGTCCCTCTTTTGGAGTACATTCTTCTATAAAGTGTTCTCAAAATAAAAGAAAGTGTACTAACTTTGAATTATGACACCAAGTGCCAATATGGCATCAAATTGGCATCGAATCCATTTAAATCATTCAATGTTTCCTTTCTTGAGAAACACTGACTGTGGATTCGAAGTCACATGAAGTCAGATGGAGTAAAGAGAACCCTTTGTAAGCAAAGTGCATGAATTCAAATCAACAAATGCCACCATCTTCAAATAACACGTATGAAGTACACAAGTGTTTGAGGTCTGTGCTCTGTTTATTAATAGAAAAAAAGACATATGTTCTAAAGAAGATGGGAGGTGTCTGTGCACTTTGGTCATCGGAGCGATAGGCAAGTGAGGTGTCAATGCAATCTTATTGATAAAACACTTCTTGGTTCATTTACTTCACATGAGACTTTATACCCGTCTGATCCTTTTCTTCCACAAGTCAGAATACACCGAGGCCACCATCACCGGGTGTGTATGAAGCTCCTGCCAGCTGGGGCTTTGCTGGCTTCCCAGGTCCCTGAACAGGCTGTTTACAATGAGTGGCCATTTGAAAACAGCAGAGCTTCTCACTCTATCTGACAGAATGGCTCCCAGTGCCCCAAGCCAGGCCTGTGTTGCTCACACAGTACCCTCTTTATAAGCCCAGAGATGGAATTTCAACGGGGAGCACTGAGGTATGTTTTTCCAAAAGCGGCATCTGGCTCGAGGATTGGTTACGTGAATGGCCCAGCGGTTGGTTCTACCTGTGGTTTCTGCTAATTAGCCTGAGGTTTGCTGGCTGCCTGCTTGGGCTTTCAGAATATATCCAAGTTTTCGTCATCGTCACAACTCTCAAGATGGCCTAAATGTGTGTGTGGTCAAATCCAGGGCCTTTGAACTCGGTGTGGATACCTGTCTTATTGTGGACAGAGGGGATATTTATTCCCTGGCCTACACTTATCCACTAATGATGGGTCAAGTCATTTGGATTTCGAATACAGTAATAATTAATCCTGAGGAAGTTTAGCCTAAGTACAGGTTTCCTTTCCCTTAGAACTGACTGTTTCTCCCCAAAGCAGGCAAATGTTTTCTTAAAAAATTAAAAATATTTCTAGATCCATCTGTCTCTGTCATTCTTCTTTCTGTATTTATCTCTGTGGATACAAAACTGCTCTGAACATTTGAGGGATGTATATGTTTGTGTATGGGTACATATATGTTTATAAACAGGGTTTTACTGTAAGCGGAAAAAAAGTTTCCTGGTACAACTGTGGCCGGAAGGGCCCACTTCCTGTACTAAAGGCCTCTGGACCACACGGAGAACAGACCCATGCAGTCCTCCTCCCACTTCTGTATTCAGAGCTGGCCCAATGCAGAAAGTTTCTCAAGCAATGTGCAACATACAGCAGGGCCCCTTTTGTCTCTCTGGTGGGCTCTTTTGCAGAAGAGCCAAATAGGTACTGTCTGGAAGAAAGAGTTAGACATCTGCAGACACGGGTCAACTTCTGGGTCTGTTCACAGACAGAGGTGATGCTCCTGGACAAATTCCTTCAGTTTCTCTGCCCCTATTTTCCCAATTTATTCAACATGGTGATCAGTACATCGTATATGTTTGTATCTTGCCTCACAGAGTCTAAAATTGACCGTTCTCTGAAATGTTCTCAGGTAAGAATCTGGGGAAAGGATTTGGGAAATGTACATAATTTATGCAACTCAATCCACAAGATAGCTATAAATTCATAAAATTGAGGGAACACTTGTGAGTAGAAGATTGAGTCAGACTGTATCAAAATTGGGTCTGTTTTGGCATCAAGGGCACATAGAGACCATGGTTAATAAGTCCGTAGCATGGTTGACTGAGCCATATAGTCTGCAAACCCAATGAAGACTCATGCATTTGACACTATCCGTTCTTTTGCCTTCTCCTTCCTTTTCTGTACCATCCTGTATAGCCACCCACAGAAATCTAAACCGCCCAGCAAGAAAACTAAAACAGGAACACATTTCAAAAAAAACTTTTGCTGCTTCTTTCTAGGAAATCTTCTATCAGCCCTCTTTTCCATTTTTGGGGGGAGGGTGGGGCTCTGAAATGTCCTTTAATGTATTTTTGTCATCCACACTCCCAGACCCCTGCCCCACCTTACATGCACAATTCATTTCCAGGTATTAGTGAGTGATATAGAATTTTTCAAAGATTTCATAGGTGAAACAAATTAAGGTGTTTATATTGCTACCCTTCTCCAGTAAACAGCCTAATACACCATAATTTGGCAACTTCTTTTTCCAATAAAACATGTTTAATCTCTGATCCAAGCAGTGATCCCTATCACCCAAATTGCTGTCCTTGCTCCCCTTCCATAATTCTGCTTCAAGAAGTCTGGCTGTCAGCCTGACACATTCTTTAACCATACAGTAGCTTTTTGAAATCTTTTTCCCTGATATTCAAGTCAGGGTTTTGGTGGAGCCTGTGAGCATCTCTTCCCAATTCTGCCTTTAATTAGGTAGGGTGCTTGATCTTGCACCTGGTGGGAGACCACGAATACTGGCACATGCTATGCAACAAAGTGTTCTTCTCCCCACTTTTCCCCAAAAGGCCAGTTGCTAAACATTTACCAACACTCAAAGGGGTGATGTTCAAAGTTTGTAAGGACAGCTATAGCACCGGCACTGAACTATCCGAACCAACAGGCATTTTTGCCCCATGAGAGCATCCAGCTGAATAACGGCCCAGTTTTCACCAAAGCAGGTGTCTCCTTGCAAAAGAATGTTCCTCCCACTTCTAAGTAATTAAATATTTCTCCAGATCTTCCACAATGGCTTTTATAAGAGTTCCAGAAAAGAGTTTATAGTGTGCATCCTTCCAAAATGTAGAGGGATGGCTTAAAGTCAAAATGAAGAAATTTAACAATATGATTACTATGATTTTCTCTGT
The DNA here is from genome assembly GCF_047511675.1 of Marmota flaviventris. NCBI lineage: Eukaryota > Metazoa > Chordata > Mammalia > Rodentia > Sciuridae > Marmota > Marmota flaviventris. The sequence goes on from NC_092504.1 coordinate 124,892,916, forward strand.
GTATTGTTTTTATTTTTATTTTTCCACAGTGGAGAGATTATTCCTTGTGGAAAAAAATTTTTAGGTGATACTTTATATTTTGCAAGTTTTATGTGGGAGGTAAGTCGTCATTGTCATTAAAAAGCCTGCTGAATTCTAATTAAAATGAACACAAGGTAATAAGAGAACTTTGGCGAATTCACATGAAAGTCCAATTTTAGCAATATTAAAAAATAAAAAGTAAAGTGTTTCTTAGGACTCAGGAAATACGGCGTTATTGGGTTGAGGCAGCAAAACAGAGATAGGTAAATTGAGACAGCAGTTGAGATTGGAAAAGCAGCTGAGAAGTCCCTTCTGCTGACGTGGAGATGGTCCACCTAATTTCTTTGTAGATTTCTTTGTACTTCCAGGAAGAGTTGGACAAAAGTCATCTGTTACCTAATTAGGTAGGAGAAAGCATTTATACAAAAACTTTTTGATAAGGGAGTTAGCATTTCCAATTAGGGTAGGAGAAAAAGAGGATTTGGTCTAAGACAAAGCTCTGGTGTTCTTGAGGCAGGCCACTCAGGAAGCGACGGGAACTTAAAATTGGGAGAACAGCATGAGACAAAGTGCCACTTTACCTAAAATCAACAAAGGAATCGAAAGTTGCACCGAACTGTTAGGACAGATTGAATAGGGATTAAATCTTTACTAACCACAACTCATCTTTCAAATATGGAGGATGTCGTGCTATTGCATAGTAATTTTATTGAAGGCTACTTTTAAAATTAAAAAAAAAGAGATAAATTTTCCGTGTGCAATTACAGTTGTATCAAATCAATTCATTTGGATTCATCAAACCTGTGCCTTCTTCTCAAATGTTTTATGAAAACTTTACTTCTGTTTGCTTTCAGTTTTCTCAAATACTATTAGTGTCAATTTTTAGTTGAATAATTTGTGTAGATTTCTCCTTTTTTCTCTTTCTAATTCATAAGCTTTGACAAAGTTACCTAAAAATGTTATGTGTTGGTATCTATCTGGATTTCTCCCATTGATTTTTTACCCCTTTGGAAGAACTTCTCATCCAGAAATAAATAAACACTAACCTGTATTTCCTTATTTTTTATGGAAAAAATACAGTTAACTCCGAATATAAAAGAAAGTTTTAGTGAAAGATTTCTGATAAAACTTTCTTTTTCTTTTTGGTACTGGGAATTGAACTCTGGGACACCCAACCACTGAGCCACATCCCCAGCCCTATTTTGTATTTTATTTAGAGACAAGTTCTCACTGAGTTGCTTAGTGCCTCACTTTTCCTGAGGCTGGCTTTGAACTCTTTATCCTCCTGCCTCAGCCTCCTGAGTCACTGGGATTACAGGCACGCGCCACCACATCCAACAAATTTTCATTTTACTATTAACTTTTCAATTACCTAAACATTGGTACCAACACCTTTTCATTTATGTTGGCTGAATTGTTTTGTAATGTGACTTTTGTAATGTAATATTCCTACATAGAATAGGACCTGTCTTTGACTTTTCTTTCTTGGGTTCTTTGTGTGTTACATTATATAGTTGTATATAAATGCTTTTAATTTTGCACCTACGTAAATATTTTAACACTGAGAATTAGATGCATCTCCCCGTTAGTATTAATTTTCAGTTTTCCTTGTCATTTTTACCCACTACTAATCTTTGTAATCTCAGTAGACAAAGCCTAGAGTATAGGTGAGATGTATCTAATCTTCACCATAAAATGAAGCTAACTAACTAAGGAGAAGGAGGGAAATAATGGTCTCTTAGTGATCTGCTGCACCAGTCTAGTTTTTCTTCTGGTAATTCTTATGGTTTATTTCTCCCTCACCTCCAACTCTAACCCCATTCCCACCTCCACCCACAGTCTTTTCCTTCCTCTCTTTCCTTCCACACCTGGGCTTCTCTATGAATAATTACCAGTTTTCCCCATGATTACCAGCCACCCATGTCTACTTCCATTTCCATATCATTTAGTTTCTAAATAATTATTTTAATAATTTGATAAACTTTACTTTTTGGTAGGGTTTCTTTATATGTTTTTTTTTTCTTGAATGGGATAAAATATGTTGTATTTTCTAAATGGTTATTAAGGTATTGATTTTATATATTTTTCTTAATGTCCACCAACCCCCTTGCTGTGATTCTTTTGTTAGTTCTAATGGTTGCTCAATTACATACATCGGCTTCTTTTATTCAAATAATTGTATGACAAATTAAGATAATTCATATTGCCCTTTCAGCAGTTAGTTTTCTTACGATTAATATTGTAATAATTGCCTAAAACATCCAAGTAACCATTAGTAATGGTGGCAGTAATGGACACCTTTACTTTGCTTCTGAAATTGGTTTTCGAGTGTCTTGAGTTAAATGTTATTTATCATAAAAAATATTTTTCTTTTCCTAGCCTGTAACTAAAATTTTAATGAGTAAATAAAATATTCATTGCTGGTTCCTTGTTTTGAAATTAATAATGTGTCTTGCTGCATTTTGATTCTGGAGCCCCATCTAAGGTGGACTGATCAAAATCAGAGAGGGGACACTCCTGTCCACTAGTGGTCCTGAGAGGCCTTAACTATTCTGGAAACTTATCTGATAGCTTCCAACCTTCTATTGCTACAGGGGAAAAAAAATGAGACTCCAAATTGTAAAATGGCCATCCTGAGAGCACAAGACAGCGTCCTTTATGTTTCATTAACTGCCTTAGTGTCTTTAGGGAGACCAGCTTTTCCCAAGTTGCTTATCCCCAGGGATGGTTCATGCCCACAGAGTTTCACATTCTGATTTTTCTGTCAGTAAGGACCTGACACAGGACCCATCCAGGGACTGTGGAGTGCACTAGGGTGAAAGAAACCCCAGACTGTCGGACCCACTGAAGGCACTCAGGTGCTGTGTGTTCAACCCCAGCTTATAGGACATGAGGGAGAGAATGACCCTCGGTCAGCCTGAGCAGCAAGAAAGTCAAGGACAAGTAGAGAAAGTTTGAATGAAAACAAGGGAGGCAACGACAGAAACTCTTCTTTCTCCTCCCCCATCCTTCTTTCCTCCTTCCTTCCCTCCTTCCTTCCTTCCCTCCTTCCTTCCTTCCTTCCTTCCCTCCTTCCCTCCTTCCCTCCTTCCCTCCCTCCTTCCCTCCTTCCCTCCTTCCTTCCCTCCTTCCCTCCTTCCCTCCTGATACTCTGACCACATGAAGAGGTTCAGGAGGAATCACATAATTAATACAAGGTGGACACTGACAGTCCATCAGTATAACCTGGTGACCAGTGAGAGTCCACAAGACCAGGATTTCCACAACAGATCAGTAAAATAACAAAGAAGGGAAAAACACCGCAAGTGAGAAAGAAATCAAGAAGGAAAGGCGAGAAGGAGAAAGGAAGGGAGGAGGGAAAGGACTAATGAGGCTTCCATCTTTATGTTAAGCAAAGTGAGGACGCAAGGGAAACTTTGCCACCCATTAATCACCATCGTTTTTCAGAAGAAAGAACACCAGAATGTATAAAGGTGGGACCAGAGAAGGTCAGGCTTGAAAAAGGCTGCATTTAACTTCATTAGAAAAGTTACCTGGACCTTGGTTTCTCTCCTGATTTTTGCTATATTTGGTTAAAAAACAAAAACGAAACCACAAGAACACAGCAGAAGGATGCTTGTCTCTGGACTTTTAATGAATAAATAAAATTTTGACGAATAAATAGAACTGTCAGTCAAACCAGAACGCTATGGAACATGGTGCTGCTTGGGGGCTAGAAAAATCAGTGCCATGTTCCTTGGGCACTGAGTTCAAAGGGTCTTTCAATGCAAGAGAATGTGAGGGAAAATTGACCCTCGTATAGCGCAGTGTGCAGCTGCCCATGGGGTAGAGTCCTTAGGAGGTGAAGCCCCTGGAAGGTGCTCAGGCAGTCAACGGAGCCTGAGGCTTGTTTCAGGCTGAGCCCAGCCTGGAGACCAGATGAGGATAGTGGTGTTGTGAAGAGGGCATAGGAGGAATCGGGGCTCAAAGCCCAGCTCTTCACAGGGAGACAGGCATGATCCTTAGGCAGAAACAATGGTGTCTTAATGAAAGCACACCCTTGTGACACACGGGTAGCATCTGTGTCAACTTGTTGTAACAGCATCTCCTTACATACTGATTTCTACTAAATGTGCTATTTTGTCATAGGGTCTTCTTTTCTAAAACTGGGGGCTGTTCTAAGGAGGAAAGGAAGAAAGTTACCTCTAACTATGAGGAGTCACTCTGATACACTTAGTAGCATAAAACAACATTAATTCTAAGAATTAATTATATGAATTAAGCTAAATTAATTTTTCCATGTTTTACTTTCTCAATGTAATGAGTATCCATTGACTTAAAGTACTTGATTATCAACTTTCTCTTCAGGCTATGGATGGTTTCATCTTAAAACCTGGACAGCTCATTCTACTTGCTCTTAAGAATCCTTTATTATAGCACTAAATGTTAATTTTCCTGTCCATATGTGGATTTTCTTTGAGCTCAACTCAGTTTTGCCGATGGCAATCATGACTGATTTCTCTGAATGTGCCATCCACAGTGTTATTTTAGTTATTCTCAATTACTGTTTTTAAATTGTGTTCTAATGCCCAGCTTTACATAACACTTGACTTGTCCAAACCAAAAATTCTGGATGAATGTGAACCCAGATAATCACCAGGTACATGAGAGTCTTCTATATCACTGGTAGGTTGGAGGATCTGTCTCTGATTTCCCAGCAAGTAGTTTACAAAAGCAAACTTTGGAAGTAAAGCACTTAAGGAAAATGATACTTTGCCTTGGTATTTCTTAGCAGAATTACATAGTCAACAACCTGGGTCGCTAGGCAATAATCTCAGACTTCATCAAAGACCAGAGGAAGCAGAATCAAGTGAGGCAGTTACTCTGCTGAAAATTGCTATTTCATGCTCATCTGCTTAAAAATCTCTTAGTTAGTTGCTGTTCTGGTAGGAATGGGTGGAGACACCATCTCAGGGTAGCATCTCTAGCCTCCAGCTTCAGGCTTGAACACTGTGACCCCTTTCAGAGAGAATCACTGCTTCCTTCTGTCTGATTCATGTGCAAAGCCGAGGGAACTCACCTGAACCCCAATTACATCTATCCATTCTGTTTTCTGCCTGGACTGACATCCAATCTGCCTCTTTGCCTAGAGTGGTGTGAACTTCTCTGGGGCTTCAAAAGTTGCAAAATGTAAATGGGCTCAAGATACCTCCTGAAAAACTCAGTGACTCTGGCTGGTGAAAGGATGACCAGCCACGTGGGCCCCGGGGATTTAGAGACACTCCAGTCATCTCAGCCTGTGACCATTAATGACTACACAACGATGCATTCTGCACCGACAACTGGAGCTCCTGGGAGGTCCTTCACCATAGTCCTGAGCAGAGGGCATTGAGGTAATCCAGGATGGAGGTCACCAACGGGTGGAAAACTGTGGTGGGATTCTCCCTAGTGAGGAGAGAGAGGAGGTTACGGCCGTTTTGCCAAATCCTCTGTGGCTGGATTCAGTGCCCAAGTGATGATTTCCATTGCGAATGCAGGGTTACATTGGTGGTATCTGTCTTCAGGAGGAAAACAAGTCCTGATACTGAGGCCCACTCTTTCCTGAAAAGGCACTGCCAAAATGTAGTCTGTGGGCCTATTTCAGTGGGAGAGTTTCTTATCTCCACTAATTATTTCAGGAATAAAAAAAATGCCTTTATGAAATTAAACAAATGGCAGAGCTCAGTGCATAGACATCCTTCCACTGGAGTTGGAAGGGCCTGTATTGTTCTCTCTCGGAAATTACAGGTGGAAAAAGAAGGTGATCAGTTCATCTAACTAAGCAAAATATAATTTAAAATATGAGCCAGTTTTTTCTTCCTCCACTTCCTCTAACCTGCAAATTTTTCTTTGAGTGTATAGTGCTCTATGACCCATTAGTACTTCAACTCACAAAAACCGTAGTTCAAAATGTTCTTCAGGTCTCTACTATAAACAATCATTTGCAGCAAAATAGACCCCTGACCATGTACTTTTGATATTGTGTTGGTATTAGTCAAAATGTTTAAGGCTTTACTCTCTGAGGTCCACTTTCCCAAACAAGAGGGAGGGTAGAAGTATGAAAGAACACACACCTAGCAATGCCTAACGTAGTACCAATGCTTACAGTTAAAGTATAACTTATGTGGCCAGCCGTACAAGTGAGTTTAGCTTTATGGTTTGGAAATTTTGTGACTCTATGATGAAGGGAGACGTGTGAGTTTCACATGAAGCAACGATGTCTTCCATTCACCTCTGACGTATGCACCAGGGCGGTTGCTGTTCATAGTCGAGAAAGCTGAATAGGACATTAACTTTGAAGCAACAAGTTATTGCATATAAGACTCTGGTCCTACAACCAGAGCTGTTCTGGGCTCAGGATCATTGGAAGTTTACTATGTTTATATCTGAAAATGAATATTCACTTGGAGATGGTCCCTGTCACAGGTGGACATAGACCACTGGAAAATGTACCTGAAAACAGAAAGCTTCCATGTCATCTTCCTCCTCCTCACTGTTAATGACACTGGCAGGAGGGTGTCTTTTTTGCCTGCTCAGGTTCTTACTCTCCAAACTTACATTCACGCTTGTTTATTTTATTGGATTCTCTATGTCACACAGGAGTCTCAAGTTGCCAAACACGCCCAGGGATCTCTTTCTCTCTCATACACACATGCAAACACACTTTTTATTGCACTAGAGTTGGTATGGAGTTGGCAAGTAACATGCCTTTTTGTAATAATACATGGGTAAAAATATCACCATATTATATTTAGATATAATATATTTAGATCACCATAATATATTTCTTACATTGGTTGAATATGCAACTAGATTTTGAGAATAAATGAAATGCTTTCTGAACCTCAAATAAGGTCGCTTTTACCCTTTTTACCCTGAGCTGACCATCAAATTCTGACAATTGTTCCAAAGTGATATTGTCATGACAGTTGTAGGACAAACCCCAAAATAGATTCATGGCTAGTTTGCCTCTTTCAAGTCTCATCTCTCTTTGATCTTCCGGACTAGAAACGGTGGTCCTCAGGATGTGCTTTGATGGTCACTTATCTTCTTATATCATAAAAGTGGTTCTAAGCACTTTTCCTATTACATGTAACTGTTGATTTTTGTAAAAAACTTTTCTAACTGTTCTCTCCCCAACTTGTCCCAAGGTTCATGTCACCACCTATGCCATTCATTGCTTTTGTCTGTCATTCCTCATTAGGAATCCTCATTTCCTGTATAACTGCAGAGTTCTGCCTAGCCCTCTGACGGCTTATAGATCTAATTAAATTCAATAAACACATGTTAAATGCCTATTTTCCAGGCTGTGTGCCAGATTCTATCCAGTCAGTTAGAACTAAATTATATACTGTTCCCTTTTTTTTTTTTTTTTTAACTTTTCCTCTAGGTATGCCATTTAGCCAACCAGAAAGCTAAGCCTTCTCTGAGAGCTTAAGCCTGGTCATACACCTCTTTCTATTTCGTTTTGCTTTATGAACTCTTAACACAGGTGTGCACATCATGTGCACACAAGCACACACACACACACACACTATTTGATTGATTTGTTTATATTGATTTCCTAGTCTCCTGCATACATTGTTCTCCAACTCTCCAATAGTTCTCCCCTCCCATGCTATTTAGGCCTTAGAGCCACATCATGGTAAGCTGCAATGTGTGAATCCTGATCCTTACTCTTATCCTTCTCTAAGCTTTGGATTATGAGCATCTTCAAAACGGTAGCCACATCTCTGCTATAGAAAACTTTCTGCAATTGTGATTACTTAATGTGAGATGCCTATAGGGAATGGAGAGCCGGGCACCTTTCCTGGCTCCCTCTTGTCTGCCTGCTCCTGGCTGGAGTGTGCATGTTTGTTGCTCAACTTTGTTTGGCCCACCTGTTGAAGTGAGAAAGAACTCAGGTGCTTTTGTTCACTTGCAGAGGAAGGAGATTTGCAAATATGATGGAATAGTATTTTGGTCATTTGCCAAAAGTTGACTTTTGGGAGAAAGAACATGAAAATACTTTGCTCTAGATTTGGTCTCCTTCTTATAGACTACACTAATTATGCAAGTGATTCAAAGCTCGGTTCAATGAATATTTTTCAGGTGCACCAATTAGGAGTAGAAATAAGAGCCTGAGGCACTTCACATGACATTCAATACTCAACATTCAACACCCAGCCCAGTAAGACGGAGATGCACTCATTGAAGGTGTCTGGCTCTAGTTACAGCCCTAATATAGATTTGAATGCTTGGGAAACTTGAGAAAATAGGTCATACTCTATACACCTTTCTCCTATGCCAAATAAAATAATATTAAATCTTAAAATTGCTATCGATAACTTTTTTTTTGGACAAGAAGTGTTATAAGAAAACAAGGCCAACAAATACATTAATTATCTTACATAAATAGGACCAATGAGCATAAACTATTCTGTGACTTTTGTTTTCTGCTTTTTAAAAAAATATATATTTTTAGTTGTAGTTGGACACAATACCTTTATTTTATTTATTTTTACATGGTTCTGAGGATCAAACCCAGTGCCTCGCACGTGCTAGGTGAGCGCTCTATGCTGAGTCACAACACTAGCTCCTTCTACTTTTCAAAATTTTGTACTTTTTAATTTAATATATGTTAGTAAATATTTTTCTAGAGCAGCATGTTCACACATTAGCTCTGTGTCTCATAGGTTATGAATAAATATTACATTTAATAAAGGGAAACGTTTTCATGGGGAGATAAATTTTTAAAATGTTAGATTAAATAGGTTCTTTTGTTACTAAAATCTTTAATGAATTTATTGTTGTGATTCTCAACAATAAAAGATATAGTACAGTATTTTTATAGATTATCTTCTCATGAACATTCTTTAGGTGCCTTTTCATTTGTACATATGTGCTTATGTGGTTTTGGTGGAATGAGTATCTTTTTGAACATACTTTGAGAAAACAAGGTAGAAATAAGACACAAAACTGTGCCCAGTCCTAGGACATGTCCTAGGAACTTGCTTTTATTTTATTTTATTTTTTAACTTTTTGTTTGGTTGGGCAGTTGTGTATCTGTATGTTCCTGCTTCTTTATCAGCAGTGAGTGAAAGATTTGATACGACCATCAATTTGGCTCATCATCTGCTAACGTCTTATGGAACTGACATTCCCTATGATGTAATGGGAGAAGCTCTCTGCTCTGTTCTCTGAAGTGACAGATGATCAGGGTGACACGTTCCTTATGCATCCTGAGAGTATATGCTGGTCTTCTTTAACCATGTACTCCAAATGGGGTATCATAGCTTACTCTATTAAAGACACAATATGTCAGGCACGGGGCACACGCCTGTAATCCCAGTGGCTTGGGAGACTGAGCCAGGAGGGTCACAAGTTCAAAGCCAGCCTCAGCAACTTAACGGGGCCCTAAGTAACTCAGTGAGACCCTGTCACTAAATTAAAAAAAAAAAAAAAAAATATATATATATATATATATATATGTGTGTGTGTGTGTGTGTGGGTGTGTGTGTGTGCGCGTGAGTATGGCTGGGGTTAAGCGCCAATGGTTAAGTGCCCCTGGGCTCAATCCCTGATTTAAAAAAAAAAAAAAAGACACAATATGATCTACATAGGTTTGTTTATTTTTCTAATTCTATGTTTGGGTTTCATAAAAATACATTGGCCAGAAAACCAGTTATTAATCAGTACGCTATAAAAATTCAGTTAAGAATGTCTTATGGGCTGGGGATGTGGCTCAAGCGGTAGCGCGCTCACCTGGCATGCGTGCGGCCTGGGTTCGATCCTCAGCACCACATACAAACAAAGATGTTGTGTCCGCCAAGAACTAAAAATAAATAAATAAATAAATAAAATAAAAAAAAAAGAATGTCTTATGAAATTTAAATAGAAATAAATGCTCCTTTGTGGTAGAAAAATAGCAACAGCTTGATTTTTTTCGGCAGGGATTCACCTTCACTCACAGTGACCCTTTCTTTCTTTGACTTTGTGCCCTCTGGAGGATTTTGTCCCACCCAGCAGGCAGCTTTGTTTGGCATAAGCATTTTTCTCTTCTGCTCCCATATTTGTACATGTCCTGTGGTTTCCATTTGCTCTGTGTTTAAATGAACAATGTATATAGTTTCTTTCTCAAGTTAAGTTGTGCTTATCAGTAGTTTGCATGGAACGGTTTGAAGACAGATCTGTACCAAATGAGTTGCTTGGTATAGCTGATACAGTTTCTTTCAAAAACAGAGGTTTCAGGAACAGCTTATCCATCAGTAGCTCCAAGGCGCACTGTGATTGCTTTGCACAAACACATCCCCTTTCTCTCCCAACCCTATTACTGCAAAAGATAATTGGCTTGCTGTGTTGGACATGTTTCTTTTGATTTTAAGATTCCTCCCTCTCTTATTTTGTTATCGGGGTGGTGCTGAGAGACTTCTAGAAAAGTACAACTCAAAGAAGTGGATGTGCTTCATGTGGGGCCACAAGAGGGAAACCAAAGTCAACATGGTTTGGACTCCATCCTTAAGCAGAATGTAAGAGCAGCCGATCATTAAACTTCAGTTTCCTGATGAAAATGCATTGTTCTGGTGAATGATATCATCGTAAAGATTTGAAAACTGTAATATTCATTTGAAATAAATGTGGAGGGGATTTTTATTTTCCATATGGTGATCTTTATTCTAAACACTTCCTCATGTTCTTAACTGCCTAATTTATTCATTTATGGGCATAGAACTTTATGGTGAACCAATTTTTTAAAATGTCAATCACCCTTCATTTATAAAGCATTTATGATATGCCAGTTGCTATGAAGTTCAGAGGGCACAGTCCATTATGTGGACTTACCCAGAAGTTCATTATACTCTCTCTAACACACCTTTGTAAAAAAAAAAAAAAAAAAAAAAAAAAAAAAAAAAAGCCATTACTGGTGATGCACATTGGCTGATCAGAAACCATGCTCATAGGATGTTCTGGGCATGGAAGGAAGGTGTAAAATCAGATCCCTGCTCTTCAGCAGCTGAGAAGAAGCTGGATATGTTTCTAAACAGGAAACTGTGGCTATTGCCTGAGTGATCCAGTCAGATATTCAGTAATGGGACCCCAGCTGAGTTGAAGGAAACGAAGGGCAATATTTAAATGAGCAAAAAGGCAATGTGTCTATTGTAATCAAGGATGACAATTTGGAAATTGTTTTCTTTGTAACTTTGGAAAGATTAACTTGTCTGGCACAACTGTATTTTATTTCAGTGATAATGTTTTCAAAATTCCTTCCATTATTCCATGTTTTTAAAATATTATTTGGTGAACTCTTGATAAAAATTGTGAGACTTTTTCCTAAAATCCACTCATGGGCACTGAATTTCCAAGGTTTCAGTGATGCCTGCTAGGTCATTGTTTTGACCATAATTCAGTATTCAGTGGGCACAGTGATGGACTAGATGCATTATATACACATTACCTCATTTGATCATGAAATTTCTATGACGTGAACTCCATGACCAGCTTGCTTCACAGGAAACTGAAGATGATATAGAGTAGGTAGACTGCCTGAAGTCTCTCCACTAGCTAGAGTCAGACCTGGAGTCGAACACCCTTCCTTCTCTTTGTGACTGCCCAACTTAGTTCCCTGACCAACCTCAGGGTCAACCTGCTGTGGTCTCTTTATCTGGCGTCTGGCTACTGTTTGCTTTAAGGAATGGCAAACAAACCCTGGGCTTCCTTGGGGGTACTTATCGCCTAGATAGCCCCATCCCTGTGCTTGTTTACAGAGATCAGATATGTGTTTGTGTTGGCACAGGAGTGGACAGCGAGTGAAAATTTACATGCCTCCTCCAGGGGTGTCATTAAGTAAAACAAGAATTGTTCTTGAAACTTAAGTGATAAAGAATACAGATATGGTATGGAGAGGAAGCTTTAGTATTTTCGTAGGGAGGCTAAGGACCAAGAAGCAAAGTCGAGAATTCAGATCAGACTCGGTTCCAACTTTCCCAAGCACTGTGAGATTTATGAAGGTCTCAGTTATTAGGATATCTGGGGACATGGACTTGGAGAGGCTGCCCTAGGGAAATAGGAAGTCAAAGAGAAAACCAGGGTATTTTCCAAGTTCCGTAACGTGTCACCCTGGAGCACCAGTGAGGAGGCTGAGAGGTGGCCTAACTGCCCCTCTCAGCACCTCTGGGGGGCCTCTTCCTTCACATGTTCTTCTATTTCCCCTGGAGGTGGTTGATTTTTAGACTGAAAATTACTGTCATGTAAGTTCAGCCAAGTAGAAGCTGCATCCAAGTCATGCCAGCCCCACCCTGACAGGACGGTGGGTGACTCAGGCTTTCCCTGGGATTCAGGGAACCTTCTGTGCATCCAGAGAAAATCCCTCAGGAAGTCACGCCTACCATCAAGGCTGCTGAGCCAGTGTGAATCTGTCACAGGAGAGGAAAAACACTATCTTCCCCGTGATGAATAAGGGGTCTGTTCCCTCACCGCAGTGTCTCCAAAGTGCCACCCAGAGCCACAGCTTGGTGGTGAAATGACCCATTTTTCCGAGGGCTGAAGGCTAGCTGTGGAGACTCTGCTTCACAGGAGAAGCCTCAGACAACTCTGTCCAGCTTCTCCGTCTCCTTGCTGAAGTCATGGCCATTAGCTCCTCAGATGAAGAAATGGAAACCTCTGTGATGGGTCTGACACAACACACGTCCAGCATCTCTGCCCTGGTTCGGGCCACTTGTCTTTTGCCAGCTAGAGACACTCCCATGTATGACTACTTATCTGAGGATTAATCAGCATCAGAGACAAGAGTGATGAAAAGGACTCAGAGTAGCCCAAAGGAAATATCCTGCTTAGAACACAGATGGCGTGGTGGCCATTTTGGCCATTGGTTAATAATGGTTAAGCAAAAAAGTAAAACAAAATGAAAATTGGGTAAACACTAAACAACATCGTATCAATTCCTTCACTGTATAACTTATTTCTTTTTAAAAATAGGTTTATATTCACCATGAATCTCCAAGACATGAGTAAAAGAGGTGATATTTCTCAAGTGTTCTTGGTCATGAAATACTTTTTAGGTGAAACATCCTACATTATTAGTGTGAGTGTAGGTGTCCAGAGGGTACCATGGCATCACAACATAATAAGACATTTGATTTCAAAATGAGGACACTTGATATGTAGAGAAGATTCTGTTTTGTCCATAAAATATGCTTTATGATGGGGGAACTAAACCATTAAAAATAACCCCAAAGATAAATATATTTTTTAAGAGCAATAATGAGAGAGGATATTTGGGTACACTGAGGAATATGTCCTTAGATATGTGAACATACCACAAAGTACTGATAATTAAATCTCTATAGGCATGGCTCCAGACTCATTTAAAATAAATAACAGAGAAAACCAGAAATAGACCCGAGCGTGTGTATATGTGTGTGTGTGTGTATACACATCCACATATGTGTGTATATGTATATATACCTATATATAAAGTTATTAGTTTAAAAAAGGGATGTCAAAGCCATTAAGAATGAATGGATTATGCAAAACTGTGAAAATTGGTTATCTATTCAGAAAAAAGAAATAAATCAGATCCAAAATGGCAGGCCAGAGGAAGGCAGCATTCTATGTTGCTCCATGACCTGGGACTCAAGCTGTGAGAATACTGCTTCTCTGTGAGCGATATTCCTGCTCCCAGCCACCGTGCCTGTCCAGGACTCCAGGCCTCAGTGTTGGAGTAGATATCCCAACTACTCGTCCATGCAGGACTATCAGGTGCCCCAGCAGGACCATCAGCACCCACACAGAACTTTTGGCCACCCACCCAAGCAGAAATCATCGATGCCGCTCCCACGCAGCATACCTGGCAGCTTCTCACGTGCAGGAACCCTGGCCGCCACTTCTGTGTGGACCCCCATCTACCAACGATGTGGGGCTCCACCAGTTGCCACCATGTTGGGTCTCTGCTACAGCAGAGAGAGTCCCCTGCATGCAGTAGCCTGCCTGCACCCGAGAACTTCACACAGGCTCTGAAGTCAGCTGACAGCCACACACTGCAAGCTCGGAGCTTGTCTCTGAACTCATCCTCCAACGCCATCACCCAGCTCCCCCCACAACCCCTGACAGCCCACCACTGGAAGCATGAGCCTCCATCTTGGGCCACCTTCAGCACTATCTTCAGTGGGGGCAACTCCCAGGTTTGGATACCGGCCAGGTACCCAGTTTCTAACTCCCCCCTTCCCAGCAGCTGCTACCCTGGCACAGTGACACCCTGGATAACATCACCACCCTGAAGGCGGAGATGCCAGCTAACAACAGACAATCCCACCTATTGGATGAGAAGGGAAGCAGGAAAGACACGGATTTCCAACCAAAACAATCTTATTTCTTCCTTCAAGATATTTCCCCCCACTCTGTATTCTCCCATCCTTACATCCCCAACATATTGGAAACCTGGTACTTTGCATGAAATAGGATTTTGAGGACTGGGACATCTGAATAGTATATTATAGCTATGATATATATTTTTACTATTTTAACATTTTTAAATTTTTCTCAGTATATATGTATGTTTTATGAACTCTACTGTCTTCCCACTTACTTGTCTACCCCAAATTACTTTCTCTTTCTTCTCCTGCTACTAATCTTCCTCTTTAGATTTCTCTGTCACACTTCCTAAGATATAATAACTCTATATCTTTACCTCCTATCTCCTCAGCATATGGTTCCTACTCCTCACCCGTGGTTTTTTGAAACTGTATGCCTTTTTACAAACCTACTGAGTATATTGGAGATAATAATTGAATTCACTATTTTTGTGCATTGTGACCAAACTGTAAATGTCTAAATAGCAAACATTTATTATTAGGGTGTATATTGTTTATATTGGGGTCTGATAACATTGTCCTTCCCTCAAAGGAGAAATATGGATCCCTACAGGGGCACTGTAAGCCCATAGGGTAAAAACAGTAACACCTCAGATCCATAGTGCTAGAATGGAAGACACACAAGCAATATGAAAAGACAAAGGAAGATAATGCCCCAAACATATCAAGATGCCACATTATTAGAATCCATGGTAAGCAGAGCAGAAGACATGACAGAGAAGGAGTTCAGGGTGTACATGATTAGGATGTTCTGCAAGTTAAAGGATGATATAAGAGAGCAAATACAGGCAGCAAAACATCATTTTGACAAAGAGCTACATAAACAAATAGAGGAAGCAAAAGATTACTTCAATAGGGAGATAGAGGTTATTTAAAAAAACCAGAAATCCTTGAAATGAAAGAAACAATAAGCCAAATTAAAATCTCAATTAAAAGTATCACCAACAGATTTAGACCACTTGGAAGACAGGACCTCAGTCAATGAAGGCAAAATATATAATCTTGAAAAAAATGTACACAACACAGTGAAAATGAAACAGTGAGTAGAACATTCAAGAAATATGGGATAGCATAAAAAGACCAAATTTAAGAGTTATTGGGATAGAGGAGAGAACAGAGTTCCAAACCAACAGAATGAGCAATCTATTCAATGAAATAATATCAGAAAAATTTCCAAATATGAAGAATAAGTTGGAAAACCAAATTCAAGAGGCTTACAAGACACCAAATGTACAAAATTACAACAGATCCACACCAAGGCACATTATAATGAAAATGCATAACATATAGAATAAGGAGAGAATATTAAAATACACGAGAGACAGGAATCAGATTACATATAGGGGGAAACCAATTAGAATATGTACAGATTTCTCAACCCAGACCTTGAAAGCTAGAAGATCCTGGAACAACATATATCAAGCTCTGAAAGAAAATGGATGCCAACCAAGAATCTTATATCCAGCACAATTAAGCTTTAGATTTGATGATGAAATAAAACTCTTCCATGATAAACAAGAGTTAAAAGAATTTACAACCCGAAAGCCTGCACTTCAGAACATCCTCGGCAAAATATTCCATGAAGAGGAATTGAAAAACAACAATGAAAATCAGCAAAGGGAGGTATTACACTAAAGGAAAAACTAATCAAAGGAGAAACCATGTCAAGTTAAATACAAAAATAAATAAATAAATAAATAAATAAATAAAGCCTGGGAATACAAATCATGTCTGAATAATAACCCTGAATGTTCATGGCCTAAACTCATCAATCAAAAGACATAGACTGGCAGATTGGATTTTTTTTTTTTTAAAAAAAGACTCATATTATAGGAAAAGACATCCACAGACTGAAGGTGAAAGTTTGGGAAAAATCATACCACTCACATGGACTACAGAAGCAAGCAGAGGTCTCCATCCTCATATCAAATAAAGTAGACTTCAAGCCAAAGTTAATCAAAAGGATAAAGAAGGACATTTCCTACTGCTTAAGGGAACCATGCAACAACAAGACATAACAATAATAAATTTATATGCCCCAAACAATAGAGCATCTACATTCACCAAACAAACTCTTCTCAAGTTCAAGAGTCAAATAGACCACAACACAATAATTCTGGGTGACTTTAAGACCCCTCTTTCACCACTAGATAGATTGTCCAAATAAAAGCTGAAGAAAGAAACTATAGAAATCAATAATACAATCAATAACTTAGATGTAACTGACATATATAGAATATTTCATACTTCAATGAACAAATACACTTTCTTCTCAGCAGCACATGGATTCTTCTTTAAAATAGACATATATTATGCCACAAAGCAACTCTTACCAAATATAAAAAAGTAGAGATACTACCCTGCATTCTATCAAATCATAATGGAATGGAATTAGAAATCAATGATAAAATAAAAACTAAAAGCTACTCCAACACCTGGAGACTAAATAATATGCTACTGAATGAACAGTGGGTTGCGAAAGACATCAAGGAGGAGATTACAAAATTCTTAGAGGTGAATGAGAACACAGATAAAATGTTTCAAAATCTCTGGGACACTACGAAAGCACTAAGAGAAAGTTCATTGCATAGTGTTCATTCCTTAAAAGAAGAAAAAGTCACCAAATAAATGACTTAACATTACATCTTAAAGCCCTAGAAAAAGAAAAACAAATCAACACCAAAAAGCAAAAGACAGGAAATAATTAAAATCAGAGCTGAAATCAATGAAATTGAAACAAAAGAAACAATTGAAAAAGTTGACAAAACAAAAACTTAGTTCTCTGAAAAAATAGTTAAAATTGACAAACCCTTAGCCATGCTAATGAAGAGAAGGAGAGAGAAAACTCAAATTACTAATATACAGGATAAAAAGGAAATATCACAACAGACACTACAGAAATACAGAAGATAATTAGAAATTATTTTGAAAACTTGTACTCCAATAAAATAGAGAATATCAAAGGCATCGACAAATTTCTAGTCATATGATTTGCACAAATTGAATCAGGATGAAATACACAATTTAAACCGATCAACTTCAAGCAATGAAATAGAAGATGCCATCAGAAGCCTACCTACCAAGAAAAGCCCAGGACCAGATGGATACACAACTGAGTTCTACAAGACTTTTAAAGAAGAACCAACAGAATCCTCTTCAATTTATTTTAGGAAATAGAAAAAGAGGGAGCATTTCCAAACTCATTCTATGTGGCCAATATCACCCTGATTCCAGAACCAGACAAAGACACATCAAAAAAAGAAAACTTCAGACCAATATCTCTAATGAACCTAGATGAAAAAATTCTCAATAAAATTCTGGCAAATCACATAAAAAAACATATCAAAAAGATAGTGCACCACGATCAAGTGGGGTTCATCCCAGGGATGCCAAGTTTGGTTCAACATATGGAAATCAATAAATGTAATTCATCACATCAATTGACTTAAAGATAAGAACCATATGGTCATCTCAATAGATGCAGAAAAAGCATTTGACAAAATAAAGCATGATTCATGTTCAAAACACTAGAAAAACTAGGGAAAACAGGAACATATCTCAACATTGTAAAAGCTATCTACGCTAAGCCCCAGGCCAACATCATTCTAAATGGAGACAAATTGAAAGCATTCCCTCTAAAACCTGGAACAAGACTAGGATGTCCTCTTTCAACACTTCTATTTAACATAATTCTTGAAACACTGGCCAGAGCAATTAGACAGATGAAAGAAATTAAAGGGATACAGATAGGAAAAGAAGAACTCAAATTAGCACTATTTGCAGATGATATGATTCTATACCTAGAAGACCTAAAACATTCCACTAGAAAACTTCTAGAACTAGTAAATGAATTCAGCAAAGTAGCAGGATACAAAATCAACACCCATAAATCAAAGGCATTTCTGTGTATCAGTGACAAATCCTCTGAAAGGGAAATGAGGAAAACTACCCCATTTACAATAGCCTCAAAAAAAAAAAAAAAGAAAGAAAGTAAAAGAAAAGAAAATACCTGGGAAGCAACCTAATAAAAGAGGTGAAAGATCTCTACAACAAAAATGATAATACACTAAAGAAATACTTAGAAGATGGAAAGATCTACCTTGTTCTTGGATAGGCAGAATTAATATTGCCAAAATGACCATACTACCAAAAGCATTATACAAATTCAATGCAATTCCAATTAAAGTCCCAATGACATTCCTCATAGAAATATAAAAAGCAGTAATAAAATTCATCTGAAAAAATAAGAGACTCAGAATAGCTAAAGCAATCGTTAGCAAGAAGAGTGAAGCATGTGGCAATACGATACCAGACTTTAAACTATTCTACAGAGCAAAGTAACAAAAACAGCATAGTATTAGCACCAAAATAGACAGGTAAACCAATGGTACAGAATAGAGGACACAGAGACTAACTCACATAATTACAGTTATCTTATATGAGACAAAGGCATCAAAAACATACATTGGAGAAAAGATAGCCTCTTCAACAAATGGTGCTGAGAAGTGGAAATCCATATGCAACAAAATGAAATTAAACCCCTCTCTCTCACTATGCACAAAACTCAACTCGAAGTGCATCAAGGACCTAGGAATTAAACCACAGATCTTGTGTCTAATATAAGAAAAAGTAGGCCCAAATCTCCATCATATCAGATTAGGTTCCTACTTCCTTAACAAGACACCTATAGTGCAAGAATTAAAATCAAGAATTAATAAATGGATGGATTCAAACTAAAAAGCTTCTTCTCAGTAAAAGAAACAATCATTGAGGTGAATAGAGAGCCTACAGCTTGGGAGCAAATTTTTACCACTTGCACATAGATAGAGCACCGATCTCTAGGGTATATAAAGAATTCAAAAAGCTAAACTCCAAAAAAACCAAATAACCCAATCAATAAATGGGCCAAGGAACTAAACAGATCCTTCTCAGAAGGTGATATACAATCAATCAATAAATATATGAAAAAAATGTTCAACATCTCTAGCTATTAGAGAAATGCAAATCAAAACTACTCTAAGATTTCTTCTCACTCCAGTCAGAATGGTAGCTATTAAGAACACAAACACAATAATTGTTGGTGAGGATGTGGGGGAAAAAGGCACACTCATACATTGCTGGTGGGACTGCAAAATGGTGCAGCCAATATGGAAAGCAGTATGGAGAGTCTTTGGAAAACTGGGAATGGAATCACCTTTTGACCCAGCTATCCTAGTTCTGGGTCTATACCCAAAGGACTTAAAAACACCATACTACAGGAACACAGACATATCAGTTTTATTTTATCATAATTCACAATAGCTAAACTGTGGAACCAACCTAAATGCCCTTCAGTAGATGAATAGATAAAGAAACTGTGGTATATACACACAATGGAATATTACTCAGCATAAAAGAGAATAAAATCATGGCATTTGCAGGTAAATAGATGGAGTTGAAGCATATAATGCTAGGAGAATTTAGCCAATCCCAAAAAACCAAATGCTGAATGTTTTCTCTGATATGAGGAGGCTGATTCACAGTGGGTTTGGGAGGGGAAGCATGGGAGGATTACGTGAACTCTAGATAGGGCAAGGGGGAGGGAGGGGAAGTAGGGGACATGGTGGTAAAAAAATGTGGTGGAATGAGATAGACATCACTATCCTAAGTACATGTATGAAAAAGACATGAATGGTGTGAATATACTTTATATATAAGCAGAGATATGAAAAACTGTGTTCTATATGTGTAATGTGAACTATAATGCATTCTGCTGTCATATATAACAAATTAGAATAAAATGTTTTAAAATAAAAATAATAAAAAATTCAAACCCCCCAAAATAAAAAAATCTAGAATCTTAACATTTTTAAATGTTAAAGTAATTTCAGATCAATAAGTCTAGTAATGTAACAAATTGAATTATGCAAAAGTAAAAGAAAGTAGAAATAAATATTTGTTTAGTCTCTAAATAAGAAGGGAAGGAATTAAAAGAATTTAATAACTTATAAAATTTAAAATTTATACACTTGGATATCTAAAAGCTAGAAGCCTTTTTGTGTGCAAAATCTTAAAACTAAAAATAAAGTCAATATACTGGGAAAGTGTTAAAAATTAATTGTTAAAAAAGATACCACTATCCAAAAGTTACTCAAGACTCAAACCACGTGGAGAAAAAATATAAACAATTATTTCACAACAGGAGAAATGCCAATGCTATTGAATATTTATAAAGTTATTTACTCTTATTTAGTGTTTTAATCTTAAAGATTAAAATTTTAAGTGGCTAAGCAAATTAACAACGACAAAGAATAAACCCACCTTCAGTGTATATGAGGGTATAGTAAAATATTGAAATTTCTAGAAAGTTAATGAGAGAATATAAATCAAGAATCCTGCAAATGCTCATATCCTGAGGCTTAGTATTTGTCACTTATTATTTAAGTATAAAAATATGTTAAATTTAGAAATTTGATGTTATTCTTAAGCCAATATGTCTATGTTATTTTTGCTACTGGATAGTAGATCTCCTTTATAAATCTATTTTTAACTATAAATTTAGCCACTCAAAGGAGACTTCTAGGAGACAAGAAAAAGAGATGCTGATGACTTCCTATTTTGGTTCTAAGTCCTAAAAGTGTTTATAGAACCCAAGTTGTCCCACTGAGGTTGCCTTATTTTTAAAATTAATGTCAGGCAGAATTAGTTTTTTTTTTTAATCCTAAAAAATCAATATAAAAAATTTTTTTAAAAAGGAAGAAAAAAAAATTAAAGAAAGAAAAGAAAAAGAAAGATTCTGGCCGTGGTAATCTGAGTGTTCACACACACACACACACACACACACACACAACATCTAGAACAAATAGCATGAAGACAGAATAGGGGAGAAAAAAAACCCCCAAAACAGCAGGAGTAGTGTAGAAAAAATATTCAAGGAGCTGATGATAAAAAAAAAATTGGATTTGGTTAAATATATGAAATCTCAGATTAAGGAGATACAGAAAACCCTTGCTATGATAGAAAATATGGAATGTCTTGCTACACATATTATGGGAAATATCCAGAAAACCAAAGGCACGGATGTGAAAGCCACCAAGGAGAAAGGATACAGTTCTCAGGAAACGCTGGCAGAGCATTGTTTTTCCTAAGTGAGGGGAGCATCTGAGTTAGCCAAGAATCTGACTTGCATCTATGGGGACATGGTGCTCATTCCAGAGGCAGGAGCTTTCCTGGATCCTCTTTGGTCTCAATGAAAAAGGCTGAATGAAGTACAGGTAATTTGTATTTGCAGAAGTCTGTTGTACATGCTAGTTCCCCACCTCACCCCCCACCCCCTGCTGGGATGAAATCCTTTCACACAAGACACTCTATTCCATAAGGAGAATAAATATTTGCCAGTCTAGACATAGTTCTGATGGCTTGCTGGTAAATATCTCCTACAAACAGAGATAAACAACTAAGAAAGTAAATAAGTACACCAAGAAAACAAAATGATAAAATAAATTGGATAAAACAAATAGCATATAAAGAACATTTATCAGAAAAACATTGTCCATGATGAAGACAAAGTAGAAGCACCATTAGGAATAATATTCATTATCAAAACAAACAAATAAACAAATGTGAGGCATGGAAAAAAGGATTAAGAGGTTTAAGTAAAATAAAATGGAAATGAATAAAAAGCTTAAAAGTCTTATAAAGAAAATTTATACATATGGTAAGCAAAAGCAAAGCAAATCCAATGTGTATACAATTGGCCACCTTGAGAAAAAAAAGGCAAAAATATAGGGAAATTCCTTAATGATATAGATTAAGAAAATTATTTCAAAACAATGAGAAAATTCAGAATAGAGATTGAAAAGATATATTAGGAGATACATTATCACTGAATTTTAAAAATAGATTAAGAATTTGTGAAATTCCAACACAAAATGTTTTGCTGTGTCTAAGGGAATAATTTATTTCAGAATTCTCCTTGGTAAGTTTGGCCCCTAAAAGCTAGTGCTTGTAATGTCTGCAAAGGAAGAAAAATGTGACCCCAAATTTCAACTCAGCTACTGTTGTTCAGGGAAAAATTCAACATAAAGGCATTTATGTTGAACACATTAGAAGAAGTGAATACAGTTTCTATGAGTCTATTTTAGAAAAACCACTAGGTTATAAGATAACCAAGTCAAGCAATATTCATTTTTTATAAGTAAGGCTTATATGTGGATTATGGTTATAGGCATGACGTAACTATTACACAGCTTGAAAATGTAGAAGAGATAACAATAATTAGGAGGAGAAAAAAGTGTGAAAGGATACACTTACACTGATTCATTTTTATTTGGTATTTGAGGGTAAAACAGATTGTTCAAAGTTGATCATTGAAGCAATAAATCTATAAATACATTTAAATACATAAGGTAATGAATAAGAAAAAATGTGACTAATATGTAAATGTGTAAATAAAGACAAATGCAAGTATACCAGCATATTATAATCAGGATATGAAGAGAAGAAGAAAAGGCACAAAGTAGAAATATACTACTTTTATCAGTGCTAACAGTAGGAGTCAAAGACACATCAGAAATGAAGAATTTTAATTAAAGAATTTAGTTACCAAAGTAACCACTAGAAGGATATTGTAAAACCTTCTGGAATTTTCAAGAAAAACACCCTCAATACAGAACAAAGACAGGATATAATAAAAGATTCTCAAAATTAATAAAAACATAAACATTGGCTAATATGACAGCAGGGCTGAGGACCAAACCTACCTGTGATATCAATAACGCTGGTCTATTTTTTTAAATAAACCCAGACTAGATGACAAAGTCAATCCAGCCATATGCTATTTATAAGACAAAAGTCTGAAAACTGTTAGAGATAAACAAAGTGATCAACAAAGAAATATCAGGAAAACATACATTATAAAATAGAAATAACAATAATGTCAAAGTTGACTTCAGAAAAAAAATCATTATAGTGAAGAAAAATGTGATCTGCAATGAATATATAATGTTATGAATATAGGATAGAAATAATATAGCAAAAACATTTAAAGCAAAAGTCACAGGATATACAACAAATGAACATAAATGTGGTGTTTTTGAAGAGTTAAGTTGATGCCTCACAGCCCACCATGAAATGAATATATAAGTATATATAGAGAGAACAATTCAATACCAAAACTAGTAAAGTAGATCTAGTTGATATAGGTGTCGTTCCACCTTTAATAATGAGTCTGAACCTTTCCCAATGCCCCCCCCAAATGATAAAAAAATGACAGAGAATACATCACAGAGTCAACTTTAATACATGCTAAATCACAGGAGGCATCACAATACCAGACCCTAAATTATACTATAGAGCTATAGCTAAAAAAAAAAAAAATCATGGTATTGGCACGGTACCATATATGAATACCCATGGAACAGAAGAGAAGACTCAGAGACAAACCCACATAAATATAGTTACCTCATACTAGACAGAGGCACCAAAACATATATTGGAGAATGCTGGGCAAATGGGAAATCCTTATGTAGTAGAATGAAATTTAACCCCTATCTCTCCCCCTGCACAGAACTCAAATCAAAGTGTGTCAAGGACCTGCACATACTAGAAGAAAATGTAGGCTCAACTCTCCCTCATGCAAGCTTAGGAATCAACTTCCTCAACAAGACTCCTAAAGCTCAAGAAGTAAAATCAAGAATCAATAAATGGGATGGTATAAACTAAAAAGCTTTATAGCAAAGAAACAATAAAAAATGTGATGAGAGAGCCTACAGAATGAGAGAAAAACTTTGCACCTGCACCTCAGATAAAGCATTAATCTCCAGGATACATAAAGAATTCAAAACACTCAACACCAAAAAAACAAGTAACCCAATCAATAAATGGGCAAAGGAACTGAACAGGCACTTCACAGGAGAGGAAATACAAATGGTCAACAAATATATGAAAAAAAGTTCAACATCTCTAGCAATTAGAGAAAGGTGAATTAAAACTACACTGAGATTCCAATCTCATCCCAGTCAGAATGGCAATTATCAGGAATACAAGTAATGATAATTGTTGGTGAGGATATGGGGGAAAGATTCACGCATACATTGCTGGTGGGACTGCAAATTAGTGCAATCACCCTGGAAAGCAGAATGGAGATTCCTCAGAAAACTCAGAATGGAGCCACTATTTGACCCAGCTATCCCACTCCTCAGTCTATACCCAAAGGACTTAAAATCAGCATACAACAGGGACACAGCCACATTGGTATTTATAGCATCTCAATTCACAATAGCTAAGCTATGATACCAACGAAGGTACCTTTCAACAGACGGATGGATAAAGAAAATGTGGTATATATACACAATAGAATGTTACTCATCCATAAAAAGAATGACTTTATGACTCTTGCTGGTAAATGGATGGATCTGGAGACTATCACTCTAAGGTGAAATAAGCCAATCTCAAAAAAACAAAGGCTGAGTGTTCTCTCTGGTATGTGGATGCTAACACACAATTAGGAGTGGCAGGGTGTGGAGGGGATAGAAGTTCATCGGAGTAGACCAAGGAGAATAAAGGGAAGGGAGAAGAAGGGAGGGGAATAGGAAAGACAGTAGAATGAATCGGACATCACTTTTCTATGTTCTATATGAATACCCTGCCAGTGAAACTGCAAATCATCTATAATCACAAGAATGGGGTCCTAATTAGAATAAGTTATATTCCATGTACATACAATATGTCAAAATACACTCTACTTTCATGTACATACAAAAAAGAACAAATAAAAAAATACATGCTAAATCAAAAGTAAATATAGTAAAGGCAGCATTCCCTCCCAATATAATAAAACTAAAAACAATGATAAGAAAAGCAAAGACCTGGAAGTTTTAAACTCTCTTTTTAAAAATTCTCAGGATAAAAGGAAATCCAAGGGCACTCAAGGTTAATTTAAAATTATTATTACTTAACAATAGTAACATTGATAATAAAGATGAATGAAATGCTCAAGTTTAGAAAAAGAAGTATAAAATAAATTAAGGAATGTGGTAAAACAATAAAGACTAATAAAGAAATTAACAGATTCAGAAACAGGTATAGAGAAGTAATAAGAAGTGCTGATTCTTTGAGGGGGAAAAAAGCAGATGATTGAATAGCAAACTAATGGAGAACAAAGAAGAGAAAACATAAAAGGATAATAACAAAAAAGGAGTCACACATATGTATGACTTTGCCTGACTCTATGCAAATAAATTGGAAAAATGGAATGAAAAAATGCTGGTATGAAAACCTAAAATAAAAATGATCCAAATAGAAATAATGAAATAATTTATGAAGATGGATAAGAGTATTCTAAGGGAAATATTAGTAAAAAGAATCTTTTACAGCATTCCTAGGGTAAAAAAAAAAGAATGGACAATTATTTTATTTTTAAAAAATAAGTGTAAATCCATATTCAGAGTTGTTAATACTAAGGATAAAAAGGGAAATGTAGTCATTTCCATAGACAGCCTAAATATTTTTATTGGTTCTTGATGAAGAAAATAAAAAAAGTAAAAGCCTCTTAAGTATGAAAGACTTTGTGATTTAAAATAGGCACATGCAAGAAGTGTAATTTTGGAGATCATGAACATGTTCATCTAGAGATGATATAAAATATTACTGAATATAATGCAAATTGCTTCTTGTGGGCTGGGAGGAATTGCTGTCATCATCAAACGATGAATTTTTTATAGGTGTGCATCTTAATCTAGCTAAATGGCATCAAAAGTCAGTGCCCTGTAATTCCATGGTAGACAAGTCAAAAATGTGGTGTCAGTTATGATGAAGTCACTGATAATGAAATGGCAATTATTGAAGTGTTGGAGTATCACTGTTTCATAAAATATGATCACAAAGTAAAGCAGAAAATGTAACTTAATATTTTATCATGTGCAATATATAGCCCCAATTTTATATCACATAATGGTTTTGTAGTTAATTAAATTTCCTTAGAATTACATTGTGAGTAAAAGGTTTACTCCAACATAATTTCTCTCAATTGGTCTGTTCTTCTTGTTACTTTTTTTTGGTACTGGGGATCGAGCCACTGTGCCACATCCCCGAGGCTGACTTTGAACTCTCCATCCTCCTGCCCCAGCCTCCTGAACCCCTGGGATTACAGATGTGTGCCACCATGCCCAGCTTCCTTGTTACTTTTTTAAAGTCACATTTTGGGTGCTGATGGTGACTTTCTATGTATTCCCAAGAAACTACATGGGTGGTCAGATGAATTTATGGTAACTTAAATCTAAGAAGAAAAGTTAGAAAAAATATTTTTCTTTTACTCCTTATCCACTTAGTTTATTAATAAATCAATTCTCTTCATTAGCGTGTCTTCATACAAAGCACAAACAATGTGACTATGAGAAAAGAATCTGCCCGGTGCAGTTTCAGTTCTCTTCAAAATCCGTTCAATTATGAACTTCATAAAATAAATGCACCTCTAAATCAATTCGCCTTCAGTCTTGAACTCACTGTAACAACACAGAAGTTTCAAGTGGAGAGTTAGGCTTCCATGTCTGGTTACACTGTACCGCCCCAAAAGCTCTAGGTTTAGTGTGAGAAGACTTGGAGAGGTTTTAAGGGTCTTTCTCTTCTTCCTGGATCACTCCCCACCACTCTGTCAACCTCAATTCCCTTATCTGAGGACTAGGATTAGATGAGTGTGATGTTTAGTTTTATGTGTTAGCGTGGCTAGGCTGTAGGGCCCAGTTACTGAACCACACATCAGTCTAGATCTTGCTGTGCAGGTGTTTTGTAGATGTGGTATCATATAAAATCAATTGGCTTTAAGCTAAGGAGATGATTGGTCATGTTGGTGGTCTTCATCCCCTTGGTTTAAGGCCTTAAGACAAAAATAGAGATTTCCCAGAGAAGAAATTCTGCCACTAGATCGCAGCATCTATCCTGCCTGAGTTGCCTACTAGCCAGTGTGCCTTATGGATTGGGGACTGTCCAGCCTGCACAGATGCATAAAACTATATGAGACAATTCCTTTGGAAAGCCTCTTGGTACATGCATACATGTATACATACATATGTATACACAATATCTATTGTCCCTATCACCATCCTATCTATCTATCTATCTATCTATCTATCTATCTATCTATCTATCTAATCTAATCTATCTTTTGTTTCTACTCCTCTGGAGAAGCATGACTGATACAATGAGATAGAGAATATGAACATTTTAATTTATGGTGCAGATGTGTCATTTGTAGGATGGGCTAGACTCTGCCCATGCTGTTCCACACCTCAGGACTCCTCTCCAGATACCTACACCATCCTCTGATTTCCTTAATGTCTTTGTTCAAAGTCACCTTCTTAGTAAGACATTCCTTAATCACTCTACTTAATGGTGACCCATCAATGGCCTCTCCAATCCTTCTTTCTTTCTTTGTGTTTATCTATTGCATTTATTATTCTCTGGATTATTAGGTGTTTTACTTTTTTTTGGGGGGGGGTCTGTCTTGCCCCACTAGAATGGAAATTCCGTGAATCATTAAAAGACTCTCTCCTCTCTTCAGTCTTATCTCTTTGAATCTGTCCTCCAGAGTTGGCAGGTGAGAAGCTAAGACCTGACTTAGATTTTCCTATATAAAACACTTCAGAGATTCAGAACTGCCCAGTAGAACTTTCTGTGCTGATGGAAATGTTTCATAATCTGCACTTTCCGTGGTAGCCCTGACTTCAGGGGGCTTTTGAGCCCATGAAATGCGATTAGTGAAGCGGAGGAACCAAATTTTAAAAATATATATAACTTACTTTAAATTTAAACAGCTCCCTGCGGCTGGTGGGAGAGTGTTGGACAGATGGGTCTATGGGGTAACCCCCAAGCCCTCCACACTGTTGCTACCTGATTTCTTCAGCACATATTCTCTTTGGCCACAGCTCATGGACTTCTAACACAGAACAACGGCACTCTGTGATGTATTCCAAACCCATCTGTGGTTCTCACCTGGTGTATTTGCTCACGTGTTCCTCCCAGACTCCACTTCTCCACCAATTTATTCATTATTAACAGTTTAACTCGGGTGTATTCCCAAGGTCACCTCAGCAAAACGAAGTGCCCTTTCTTTACTCTCTTAAGGCTGAGAGTGCACAGCTCTGTGCTTGGAATTCTAGCATTGGACCGTGTTTATCTATTTAGTCTCTGTCACCCCTTTGAGGGGTTGACCTCCTTGAGGTCAGGCCCCATTTCTATCTAGCTTTATATTTTGAGTTCATAGGTCAGGATATGGCTCATCGATGCACCCAATAAATTTTGTTGAATAAATGAAGGAAGGAACGAAGGCCTTGGGCCAATGCTGCCTTAGCATGCGGGGCCCAGTAGGCATGCCGATCTCAACAGCCCTTTCTGATTCTTTTGTTCCTTATATGAACCTGGAAAAATGCAACAGGGGTCAGGTGGCTCTGTTGTCCAACAGGATGCCATTGAGTACTGAGGCCTCTCTGCTCTTTTTTTCCATAGTCAGGAAGATCACTTCCAACACCACTGAGGTCAACTCTGCTGGGCAGCCTTACCCTTGTTTAGCCCTTGTTATTTTAAGTCACTCAAACGGCAACTTTTAAAGCATTTTAATTATTTCCTTCCTGTTCCTTTCTGTCCTTGAAGTTCTGCTTTGGGAAAGCAGTCTGTGAGTACTGCAGAGTCACTCCCTCCGCTGGATTTAGTTTGGCAGAGGATGTATTGATATCACTCCTGATCTGTGACCAGGGGCAGTTCAGAGAGTGACCTGACTCTGAACATGGAAAGCAAGTATCTTTGCCCTAAAAGCTATATCTGATTTTTCAACTGACACAGAAAAGTACAGATTTATAATATAAGCATTTCTGTGGCTAATGTTTTGAACGAGGGTTGGGCTTTCACTGTAGAGTCCTGATATATCTAAAACACATCCCCAGTGTTGTTAGTCAGAGTCAAAAAATGGGGAGGGTGGCGAGGGTCTAGGGAGGGGTGGGTAAGAGGAAAAGGCCATAAATCTCAGACCCATGGGATTTGGACAACAAGCCGCATGGCAAATCCAACAACTGTCAGCTCTGGAATGTGTCAGCATAATATCATACTAACTGTTACCTGGTAGCTTGTCAGAATTCTAAGAAATGTGAAGATCAAAATGTTGCAACTGGGAGGTATTCCAAAGGCTTTCCAATGTATATCTGCTGAAACAAGGAGGCTATTAAAACGCCCTTTAAAAAGTCCCATTAAAATAACAATCCAATAAAAGGAGTGTATAATCTGAGAGCTTTGAGGCCAAGGGCGAGTGAGTGCCAACATTGCTTACCGACTTCGGTGGGTGGTTTTCTTCTATCTTCTTTGTGTGCTGAGCAGGAACTTTTAGATTTTCTTCCCTGGTAAAGCCATTCTCCATAACCATCTCTACCATTAAAAAAAAAAAAAAACTATAACACACATGTGTATCTGTGTATGTAAATGAAAATGCATAACAGTTGTACACTTTTGAAGAGAAGGGGGTTATCTGAAGAAAATTCTGGGTTATAAAGGAAAGTGAGATCTTGATTCATGGTCCCTTTGGATGCTGACACTGTACCCCAGGAAATAAACATATCAATTTTAATTTCTAGCAGAAACACAGACACACTGAAAAAGTTTCATCAACTTTTGATTATCAAACTATTTTAAGAACTTAATGGCAGGATGTATGAATAGCTGAGAAAAAAAATTATTTGAAAGTTTCAAAAATCTTATCCAAGTTTTGCCTAATCTCCTTAACCAACTAGATTGTCCATTGAATTCATTAAGTAGAAATCTCCTGCATGGTTTAAAATCTTTAGTATCTTCCAGAGGAACTAAACTTGTATTTCCTATCTATCTAATTTTATTCTTAAATCTTTTCTTTTAGTTGTAGATGGACATAATACCTTTATTTTTATTTATTCATTTTTATGTGGTGCTGAGGATCGAACCCAGTGCCTTACACGTGCTAGGTGAGCGCTCTTCCACTGAGCCACAACCACAGCCCCTCCTGTCTACTTTTGTTATCCTACAATATTGGACATTTCAACCTGAATAAATCCCATTTGAGAATAAGTGATTATCTGATTTTCCTTGTCAATAATTGATGCTGTTATCCCTGCAGGTGCTTAAGCCAAGGATTTATCCTTGATTCTTTCCTTTCTATCAGTGAGTCTTGTCAAATTTGTCTCCAAAATACAAGTGAAACCTAACCTCTATCTGATTCCCCACTCCTCCTTGAGACAAGCCGCTATGGTCTCCCCTGCAAAGCATCTCCAGCACTGCTCTGGCTTCCATATTTATTTGGGAACTGTGTAGCAACCATTCCAGGTCTTTGTAGGAGCTGGGATTATTTAAATAAATAAATAAATAAATAAATTAAAAAAAACAAAAAACCAAACTTCAGATCTTGTCACCCTCTGGCTTAAAAGCTTCCAGTGTCCCTTTATGACACTTAGAACTAACCTCTGGCCTTACTAGCCCTGCTTAACTCTCCCCTTTCCTGACTCAGCCACTTGATTCTTCTCTTTGTTCTCCCAGTCATGAAAAGTTAGTTCCTACCCAGAATTCCACCCTAGGACCTTTGTACTACCTCCACTCTAACAGAATACTGCTTCTCCTTGGCCTTTCTGTAGGCTGCCTCCTTTGGGCCACTCAGCTGAAATGTCACCTCCTTAGAGACAATTTTGCTTGTTGCAAACCTAAATTCACCTCCTATATCCCTTTTTAGTTGTCATCATAGAAACACCAGATGCTTTTTCCTTCCTTCATTCATTCTGTAGTTATTTCCAACCAGAAAGGAAACTGTTGGAAACAGGACTTCAATTTCCTCTCAGCTGTACCATTAGCACCAGAACAGGAACTAGCCATCGGCACTACTGAAAGAATGAATCTGTATAAGGCTCACTTGAATGTTAACTGTATCCCATGTACCTTTACTATTTCCTAAACACAAATTCAAGCTTCTCATTTGAATATAAACCACCCCTTGGCTTTGTATTCACATAACATGTAACAATTTAGATTGTAGTTAAGTACTTTATAAATGCATCCTTGATCCGGAGATAAAAATTGTTAGTTAGAATCGTACAATCCAGCAATCCCATTTCCAAGTATATATCCAAAGGAAATTAAATCCATACCTCAAAGAGATAGCTGCAACTCTTTATTCATTGGGGGCATTATTCATAACTGATAAGCTATGGAAACAACGTAAGTGTTCCACTATTAGATGAATTGGTTAAAAAAAAAAAGGTGTAGCATATACCTAAATATTTTTTTAAAGAGATAGAGAGAGAAAAAGAGAGAGAATTTTTTAATGTTTATTTTTTAGTTTTCGGTGGACACAACATCCTTATTTTATTTTTATGTTGTGCTGAGGCTCAAACCCAGCGCCCTGCACATGCCAGGAGAGCGCATTACCGCTTGAGCTACATCCGCAGCCCCAATACCTAAATATTATTCAGCCTTAAAAACTAATCTGAAATTTTTTTAAATATCTGTCATCTGTGCCAACCTGGATGAACATGGAGGAAGTGAAATAAGACATAGAAAGACAAACTCTCTAAGATCTCACGTACATGTGGAATCTAAAAACGTCAAATTCATAGAAGTGGAAAGTAGGATGGTGGTTACCAGGGTCAGGAATGTGGAGAAAATAAAGAAATGCTGGTTCAGAGGTGGAATATGAATAAGTCAACAGGTCGTAAGGCAAGGATGCTCAAGGGATCTAGTGCTCAACACGTGACTGGAGCTAACAGTGTGTTGTTTACCAGATATCTGCTAAGAGAGCAGATCTCCAGTGTCATACCACCTATGCACACACACACAAAGGACAGCCGTGGTGACAGGTGCATCCATTTATGTGACACATATATAATGGATACACACATTCAGTCATCTCATTGTACACTTTGAATATATGCAATTTTTGTCAATTACAATTTTGTCAGTTACACCTCAATTAAATAGACAAAAAAAGTTGTTTAAATGTAACTAAAAACCAGATGTTTGAGAAATCTATCATATACTCTCTACTATTTTGGTTGTCCTTGTTAGAATCATTGCTTTTGAAATCTTACCTTTTCTCCAGGGCAGTGTACAGAGGCCAATGAAGGAACTGTTGGGAAATAATGATTTTTTTTTCAGGTTACATGTAAACTAATGATGTGAAGATTAAAATTATCAGTTTGAAAAGTTGTACGTAAATTTTATCATACTGTTTTTGAGTAGGGTTGCCAGATTTAGCCAATAAAAATTCAAGAACCTCAGTGAAAACTGAATTTCAAAACAGCAACAGATAATTTTAATGTAAGTATGCCCCTGCATTTTATGATGTATACTTGCACCAAAGGATTATTTGAAATTTATTCGAACTTCAAATTTAAATTTTATCTGGCAATCCTAGTATCATGAAGTGTGTGATCGACTCACCAGATCCTTGCCATATGTTAGTTATATGATAGTGATCATTAAACATTTTTGAAATTCGAATTCTTCTGGCCACTAGGTGCTCTTGAGGAATTATTGTTTTGGATAAAGAGAACCCATGTGATGTAAAAGAATAATTACTATTTCCAGGAGTTCCAGACTAAAACCCAGACAAAACCAACAGGGAACAACATGTGTCTCCTTTGACAACATAAGGCATTATGGAGTGCCATGTTCCTGAATTGCTATCTCTACATTGACCTTTTTAAAAATATGGTTTATTTGTTCTTATTAGTTATACATGATGGTAGAAGGAATTTTGACATATTACACATATATGGAGTATAACTTCTCATTCTTCTGGTTGTACCTGATGTAGAGTTACATTGGTTGTGTAATTATATATGCACATAGGATAGTAACATCTGATTCATTCTACTACCTTTTCTATTACCATCCCTTCTCCTTTCTCCCACTTCTCCCCCGTGTCCAATCACATGAACTCCGCCCCCTCCTCATTGTGTGTTAGCATCTGCATATCAGAGAAAACTTTTGGTTTGGGGGGATTGGCTTATTTCACTTAACATGATATTCTCCAGTTCCATCTATTTTCCAGCAAATGCCATAATGTCATTCTTCTTTATGGCCGAGTAATATTCCATTGTGTATATATATATACCACATTTTCTTTCTCTATTCATCTGTTGAAGGGCACCTAGGTTGATTCTACAGTTTAGCTAATATGAATTGAGCTGCTATAAACATTGATGTGAACTACATTGAGATTTCATTTCACTCCAGTCAGAATGGCAATTATCAAGAATGCAAGTAATGGTAAATGCTGGTGAGGATGTGGGGAAAAAGGTACACTCATACATTGCTGGCGGGACCGCAAACTGATGCAAACACACTGTGAGAAGAAGTATGGAGAGTCCTCAGAAAACTTGTAATTGAACCACCATTTGACCCAGTTATCCCACTGCTTGGTTTATATCCAAAGGACTTAAAATTGATATTGACCTTTAATCCTGGGGACAAGGGTGATCTACTGAATTTAGTTTGGGACCATGGCTTGTGGGTCTTACTTACATTGAACTCTGAAACCAGAGTAAATAATGCTCCAAGACAGTTTCTTCTGAGCAACATTTGGTCCTTTTTCTTTATTTTTGTCCAATTCAATTAATGATACTTAAGCTTTAATAGTGTTTGTGTTGGTTATGTTTTTCTAAAATTAAGAAAAAATCAAGTATCAAGAGTTTTTTATTTTAAAGAGAGAGAGAGAGAGAGAGAGAGAATTTTTAATATTAATTTTTTAGTTTTCGGCGGACACAACATCTTTGTTTGTATGTGGTGCTGAGGATCGAACCCGGGCCACATGCATCGAGAGTTTTTATCGAGAGTCATATAAAACCTTTTTGTGGAAGCAAAAGAAAAATATGCTCTGGAAATGCATATTTTTTATATCCTTTGTTCAAAAGAAAATTGGATTTCAGAAGCATGTAAATCTTTCAAATTCCCACCAGAAAAGACTGAATTCCTGAATCTGTGGGATCCGTATAGCACTCTTCCACCAGCTATTCTGTATTCAGTACACTGCCCGCTGGTATTCTCAAACTTGTTTGGTTAGGAGGTTTTTTTAAACAATGGGAGGATCATCAGGATAAAGAATATATACCTTTCCTGCATTTAACACAGAAACATTGTGCTGGATCCTGAGAATACAAAGTGGGGCACTAGTTGTTTTCTTCTGATTATTGTCACAAACACTGTGAGCCTTTAGAGAAGTGCAGAATAGATGAACATCACTTGTAAAACACGACTTGAGTGTTTCAGAGTTTAGTCTGCGATTCCAGTTTTTCTCCATCTGGGAGATGGTGGCAACTCCCTCGGAAGAGACGTAGGGTCACTTGAGGTTGATGAAAACATTTTTGCACAATGATCCAAGTTTTTAGATAACTGGATGATTTGGATGTGAGGTGTCCCCCAAAATCTCACATGTGAGACAAGGCAAGAAGGTTCAGAGAAGAAGTGATTGGGTTGTGAAAGCCTTAACCCAATCAGTGAATTAACCCCTTAACAGGGATTAACTGAGGGGTAACTGAAGGTTGGTAGGCTGTGGCTGGAGGAGGGGGGACATTCGGGGTGTGGCTTGGGGTGTATATATTTTGTATCTGGTGAGTGGAGTCTCTCTCTGCTTCCTGATCACCATGTGAGCTGCTTCCCTCTGCCACACTTTTCTACCATGATGTCCTGCCTCTTATGGACAAGAGACAAGCCACTTATGGACTCAGACCTCTGAAACTGTGAGCCCCCAAATAAACTTTTCCTCTTCTACAGTTGTTTTGGTTGGGTCTTTTAGTCACAGCATCAAAACAAAACAAAACAAAAAAAAAAACTGACCAAAACAATAGCTGTGTTTATGTGGGAGTAACATGCCAGGCAAGAAGACACAAAGGATTCTATTCCATTGAAATCACGGTCCTGAAATTCTGTTTCATTGATGCTGTTTTCTACCTTGTCAATGAGGATTTTATTTGGTGATTTCTTTTGGGCATATCAAATAGTGTTTTAAACATTTCATTAAAAAATGTTGCAAACATTTCCTTACAAACATCATATCTCCCTTGAGTGTTTGGTTAGAAAGCCGGTCTACTTTCTTCATGGCCTACTGCCCACTCCTCTACCCCATTATAATCTGAAGACATGTTAACATTTCTAATTCTCTCTCCCATCAATATGGCCAATTCAGCCTTGCTGAAGTCATTCAATAATTCAGGAAATAGTCATTGAATACTTATCATTTACAAGGTATTCTGCCAAAATGATCCTATGAGAAACAAGATTCCACTATACTGATAAGGGCTTGTTGGATTGATGATTGATTGACGGATTGACTGATTATTGATTTTGTGTGTTGATTTTAAAGGAAATACAAAGAACACAGAGTAGTGCTACCTCAGCCCAGAAGCGAGAGGGTGTTTTCCTCAGCTTTTGCCTCACGTGGTAACCAAGAACAACCTGGAGGAGGAAAGGTTTATTCAGGGTTCAGTTTCTGAGGTCTCGTTCCATAAATGGCTGACTCCATTGCTCTGGGCCCACACTGAGGCAGCTCATCTTAGGGGAAGGGCCCAACAGAGGAAAGATGCTTAGGTCCTGGCAGCCAGGAAGTAGAGACCAAGAGAGGATGGGGAGGGGAACGAAGCTGCAGGGAACTTGCACCTTTCCAGGGCACATCCCAGTGACCCACCTCCTCCATCCATGGCCCACCTGCCTGTGGTTCCCAGCCAGGCACTCAGTCATTCCATTCAAACTAGGATGGACTGAATGAGTAACATCTCTCATAACATAATCATTTCACCTCTTAATTTTCCTACATTAACAGTAGCTTTGGGGGGACACCTCATATCTAACCTTAACAGAGGGGTTTTAGTTCTGTTATGATCTAATTGAAAGTAAGTCTTCATGTACATTCTCTACCATTGTGCAAAAGAACTCTGGAATAAATCTGAAAATGTTTCCACTGGCTGGGGGTGTAACTCAGTGGCAGAGCACTTTCCTAGAATGTTTGAGCCTATAGAATTTTTTTTAAAATTTCTAATTATTAACAATGTACTTCAAACTTTTCTGAATCTCAGATTCCTCCTCTACGTAATAGGAAGATGGGGGTACATCTAGATTTCAACTCAATGATTCCAAAGACCAAATGAGTTTGCAAAGACAGACTGCAGGTACACATCATCAGTCGTGTGAATACAGTTCACAAGAATGTATATCATGTTGAGGATTAGCTAGGAAATTAATGATCAAATAGTTTACAAGGCCTCTGAGTGGATTGATATGTTCTGTATACCATTTTCCCATTATGACATGAAAAATTATCACAAATTTAATGACATAAAACAATAAAAAATTATCATCTCACTTTCCATGAGTTAAGCCTAGGAATGGGTGAGCTGAGTCTCTGCTCATGGTCTTTCAAGGCTGATCAAAGTGCTGGTCAGGGCTGTGATCTCATGGAGACTCAAGGTCCTCTTCAAGTTCACTCAGGTGGGTGAAAGACTTTGGTTCCTTATAGCTGTAGGACTCAGGTCACCAGTTCTTGCAGGCTTTCATCCTGAGGTCACTGTCAGCCCTTTCCATAACTTAGTAGTCACTCTTTCAAGCAGAGGATGAAATCGTCGTACTTGGAAATTTTTCTTTCAGGAAGGTGCCTTGTTCATTTTCAGGGCTCACCTGGTGAGGTAAGACCACAGAATCTCCCTTTTGATTAATTGAAAATCAACTGATTTGGATCTTAATTACATTTGCATGATCTTTCTACCTTTGCTATACCAAGTAGTCTAATTATGGGAGTGAAACCCATCATATTCACGGTCCTGTTGTCACTCATAGAAGGAGAGAAGAAAAGGTGTGTATACTGTGGGGTGGGAATCTCAAAATTCTGTCCACCACATTGATGCTAGGTAGTAAGAACCCAAAGAAAATGAAGAAGTCAACATAAAATGGGTCATACAGCTGTTTAAGAACCTGTGAACAGGACTTAACTTCCAGTCTAAATCATCTCAAATAACGAGAGGACAGTTTTTCACTTGGTTAATAAAAGTTGGATATAAAAAGTAAAGTTAGGGAATGATAAGTTCAGGATGAGATCCTCAATCTCTTATATTAATGGACTTTATGATTAAGGATCCTGTTAAAATGAAACCATTCAACTCATTATACACAAAAATAAACATGGGTTTGAGGGATGCCTAGACTCTTCTAATGCAATCTCTCCAGCCTCTTAGTTACTGAGTATTTCATTTCTAATACCATATTTTGAATATTTTTCATGAGCAAGAAATTTAATTTAGCACTTCAGAAAATTGTATTTAGTTTCACAGATTATAAATAAATTTTTTAAAATGGGTATTTTCTGAGTCAAGGGCTTGTATTCAGGAGAGAAATGCAAAGACACAGTAGTACCTAAGTTGACCAACCACTGTCTCCACGTTGGCAAAAAATTGATTTTGTACTATATTGCAATTCTGTCTGGTTATATAACTGATGAAGATATATTTTGCTCTCAGGGGAATCCAAATCCTACCTCTTTTCTTCTTTGCCTGAATCTCTTTGTAGCTTCTGTACCTCTTTCATTTTTTTTTTCCTCCTTCTGGAGGTCAAGGTCAGGAAGAGAGAAAAAAGAATAGAGCAGCAGCCTGAGACTTTACAAGAAAAACAGAGATAAATGAGGCAACTTTTCCCCAGAGCACTGTACTAAAAACTAGTAGCTTCACAGAAAAACAGTAGCTGCCTTGCATCTTGGGTGGCTGTGCCGTGGTGATACATCGCATTTATGATGGCATGTGTCGTAGTTCATTAACTTGCCTATCCTATTATATTTGGTTACAATGGGACTCCACTCAAAAACAACATGGCTGAAATTGAAGACAGATGGCCAAGTAAGGTCCAAAGAGCTTCTTATAACCATCCTCTATTTCCTTCTCAATTGTGTTTTTCTCTCTGTTTATTGGAGTGCTGTGCAAGGATATTTGTGCTTTTAAAAAATAGTGTTATTTCTTTGGAAAGGAAGCAACATGTCCTAAGTCAAGGCAAGGGCAAGTTGACATTCTCTTAATACCATCGACCTTTGGTGATGTTTTTCATCTCTACATTTGCACAGGTTTACGGCTGCAGAAAAATCAAAAGAAATTTTGTGGCTAAACCTTCTGACTCCTGAAATGATTCCTTATTCATGATGAGTGTAGTGAAGAGTTTCTGAAACCAGTCCACAAAAGTCTCCATTCGTGTAAAAGCATGTAAGGCTATGATGTTTTGACTTTTTAACAAATGGGTGGCACTGAATTTGATCTGGCAGTTTAGGATTTAGAAAGTGCAGCAGCATATCCATTCCTTCTTAGCTTTGTATTCTTCTCACTTCCTCTGAGCCCAGTGTTAGGGCAGAAGCTGACCCTTGGTGAAATTACCTTCTTCCAAATATTCAAACACCTAACACCTCGTAATTTCTCTTCATGGGGAAACTTCCCTCAGCTTATTGATTGTCAACATTTGTTATATTTTTTTATTGTGTAAAACACACATAAAACTTACTGTCTTAACCATTTTTTAAAAATATGTAGGTCAATGGTATATCTTCAAACATTTCAAGGCCTATTTCTAGAACTTTTAATCAGCACCAGGACTTCCAACAGTAAGCTGCTCTAGAGATACAATTCTAGAGAGCAGTGAAAGATGCTCAGGTTTTGCAAAGCCTTCCCCATGATGATGCTAGAGATGCACACTGAATTGGAAACAAAAGTAGAAGGAGCAGAATAAATAGCAACCTGAGACATTTTATACATACTTTATTCTAGGAGCAAAGTCTATAATTTCCTACATGGTTTTATACTGGGTTTTGTTTACAGGAAAGTCCATTTATTTGGGTACACAGTGATGTAATTATATTCATTTTGTTTTCTAAATGAAAAAGTGATAACATTTAAAATTGCAACAAGAACTTTTTAATATTGATAGAATGTATGTAGATGTGTTATTGCCAGACACACAGGAATAGCCACACACAGTAAGGGCAGACAACAAATTTTCTTTCTGTTTACATTTCAATTCCCAAAGATAATTGTTTAGTCAAGATGTTTAGCCTTGATTGTGGGTCATTAGGGGTCACTAATAAAAGACTCTGTTTGGATTTTACAAGTTTGTTTGAGTTCGTATGCATTTTTTTCCCAGGAATTTAAACTACTTCAATGCTAATAATTATGGCATTTAAACAATTGGTCACATTTAGAATTCTTGTAAAGGCAGAGACCATTTATAGCAGGTACTTGCTCTATGCATTTTAAAAAGAGAACCCCTTTATTTTGCTTTTGGAGGTTTAGCATCCCACTTTCTAGGAGGGTGTGTATGTTGCCTCAGGGTCTCTGACATAGTATGGTGAGTATAGGGCTTGCCTGTTTTGATCAATTTTATTGCTTTTATTTAAAAATAGATATTTAACATACATAATATAAATTTTTAAAAAATTTTGCATCAACCCTTTATTCTGAGATACCGATTTTTAGTCAAAAATGGGACCTATAATTTAAAGTTGTAAGACGGGTGCTAACTTCATGGATTACAGGAAGGTCACTTTCATGGATCATAATCAGAGATGAAACTAGAAGAAGGGACGCAGAGGGACACAGCAGCATGAAGTGCGGAGCATCGCATGAGGCTCTGTGTGCATGTTAATTTAATCCCAGGCATCATCACCATTGTATAGCTGTCTCAGCCATGGTTCAGTGAAGGTTGAGAATCTTTCCCAGCATGCCATGCTCCTGAGTGCCAGAACTCCCCCATACCTGGTACTGAGTCACACGCCTGTCATCTCCTGGTGAGTACCACACCCACAGTTGGGCACACACAGGGATCACTGTATACCCTGGAGCATGTATTTCCGTGTATGCTGGGACAAGTTCATCCATCTCTCTCTCTCTGTGCTCAGTTTCTGCCTAGGAGGTAAAACAAAAAATGTCAATGTGGAGAACTGATATGAATGAACTACCATGTGCCAGCCATTACCAACAGGCTTCCTACATTTTATATTACAGTGAGTATTTCCCAGTGCTCACAGTAGATGATGAGTGGTGGTTGGATGAAAGGGAATCAGGAAGCTGGTATTGAATCAAAAACTTATGAGCAACAGGACATTAACAAGTAAAATAGAGAAAAAGTGGTCAGAATCAACTTGTCATTTGAAGAGAGAATGGAAGGACCCACTGCCATATTCTAGAGAGAGAGTAAGTTGACCTTGGGGTTGACTTCAGCACTTGTATTTCTTAGGTCCACTCCACTACAGGCTCAGATTGGAGGGCATTAAGGAACTGCCATGTGGGTTTAGATACAATGAAGAGCAGGAGAATCTTGAGTGGTTGTTAGATAAGTATGTGGAATCCAGTGACAACTTTTTGAAGATAAGGGAGAACTGTGCATGTCTAAATAGGGCCTAAAGATCCTGGGGAGGAAGACAGGGGAAGGGCTTGCCTGTTTTGGTCAATTTTATTGATTTTATTTAGAAGCAATCTTTTGTTTAAAAAATTAATTTTTTTTTTTCTGCCCAAAGAGCAGAAAGAATTCAGTGATGACTCCTTGTGGAAATTAAAAGCCAACATTCTTGAACAAATCAGAGAAAGATCCCGAGGGGGGAAATAGATAAATGAAGGATGTAAGAGGGGGGAGGGGGGAGTATGGGGCAAGGGTTATCAGTAACTGAGAAAAGATGGGGTCGAGACAGGTTGCAAGGGTCATGCTCTTGGGGGGCTGAGGGAAGGAAAAGAGAATTAGAATTGTCATCAGGTTTGGGAGTGATGGGGAAAGAAAGTTGGAGTTTTTAAGGAAATTAAAAGGGAGGACAAATCTGTATGGTTTTTAGGTGACTGAAAATGTCTGGCTGCAGTTGTCTAAAGTAACTAACAAGGATGGTCTTTAATTTCTAAAGCATTAAGTTGAACATTCAGAATTTGGTTAGTAGGAGTAAGAAAGGGATAGTTCTTTTTTAAAAAAAATAATTTTTTTTTTTTAGTTTTTCAAGATATACATGACTGTAGAGTGTATTTAACATATTATACATACATGGAGTATAACTTCCCATTATCATGGTTGTACATGATGTGGAGTTACACTGATCATGTATTCATTTATGAAAGTTATGTGCATTTCATTCTACTGTCTTTCCTATTCCCATGCCCTCCTCCCTTCCCTTCATTCCCCTTTGTCTAATCCAATGAGTTTCTATTCTTCCCTCTCCCTTACCATCCGTATATGAAAGACAACATTCAAAAAATATTTCATGAAGAAAAAATGAAAAAATAGAAGTGAAAACTAGCAAAGGGAGAAACTATACTAGAAGACTAGTCAATCAAAGGAAAAACGAATTCAAAGTTAAAGAAGGGGATAGTTCTTTTGAGCACTTAGCTATTGTAAGAGAATCAAGATTATGAAATAGAAAACATTAGAAAGAGAAATCTTCTTGGAGACTAAAAAATGCAGAGGAAGTTTCAGGGTAATCAACCCTATGTAGATCTGTAATACTGTAGCCATGGCTTGATTTATTTACCCATCTTCTGGTTAACAAGGTTTTTAAAACTAGATTCCCATTGAAATTCTAGGAACCGTGTTATATGATTTAGCAAGAAGATACAGAAATGTATCCATGAAGCACGCACGCGCACACACAAACACACACACACACACAAATGTACTTTCTTATAATTACAGATGTTTAGAGAGAGCACAGTAGCACTGCAGGTGAGTGTGAACCCCAACTTCAGGGGCCATTGTATCAGTAAGGTGTCAGAGAGGGGGAGGGACTTGACTTGAATAGTAAGAGATGATATGCTTGGCAAGCAGGGGTGGCTGGGCAAAAGGAGCAGACACAAGAAGTTAAATGAGGAGTCACAAATGGCCCTGCCTCTCAGGGAAGTGCTACAGCTCAGAGCAAGAAGTGGCCGAGGCAGAGCAAAGCCTGCGCTAAGCCCCGTTGATATAAAACCACACGCTATCATTGCCACATTATCACCTTCTAGAACAACTCCAGCAATACTGACTTGCCTCTCTAGGTAACGTTCCACTGACACCCATGGAGAAAAAGCACCCAGGTTCTTACACTGTCTCTGAGAGAAGTGTGAACTGGCCAAGGGACACCATGCTTTCTTATTCATGTGCAAAGCGCAGGCCACGGAGGTTCCATTATGTCATCTAGTAAAGACTCTTCCCCAAAAGGCAAAAAATCTAGCTTCCCACCAGGCATGAGGTTCACAACATACTCATCTTTCAGTCCTGCAGATAGCAGGAACTTAAAAAAAAATTGCTGAGTGAAGAGCAATAATTATATCACAGTTCTGGAGAGAAAAGGGGAAAACCAGAAGGTAACCCAGTCATAATAGTACTTATAATGTTCATAATGACAATAATAACGCTGTTAATGATAACACTGATGCTAATGACATATAATAATAGATGTAATCTAGTGAATGCTCACTCAGTATTATCATCCAGTGACCACTAGTAGTTATTTGATTTCACCTCTCCCAAACATAATGAAGGGAGAAATATTATCGCTACTTTACACATGAAGACACAGGCTTGGACAAGTTCAGGAAATTACTCGGGATCACCTAGGCTTTGAGACATGGAGCTATGCTTGGTTTCAAAGTCTGCCTGGCTCCAAATACTGCATCTATCTGTCTGTCTATCTTTAGTACTGGAAATTGAAGCCAGGGGCACTTTAAATTGAGATACAACCCAGACCTTTTTGTTTTTTTATTTTGAGACAGAGTCTCACTAAGTTGCTGAAAGCCTCTTTAAGTTGCTTGAACAAGTGATTCTCCTGCTTCAGCCTCCTGAGCCATTGGAATTACCGTCTGTGCCAGTGTGCCTAGCCATACTGCTACCTTAACTCGTTCTGTAACAGCCACAGTATCATCATTGATTTGAAAGAGGACTTTTCACGTCAGAGATCTTCACCCACCGGTACTCCTGCTGCCAGCAAGGAGCTAGCAGAGTCTGGTCTACATTTTCAGTGATAACGATCCAGGAAGCGTCCTCACTGCTGACTGCCAGGGCCTGGGGAACCTGCCCACTCCAGCTGATCCCTCCTGTTCGCCTTCTGTCTTTCTCCAGACCCACTGACAAATGTCTCAGCTATGTTCTGTGGGCTCTTGAACTTGGGTTCCTGCCCATTTCCTAGCATAAAGGCCATTGCGTAAAAGCAGACTGTAAGGGAGCTCACCTGTGAAAATCAGGTGTGGTTCAAGGGGAAGGTAGAGCTTCAGCCTTGAGTCCTAGAGGGAAAGAGCACCCGGACCCTTAGATACTCTTGTGCTTCCTCCTTTTCTCACTCGTTCTCCTCTCATCCCTTTCTTCCTTCTCCTTCCTTCCTCCTTTTCTTCTTTCTTGCTCTTATTCTTTCTTTTCTTCCTTTATAGATAAAAATTAGTAAGAGGTGGTTTTACAGCTGGGTGTGGTAGCACATGCTGGTAATCCCAGCAGCTGAGGAGGCTGAGGCAGGAGGATAGAGAGTTCAAAGCCAGCCTCAGCAAGAGCGAGGCACTAAGCAACTCAGTGAGGCCCTGTCTCTAAATAAACTACAAAATAGGGCTGGGGTGGGGTGTGGCTCAGTGGCTGAGTGCCCCTGAGTTCAATCCCTCATACTTCCCTTGGTTTTGCTTCTCGCCTGTGTGCATACACTCATGCACACCTAAAAGTAAGTGTACAGACAAGATGTG
Source organism: Marmota flaviventris (assembly GCF_047511675.1). Classification (NCBI taxonomy): domain Eukaryota; kingdom Metazoa; phylum Chordata; class Mammalia; order Rodentia; family Sciuridae; genus Marmota; species Marmota flaviventris. Next base: position 124,936,981 of record NC_092504.1, read on the forward strand.
ATAGGCTGAGTCCCAATGGTACAGCCCTATCTCTTTCCTGGTTCAGTGTGTCATCCAAAGTATCCCTTAGCAGGGCTCATTTTTTCCCCTGTTCCTCAAAATTTCTTGGACAGAATGCTCCCTAGCTTCTGGAGTAGTCAAACCCCCGCTCTCACTAATCAGTAAAGGTGAGATGATCATACAATCAGCCATCCAAACTCTGTCCAGCCATAAGACAGAGACACTTAAACTTATTCAGTTATATAATTTTTTCAATGTTGATTGAACTGACAGATCTGTTTTAGTAAATTGGTGGACCCATAAAATAGTTTTCCTTCAAAAACGATTTTGAAAAACATGTTTTTAAAAAAATGAAACCAAGATGCCTGTGTAAATTAAAGCAACATTTAAAAATGCCTCATCAAATTGATTATCTGAACATTTGCAAAATCATAGATTTATATAATTTTTTGTGCATATTTCTATACTGGTCAATTTCTTTCTTTCTTTTCTTTTTTTTTTTTAGTTGTCAATGAACCTTTATTTTATTTATTTATATATGGTATTGAGAATTGAACCCATTGCCTCATACATGCTAGGCAAGTGCTCTACCACTGAGCCACAACCCCAGCCCCCAGTCAGTTTCTCAACTGCATCCCTAAAAATGTATCACTGGCATTTTTTTTTCTGCAGAATAAATTATTTTCAGTGTGGCTCTAGTATTTTAAAAATTTTAATAAAATTTCTGCAATTCCCTTCAAAGTTGTATTTTATGGTGAATGTATTCGAAATGATCGGTATCATCACCTGACCCTTTTCTATGTATCAAGGTATTTTTTAATTGATAAATACTGCAACCCATCACACACACACACACACACACACACACACACACACACACACACCAGGCTGAGGTGCCAGGCAAGCTCTAAGCAAATTCAGCTAAAGAAAATGCTCAATTCTAATTTTTTTCTGCATTAAAATGTGTAAATATTTTCACAGGTGCTATGTTTTTCACTCTATTAAGAGGGTGTTTCTTCTACACATGTAAGTTCTCTTCATAATTCCTTTAAATCTTTCCCTGAATTTAGGTGTTATAAAATTGTGGGCCTTCTCAATTTCATTTCATTCCCATTTAGAATTTAAATGTATCTAATTAAAAGTTGCAACTTGATCCAATGATTTTTCCCCATGATCCAAGATGTTTCCAAGGACAGTTATGGAATTTCAAAGTAAAGATCTCATCTAGAAGTTGAGCTCTCAGGGTCTACTTTGCTCAGCTACCCAGTTCTGCAGGATGGAATTCACTGTCTGCTGGTTCCCAAGCTTTGTTTCCAATTATGTTAATTTTCTTAAAGATTTGCAAGCTTTTTAAAGTTTTCATTGGTTAATTAAAGATTTTATTTTGTTATTTTTTTATGATCTTAATTGATTAGAAAACCAATCACCCACATTTAGAGAACTTACTTACAAAAAAAAAAAATTAAAAAGAAGTCCCCTGACATTAAGCATATTTAGATAATTTGCAAAGTGGTTCTTCAATGCTTGACCACTTCCAGTACTAGATTGATGGTGAGCAACGTGGTGAAAAATTACATGTTTTATGATTAAATTAATTTATTTTATGCAATATAGACTCCATCACAATATTTTTTTTCATCTTATTACTCCATGTGTATATAAAAGTATTTATCCATTCTAGAAACCAGAGATTTTCCCTCTACAATAGAATATCCCAGTTTGTTTGGATGATTTATGAATTATTTGTGTTGCAGAATTAATTCCAAGTATTTTCTACTTCACAGGTTTTTCATTTGGAAAAATATATTTTTAGCAGAATAATCTGCTTCTCCAAAACTCATGTTCATATAACTACTGCATTTAATCATTGGTATGTTGGACACTTCAAGTTGTAATTCATTTAACTGATTTTCCAGTTGAAGCATCCAGTACTCACTGACATGAAACTGGCATCATTTAAATGTTTGCTAAGATCTTTTACTACTAATGAAATCAACACCAATTTATGGTGTGGTGGCTCAGTTCTATAATCCCAGTAGCTCAGGAGGCTGAGGCAGGAGGATCGCAAGTTCAAAGCCAGCCTCAGAAACTTAGTGAGCCCCTAAGCAAATTTGTGAGACCCTGTCTCAAAATAAGAAAAAAGGCTGGGGATGTGACTCAGTGGTTAATGGCCCCTGGGTTCAGTCCCCAGTATTATAATAATAATAATAATAATAATAATAATAATAATAACAACAATAATAAAATTTTTAAAATATAAAAATAATCTTAAGATGGAAAATGAATGAAATTAGTTTATAGAGATAGTCATTTGATTCAGTGAAATGTCATGCTTTGAGGTATTATTTATAAATGCACCTTCTGCCAGGGTTCATGTTAAATATTAAAATAACTAGTAATTTCTGAAGCATTATATCAAATTTATATAGTACCAAAATTCTGTTTTTGACCTGCAAAAAGAGCAATTTCATATAGTTCAACATAAGCACATTGATGTTTTCCAGCAAATTTGCAACTTCTGGTTTTCATGTGGCCAGTGATGTCACTATGGCCCCTGTGTGGACAATAACTGTCGACAAATATTTTGTGAGATAAATTGGAACTTAAGGTTTCATTAAACATACAGTTTCATTTTCTTCAGCATATTGCTGCTGAAAGGGTTTATTGCAAAGTAAAATAGAATTAACAAACAGTGAAATAAGTAAATAGTTGAAGATTAACACCATGCAAAGTTCTGAAAAAAACCACAGTAACAAGAGTGTTCCAATTACTTGCTCTATGTTCTTTGGCAGAACTCCTTGGTCTTTATTTCCTGCACATACTTACATACACCTAATGTATAATTTTCCACACTTTCCTCTGACCTTGGTAGCATGGCAGCTTGGCCCATCTTCTAGGTGATAGCATGGTAATGGCAAGGCAGGTTGGGACAGCAGCAGGGGGCAAGGGTAGCAGCATCCATTTCTATCTCTTCTCCACTTGAGACTGGTTGGAGTAGCTACCCTTCACTGTTTGGGTCCCAAGGTAGTTATTTTATCAGCAAGTTCTCCACAGGCTGTTCTATAAAGGGAAGTGTTAATTATGTTACGCTGGAACAGGATAGGGAAAAGAAAGAGGGTCACTGTCGTTCACCTTGGAGATTTAACCACATGTTTGAGGTGAGAACTCTGTTCACCTGCCTTCACCTCACAAATGGTGGTGAGCACACAGCAGAGGCTGGAAACATAAAGGGGAAGTGGGCTCCGTCTGCCCTGTCTTACATTAATGCAGACAATGATGATGATGATGATATGGATACTTTGTATAGAGAGAGAACGGTGGGAGAAATGCTGAATTGGAAAGGACATTGGCTTAAGAGGTAGAACTAATAACTGCCTCATCAAACCAGAATATATGGTCCTTTTAATAACAGAGAGATTCATTTATTCGTTCATTCCACAAATATTTACCTAGCATCTATAAAGTGAATGTACTTTGTTAAGAAATGAAGGTATGGAGAGGAATATAAAACAGTCTTAGATGAAAAAGTGCTTCTAATTTCAAGGGGTTAATGATATTGAAATCTGTCTTCCTGTGGTTTTATTTCCATCTTTGAACCCATACCTGTGTCTTATCACCTTGTGTACCATAACTACCCACCAGCCGCTCCCAGTGGCTGTCAGGCTCCTGTATTCCAGTGGGCTTTGGCTGCAATTGTGCATAAACATCAGAAGAGAAACTTCTTTAAGAAACGTATCACCTCACAACAGATCTCCAAGGTTCCAATTCTCAACTTATCAAGTAGAGTCAAGAAATCCACATTATAGAAAGCACCTCAAGTGATTCTGACTCTGGTGATCAGTAGAGCATACACTGTCAGAAATGGGTGCACACTCTTTCTGGAATCTGAGATAAACATGTTGACTTCGTTTTCTGTTCTTCCTCAAGTATCATATGTTCTAGCTAGGGCTACTCAGTGCCATTATTAGATACAATCTATAGATTACCATCTTCTTTAGATCATGATTGTTGATTAGATGCAATCCTCAAAGCAGCATGGGAGCAGGGGCATCCAGATGGATCACTGAATCTAAGATTTAGGTGCTTTACCTCCATCAATGCAACCTCATCTGCTCTTCCTTTAATGCTTAAAAAAATCACATCAGGGCCTCATATTGTATTGTGGCCATCTATGAATAATCAGCAAATTGTATCTTTTCCATCTTGTACCAAAACATTTGAGTATGATTATCTAGGCAATGGAATATTTATTTAAGCAAATTCCACAGTAAATCCTGCTTTCTTTATCAAAATTCTGAAATAGAAAATCTTTCTGATATGCTCTTTTCCCCTTATCCCTCTTTTCCTCCCTCCCTTTCCCTTTCCTTCCAACAGAGGTTATTCCTGGCAAGGCCTCTGCAAGGGAGCATGATACCACCTGAGAAGCAAAACAGACCCAGATACAAATCATTTCACTCCAGTCTTGGAGCAGCCTTCAAAGAAAGACAAATTCCATACCAGCCAGAACCTGAGTGGAGGCCAAGAACTGCCAACATATTTGGAAGGCCAACCCCCTACAGAAATATGGTCCCTAACCCACTTCCAGAGAGAGAAAGAAAGAGAAAGAGACTATCAGTTGAGGATGAAAGTGAGTAGGAATTTTGTTACTTACAAACCCATCTCTGAATTCAGTGTTCAGAGTTTTATTTCTACAGCAGACCTAATGCATCTTCATGAAAATAACACCAACTAAGACTAACTAGACCACATAAGGGTAATTCAGAGCTATCCGGAATTCCCGTATGCTTAATGTTGCCACAAATTCTTCAATTCCCAATCACAAAGATGCGTAGGGAGAATTTAAAACATGCAATGTTTTTGAATAAGAAGTTAGAGGTATCAACTGAAACTGAATAGTTTGTGGGCTATCAGAATCAATACAACATTTTCCTTACATCCTCATGAATCTGTGACTTTATAGTTAAGCCAAAGTCAGCCCGTTGCACTTATGCCTTAAATTAAATTGAGAACATTGGCAAGTCCCGTGGGGAGAAAAAGCAAAACCATAAATGAAGTCCTGGTTTTCTTGTATATACAACTGTATGAACAGGGAAAGGGAATTGATATCCTGATGGTTGAAAAGGCAGCCATGCCAAAATCATTCCTTTGAGCATCAGCATTAAAAAAAAAAAAAGTTTCACTTACATTATTTTCCTTTTAACCCATGTTTCCTTCTGTGAAGATAACCTTAACAAGTCAAGAACATGGCTAAATGTTTGAAATTATCCTCAGGATTTTTTTCTGGAGATTTTCATAAAGAAAGACAAGTTATTTTTTGAGCCCTTTAGTAGTCGCCAGATTAGATGGGAAGAGCAGATGTTTTATTTTTATTTTATGGAAAAATGAATAGTAAATAGGTACCTTTGGTTATTTGATTTCTGCTGTCAGAGCATCTTATTGGCAATTTTTAATTCGGCATTCTGGAGGTAATAGCTCCTAAAAACAAACAAACAAACAAAAAATTAGTGGCAAAATGCTTGAATAATGGATGCAAAATCCACCGAGGAGAATTCTAGAATGACAAAGCCACCTGTGATTTTTTTGAAGACATGGCATGCACGCTCTGTGCAAATAGATATTCCCCTCTTGTAGGATATGCTTAATAATGAAGTTTTTGTGTGTGTGTGTGTGTGCAACACAGTAAAAATTTTATTGTTAAAGAAGCCATACAGGAAATGTAGAAAGCATTAGTTCGGCACCCCCATGTGAAAGTAAGGTCAAGAGACTTACTTCAGAGCAAGAGTAATTAGTCACAGAATAATGAGAATGCAAACGATCTTTTCAAGTATTTTGTGTAAACTGTGTATGGAATTATGGTACATAAAGCCAATAGTCTTTCTTCTGAAGGAGAAAGGAGATCATCAATCCATTATCTGAGTTAGAGCTCTCAGCATTAATATACACGCACATGAGACAGCTGCTGGCCATTGTGCAACAGGAGGGAATCAAGATTCCTGTGACACACTCTTTGTATAAACCAGAAAATCATTTCTTCCACATTTTATTTCAGTGATGGACAAAGATGGTGTCTGCTGGCCTCATTCTTCCTCTGACACATACTGGCCTGTTCCTTGTTGTGCTTAAGAGACCGTTCTTCACTCAGTTAATGCCTTAGGTCCAAGCAGAGCTATCTTGGCCTATTCCTCTTCTGTCACCAGCCTCATTCCAACAGGACAAGTCATAATGATCCATAGATGTTCCCCTTATTCCGTACCCCTGAGATCACCTTAAACCCTTGCATTCTTCTACTGAACTATTGTAATAGGGATTTTCTAGAATTATTCTTGTTTAATTTTTTATAGGACCTTACTCATCTCCATGATTTTATTCACTCTTCAAAATACCTCCAGAAAAATCTTTTTATAATTACTTTTGTCAATTGCTGTCAGTTTGTCAGTCACTGTGACCAAAAGACATGACAAGAACAATTAGAAGAGAAAAAGGTTATTTGACTCACAGTATCATAGGTCTCAGTCCATACACAGCCAACTCCATAGCTCTGGGTCCAATGTGAGGCAAAACATCATGGAAGAAGGGTGTGGCAGAGGGAAATAGCTCAGGACACGACATCAAGGAAGCAGAGAGACCTGTGCTCAACAGGGACAAACTAGAAACTCCAAGGGCATGCCAGTGACCTACTTTCTCAGCCACGTGCTACCTAACTACTGCCCAGTTAATCCATATTAGTGATTAATGCATTTATTAAGTTAAAGCTCTCAAAACCTAATCATTTCACCTCTAAACTCTTTTGCATTTGTCTGACAAATGAGCTTTTGGGGGACACCTCATACCTAAACCATAAGAATAATATAAATCTAATTCTCAGTATTTACCTTCTTGGAAGACTTCAGCAATTTTACTATTATTTACAGAAATAACTCCAAACTCTCTGATCTGTCCTTGACCAATATTTTAACTCTCATCCTATTGGCTGCTACCTTCTCTTCCCTCATCCATGCCTCACCTCATACTAATATCCATGCTGAGAACCACTTCCTTCATATTATGCCTTAGGGAATATTGCTCCCTGTGCCTACAATACCCTCTCCTTCTCTCACATCGTATCCAATTAGCAAACTCACATTAAGAGTGGTCTACACAAATGTTTTCTGTGGTCTCCTTCCTACATGTTTCTGGACTCTTCTATTGTGTCCACTCTGCTCATTAACTCATTCATTTATGTATTCATCTTCCTTTTCCATAGTAGTTCTTGGTTTTATCTTAGTGGCAAAATATATGACATGTGCTTTTCACATGAGTGACACTTCTTGGGCACATCTAGATCCAAGGGTTATAACCACACCCTTTTCTTTTTTGCTTAAAATGAATATAAAAGTATAAGTGACAGAGAGTGATTTTCTAATGGGGAGACCTTCAGAATCATATGATTTGTAAGCTTCTGTGCTTTACAAAAATGGAACTCATCCCACGGATATTTCTAAAACCCAGTGTTTTGAGATGCTATAAAGGAACTTTGCCTTCTTCATCTTTGTGATCTCAGTCCAGTCTGAGGCCCAGCACATGGAATGAGTTGGTGTTTAATGAGTGAATAGGGACTGAACTCCAGTTGAGCATCTGGGATTTTCAATCTTGAGTAGGAGTTGTGATTCTAAGTAAGTCTCATATAAATTAATCCATAATGACATAAACTATTGTAATACAAATTAGTTTATTTTTCTTTTCTTGGAAATGTGCCTTAAAATGACAAAATATATCAATTATTTAACTATCTATGTGTCTTCCTTATGGATTGCCAACTATAAGGCACTGTGTCAACATAAGTCAAATATATAAACCAAGTTAAAGATTAAGAGCACTGTTTCTATTTCTAATTAAATTATACTTCTTTGGGGTCACTTTAGTCTTCTGAAAATTCAATTCCAACACACACACACACACACACACACACACATACCACACACACACCCTCATTTAATGGAAAATTTGTGAGAGAAAGGGAAATTTGGGGATAATTTCCACTTACATCTAAGAAGAAGGAGGAGGAATGAAAACAAATTCAGCTTTAGAGCAGTAATTCTAGAAGCCAAAAAGTAAAATTAGGCAATTCTGTGAGCAAATCCCATTGAGCACTTTTATCAGACAGTACTTGGTGTCTCACAAATCAATTCCAAACAGTGGCTTAAGTTGACAACCACCATTCTTTGAAGTTACTGATTTTCAGGTCAGCAATTTGGCCTGGGTGCAGCCAGCTGCTGCAGCTGATGCAGGTGTCTTTGGTCAGCTAAGAACTGGCTGTAAGTTAGAGCATCTTGGTTCTCATCTGAACAGTCTCTTACCACCCAGCAGGATAGCTTGGGCTTGTTTCCATAGTGTGGCTGACTTCCAAGAGAGAAGATCTCTTGAGGGCTACTCTTGAACTCACTTACGCCACTTCTACCACTTGCTATTGGGCAAAGCAAGTAATAAAAACAGATTCCTCTCCTGGCCAGTGATGGAGAATGGTAAAGTAACATTTCAAAGGAGTATGGCCTCAGGAATGGGAAGAATCTGTGGTTATTTGGGCAGTTTACCAGAAGCCTGACGTTAGATCTCGGTGGATTCAAGGAAAGCAATCGTAACCTGAAGCTAATCAGAAAACAGATTCCAGGCAGAAAGAAAATTGTTCTTTTAGAGAACAAGAACTAGAATAATGTCCTCAACTTTGAACAAAAACATAGAAGGTAAAATTGAAACAGAAAAGAAAGCAATTCTGATGTTTAATTAAAAAATACTGAGAGAGAACTTTATTTCTAGATGTCTCTTACTGTTTATCGGTTGCTTTGTTGCAGTAAATTTTGGGATCTCCAGGACATGAATAGAAGAACTGAGAGAAAATATCTTGTCTTCTTCTTGATCTTATGGGGAAGGATTTAGTTTTATCATGAAATATATTATTGACTGTAGGTGTTTCATAGATGTACTTCATTAAGTTATAAGTTTCTTTTTAATGCTAAGTTTTAAAGAATTTTTTATCAAAATCCATGAACTCTTCAATGCAATATTGATAATGATCAGAATCAAAAGAAAGAAAGAAGAAAAACAGAAAGAAAAGAAACTTTTAGACATGTGAAGGGTAAAAACAACAGGAAATATGATCCACATTGAAGAGAAATTAATCCAAAGAAGTAGATTCAGAAATGACAAAGATGAAGGAAATTATTGATATAGTATGTCTGAAATGAAATTTTAGTTGAAATGGTCTAAAAGCAGATTAGACACTTAAAAAGAAAATACCAATAAGCTTGCAACAGAAATCATTTAAACCAAAGCACAAACTAAAATACCAAAATGAAGTTAAGAGAGACTCAATAATGTGGGACAACATTGAGTAGTCTAATATTTATGTAATGGTAATCTTGGAAAAGGAGCAGATTTACTTGAATGAGGAGTGGTGGAGGAATTTTCAAATCTGATGAAAACAGCAAACCCACAGTACTAGAAAGTTCAATAACCCCTCCCCCCCCCCGCCTCTTTCCCTCTCCTTCTCCCTCTCCCTCTCCCTCTTCCTCTCCTGATGTTGCTTATTAACCACTTCTCAGTAATTTCTGCGGCCTCATTCTCTTCCTAAAGTTTAAATTTTCAATTAAGGCTCAGTTTTTTTTTTTTCTTTTCTTTCTTTTCTTAGAAGGGGCGTGGTACTGAAGATTGAACTCAGGGGCACTTGACCATTGAGCCACATCACCAGCCCTATTTTGTATTATATTTAGAATCAGGGTCTTACTGCGTTGCTTAGCATCTTGCTTTTGCTGAAGCTGGCTTTGAACTCATGATATTCCTGCCTCAGCCTCCTGAGCCACTGGGATTACAGGCTTCTGCCACCGCTTCCAGCTCAATCATGGCTCGATTCTAACTGCTCTTTTCTTCTATCTGTAATTTATTCACTAGGTGATCTCAATCGTGCCGTGACTGTTAATAGGGTTCCCAGGGATATATATCCAGTTAAGGTGTCACCTGAGATTCAGATCCTTCTGTGCCATTCTTGAGGACATTACTACTCCTCAAATTGCTGCATTTAGAAAGTGAATGTGCCCCAATGTCACAACCATTATTTCTCTGCAACTCCTCATCCAATTCTTTCAACTCTACTGCCCAAGCCTTTGACATGGGAACCATTCTTCACAGTCACTCTGTCTCCCTCATCTTTCTTAGCCAAAACATAGTTCAGCCAATTTCACCTCCAAACCATGTCTTCATTTTGTTTACTCCTCTGTTCTCTGCTCCCACCCTCTTCCTGGTCTTATCTTATTTTTCACCCACACATTAGTCACTAAATCCATAGTCACTCACCTTTGATCTGAACTCCAGACACTAGTCCCAGGGATCTATTTTTTTTAATATAAAACTAAAGCTATATATATTAAAAGTATATTAAAAGCAGAGACCTATTCAAACATAAGTCATCCCTGCCTAAAAACCTTTAATAATTGCACTCAAGGTATAAAATAGAATGTATAGCATAGTGTTTTGCTCTATATATCAGTCACTTAGGACTATCTTTGATTTTGGAATTTTTCAAATGCTTTGCATGTTCTTCCTTTTGTTAATCTGTCCTCCACATCTCAGATCATACTTGCTAAGACAGGATTTTTCAGATAAAATCAATAGGATGCAGATATCTATACATCCATACATATATCTATATGCTGTGGTTGGAATATTTGTGTCACCTTCAGAATCTGTGTTGCAACTTCATCCAGAGGGCAACAGTGTTAAGGGGTGGGACTTTAGGAAATGGTTGGACCAAGAGGTCTCTGCCATCTTGAATGGAATTTGTGCCTTATAAAAGATTTAGAGGCACCTTCTTTGGCCCTTTTTACCCTTATGTCACATGGAGGCACAGCATTTATTCCTGTGGAAGAGGCATCATTCAAGGTGCTATCTTAAAAGTAGAGACCAAATCATCTCCAAAACTACCATTACCTTGGCCTTGAACTTCCAGCCTCCAGAACTGTGAGGAATAAACTTCTCTCTCTCTCTCTCTCTCTCTCTCACACACACACACACACACACACACATGGCCAGGGCAAGAGGTGGGGAGGGACAGAGACAGAGAGAGGGACAGATTTTAGGAAATTGGTTCATGCAGCTGTGGAAGTTGACAAGTCTTGGGATCAGCAGTAAGCAAGCTGGAAACCCAGGAGAGCGATGGTGCTGTTCCTGTCCAAAATGTCTGCAGGCTTCAGATGATCTAGGAAGAGAAGATATTTCAGTTTGCATTCAAAGACGGGAAAATTCCCAGTGTCTCATTCTAAGACAAGCAGAAGGAATTTCCTTTTACTCAGTCCTTATATTCTATTCAGAACTTCAGTTGATCCAATGAAGCCCTCCCATATCAGGTAGAGCAATCTGCTAAATCAGTCAGCTAATTCAGATGCTAATCTCATCACAAAACACACAGACATATTCAGAATAAATATCTGGGCACCCCATGGTCCAATTAAGTTGATACATAAAATTATCTATGGCCTAAAAAAACCTGAATAAATCCTACTGTGCCCTGTTTATTTCCTTCATTGCATGTACTATCATTTATGTAATTATTTGTTTATATATTTGTTTATTTATAAGTTCTATGTACTTGAACCTACGTAGTCTAAGCTCACATTGTTTTGTTCATCATTGCACATCTAATACCTAATGTAGCACCTAACTATCTCTAAGATTAAAATTCTGAATAGCATTTGGATCACATTTAATATAGCTCCCCATGGAGCATTTAATTATGCTATCTCTTCTCATATGCTATGCCAGATTATTAGCTTCTAGTAGGTATTTTTGTCAAACTCTATGCCAATATGTGAATTTATGAATTGAAATGCCTTTTATTTTTCAATTTAATTACTCATTCTGTGATCTTTTATCATTGCAGGGAATTTTAAAGGCCTTAAATCAAGTATACAAGCACATTTCAAAACTAAAACAGTTGTATATAAGATACTGTGTCACTAGTATTATTCTTTAGGAGAAAACATTTTCATGTAGAGTATTCAAATATAGTTGGAGAAAGTGGTATACCGTTGGAATTTTTGGATGCCAAGGGGGAGGGCAGCAAGGGACTCAAGGGCTTTGTTATTTTCATAAGGATATAAACATTTCATATGATCTCATCTCTACCAACACCTGTGTCACTATAACTTTTGGTTTGCCGGAATTTTGGAGTAGTAACACTCTGTGCTCTTGATGGCTGACTTTATTCCCCTGTCATATGGACGAGCCAATACAGCCAACCAAAATTTGAAGGTGTCAACAGTTTTTAAAGGATTAAACCAGGAAGTTTGTATGCTGCACATGTGTGTGATATTTTGTGAACAAATAATTTTTTGACCTAAAAATCTTAAAGAGAAAAATATATTCTGAATGGCCTTGATTCCACGGCCCCCCCACATTTCTAAGGCATTTATGGACCTTGGCTTACTAACCTGGCGAATAGAAACTGATCACAGGCAGAGTCCACTTTTCACAAAAATGTTTTGGATCTTTCAGACTTGATATTGATAACAGAAACTTAGCAGAGAGACATTAGCATCTGGTTTTGATGAATGTAGTCTGCTTATACTTTAAAGAAAAGCATTCAGGAAAGGACTGGAAATTCCTGCTCAGAAAATCAAAGTCTAATACAGCTTTTCAATACCTGATCTTGTATGTTACAAGTGACCTTGGTGACTTTATTCTACCAGTTCCACATATTTTTTAGATTACAATGTTATGCTTCACTTTAGAATATATTTAGGTTTTTGTTCTAGTGTTTTTCAGGTAGGATTTTTTTTTTGTATACTTGTTTATTTTTTCTACTACATATATACAAAAATAATGTTCTTTGCTTGAAGAAAAATCAGATACTTTCATTTTTAAAATAAAATGAATCAGTTTCCTAACTACAGGGGAAAAAAAACCTGCCACAAAATCAAAATAATCTCTATTTCTTATTAAATTGGTGGATATCATGCCTCAACATAGCATGTAGAGGAACTCAGCAGATTGTCACATTCTCTGCTATATGATAATTTTCTAAGGTTATTAACCATGTCTTTTATTGTGTATTCCAAGGTTTATCCCACTTAAATTGCAGATTCTTAAACCAAATCATAAAACTGAATGAATGATTCTTTTAAAAAATATTTTTTAGTTGTAGATGGATGCAATATTTTTATTTTATTTATTATTTATGTGGTATTGAGAATTGAACCCAGGGCCTCACACATGCTAGGCAAGTGCTCTACCGCTGAGCCACAACTCCAGCCCTGAATGAATGATCCTTGAAACACCTGATATTTAGGAACTTAATTATAAATGTATTGGATAATCATTTTAGTGAAATCATTGTTCTCATTTCTAAGGGCTTATAATTGGTTCTGTGGTCCTCCACGTGTGGATTTTCTCCCTTTCCTCTGTGTTATCCTGCCTGCAATCAACACTATCAGAGAAGAAAAGACTGGACACAAACGTTTATTCTTTTATGTATCACGTCTTCTGAAATAGTCTGGTCCAAAACTGTTTTGAGAAAGCAATTAAAGTCAGAGGCTAAAATGAGGCTCGGGGATTATCAGTAGACATCATTTGTCAGTGTTGTCCCTGTTCCACATCAAAAGAGATCATCCTGAGAGCAGTCACCGGTGACTAGATGTGTCGAGTGTGCTAAGGAAATGACCGTATTCAGAGTCGGAAGAGTAAAATCATTTGTGCATGTAAATATCTAACTACTTTATAATTGAAGTATTTATCTTTCTGCTTCTCTAATGAAAGCCACAGGATAATTTGGATCTATGTACAATATAACGGTTCTAATGTTGAGTGGAGTCATAAAATGACCTTTTTCTCTGTATTTCCACTAATTGGCTTCTAAGATGCTTTTGATGTGGCTGAAAAGGTCAAAGATCAATGAGTGGCTTGTTAGTCCAGATCGTTTATCAGAAAACAAAAATACAAGCTATTGAAAAAAAAAATAGAATTTTGAAAGAAATACACACAGTCTATTTGCCTCTGGTGGCCTCCACGGCTTCTCTTTGGCTCCTGTTAGCAGGAGATGGTTTAATCAGGGGATTATCAGGAAGACTGAAGAAGTATAACAAAGTTCTGTGCTGCGGTAAATATTTGCAAAACAAAATGTTGGAAAACTCCATGATACATTTTACTGTTGTTAATTTTAAAAATCCAAAGTATTTCTGAAATCATTATCTAATGGCCTCAAGAAACATGAGTCACACTGTCACTCCACAGTGACCATTCTATAGTTCAAGGAACTAATCAAATCTGTGCTGAGAGAAAAGGTAACGAAAAAGATGAAAAATTGAAGTAAAAATTTTACCTCGATTTTTAATTTTAAAAAAATTCAATCCTAAGTATGATGACATTGATCCCAATGTTAAATAACCAATATGATCTGGTCTCAGAGACTATGATTAAATTTTTATGAAAATAAAAGACACCATTTTTGTTATTGCCAAGAAGCAACTGATATGTAAACAGCTGATTAAATTCACTGAAGTTTATGCTCATTATATTTAAAGGGCAGAGAGAGAGGCATGTTCTGTGAAAACAGGAGATTGTGCTTAAATTAAGCAATACTCGTGGAATTTCAGAAGGCAGAAGGGAGACTACTGACTGATTAGAAATGATTTGGAGCCTAAAGCAAAACACTGGGTCATCAACCCTTAATAGTCATTTGTCCAAAAGAAATGATATAAGCCGAGGTTCTTGGTTCTCTTAAGTAACAGGCAAAGACAGAAAGGCATGTTGACAGCAGGTGTTTCAATGGTTACAGCTGATTAAGGAATTCACCTGGTCACGCCAACCAGGTCAACATGTCCCAGGTGATTGCACAAAAAGAATAGACAAAATGACATGCTGTCATTATACAGGCAATGTCCTGGATAGGGAAAATTTATTTCCTTTTCTGTTTATTTATGTATGGATGTAACCATTTATTTATTCTACTTGTTTATTCATTTATTCAATAACTAGAGCTGAGCACTACTCAATAACTAAGACTTTGTAGGATGATGGGGGAAAACCGTGCTCTCAAGGTAGTTACAGCCTGGTGGGGAGAGACACTAGATACAAAGACACATTTTATACAGTGTTATAATGGAGAATTTAAACTTTCTTGAGGAACAAGGAAAAGACTGATAACCCGGCATCTGGAGGCATTATAAGGAGTTAGCCAAGATAAAGACTTAGAGAGTTAACAAACATCATGCTAATTTGGTTCTATTTAGGGGAAAAGTTGAGGAGAGAAAGTAAGAGAGAGGGAGAAACTCAAAGATAAACAAAGAAAGAAGAAATATATTAACCTGCTGGATTTTTGCCTTACCATCAAGCTGACAGTTTTAAATCCCTAGATTTGCTCTGTCCTATGGTGAGCAAATTTATTTTTATCCCAGTGCTTTTAAACACCTGCAGTAGCTGTGAACTTTAAATAGATCTAACAATTGTATGGTACTTAATATAAAATCTGACTAGACCTTGACAATTAGCATTGTAACAACCTGTCCATCCCCCAAACCCATTTCCTTGCGCCTCTGGTTGGGAAATCTTGCCTTTTCTTAGATCATGGACAGACTAGATAACCTTTTGCTTAATATTTGCAATAGTAATTAATTTGGCCCAAGTTATAGGAATTTTTTTTCAGTTTATATTGGACAGTCTAATTTAGGCTTAGCAGTTCATTAAGACAATTCTTTTCTGACTTTTTGGCTTTTCTTCCTATAGCAGAAATGGCCTTTAATTAATTTTGTTGCTGTTTTCTTTAGGAGATGGTGCATAAAGATTTGAGGAAAGAGAAGGACAAACCAGTGTGAATAATATCCTCAAAGAGTAGACTAGATTAAATGCTCAGAGGCCTAGGACCACTACCACTCCACTACAAGGAAAACACTGCTTTGAAGCAAACATGTTGCCACCTGAGTTTGTCCAAATGGAAAAAGAAGGAATTCATAAAGAGCTGAGGTCCCCATTACATATATTCTTACAATTTTAGAAAAACGAAAATGTACTCCAATTATGTCTTTTTCTATTTCTTCCTGAAATAAAAAAGAAATTAAAAGTCATCAAGACAAGGTTTAATAAAATGCACTGGCCACAGAAGTGTACTGCTTTTATAATTTTATATCAATTATGTTACTACCTCTACCCATCCACAGAAAAGCTAATAGTGCAGGTACAGGTGATTTGATATCACCTTTAAATTACTTCTCTGAATATTCATCTTCTTCTACAGTAAAAATACATTAGGTTTATATTCAAAAGAATAGTTAGTTTTATATGAATGTGCTTCTCTTTTTAGTCATTTCCTTATAAAATCATTGCAATAGTGCTCATTTCTTATTATTTTCTCTCAAATACTACCTGATTCACATTCTCATAATGAATACTGAAAAAAAAAATCTGAGAGTCTTCATGAATTGTTATTTGAAAATAACTCTTGCTCCTGGCACAATGGCACATGCCTCTAATCCCAGCAGCTTGGGAGGCTGAGGCAGGAGGATCAGAGTTCAAAGCCAGCCTCAGCAACTTAGTGAGGCTCTAAGCAACTCAGTGAGGCCCTATCTCTAAATAAAATATAAAATTTAGACACCAGGGATTGGCTCAGTGGTTTAGCACCCTGGGTTCAATCTTCAGTACCCCGCTACCCCCTCAAAAAATAGGGAAAATAACTCTTGCTAGCAACAGAGATGCTGAATTTCTGGAATTCCTTCGTAACACATTTTTCTGGGGCATGTAATCATGGAGCATCTCTTCTCTTTCTTTCCAGAGGAGAATCCTTTGCCAGATGAAATCTTCTGATGAACTTCAAGGTGTGCAGTAGTTTCAAGTTTGGTCTCAGGTGCAGTTTTCCCTCCCAGCCTCTACCCCAGCACCACTCCATCCCTACCTCCTACAGAGGCTCTCAGTAGTATTATTTGAAAACCTTTGACTCTGAATAAGCTCTAACTGGTTCCATGAATTTTTTGAGTTTAGAAACTTGAATATGAATCATACTTTCTAAAGAATTTCCTGAAGTTTCCAAAAAATTGAATGTTCTCATGATTTGGGGTTGTGTTTGTTTCTTCTAGGACCCTGTAGACGATTGTGGGCAACAAACCTGGAATGGGAAGGACTGAAATAGAAGGTGAGAGTCTTACTGTCCATTAGCTGACATTCAAAGGGTAGCTTTCCAAATACCTACAAAGGGTATCACGTACACCTGCTGGTCTTTGTCTGTGCCTCCAGATGCCATCCCTAAAGCTTGAAAGTGCCTGTTGAGAGTCAGGAATAAGAAGGGTCTAGTTTAAGGGGTTGTGGCACCCACGCCCATAATCATAGCAGCTCTGGAGGCTGAGGCAGGAGGATCTCAAGTTCAAAGCCAGCCTCAGCAACTTAGCGAGGCCTTAAGCAGTTTAGCGAGAACCTGTCTCAAAATAAAAACAAAAAGGCCTGAGGATGTGCCTCAGTGGTTAAGCACCCCTGGGTTCAATCTCCAATAACAAATAATAATAATAATAATAATAATAATAAAATCAAGAATCAATAAATGGAATGGATTCAAACTAAAAAGCTTCTTCTCAGCAAAAACAAACAAACAAACAAAAAAACAATCAGTGAGGTGAATAGAGATCCTACAGAATGGAAGCAATTTTTTTACCGCATTCACTTCAGATAGAGCACTAATCTCTAGGATATATAAAGAACTCAAAAATCTTAACACCAAAAAAAAAAAATCCACAAATAACCCAATCAATAAATGGGCCAATGAACTGAACAAACACTTCTCAGAAGATGATATTCAATCAATCAACAAATATATGAAAAAATGTTCAATCTCTAGCAATTAGAGAAATGCAAATCAAAACTACTCTGAGATTTCATCTCACCCCAGTCAGAATGGCAGCTATTAAGAACACAAACAACAATAAGTGTTGGCAAGGATGTGGGGGAAAAGTCACACTCATACATTGCTGGTGGGACTGCAAATTGGTGCAACAAATATGGAAAGCAGTATAGAGATTCTTTGAAAAACTGGGAAAGGAACCACCATTTAACCCAGCTATCCCACTCCTTGGTTTATACATAAAGGACTTAAAATCAGCATACTACAGGAACACAGCCAAATCAATATTTATAGCAATACAATTCACAATTGCTAAATTGTGGAACCAACCTAGATGCCCTTCAATAGATGAATGGATAAAGAAACTGTCACACACACACACATACACACACACACATATATATATAATTAAATATTACTCAGCATTAAAAGAGAATAAAATCATGGCATTTGCAGGTAAATGGATGGAGTTGGAGAATATTATGTAAGTTAGCCAATCCCAAAATGCCAAATGCTGAATGTTTTCTCTGATATGAGGATACTGATCCATAATGGGGATGTGGGGGGAGCATGGGAGGAATGGAAGAACTTTAGATAGGGCAAAGGGGAAGGAGGGGAAGGAAGGGGATAGGGGTAGGAAGATGGTGGAATGAGATGGACATCATACCCCAAGTACATGTATGAAGACACAAATGGTGTGACTCTACTTTGTGTACAACCAGAGACATGAAAAATTGTGCTCTATATGTGTACTATGAATTGAAATGCATTCTGCTGTCATATATAACAAATTAGAATAAATAAATAAAATTTAGTTCAGTTATTTCCCTACTGACAACCTTTGCCTTTGCTGCTATCCCCTTTGCCTCTTCAGAAACAGGTAAGAGAAGGTAATAGCAAGTCATTTTGGAAAGAGGGCAGACCATTATACACACTTGAAGGCACTCATGTGACCTTACTTTTGGAATCCAACAAAAGAGAATTTGACTCAAGAAGATTTTGCTCACAGGCACTTTGGGTGAAGAAGCTAAGACCTCGAAGTATCTGAACCAGTTTTCAGCATGCCTACCAGAGCTCCAATGTCCTGAGGAGGCAAGAGATGGTCCTCATCAACATGGTATTTTCATTATGGGGAATACTGAGACTATTATTTGAATCCATGAATGGATAAATATGCACAAAGTAAAGAGCCTTTAAGCCTCAATCTCTGTATCTATTATCTTTTATCTCTATCATCTCTCTCTCTCTCTCTCTCTCTCTCTCTCTCTCTCTCTCTCTATATATATATATATATATATATATATATATATATAATATATAATAAAACCTGTTGTGTTTTTTTTTTTTTTTTTTTGCCAAGGTCAAGAAACCCATGTATCTAATCTTGATTCAGAAATGTTGATTTCTTAAACTTTTCAAAACAACTACTTCAATATTGTAAATTATCTCCAAATCAAAGACTCCCTGGTACTAAATTCTGATCACTCAAACCTATGAATGGCAATGGTTGCAGATCCTTCTAAGGAGAATTTTACACAATACAGTTTTCTGGAACAGTAATATTGTTTTAATGAAGATTTGTATTATATACTTCAGGAATTTAGGAAGGATCACTCTTTGTGAAGAAAACTGAGAGTCTTCCACTCAATAAAAACAAATTGAACAAATGTCCTAAAATAAAAGATTTAGAAACCTGCATCCAAGGGAGACTGTGACTTGCAGATAAAAACACAGTACCATAATGATATGTTCCTGTCTATAGAAAACAATGTTATATAACTTGCCTGGCATCTTTTACTGTAACTAGTAGTTCAATAAGAAAGTAATTACTGTGAATAATTTTTAAAGAGCATTCTTCGTTCTGTCCATTTTGAACAGAGCTAACTCAATAACTGCTTAACCGTGAAAGAACTCCTTTAGACAAATACAGGTTACTTGATTTATTTACTGCTGCAGCAAATAGAACCATGAAAGAGTTAATGCTTATCCTTCTAAAGTGCCTTTATTCCCAAAGAGAAAATAACCCATGGTGGGGGATGGAGGCGGGTTTGGGGGTGGGGTAGCCTCCTAAGTAATGAGAAAAATTCACCAGGCCACGAATCTTTAAGACCAGACATTGTAGCATCTGTTAACTAAGAGCAGGATGACTGGGAACTTCTGTGAAAGTGTACGTTGAGAACATAAATAGTGGAATACTGTAATTTATTACAATTACATTGTATAGAATGAAAACAAAAGAAATGCCTCATGACTGAAAGCTGAGAACGTTCTTATATCAATTTTAATAAGGAGAAACGGTTCCAAGGCCTACCCATAAATCAGGAAAAGGAACTTAACACCAGTCTAAAATATAACACACAGACCTCCTTTCTGGGTTCGTTCATGAGCCCAGAGCAAGCTAGCAGCACCCAAGTGCCAAAGCCACACAACTGCTGGTGTGCAAGCTATCAGAAAACCTGGTTTCACCCTGAGTGGTTCCCCCCATAACAGTAGCTTGTCACTCAATACAATGCAAATATCTTGATGATGCCTTTGTGCCAGTCGTGTTGTGGGGGACCTTAGGTGCTTTAGCACAGTCGCTGACCTGATCTGATAATGCATTAGTCATTATAACAAACTAAAGAAAGCAAATCCTTCAGTAGGCTGTGAAAGGCACAAGAAGGTCAAAGGCATACCTTCCCTACAGCCATATATGGCCTGAGGGCCACTGGGCACTTAAAAAAATAAAAAAATAATAAAAGATGAATGTTCTGGTATGAGCATGCTCCTAGAATCCAATGACGTTCTTACTCAGGGTGGTCTGTAAATATTCTAAATCTTTGCTTACTATATAAAATTACAGAAATTGTTATCTTGCATCACTCATAGATACTAGACTTCTTAAGCTATGCAAACCCTACTAAGCAGTTCACTCTCTAAAAACACAAGAGGGCTTGCTTTCTCTCTCTCTCTCTCTCTCTTTTTTTCCTGCTTTTAGCAGGTAACTGTCTTTTGGCTCTATGCATTCTAGTTTATATAAGAAGCATAAAATATTATGCTTGTGAGTCGTTTATCACAGAGCTTTTGCTTTAAAATACATGGGGAGATTGGTTTTCTAAATGCAGTTTGGTCTTCCTCTCTCTGACTACTTCTTTCCTTTTCTCTCTGGCTTCACGTTGGGTTTGCCTCACTTTGAAAAGGAGATTTTTCTTACCTCACCTACTTTTTGATCTTTCATTGAAACCCCACAAGCGCATGAGCAGAATCTCAGATGAAGATGGAAAGGATGAAAAGACACTTAAAATATACCCGAGTTACCCAAGGAAAGGGTGGGGGGAGGACATTATAGCTGGGGTTAAAACAGATCCATTTTGAAGTAAATTTATGTGTAAGTGAAAGATGGGGATTTTGTCAGAGCTGTATTATTGGTTATGTTGGTTATTATTATTTTTTCATGCTTGTGGTCTAATTAATTGTATTACTTTTAAGTTGATGATGAGACACAAACCACAATGTTGAATTCACACTGGCACGTATCCCGGCTAGATCATGCTGTTCATGTCATGGCCATCTATTAGAATTCCCTCTCAAATTAATATTATCTGGTGACCAAATGTGGAAATCTGAACCCATAGCTATATACTCTTTCAGTTTCTAAGGAATTAAAATGGTTTTCCTGCTTATGGGTCTGATTTGGGGAAGGCAAAGTTGTGCACTTTGCTGTAACACATGTAACGTGGTTTTGCCAAATCAGACGTCTTTCCTCGTGGGATAAGATTATAATGGCACTGCAAAGTAGTTCTCTTGAAACCTTCTAAAACAGATTATGTTCTTAAAAAACTTGATTCTTGACTTTGCATGTTTTAGCGCTGCATTCCATTAAACCTGTGTTTGAAGTTACTAGGATTTGCTAAAATATTTGATAATGCCTAAGCAGATAAGAGATTATATGCTTTATGTATATAGTGGAAGGATTTGTTCCAGCTTGGTTACAGGGTATTAATTGGCCACCTACAGTGAGCAGTGTTTAATATTTTGCCCCCACCCGCTGGCTTCCCTCCTTTCTTGCTGCTTTTCAGGCAGAAGATCATGTACATATTCACTGAACTGAATTTGCTAACTTTCTGGAACACATTTAAACAATGTGAGCTACTTGTGTCATATTACATTAACTTCACTTCTAATGACAAGTTGTATATATCCGTAATAAATAGCCCCTCAGGGATCAGATCAAGATTAAGGGAGAGAAAGTACACTGCTGTAGTTAAGTAATTTACAATATCTCAGTAAATGCTTGCAAGAAAATGTTTGCATCAGTGGAGCTGGTTAATAGTCTTGGTGAACACTGAGGAGTGAAGGGTGCTAAATCCTCCGGGGAAAGCTTTAATCATTTGACTTCCATTTTTTTTTTTTTTCCAAAAAGCAACCTTTACTGCTGTAGCATTTGACACAACGCTATCCACCATATCATAGAAGGTTTAAGGCAGGGCATCACCAGCTTTAGACAGCTGGACATGGGCACAGGCAAAGGTGGTCCTGGCCAGGCTAAACTCAGCCGTGATTATGGAGTAGAGAAGAAAACCTTCCTTAAGTCGAAAAACTTTCCCTAATGTGCTCATTTCAAATCAAAGCTTTTTTACTTCATCAGAATATCCTACAGAAGAAAAAAAAATCACATATTTGGGATGGGAGCGGGCAACACAGTCAAGTTGAGCAATTGGGTCTGATTAACCAGGGCGTGTACAGGGTTGTGTTAACAGTCTATGAAGAAAAGCCTGGAAGACTGGACCCTTCACAAATGTGGAATTAAAATAGTCCAGAGCATCCAGTGAGTCATATGCAAGGGGCCTTCTCAGATTCTCTCACAGGCATGGAAACCTGGTATCACAGGATTTCAAATTTTATCCTTTACTCCTTCAGATTTTCTGTCCTGTTCCGAATCTGCATTTAAACACTGAGTCACCTTGGGATGATTAGTATTTGAGTGACATTTGGCGAATCTTGGTGTGCGGTTTGGACAGTTCTTACCTACCTCCATGGCAGGTCGTTGGCACCGATGTCCTGTGAAACCAGAACACTTAACTCCGTCTTTCGGGAAAGCTGTGAGAGAGGAAGATTGTCATCACTCTACTTCAGAAGGTTTAGTCTATTTCTAAGCAAGGGAAGAGCTAAGCATTAGCTGCCTGCCCTTGCTGAGGTTCCTCCTCACGGTGACTTCATGCCGGTTAGCTGAGTTTGAAGTGAGTGGAATATCAAATGCATTCTTACCCCAAAACTCAAAAATCGAGTTAGATGCCTTTGAAATCATCCGAAACATGGTCAGAGTGCTGCCTCAGTCACGATGGGAGGTACTGCATCATTTCCTGGCTCATTAGGACATCACAGAGTATACGGGGTTACCTGGGACTTTCACATGGCTTTTGAATCTCTTGAAGGTGTCCACTGGAAAAGTCAAACGGGAGGCATTCCGGGGGGCACTCTCTGGTTGAGGTGTTGATAACAGGAGCACAGTGGTCTTCACCTAATGCTGAGGTAATGGGAGATGCTCCCTTAAAGGACCCTGCGGCTGCTCTCTGTTAAGAGGTCCTGAATTCCTACCTACCCACCTTTCAGTCTCACCCTCAGCTTGCCCCCCAGTAAGTTGCCAGACAACTGGAAAGGAGTTCTTCAATCTATCCATATCTCTTCCCCAGTTTTCTCTCTCTGGCTCAAGAGAAATTTCAGAGAAGCAGCAACAATTAAATCCTTGGCTTAGAGGAACGATCCCCAGCCTGATATTTGCTCTGTGCTGATGGCAGGTACAATAGTCTTAAAGGATTTAAGCTTTGAGTATTCAAATCCAGGGAAATGAGCTTGAGATCCTTCTGCCCCCTCAAATCAGTATTGTTCCCAACAGATGTGTCACTGATTAACTTCCCTGTAAGAGTTTAACTATCCTATTTTCTCTGTAATATCTTTATAAATATAAAACAAAGCTATTCTCATTTTCCATCACTGGTGGACTTCCTTTCTAAAATGCAATAAAATAATGTTTATGCAAAGTAGTGAGGACCAACCTATTTTTTAACAATTTTTTTTTACTAGATTTTGGGGGTGGGAGGGTCTTTAATAATCTTGGGACATACCAAAAAAAAATATTTTTTAAAACACCTCATCTTCAAAGAAGACCTGAAGGTGTACTCTCCTTTATATATCAGTCTAATCTTCAAAATAAGTTATTGCCAAGTAAAGTTTTGTGAGGCATGATAGTTTAGGAAAAAATGAACTACAGAGTGAAGTCTAGGGAATTGCAAAGAGGGTTCAGATAACTGGTCTGAAGAATATAAATAACTATTTGATTCCTTTTTTTCTAGTTTGTACAAGTAAGCTCCAAATGTTATTCTTCCTATTTCATATTTTAAAAAGTAAGAACAGAAATAAAATGTAAATCCTAAAATGCAAAACAAACCTCAGGGCTCCCAACTTGATATTTCTATGTTGTAATTTCTGGTTCTGGCTTTGACTTTGTATCACATTTCCCAGAGAAACAGGTCATTCCTATATAGAGAAATTATTTTTGCGGGGGAGGGGAGTTGCTGTTGTTTAAATTATACTTGAATCATTTAATAGTTTGATTTGGTAACTTTTTAAAATTTTTATTTGCTCTTTTTAATCATACATGATAGTAGAATCTATTTTGTTATATTTATACAAGCATGGAATTATCTTATTCTAATTTGGATCCCAGTCTTGCGGATATACATGACACTATTTTTAACTAAATCAGTTTTAAAAATTAAATTAAGCTCTGTGGGTTTTTTTTTTTCAGGGTTTATCTATTAGTTAATTTATTTTTAAATATGCCAAGAGTTTTTTAAAAAACAATAGTAGGTAAAGTATTCAACACCATAAATAAATGATATCTTCAATATGTGACAACATGAACAGCCTTGAGAGCTGACCTCTTTATTCCCAGTTAGTGATATTCCAAGGACAACGGAGTTTGTTTCAGGCTCTCTTCTGCGTCAGCAGCAGTTCTTAGGCTGGGCCTGGTTGCAGAGCAATATATTAAACTAGAGTCTGGTCTTATTTCCACATAATGCTTTGTTTTGCCTAGAGTAGACGCTTACCTACTGTCCTTTCATTTTCCTGGTGTGAGAAGAAGAAGAAATGATAAATCATCATTTTCTTTCCTACAGTGGTGTTGGGGGCAGAATTTAGTTGCAGGTTGGAAAGCAAGTTGGCAGTAATAAGGTGAGACTCAGCGGATTCTTCATGTTCTGGTGGCTAAACACCCACTGAAATATCCCAACAGAACACACCTAAAGTAATTTTGGTAAGTTTCTGGTGAATAAATTATCCCATGGGTGTGTGTGTGTGTGTGTGTGTGTGTGTGTGTAAAAATGTTAGCTTCTCCGATAAAATTAATTCATTTGCCATGATAGAGGTAGATTTCTCCCCCTCATTCAAAACCTCTGTACTGCTAGGTCTCTGGAGGGGGAAAACTCAGAAGAGGTTATGAGCATTCAATAAGTGACAACACATAATTTCTGCAAGTTTCTAAATGATCTGGTTTACAGATTGGGATGCGGCCAATTATAAATATATGTGATATTTTTGTGTCATTGTAGCAATATAACCTTGGGACGATAATCTTCACGGAAGCCAGATTTTTCCATGTTCTCAGAGGCTTCATGCCCACCCTGGGACGCCAGTATAAACAGGGAGTCCCCTTAGTCTCAAAGGGAGCTTTGTGCTTAGATTCACTACTTTGGACACAGAACAAACAGAAAAAGGGGACATGAAGTTCTAAATTCCACCTGATTTCGTCGGCCTAGGATCTACAGATATTTCTTGCAAATGCTTTATTTTTTTTCTAATTATTTTATTTTGTCATAAAAGCAAAAAAGAAAAAAAAAAAGAGAGAGACCGAATTTCATACTATATACTCAATGCATGCTATTTTTGTGCCCAGGCAAGGACAAGTTCAAGTTTCTAGGGGGTCGTGGACACACCAGGCTTAATGGTTGTGTACATTTCAAAAACCTGTCCAATCTTAGTTGTTTTTCCCTTTGAAATTTCAATGAAAATAGCCTCAGAGTTGTATCAAGTGCAACCAAAATAAAACAAAATAAATTGCAAGCCGACCACGAATTCAAGAATTATGTGGACACCATCTAAGTTACTTTAACGTAAGATATAAATCCAGAGATTTCTCATGCCATCATTTTGTAAATAATTACAGTTCTGCTGAATCTGTTGTATAAAGTTTACATGGGAGGTTCAGTGCACCCTTGCTCTTGTTTAGAACATTCGGAACCACCAGAGAGCTGTTGATATATGGCCGTGCTCTGTCAGTGCCTGAGACATCTACTGCATAGGGGCACAATAAACAGGGGGGAATAAAGACAGGTTTGTGCAAGCAGTTTGGAGTGACCTTTCTGGCAGCTGAAATCCATCTTGAGTACATGGTGCTGATGTGGACAGACATGTAAACTTAGTCTTGTTACCACAACTACTAGTTCTACAAATATACTCAGATGCCCGAAATGTACATCACTCTTAGGAAAGTGACTTTAAATGGAGAGGTGTAGCTGAGGAACAGCAAGGCAGATAAGATCAAAACCCATATATTACCAAGAAATCTCTGTGATTTGAGTTAACAAAAGTGTTGAAAGCATGGAGTTAGGTAGATTTAATCCAAAAAGCTATAAAGTTAAGATCTTCTTGATGGCTTATTTAGATTAAAAGGTATAGCCTGATGGCTTTTTAGAAAAGTAATAGAAACGCATTAGTTGCTTGCTTCTCAAAGTTCAAGATAGCCTAAGAATGGCCAAGTCAATGTACTATACCACTGTGTTCAAATAGAAGGATAGATATACTTAACCTAAGAACTTGAGAAATAAAATGGGCACTTGTATATTGAATCTGAACAGCTTGGCAGAACTTAAACTTGAACCCAGTATTGAAATGTCTCTTAACCAATGAGGTCAGCCCCGTCTCAAACCCCAACCCCTCTCTCCTAGCTTGACTGAGGCTTCCTGGGCAGCATGAACAGGGAAACCCTCTGATTTAGCAAAACAACTTTGGTCCAGCAAAATGACTTTGGCTTGTGTTTTCCTCTAGCCGTAGACACACCAATGACATCAATTTTAGTCTCCCGATGTGTCTGATGCTTCAGAGCCCTTGGATTTTCCTCCTTGTTGATTCAGACAAGCCTCTGATGAATGTACTTCTTGTTTCTTTTGAAATGACTCACACCCTTTCAGGAAATGTTTGAAGCTTATCTTCAGTTATTATTTGTTAAAAATCTTGGAAGATGGTTGAACAAACACGGTTATCTCAGCAATTAATAAGAAGCCTGAATCCAGTAGAAACATTAAACAGAAAAATTTTTCACGGGTCATGTCCAAAAGGTAGGTTTAGAAATAAGGGAGGGTGTTGTGTGGGAGGTCGGATTGGAGGAGGCATTTATCCCCACTTCCCTGGTTACCCTGAAATGAGATTTTTGACTACATTCCAACCCTCTTGTCCCTACCCCACCCCATCAGTGAAATTGGAGACTGTCTGATTAATGAGTTCAGGAAAAAGAATTGGACTTGCAGAAATGGATCCCCATTCTTCTCTCTTTACTTAGGAGCCAACTGCCTGCACTGGCAGAGTCTGATCTGTTCTTAGCAGCTCCAGGAACGAGTGGCCAGGCCTCCCTGTGGATTCGCACCTGTGCCTAGCTGGGTCGAAGGGTCTAGTTCTGGGGTTCAGTATTTGAAACTATTTTTCAAGCAAGACTTTATTAATACAATAGGGACTTGTGATCTTCTTGTGCCTTATGCCTTGTTTTCTTTTTTGTTTTTTTCTTCATGGACCAACTTGGTGAGGAAAACATGGTGTGGGGAAGAAAAGGTATCATTTCAGTGCCTTCTCAAAACCTCACAGAAAATGGAAACCTAATTAAGGCAAACCTTTTTATTGGTCAATTTTAAACACATTTAGGGCACTTAGAATCTATAACATAGCATGATCCATTTCTAAAATTATTCTACTGATATCTATGATTCTTCCAGTAAATTTGGGATATACTGGGAAAACCATCCCTCACCCAGTTGTGAAAGAAATAAATGGAACTGACCCATCGGGCAAGAGTCCTCCACAGAGTTGCCTACTCAGCAAATATCTTTATGTATCTATCTCTCTGTTGATGGTTGTCAGGTACCTGAGCTGAATAAAGGTTATACTCAGAGTATGCAAGAAATGAATAGTCTTTTTCATCCTGAGACTCAGATTTATATTCAGATAGATGAGTTTAACTAGTCAAGATAAGTGAATTCTTTTTTTTCCTTTTTTTGCATTATAATTATACATAATAAGAGAATTCATCATGTCATCTTCATTTATGCACACAAAAAGTAATTTGATCAATCTCATCCTTCAGGACCTTCCCTTTTCCTCCCCTCCTCCCTCCCCCACCTGCCTGCTCTACTTTACTGATTTCCCTTCTCCTGTTATTGTTATTTTAATTATTGCATTATAATTATAAATAAATACATACACACACATATGATTCATCGTGATACTGTGGTATATTCATACATGGACATAGCACAATTGGTAGATTTCCCTCCTCAGCACTGCCCCATGCTCTCCCCTCCTCCCTCTTTCTTGATCCCCTTCCTCTACTCTGTTGGTCTTCCTTCAAACAAAGTAAGTTCTTAGTAAGTTTGCCAATCTGTTGTTTTCTTTCTTAACTATCCTTTCTTTTCTACTTACAAAACAATGCTTTAAAACAACTAGTTGAGAATTAAATGTAAGAGATCTGAGAAAATAACGCATGCATATGTGTGTGTGTGTGTGTGTGTGTACGCGTGTCTATACATACATGTACATAGAATAGGTTATCCAGTCTTATAGGTGTGTGTTTATCACCACCATCAACAGAGAACTCACAGAATTCTTACCATTGCACATAATGCTGTGTTATGTGGGAAATAAACACAACAAAGGCATAAGCTCGGTTTCTGCATTTCATTTTAAGGAGCATATATTCTCAGGCAAGGCCAAAATCCTCTGAAAGAGATGATCATTCTGAAACATCCTAATAGGCAAAAAGATTGTGGACACTGAGACCCTTAGGCATTGCCACAGCACCTCAGGAATGGGTGTGAAAAGTAAGGGCACCTAAAATACAACAGGGGTTCATTTTTCTCTCAAGTAAAATGAAGTCTAGGGTATGCAGAGAGCCCAGGGTTTCAGAGGCTCTACAATGTCACCACGCTCCGGGCTCCTTTGTGCTTCTGTATCTTTGTCATTGCCCGGCTCAAGGTAATCCCACCTTCGCAAAAATGGCTCTGTGGCTCCAGCCATCACATCCATATTCTACAAAAGAAGGGAAGAGGAGCAAAAGAACTGCTGGAACTATTGAAGAACATTTCTGAATGTTCCACTTGGCAACATCCCCTGACAGGTCATTGCTTCTCTTACCTATGAAGGAGCTAGAAAATGAAAATTTGCATCTGGTTGCATTGCTTGAGTAGAGGTAGAATGGCTATTAATATCCAATACAGCAGTTTCTCCCTTAGGAACTTGAGAAAATTCTGTCAAGTAATGCAAAATGAAAGGAAAAATGTGTTGATAACAGAAAAACGCAAATTTCAGAGATTTAAAGTTTCTCACCATCAGCAAAAGAAATATTCTAAAGATCGGCAAGAAAACATGAAGAGGCCCAGAAGGTAGACTACAAAGAGCAAAGAAGCCAAGTCTTCAGTCAAACATCTGTCTATGTTCAGTATCAAAGCACATCTGAACAATCAGGAAAATGGAGACACTGGTTTTGGACAAAGAAGGAAATGTTCTTTCTACAACAACTTAAAGAGATTTTCTAAATATGTACATTCATTTTTTTCCCAGATAAAACCTTTGTTAGGGGATAGACAAGCATGAATGGTGGGAACCCAAGGTTGAGAATAATTTTATAAAATGGGCCTAGCCCACTGTGCTGACCCCCACATGCTTTCTTTTCCAAGAAGCAATTTACCTGCAGCCCTGCCTGGCCTCAGTGGACAGGATATGTCACATTCCTCAACAAACTACTTGTTCACTACAGGAGAAATGGAGACCCAAGATAATGTTAATAAAAGGAACCCTAGTTACCCTAAAGGAGGAGACTTTTGTGATTAGATTCTGAAACTCTGGGAGATGAGGACAGTTCCTCCTAACCATAAATGCTATAAGAATGTATGGTTAAGAATCCACTTAGAACTGGTCAGCATGGGCCAAGGTGACCTACAGTTGCCATGACAGTGGGGACTTGAAAGTCTGATGTCACCCTATGGTCAGTCAAAAGTCAGGTGGTGGACCTGGTCAGGACTCTCTGGAAAACTTTTTTGGAATCCCCGACAATACTGCAGTTCAAGAGAAGCACACAGTCCCTCTCCTTACTGAGAGGACCCATTCTCTCCCTTCAGAGTGTTCCCTTTCCCTATTCCCTATCCCTTCCTGTCACTCTGAGTGACATGTCTGCAATCTTTCTGATTTGACCGCAAGAATCAGGGTTTCAAGAGGGGACTTCGGGCTGCCTCAGTTTCTTAGAAGGCCCCAGCTTCGTATCACCTCTAGGGCTTAAAGAAATTGCCATGTACCTGGTTTTAAACCTACTCAAAGGAACTAGTCTACAAAAAAGATCATCCCTGAGCCTTAAGACACAACGTATGTACTGAGAATTTTTATGGTAAATGATAATAATAGCAATAATATTCATAACAGCAAACATTCCTATGACATGTATTGTGTGCTCAGGTCTAAGTGTATATACATTAAGTCTTGGTGGAAGTCATACTTAGATATCTGAAGAAGCTTTTCCAATGATACATGTTTTCTTTTGGGGGGGGCGGGGGTACCAGGGATTGAATGCTGGGCCACTTGACCACTGAGCTCCATCCCCTGCCCTATTTTGTATTTTTATTAGAGACAGGGTCTCACTGAGTTGCTTAGAACCTCACTATTGTGGAGGCTGGCTTTGAACTTGTGACCCTCCTGCCTCCTGTCTCCCAAGCTGCTGGGATTACAGGCGTGCACCACCGTGCCCAGCCTCTGATACACATTTTCTGATGACATCCTTTTGATTCTTCCTGGGTGATGTTTTGATCAGAAACCTGAGCACAATTCCTAAAACCATAGGCAGGTTTGACCTTAGCGATGCAAACTGGATAGGATCTTGATGGACACAGAAGTACAGAAGATGTCAGGACTAAAAGCAATGCTCATAAGCATCTGGGAACACAGACCTTAGCAACTTTTTAAAAACCCTGGCTTCCCAAGCAGTGTTTATGAAGATCTCTGGGCTACTTAATGAAGCTTCGTTCAGTTGTGTCACCATTGACATCATCAGGGCCAATCCATTCCTCATTACCAATGGACTAAAACAGAATTCTGTCATAGGTCAGTTTTTATTAAATCCATATTCCACAGCCATGTTCAAAGGCTCAACAAAGAAAGTGAGACTCAGTCAATGTAAGATTTTCATTGGCAACATGGCTAAAAATCATCACTGAATTTTCTTTCTTTGGCAGCACTGTATCTAACAGTGTGCTGATTGACCATGACACAGAAAATTAAATCCATAAGGCTAGGATGTCTTTCAGGAGGCTGGTGGACAGCATGAGACACCATTCTCTCAAGCATCACTCTGAAAATCAAAGCTTTTCCAAACCAGTATTCATGCCAATCTTTTCTTGCCGCTCCAAGGTCTGGACTTGCTAAAGAAATTGATGCAGGGTATTTAGTAATTCATCAAAATCACTTATGCCATTAGTTAACATTAACTAGCAGGAGTGAATTAACAAAAGTCTATAATGCAGTCAGTCTAACAGCATGGAGATGGAGATTGTTCCCTGGGTGAGACATAAATGAAGAAGGGCTGACAGCAGAAACCACAGTGGCCATTGTCTGTATAGCAAACCACGCTGACACAGCCTAGAAGAGGAAGAAATTAAAATGTCTACAACAGAATTTCAAAGTAGAGAAGCAGACAAATCAATAATAGGGGATGGAGCAATCTGAAAAATTATTATTGCAGATACCCTGGACCCTGCAAAATTGAATGAAAGTATCACCAGCTGTAATAGCTTATGATGATGGTGGCTACAGTTTCAAAACACAGGTCAGCCTTTAGGGGTCCCTGTCGTGGAGTAGCAAACTACTCAAGTCATATTCAATGTCAGATGTTCTATCTTCAAATGGAGAAGACTTGGGAATGACATAGAGAATGCACATATATGCATTGTATATTATTTTAATAATACAAAGATTGTATATATTATGTGTATGTATAGAGTATGTGTGTATACATCTATGTGCATAGTATCTGTTTACTTTTTAAATAAACATGTTACTTCCAAGGGTTCAAATGCCCTAGCCTGGTGTTCCAGCCTAGACATCATCTTTAATCAATCTACCTATTCAGCCTTATCTTTGGTGCACTGTGATTTTGTTTTATATGCTATTGTCTGATGTGCTCTTCCCAGCATGAATTCTCAATCT
Organism: Marmota flaviventris; assembly: GCF_047511675.1. Taxonomy (NCBI): domain Eukaryota; kingdom Metazoa; phylum Chordata; class Mammalia; order Rodentia; family Sciuridae; genus Marmota; species Marmota flaviventris. The sequence continues at coordinate 124,969,319 of NC_092504.1, forward strand.
ACTCATACTAGCGGCCTTACTGTCTTCAAAAGGCCACACACATACATACTCTCTGGTCAGAACCTTCCCAATGTTCCGTCCCTGGCTAGAATGCCTTGCCTTCTTCTCTTCATTTCCTCATTCCCTCACTAACCACCCCAAAGACTAACTCTATGAAATAATTTCCCTATGTTGATCATGTTCTGCTGTGATCTCTAAAGAAACCTACTGTCATCACCATTCATCGGCACTAAATCATAAGCTATATTGCATTTTTCTGTAGCAGCAAGCATATCCGTTTCCCCCTCCTCAAAATGAATTCTAACCTTCACGAGGCTGGGGATCCAGTCTTAAATTCTTTTGTACTTTACAGAACACCGAAGATACATCTATGCATGTTCTATCAATCATTTGTCTCAAAAACCAAAAGTTTTTTTTTTTTCCCTCCCAAACTGGTAGTTTTGCCAATACTTTTTGCTTCTCTGCTATATAACACTTGGACCTACTACAAGAGTTGATTCAGACCCTTTAGCAATTCATCAAAATCACTTGTGCCATTAGTGAATATTAACCAGCAGGAATGAATTTTGATGCTTTTTATGGTGTTTCTCAAAGCATTTGACTTTATTATTACAATTTAGCTCACAGTAACTCCCTGAGAATGGCAGAACAGATGTGATTATTTGCATTTTAAAGATGGGAATGTGAAGCTCAGAGATATTAAATGCTTTGTCTAAGGATATGTAACTAGTCTGAGGCCAGGCTGGGCGTAGGGCCTGTATTTTCCATTCTCAACATTACTGAAGACTATAATTTGATATAAAATATAATAATCAGTAATATACATCTAGATTTTCTGTACTCAGATTTTGTTGTGAATCAGCAAAGGAAACATTATCAGAGCCAGCATTTTTATAGGAATTGCTGTGTAAAATTGTTCGGCCTCAATTATTCACCGACTGTTCAATTTTCTACTATTTATGGTTTCTTGCCCCTGGTTTACAAATGAAACTCAGAGTTGGTGAGCTTTCAAAGTGAAGCTCCTTGCAGAGTTTAGCTGACTGGTGGCATTTAATAGCATTAAAACTGCCACTGACGATTGCTTTTTTCTATTCATTTCCACAATACAAACAACGTTATTAAAAGTAAACTGTCAGAGATATGCTTACAAGTCGAGTCTCTCAAATCTTGCCCCACTTCCCTTAATACATAGGCATGAGAAGTCAGTGGGCAGAGGGGAGGGGCAGCTGGCTCCCTCAGAATCAGCTGGCTGACTCCTCCTGGTGCTTTGTATCATTACCAAGTCCATCTGTGAAAGCCCTTTCTGTTTGCACTGTCAAAGCCTCATTTTTACCTTTGCCTAATTGACTGAATCAAAAGCAAGGGCTAGCAATGAGACTCGCTCTACTCCTAAGCCCACCCACTCTTTCAGAATCCATTCCTTTCACCCCTTCCAACTCTGGCAAAGGGGTGCTGTAGAGATACCCCACGGTTCATTGTTCACATCTTGCAGGAGTCTCACTGCTCCGAGCTATCACGGGAAAACTGCGATGTATTCAAGATTGCCAGATTTAATAAGAGACAGGCAGTTAAATTTGAATTTCAGATAAATGGCATTTTATTTTATTTTTTAGTTATAAGTATATCCTGTGGAATATTTGGGACATACTTATACAAAAAAAATTTTTCATGGTCTGAAATTCTAATTTCAATGGCCATTCTGAATTTTCATTTGCTTACTCTGGCAATCCTGGGTACCTTATTTAAGATCTGTGAAGCCAGGTCATTCACAATGATCCCAGGTAAGCCAGCATTTTGTACAGCAGGTGCTCTAGAAGTGACATTCCACTCTCTCCTGGATGTTGCTTCTGTATTGGAGGAAGACATTGGAGCAGTATCAAAAGATTTTTTGCTATCTTGATCTTCTCGGTGTCCTCAGCTGCTGCTCTGTGAGGAGAAGAGAATGATTCCTGTCTCAAAGTAGTCCCACAGAAGTATAATTTCTCATGCAATATTTTAATTGTGATTAAAAATAAGCTAACTCTAGAGCACTGCTTCTGACAATAATTGGATTTGATAATACATATTACTTAACTCATAAATGTATGAAAAAAATGTTTTCCCTGACTCAAAAGATACTTGAACCAATTTTTCAAAATGAAATCTCATAGGAAAATAAGGAGCTTAGTATTTAGCAACATAACCCAAGTTTTTTTGTTTTTTTTTAAACTGAGCTTGAATTTTAAGGAAATTACTGGAAGTGCCACTGAAGAAGTCAACACCTTTGAGAAGTGATTCATGAACAGTGAGCTTTCAAGACCACATAAGCATATTAAATCTGTGTGTTAGTGAGAGGGATGGAAAAGCTCTCATTAGACCTACCATTTATAACCAGGTCTATTATAAAGATGTGCTCAGTATCACATGGTGATATTCCAGGGCTTGAGACTTAATCATTTTATCTCAGAAAGATTCGCTTTACATCTTTTCCTGAAATAAGCAAAACAACAAAGCTTCCACATCTTTACTAGGCATAAAAATATTCCTAAAATAGTTGTAGAGGTGATTTTTAAAATTGGATATAAGCTACTCAGCAAGTCTAGGTGAACTAGTCTGAAAATTAACTAAAGAAAACAAACCCTTAAGCTAATGGAATAGATTCATTTAATGAATGTTGGTTGAGTGTTCCTTACACTCCAGACCCTCTTTAGCACTAGGAGATAGCTGTGAAGAAAACACATCAAAATGTCCATTTCTAGGGGCTGGGGTTGTGGCTCAGTGGTACAGTGCTTGCCTTGCACATTGTGAGGCACTGGGTTCAATCCTCAGTACCACATATAAATAAATAAAGGTATTATATCCATCTACAACTAACTAAATAAATAAAAGTAAAGTCCATTTCTAGGAACTTGCCCTGACTGGGAGAGAATTTTAAAACAGAGTTAGCATTAAGTGCTAAACGGGGGCTGGGGGGGCGGGGGGCGCGGTGGTGGGGGAATGAGAATGCTTGGGAAATACAGATTTCTGATTGATTTAATTATTTGACTAAATTTTGTTAATCAGAAAGGCCACTTTAAGACGTCGTGTTGAAAATCTTTCTAAATTATATCCACTGTACTTTCAGCAAATGTTTAGTGACAGCACAGTGATGCCATGCTAATCCCCTCAGTCAGTCTGGCCCTGCTCTTACAAGATGGAAATCCTGAGGGCAGACATCCAGCGATAATGAGCAACCTCCTTTTGCCCTTGAATTTCAAGCCATTGAGCTTTTGTACCCACTTCTTAGGTTAGTTTTCTACAGATTTGTTCATAATTCTCTATTATTAACCTAGGTTTTTTAGGCCACTTTCCAACCGCAGTTTCACCAATACCAATCATGAGAACTTTCAGTTGCCATTTGAACAAGAAGAAATCATTTAACACACCAGCCTTCCAGTTCTTTGATGCCCTCATTGCCAAAGACAACTGCTCAACTTGAACAATCCTCTCCTCTTGGCACCATCTTGAGCAATGTCATTGTGAAAAATCTCTCCAAGTCTGAAATTCAAATCTCTAGCATACCTTGCTCTCCTTGGGCTCACTCTTGGATTTCTTACCTTGTGTCCTTGTGAGTGTATTGAAGATTATAAGCTCATCTCATCACGATTTCAACAAATGTTTATTGAGCATCTACTCTGAGCAAAGCCTTGTTGGAGACACAAGATGTAGCAGTAAAAACGAGAAAGGTATTCAGTGATTTGCAGTGTAGGGGAAGAAAGAGAGTGGGTGAGTAATTGCAAGTGTGCTAAACCTTAGACAGTGAAGAGTAGGTGTAGAGTTTACTAAATCAGAGAACCTAAACATGTTTCTCCGAGACAACTGACACATTGAAGTTGAAACTGAATACTGAGAATCTAGCTAGTCAGCATAAAGAAAGAGATTACTGCAGAAAGAACAATACATACCAAAGCTCTGTGGCTTGAGATAGTTGCACTTCCAATGAGTACAAAACGACTGAAGTATTCAAGTCTAGAGCGTGAGAATTATGCCAAAAAATGAAGACCGGAGAGAGAAGGAGTAGGAGCTAATGGGGCCATGTTTAAGGATTGTGATCTTGATTTTAACAGCAATAAAGGGTTTTGCCCAATCTAGACCTCCCATCCATTTTATAAATTACTATTTTACCAGTATCCATAACATCTTTGAACCACAAAACTGGAAGAAATTTAAATCTTCCTCTTCTACCCCTTTTTATTGGTAGTTTGGTGCCATTGAGGGAAATCACATTGCAAAATGATTGGCTGCATTTTAATCTCCTGCTTTCTATACTCGTTGGGAAGTTTCCTGCCACTTTCCCATCTCTTGGCTCCTCTTGGGTCTGCCTTCTCATTCCTTGCAGTGGACATTCCAAGTCTCATCCATCCTTTCTGATCTTCTATTTCCTTACCCCTACCCACAGATGTTTCTGTCCCAAGAGGAGCAAGGCGAGTGGGCAGGACCTACTCAGTATCAAACCTACTCCACCTAAGCAGGAATCGAATGGGTAGCTTCACTTCCACAGTTATCTCCTTTCCTCCATCTGTGTGTCGTGAGTCATTTCCCTATGTAACACCCATTTCTCCACTTTCCCTTGGGACCATTTTCTCAGAGCTTGCTCCTGCATCTATCCTTCATTTCTCCACATCTTTAGCCTGCCTACCACTCCTATTTTGTTCCTATATGGCGTAAATAATTGCCTTGTATTCTGCATCACAGTATGAGGAATCATTTGTTTTTATGTCTGTCTTGCCAGTGGACTATTTGTTCATCCAAGGTAGGGGACTGTTTGGTTCACCTTCTTTCCTGTCAAAGGACATCATCTATCTCTCAGAGGAGGACTTCCTCAATTCTCCAGGCCATACTGTAACAGAATAGCAGGTGACCTTTTATTCTATGTTTAAAAGATGGTTTTGAGGTTGTATATATACCAGTGCACTAAGGACACAATCAAACAAGAAGCAAAGAGGGATTCCTCAGGTCTGGCAGGAAGGATTCATTCAGAAAGTACTTTAGGGGTACATCTACATCAGGGCTAAAGCTCAATGCCAGGACTGGGATGAGCTGCACCTGTGGAGGCCTGTGGACATGGTGAAGAGGTGAGAAGCTGCTGGGGAGCTGTGTACAGGACATGGCTACTTGCTCCCAAAAGTGCTTTGTGCAAAAAACTTGAGTGTTCAGCACCAACATGGAGGCCAAGGAGAATCAGAAGCTGGGTTGGAAGGTAGTGGGGACACTAAGAAGCCATACATCTGTAGCACTGAGAAAGAAGGAAAGGAAAGGAATGCCCATACACCACGCACAGTGGAGCTAGCTGCTCCTACTGCAGAGGCACACATTAAGTTAAAGATGCCCTATGTTCAATGAGCTGGCTTTAAGTTAATTTCTTTGCTTATGTTCTAAGCCTAGAGCACAGCAAAGAAGGTCTAGTGTCACTTTCAAGGAAGCTCTCCAAGTTGCCTACTACATCACAGCACCCTGTGTCCACCTCTGTCTTAGCCCCCCCTGGGACTGCTGCCCATGATTAATTAATTCAAAGCCATCATGTAAGCCACAGCCCAGAAACTCATATGGAAATCATATGGACACTACATCCTTGCATACAAACTTCCTCAATATGAGCCTCACAGAGACAGGACCATGCCTTTGGTCTTCATTCTGCTTCGGCCTCTGTTAATATTTATTGAGGTCCATGATTGATCTCTATTTATAGATAAGACTCCTGAGTCACTAGAAGGTTAAGAACCTTCCTCCACATTACACGCTAGTGTTAAAGGGGAATTCAATGCTTTATTATTTTCTGTTTTTTAGTATTATGCCTTCTGTCTCTAACAGTACCAGGTACCCAGGACGTTCTCCATATAAGGATAAATCATATGTAGACCAAAAATAGTTGCTTGATACATGCTTTGGGGGAGTGATGGTAATTCCTGTTAGTGAAGGTAGTATTGCCCATTAATTTTAGTCTTTAGATTAGGGAGGGAATGTCTGTTGATCTTGTAGTGACTTGGTATTTTTCCCATAGTCTATAATTGGTATTATAGTAGCTGCTTATCTTATGATGGAGTTCAACCTGCCAGGGGAGGACAGATTAACTTTGGGGAGAGGACAAAGGAAAATTAGGAGGAGACAGACTGATGACTGGATAGAGATGACTGAAGAGAGTAGGATCTGGAAGGAGAGAGACAGGTGGTGGTCTCAGATCCTTCTTGGGAAATATAATCAGATTGATCTACAAGTAGGTAACTTATATTTAACAGTGCTGTTCATAAAGTAATCCCTTTCAATGCCACTATCTTAATTTCCACGACTTAAAGTTCAGGCTTCATTTTTTTTTTTCACCTACGGGAGGAAAAATTCCTGATCTGTGTGCATCCAAGTATGAACAGTTTATACACACGTCCTGTCGTAGGCACACACAGCTTTAGCAACACACACACACACAATTCTGGCAGAGGTTGTATAAACGAAAAGAGTTGCAAATTACAGAGCACCAGAGCTAACCTCCCATGTGACCGATGCCTATTAATAATGAAAGGAGTCGTTTCCAAATTTATTTCTTAAATCTCATCTGTTTTCAGTAGAGTTTCTATTGCTTTTGGACTATTTTCTTTGGAATTGTTTACCTTCTCCTGCAATAAGGAGACCCCACAGATGCGGAGGAGTGCCATTTTGTCTATGTTGTGTCCATTCTGATTAGAGGGACATGGCCCTGTTTCCAAGAGAAGTCCGTGGGGGTCACAGATAAGCAGTTGGCCAAGATGCAACAGTTGGCCTGATTCTTCTAAGCACTCTCTCTCTCAGGAAAGATGCTTTGGTGCGTCTGCTTAAGAATGTTTGATGTTCTCAATGATGTGGAAAATACGTGCATGAAAAAAGAAATGAAAGTCATTGCACAAGAAAGAGTGAAAGCTTGTGAGGGAATGCTCTGTTAGCGTGTTCTGGAAGCAGCTTTTTATTATGTAGTAAAAGTTCTATGTAACAACTTAGCAAATGCAAATTTTATTTAGCCAGTTCACAATCCAGCTGTAGGTCTTTAATAGGAAGATTCACTCACCTTCTTGATGAGATATTTTAGGACATGGGCTGCTGACATTGAAATGGTTTCAAAACCTGACGTCCCTGATTGAAAGTGACCTTACAACTCACCATATTAAGTCACAAATGTAAGTGATCTAAGTGAACTTGCCCTCCACCTTGGTGGGTAAGAGTCACAAAAAGATCACTGTGTAACATGGCCCAGTGGGGATTGATGGGTTGTCCTTTCTTGAACTGCAAGAGGTTTCTTGCAGATAAGGGTTTGGAGAAATTCTCTGAACTGTCCTGACTTTAAGCAAAGGGTAAATAGATTCAGTTAACTTAAGAATGTCATTCTCCTGAATAACCCAGTGCAAGCTTACTAACAAGTTCCCAAGTTTATCAGACACCAGGGAGGCTGTTCATGAGGGCAAGCCAATGACCACTTGGTTTTTAATGCCTTCAGGAGCTTCTGGGAAATCATTGGAACCCACGTTGAATATTCCTACCTTTAGGCCAAACTCTACCTGGTAAAGGAGTAACAGAAGGGTCACAATTTCGGTTGCCTCTTGGACTTCTGCAGAGTTGTTTCAAGTTGAGCGCCCTTTTAAAAAAATGCATGTAAAAACACACAACCCTGGCTCCCTCCCTGCTCCCTTCCCCCGCCTGCAAAGAGACTGTTTAACATAATGAGCTGCGGTTTGTTGATGCGATAGCAGTTGCCTGCTAATAGTTGTGTTTAAAATTCCTGTTTCTTATCTTATTTACTGATTGATGGGAACGTGACTTGGAAGACCTTCCTCCCCACCATCCCTCCCAGGCCGAGTGAATCACTTGACACAGGGGACAGTAGACAACAAGTTGTCCTCCTTGTTAAATCCTGTTTGACCAAGTCAGGAGCCGGATGCGCAGCCCCCCAGTAGCGTCTGCATTGTGTCTTATCGGAACCACCTGAAGAGAGCCGGCCACACAGGGTGGCCTTCCTTAATTTAAAATCCGCAGGGAGGAAAAAAAAAAAAAGAAGTTTTTTTTTTTTCCCCCCAAACTCCAGTTTATGACACAAAGCATGCATGTGACTTTATTTTCTGACTACTTTCCTTTTTAAGTAAGGCTCCCTTGGTTTTAACAAAATAAATAACTAAACAACAACAAAAACGCCGGGTTATTCTCAAAGACATCACATTTTTTAAAAATCAAATGATTTCCTACAGCCAGTCTGTTTTGCAGTGTTTTTTTTTTTCCCCCTTGTTTTTCTTTTTCTGCTCCTTTTTTTTTTTTCCCCCTGTAGATTCTGAAAAGAAATAACCGGCTGTAGGCATCGCCTGTGGCTTGCTGGTCGTGCTCCTTGGGTGGTCCAAGCCGACTTTATGATTTATTCAGCTAATGGGAGGGAGCATGACCCCCAGTGGCCACAGAAAGGGAGCTGCATGTGGGTTTAATGCTTTCACCACAAAAATGTCTGCTATGACTAAGCTCTGCGGCTGAAGTCACTGTCTGAATGGTGCTAAAAAGGAACTTAGGCATTAAGTGTGCACTATTTACTATAGATCGGCTCTTGGGATTAGGCCAAAGGGTTCGTACTCAGTTTCAAAGAATAGCATGGAAGCTGCTAGAAAAATTAGAGCTGTGCAATTTATTTTTACCAGTCTCCCTGGTGAGTTACTCGGTGAAGGATTTACCTCATACGCTTTTTTCCCCCTCCCCTCTGTTACTAAAGAGTCATTTAAAACGTGCCAGTTTGTGCATTTTATAGAGTTCTTTTTTTTTTTTTTTTTGGTGGAGGTAGCCCTATTTTTTTCCCTTGCTGTTTATCACAGCCATGAATCACTATGTTATTGTTCTTTAATGTTAATTTGAAACGATAAAAGAATGTCTGATGCTGAGAGAGAGGGGGAAAGTGTGTGTGTGTGTGTGTGTGTGTGTGTGTGTGTGAGAGAGAGAGAGAGAGAGAGAGAGAGAGGCAGGCGGTAGAATCACTGCCCTGCTGGAGAGGCCTCTTTGATCCAGTGAGCCGTCCCCCTCCCTGACAGCATCATTATTGGTGCAAAGGAATGAACATATTTTGTTCCATGTTGATTCTTTTACCATGAGGGAAGGGGATGGGTGGAGGAGGGAAGAGGGAGGCAAGGAGACCTGTTTGCAATTTTGACTAAGATGAATGATCTTTACAGTCAGTATAATACCTGCTGTTGAAGTTCCAGCACATTTGCTTCTGGTGGACTTTGCAAATGTGCAAAATGGAGAAGCGAAGCCCTTTGAAGTCTGGGGCTCAGGTTCCTGGGTCCAAAATGCAACTAACCCTTTCAGAATGTTCCTTCCAATATGTTTTAAGACTTCAAGGTCCAGAGAGAACAGCCCGGCCGGTCCAAGTCACCGACTTGCAAACATCACACATATGAAAGCCCAGCATTACTTAGTTGCTTGGCATTAGCAGCTTAAACCAATTGAAAATTAGTACAATTTAGCTCTGTGCCAGCTGGAGTTCATGACTACGTTAATACGGGACCCCTCCTTAGCTCCCCAGCTTCATTTTCAGTTTCTGTTCCAAAGATTTCCTTGTAAAAACATTTTCCTCGTATCCCAGCAAATCAATGTTATTTCTTATAATAAGGGCTAGCCCCTGAGACAGAACTCAGGGCTAAGCTTGATTCCTCTTAAAGCCTTAGTCTTAGTCTTCTATGTCAGACTTAGTCTCCCTTTGTGGTTCTAAATAATCATTCAGCAAGGCAGGGCTTCATTTTCCCCATCTATGAAATGGAAACCATCATCCAGGGCTGCATCCCACCGAATGACAATTGAGTCCCTAGAGATTAACAAAGTTATGGAAAGAGTGCACTTGATCTTTTGTTTTCCCAGGGCTGAGGAGAGAGGAAGGGTTAGGAAAACCACTTTTCTAAACTCACTCTATGCCCCCAGCAAGTAGACTAAAAAATGTTTTTAAAAATCTTGAAAACTTTCCCCCTTTCCCACTTTACCTCCTTTCCTATCTCTTTTTCTGCATTCGACAGATCCAAATATAACCTCTGTCCAAAGATGGTAACACATTGGTAGAGCGTCTACTGAGGATAGATACTTCATTTAAAACTGAGCAAAATGTAAATTCGATGTAATACCCTGGAGTAGATCTTAGAATGGAAAAAGGAGGTTAGTGGAAAAACTGGTGAAATGGGAGTCAAGCCTGCCATTTAGTTACTACTATGGTACCAGTGGGAATTTCTTAGTTTGGACCCATATGCCTTGGTTATATAAGATGTGAATATTAGGAGCCACTGAGGGAGGGACCATGGGAACTCTTTGGACTAACAGCACTTCTGTAAGGCTAATAGGATCTTAAAACAAAATGGATAAAAATAAAATAACAAACACCTATTGTCCAAAGACTGATTTATTTGAGGTCCTGATTGATCACCTCCCCCTTCTCCCTGCTAGCACCCACTCCCACACCCCAGACCGCCTCCCAGAGCTGTATGGAAAGCTCATTTGTCTAACACCCAGAGCTTCGGCAACCAAAGCCTCCAACTCCCAACTCTTAATTCTCCCTCAAAGGTCACAGCTTTCCTGCACCAAGCTAGATATTATGCAGAGCAGTTTAGACCCATTCTCTTTCTTTGGGGACAGCACCCTCTATGAAAGGAAAAGAGAACCAGGTAATAGGTTAAAAGAAGCAGTATGCAAATGGTGACCAGATTAAAGGTTGCATTGTTTTGACACTATGCAGCGCTGGCATTTTTACTCCATTGACCCGTGGGTACTGGTGTGGTCATTTGAGCAGGTACCATACCTCCCATACTTGACGACACAAAACGAGCCACATCAGTGCTCCGTAAATGGGGAATGAATGAAGCTCAGCACACATTTCACAGGAGCAGGAATTCCCAGCTGTCACATACAGGGCCGACTCTGTGACAAAAGTTTGGTTGGCGCTGGGTGTTGTGTTGTTGTTCTTTCCATCGGTCCTTCCATCCCAAATCAAGAAGGCAGGGTGGGGAAGGATGGGGGAAGGTACCACCTGGAGTCCGACTGCCTTTCAGGCTGTCTTAAGCCAAGGGTTGTTTTTGGCATTGTATATTCATACTTGGGCAGAGGTCTAGTGAGAGAGAGAAATGTGAGAAGAAGAATTGCAAGGGAATGGGGATAATGAGGACCAAAGGAATCTTTCCCTCTGGTGTGGGTTTCCTACTCTAATTGGTCACCACCCCAAACCACCCGAGTGCAGCACGCCGGGCAGATGGATCGGCAGCAGTGCTGGGCCTGTCGACATCTGTGTGTTTCTGGCACACAGGTGTTTCAGCTTTATTCAGCCAGGAAGCAGCTTTTCCCCCTTCTTTTTTCAGGGGAGGGAGTTTTGGGGAGGTGGGAACACCCACGATTGTTTCTCAGAATAAGAAGGAGGCAGAGGTTGGGGGCTTGGGGGAGGGAGCCCAGCCCACCCACCGCTCATAGATTTGGTCGCTTTCCTGCCGGTCAGCCTTATTCTGCAAGGTGTAAATCAGAGGGCAGATGCATGCTCTGGGAAGTTTTCCAGATGCACGTTGCACAAAGACCCATGTGTTCTCATTGTGTGGAAATGGCACGCCATCGGAGGAGTTCTGGGACACCAGACCTGTGTTGGGACATGTCATCCTGTCTGCACGTCTTCCACTTAGCAGAGAATGATGTTGCAGACGCGGTGTGAGAGCTTGGAAGCCAAGGGAGTGGACAGTTAAGCAAAGCAGCCTTGTCCCTAGGTGGAGGCTGCAGACAGGTCCGATGGGCTGCCTCAGGAAGCCCAGTGCCAGACAGCGCCTGCCAGATGTGTTTGCGAGGGGCGGGACCCAGACCCACCCAAGGCAAGGGCAGGCAGCTCCAAACAGGCCACTATTGCACCAGGAGCTTCTGGGGTCTTTCTCCTCCACTATTAACTGGCAGCAGCACCAAATAGGCAGCAAATGTTCAAAGTGGCAGTTCCTGCTCTTTCTATCTGCAATTGACCCTGACTCTGTCAGGCCTGTGTGGTTGAGCTATTTGTGCATATTTACTTTTTATTCACTCTCCTTCTCCTCCTTCTTCTTCTTTTTTAACTGAATTTTCTGGGCAGAATCTATCTGTGAGTAAGTTGTTTTCCTGAAAGCAAATCATATATTAGGAGCTTGCATTAACTTTCAGATCATTTGGGTGACATTTGGTTATTTCCTGCCCCAGTCTGGAATTAATATTGCATCCAGAAACCTCTCCAGGGAGGGCTTATTCCTAGGGAACGTACATTTCCAGTTGTGCTAACTTCTCTGGTACTTGAATCCTTTCTTTTTCCCCTTCCTCCTTAGGTTTTGAGTGGCTGCTGCGTGCTGGCACTGTTTCCTCTCGCTTCCATCAGATCTTCTCGGATCCGACCCTGTTCTCTCTTGACAATTGCTCTTCCAGGGTTTGTTTGAATTTTTCGCTCTTACTTGCTCTCACTAGAGGGGGTAAACATATTTTCAGAGACTGCTGGGAATGTGGAAATGTACATTCCTGCCCCGTTGTTGTGATTATTCTTAGGCTCACATCATGTCACAACCATTTCTTAATAACATAGTCCTTTTCTTCTTTCCTTCCTTCTTGAGTTAATGATCTGGAATGAGCCACCTCAATCCCTTTTAGGAAGCTAACATGTAAAACATAATTAATTAATGAAACAGGGGAATAGAGAATCAAGACAAACAGAACAGGAACTAGGCTCTGGATTCTATAGAGAATATTGCCCTCAGTCCCAAAGGCTCCAGAAATAACCAATAATAATATTGTGAGTTATGGAAATTCCATTCTCTGGAACCTATTTGAGGTCATAATTCAACTAGAAATTATCTTGGTTTTTCCCACTTTATTTGCAATCCTGTTTTCTCCCTCAAAACCACTAAATAAATCCCAGACATTTAACTCTATTAAGAAAAATAAATGTCTTATCCACCTGTTAATAGGATTCAGATAGTAGGACGGTTGAGACCTGAAGGTGTTTTATCCCAGTTTCTAAACTCAGCAATGAAGAGTGAAAATAGAACTGCTTTTTTTGTACCTTAAGAAATTTTAACCTGATACCTTTTAAAATTTTCATCCTTTTCTACAAAGGAAGGAATTTTTTTTTTCTCCAAGAAAAACAAATGGTACCACCTGGCACCAAAATTAGAATCTTGTTTTAGTCATTACATGTTTTTGTTCTTTGCCAAGGTCTAGATGGCACAGTATAGTAGATGCTTTATTCAAAGCCACAATTAAAGGTAACAATCATTGGACAAGCATTTCAAGAACAAAGAGGAAACAGTTTTTCAGTGGGATGAACTTTATGATGGTCAAATTTAAAAAAGGAAATAAAAATTAAATTAAATGAAATTTTTATTATTTGTAATGAATGGATAAGTCCAGCCATAATCTAGTCTATTATTCAGCAAAGAAAGAAACAGCTTTTGCAATTACTTAACAGACATTGACAGAGTATGTTCTCATACGTTATTGCTTTCATTTCCAAATCGGAGTTTATTGTCATCTATAGCATCATTTCAAACACAAAGAAAAGTAACTGGTACATTTCAGCATTTGTAAATGTGATTTCGCAATACGAACAATTTCAAAGTGATTCATTCAAAAAATCCCTAATTTTTTATTTTTCTGGTACTGGGGATTAAACCCAGGGGTACTTAACCACTGAGCCAAGACAGGGTCTTGCTAAGTTGCATAGGGCCTCTCAAAGTTGCTGAGGCTGGCCTTGAACTTGTGATCCTCCTGCTTTAGCCTCCATGCCCAGCAGTAATCCCTAATTTTGCTGAAGGGTATGTTTAAGAGAGGCTTTGGAGTTGGAGCTAAATTCAAATATTTACTTTGTTTCCATTGAAGAGTACTCTTGAACAAATTATTAAACCTTTCTAAGACAGTTCCCTTATCTGTAAAATGGGTTAGTAATGGACTTCCCACATAAGATTATTATGAGGTCTGAGTTTATGAAATGCAAGACAAAATGCTTAGTACAGTGATTTATGTTTATTACACAGGGAAAAAAACTATAAAGAAAGTATAATTAATGAACCGCACAGTCTGTGAGACTTGCATCTGCTGTATGGCACTAAGTTTGTGAGTGAGCAAACTTGGATTGGGTCAGTATCTGTAGCACAAATGCATATTTATAACTTTTTTATTTTTTGTTCTTTTCTACATACCGATGAACTTTCATGAAAGAAAAATTACTTTCTTTATGAAAAATTAGCCTGGAAAAGAAAACTAAGAGCTATTGCAGGAAAAACATGGGGAGACTAAATAAGCGATGGTTCTGAGCTGGGAGATCAAAGGCAGGCGGAATCCTAGCAGAATGAGGATCCATTTGTGAATCAGAGCCATGATGGGAATACATACTCACTACTCTATTGGAGGATGGATAATTTATAGAATTATTTCTGTAACTGCTCCAACCAAGACACAAGCTGTTGGATGAGGTGAAACTTGGGGGACATGAAAAGGGTACTTGACTTGTGGAATGAGAAACATGTAACTTTCAACAGGACTAAATTCAGGGAAGTGTATGATGCACTTGTAGTTTTAAATGTACAAACAAGGAAATGAAGGAATCCACTTGAGTTATGTCTACCATTAAATCATCAGGTGCCCAATTATACGTTGATCATTGCTCATATTTTCAAACAACTGTATTTATGACACTGCTGAACACCTCAAAGATGCAACAAGAGTAAGTTCACCTAAGGGGGCAATCATTCAACAAAGTGGCTTTTACTTTACATCCTTTATCCATACTTAATCTTTATAAGGCCTGTCCTAGTTCATTTGAATTGCTGTGGCAAAATACCATAAACTCAGTAGCTTATAAATAATAGGAATTTGTTTCTCACAGTTATAGAGAATGGAAAATCCAAGATTGTTGCTCTAACAGATTTGACATCTGGCAAGGGCCTGCTTTCTGCTTCAAGGGTGGCATCCACTAGTTTTGTCCACACATGGTAGAAGGAGGAGGCACCTCTCCAGGTCTCTTTTGTTAGGGCACTAATAACGTTCATGAGGGTTCCACCTTCCAAAGGCCGCACCTCTGAATATCATCACACTGGCCATCAGATTTTGACATGAATTTCCGGGAGATGGAAACATTCAACACATCAACATCCCATGTCCCTTTCCCAGCCCAGTCCTTTCCTCTATCTTCATGGCTCTGGAGAAATGAAGAGAGTAACATGTACTACAAGGAATAACACAGGCAAGAAAAAAAAAGTAGTCAGAATTACAGAATGGTAGGGCCTGGGAAGAACCTGAGAAATTACCTCCAGTTAGCTCCTGGCTTTGCCTATCAGAAAATCTTGGCCCTGAAGGTAAAGAAACTTTTCCAAAGCCACAGCAGTTCCTGTGATATCTGATGTTAGAACTGGGGATTCTTGGTTTCATTATTCCAAGTCGACTCTTGGCTTCAGTGTAGCACCCAGCTGGCCCTAGTACCACCTATCTCTGTTCTTGTATTCAGACCCAGTTGCATTTTTCCATTGTGTGGCTAGAACATGACCAAAAAAGGCAAGTGAGAAGCTAGACAATTTAGCTAATCCCATCCATTTATCAAATCAGCCGGTATACAATCAACTGGAATGCTTTCTTATCATTAGTTTGTTGAAGAAAATGTTTACTTTGATATTTGATTATTCTGAACTGGTTAATTTCTATTTCCTTGTACATTTAAATTCTGTATCATTTTATGTTTTCAGTGATCAGAATATAGATGTGAGCATTAATTTATTCTATAATAGCTGGTGATCAAAAATTGAGGGCAGTAAAATTATATACAGGGAAGTTCTTGATTCTTGGAAGTTTTAGCATTCTTGAATAGCTAATGCTTTGTCCCTGTTATTAGGTGAAGTTC
Organism: Marmota flaviventris; assembly: GCF_047511675.1. Lineage (NCBI taxonomy): Eukaryota > Metazoa > Chordata > Mammalia > Rodentia > Sciuridae > Marmota > Marmota flaviventris. The sequence continues at coordinate 124,985,190 of NC_092504.1, forward strand.
AAGTCTTTCAGTAATTCTTAAGTCTAATTTGTTAAAAGGGTGTGCACACTTTTGAGACACTTCCACTGGTTACTGTGAATGGTGTTGATATGAGTGATTTACTGTATGTCTTCATTTCTCCTCTTACAACTTTGTTTGAATACTCATCTATCATACTGGATGGCATATTCCTTCTCTAGACTCCCATCTCCTTTGCAATAGCTGTCACTTTCACACGTGACAAGTCTCTTCCAGATGTGACTCACTGACTTGCATTGATTCACTCCGTGCCTTTTCTTTACTATCTTGTTAAGTTCTCCCAAGAGAAATTTTCTTAGTCACAGATAGAAATTCCTTTCTTCTGCTTTTCCTTTTTGCACCATGACATTCCAGTGGAGCCATACAACAAGCTGCAACTTTCATTTCAAAACAATCAATGAGCTGCGCGAGCCTTTTAGAAGGATTCTCTGATTCAGTTTTCTCTTAAAAATCTTCTTCTTGTGTAATAAGAATTGTGATGCATTCGGCAGTCATGTACTTAAAAAATAAAACCAATTTTTTTTTTAAAAAATAATCTTCCTCTTGTTTACTAATCTGAAGTACCATGTGGGAGATTGAGAAGCATATTCTAATAAAATGGAGACTTATTATGTTTGCTATGTCCTAGCCACACCTCTAAACTGTCTAGTCTATCTAATCTAATCTAATCTAATCTAATCCAACCTGATCTGATCTGATCTAATCTAATCCTTTTGACAACCTAAGAGACAGTCGGCAACCTTAGCCCTTTTATAGATGAACAACACCTTCAAACATCTAGGTTTTAGCAAGTACTTTTCCCAGGGTCCTTCAATATTAAGGAAGCGTCAGAATGGAGTCTGACTTGGCAGTAAGACCACCAAAATGTGTGCTTTCCCACTGGCTGGCTGCATCTTTGCTGGGGGTTTCATACCTGTTATGACATCAGTGGTTTTGGTAGAAAAAGTATGTTATTGATGACAACTGCATTACTTGGTGACACATCTATGAAACCTGTTCAAAAGGAATTTAGACTTTAGAAGGTATTTTTAAAAGGCTCCAGTTGAAGTTATAAATGACTAAATTATATGAAAGAGTAAAAAAAAAATACACGAATTACATATGGAGTTTCTTGTTCTTTAATAAATTTTATATAAAATTTCTATGTGATATCATTCCATCCTCATTGCAAACTTATCTTCAAACAGAAGCAAAGAACTAAAAGTAGTGATTTCCAACATTTCCACTGCCATTTTCTGGCATCTGTTCCTAAGAGCCTTTTGTGTTGGAAGTGACTCCCCTGCTCCCATCAAGTCGTGTTATTAAATGGCAGTTCAGGGTCTGGGAATGTAGCTCAGTGGTGCAGCCCTTGCCTAACATGTGCAAGGCCTTGGGTGAAAACAAAACAACAAAACAAAATGTGAAATGTAGGTGTCCAAGTAGCTGAACAACTGGGACTCGGATTCATGGGATCACATGATCAGTAGCTCTTGAGTCCAGGTACTGGAGCTTTGTACTGTAGAGAGAATCATAATGTAGCTGATGAAACAGAACTTTCTAGTTTTGTGATTGACTACAATGGGACCCGCCTTTTCCCACTTCCTCCTCAGGAAATGAAAGGCCCTCCTGGAGGACAAAAATCCAAAGGCTAGGATTTGCCTAGGGACAAGCACAGGGACAGGAGCTGCAGGGCTGTGCCCTGGCGGGTCAAACCCCAGCACTAAGTCACCACCTCTGCGATTCTGTAACTGGAGGGTCTAGGACCGGAAGCTTCCTTTATGAAAAGGTCAGGGACAGCGGCTGGGCGACGTGCCTGAATACATTATTGTGCCACTACTTAGTTCCTTCTTGGTTCTTTGGTTCTTTGACTAGAAAAAAAAAAAAAAAGGACACTTTTTTCCCCCTTTAACTGGGACCCAAACTTTCCCCTCTCCTTCTTGTGGTAGGGCAATAAACATGAAGAGACGAATCTTACGAAAGCCAGAGGGGAGGGATGCGTCTCCTAAGAGGCTGCAGAAAAGCTGTTCCTTATAAACAGAGGAATCGCTGTTATGAAGTACAAAACCACATTGTTCCTTTCTTTAGTTCTGAATGGAGTTGGTTTAGCTTTCAGTGTTAAGTGTTTAAAAAGGCAAGAGAAAGAACATATCCATGTTCAGTGACTTGAAATAGAAGAAATTGAGGACAGTTGTGCCAGTTGGAAAATGTTTAGAATTCGTGAATGAGAGTATGTGTCTTTAGTTAATTTCTGAGCTATAATCTCAAAGGAAGTTCACCAAAGAATAATAATATTACAGCCCATTGAATGCGCGACCTCTTAGCATGGGGGAAAATCATAGCAGCAGCGTCGTCTACTTTCCATGCCCAGAGAAAAGAAGATCCACAGGATCGGCACTCACTAGCCATTGCTAATAGTATAATTAGTGCCTTCAGTGTGTGTCCCGACACGTGGAAAGAAAGGGCCAGGATCTTGATTCTCAATCCCATCTCTGTGTTCAATTTCTTAATGGTTTGTGAAACAGAATACACCAAGCAAAAGTGTGTGTCATGATCAGTGCTCATCCCCCCACGTTCATTCATTGCTACTGCGGATGTCAGGTGCCTCGTTTCCTGTGTGATTTTCTGGGAAAAACTGTGCTTGAGTTCCTTCAGCCTTGAGCACAAAATCTAAGTGAAGGAGAGGCCCAGGCAGCAAGTTTCAAGTTTTCCATTTGGATCTCTTCTGATTCCTGCTTGGCCTTCAGAAGGACAGCCCACATGTGGGAGTTCTTTAGGCCCTAACTTACTACAGTGGTCCCACAATTGGCAAAGGTAGACAGCACAGAGACAGGGTGGCCAAAATCAGAAAGATGAGAATTGGATTTCTAGTATAATTTAACATTAATTAATTACTTATTTTTTGGTACTAGGGATTGAACCCAGGGGCACTTAACCACTGAACCACATCCTCAACCCTTCTTATTTTTTTTATTTTGAGACAAGATCTCACTAAGTTGCTCAGGTTCTTGCTAAGTTGCTGAGGCTGGCTTTGAACTCACAATCCCCCTGCCTCAGCCTCCTGAGCCACTGGGATTACAGGCATGGGTCATTATGTCCAACTCTAGTTTAATTTTAAATGTTTAGTCTTGTTCCTCTTCCTTCTCTTCCTGATTATAGTGACCCAACTATGAGTCCCCTTGGACCCTACATGGGGAGTGATGGGGAAGTATCCATGAGTTCTTGCTAATTCAGAGTGCTATATCTCTTCTGGTTAATTTATTTTTTTCTGAGATTTATTATTGATGTACTTAAGATACAATAACTGGATAAATAGCTTCAGTACCATGAACTTGAGCTGAAGTTCTAATGAAATTTTAGCGTTAGAAAATTTATTTTTATATTCTATTTTGCTCATTAATGTTCAAAGTTAAACATGTTCTAAATATTCCAGAGTATAGGTATAGTGAAAGTAGATTTTTCTTTAGTGTGCATGAACTTAAGCTTATTAAATTTATAAGGAAGACAATGAGATTTTTAAAAAGATAATATCTGTTCAACATGAAGTTATGTGTGAGGCAGAAGACAATTTGCTGGCAGAGGTGGATGGGAAACATCATTTAGTTGGGTACATGGTGGTTTGAGCTGCTAGATGCTCCTAGAGGGCATTTAAAAATTGGCTAAAATAAACAGACGATCAGTGGGCATAAATTTCCTCCTTTGCAAAGTGAAAAGATAATAATAATGCCTACTTGTGAGGATAGATGTGAACTTAGCACAGTATTTAGCACACAATATTTGCTGAATTAACTCTAGTCATTATTGGTGTTATCATTGCTACTATGATTAGGTTGGCATAAGCAAAGAGACTTGATGAAATAGCTATTAGAATAAAGCCTTAAGAGTAAAGAGTTTCTGAAAAAATTAGGAAGAACACCGGGGGGAGAACTCTGAAGGGGGTCAACAACTCCACAAAATGTTCTAATGCAGTTTGGTGACTCAACTCAGAGAAATTGAATAAGATGCTAGGTATATTCACCATCAGGTGAAAAAATAGTCCAATGATTTCCTGTTGGCAAGAAAAGAGGCATCAGGGCTTAGTTAGCAAGGTGCCAGGGCGGCTGGTTAGACTGACATATAGTCCTCACAGTGAGAATCACACACTTTGATTTTAATTCTTCAGGGAGCTGAGAAGCTACAGAAGAAGACAAGACTGAGCTAGGGAATGGAAACAGTTCATTTTTAACTTGTAACTTGCACAAGTGAAAAATGTTCACCAAGTGAAACTTTGACAGGGGGAGGAAGTAATTCTTTCCTGGAAACCAGAGAGGTCTAAGGAAGGTTTAAGGAAGAAGAATTCTTAATTACTCCCAGAAAATGCTGGGCACATAGTAGATTTCAAATGGTATTTGTTAGTTGATTGAGCAGTGGTAGGTATTTTTTAATGCACAAAGGAAGGTATGACTAGACGATAGAGATTATTAGTTGAAGAAGAGATCCGACTTGTACTTCTGGTTATTAAAAAAAATAGTAGAGATTTTGGAATTAGAAAATGACGCAATGATTTTCCCAATGTTTAAGGGCAAGAATAGAAGGGAGGGAGTGGAGGCAAAATGAGTTGGATGTCGAGGGCTTTCACTGGTGCTTTGGCTGGAGGGAGCAAAGGGAAGCGTCCCGTGAAGAAAAATAGCCAAAAAAGAGAGCCAAGCTTTTGAGCCCTGTAAGATCCTGGGAATGCCTATCAGCACTGACGAAAATATGGTCCAAGCATGAAGTTTTAGAGGATGTGGCAGCAGGGAAAATATCAGGTAGGTGAAATTATTTAGAACTCCAATCTATAATAGGTCTTAGAAAAAAGAAGCAGAGATTTATTAATCTTGGCCAGAGGTGTTCAAATAGCTGAAAAGAAGACTAAATTTCAAATGAGGAGATAAATCTGACACTGTGTGTGGCATTGAAAAGTCACTTCATTTTTCGTGACCTGGGGTTTCCTGATGCATCAAATGTGGGAACTGGGTGCGTCCCCTCTGGGTATCCTCCTGTTCTGAGCTTCCAGGGCCCCAGGGCAGCAGGCCAGCACCTGTTTTCAATTTAAGCTCTTACATGCGCTTCCTTATTCTTTAAACCTGCCCTTCTAGTAAGCTGCTACATTTATTACTGGGCTTGTAGTCATTTCCTTTTATTCTAAGGAGAATATATATTCCATTTTTTAGCTCTAGCCTTTCCCTATTACATCCTCACAGCGTTGAGACCATTCTGTGAGAACAGCTGGAAAAGTCATCTCTCAGTTTCGGACACGGTCATGGCCGGGAAGCTACGCTGGTCAGGCTGCCTTAGAAAGCGTCCGCCTGAGACAGTGGCTTCCTCACTTTGATGAGAATTCAAAGTGATGTTTTATACCAGTAGAAGCTGTTTTAACTTATCTGGAGCAATGAGGAATGCCTGTGACTGCCCTTTATCCTGGACTTCATTATCTCCACCTTGGGCTTCTTGTCTAACACTCACCCTCTAGCAGAAGTCCCACCGCAGGACTCAAGGGGTCTGTTTTTCATTACTCCCTCTTTTTCACTTCGTTTCTCTATGTTCAGTTAAACAGCGTTAACTGTCATCATTATCAGTCATGAAATTAGCCCATGCTTTCACCCAGGCTCCTTGGAAAAATGAGGATGGGCGAAGAAGAAGAAGAAGAAGAAGTACCATTAGGCCTGAAGGGGTTCTGGCAAAATTTGGCAGAGGTGGGGGAAATTCTGATCCTATTTTTACATGGCAGAGATACTTCTTGGTGGGTCAGATAAAAAGAACAAAATGAGCCCTGAGGTACCCACAACTCCTAAAGAAATGGACAAGTGTCCCTTACCCACCTCACATAGATGGAATCGCATCATGATGGTCACCAGGCAAGTTTTCCCTTTGTAGGTTCTGAATGTGCTTGACCCTGGTGGATGGAAATTGAAAAGACTTCATAAGGTCTCTTGCTTACGTGCTCTTTCCCAGGTTCCTGTAACTACCCAATCGGTCAGCACATCATGCTGCAGAAAGACATCAAAACGTCTACAGAGAACAGATCTCATCTTGGGCATTTACCCAATACTCCCACATCCCCACCATCCTCTCAAACCACAACTTGCTGCTCTTTGATGCTGTGTCTTGCAATTCCAGATCCCCCTGTCTGCCCCAGGGCTTCCTTACCACTCTGATGACCCTTTGAAATTCTAGCTCTGGATTAGTGAAGAGGCCCTTCTTAGGTCTAATATCCAAAATAATTAACAGTACCTAGCAGAATCAAGGACCAATTAGAATATTGACTGTAAACAGTCAGAAGAGCAATTCAAAGGGTTCCAGCAAATACCACTCCCATTCTTCTATTAGATTCTGACCCAAGCTTTTTCAGTTTCCAGGAAGAAAGGTATTTCCTGCTTGAGATACACAGGAGCTGCTAGGTACTCTTATCTCCTCTGCAACCCCCTACCCACACCTAGCCACACTTTTCCATACCTCAACAGATGTGTGACAGCATGAACTGAAGACACATTATAGTAAGGCTATCAAGGTGTCCCCTAACTGTGTGGCAGGTAGGGGTTCCTCTTTTCCTTGCTACTGACAGGGAAGTCTGTCAGCCAGCCTTCTGTTACTGTGACAAAATAACTGAGAAAATGAACTTGACTCATGGTTTCAGAGATTTCAGCCCAGGATCTACTAGCCCCTTTACTTTGGGCCTGTGGCAGAACAGTACATTAGGGCAAAAGGGTCTGCTTACCTTATGATGGTAGAAAAGCAAAGATAGAAGAGGGGGTCCATTCTGGACCTACTGAAGTAAGGGCAACTGTTGCCTCAAATTTCAAATGGGAGTATTAGTTCTCTATTGCTGCTGCAACAAATCATGACAAACTTAACCACCAAACTTAAATCACTTAAAACTATATAAACATATTATCTCTCCGTTCTGGGGGTAAGAATTTGAAATCAATTTCACTGAGATAAAGTCAAGGTATCCACAGGGCCAATTCCATCTAGAAGAAGCTACACGCACCCTTGGTATACTGCCCCTTACCCCATCTTCAAAGTGTGACCTTCCAGTTCCTGCTTCCACCTTCACATGGCCATCTCCTCTGTCTTCACCTATGTTATATCCCTCTTACAAAAGAGTCATTGTGACCATATTTGCCACACCCAAATAATTCAGAATGGTCTCTTCATCTCAAGATCCTTAATTTAGTCAGCTCTGCAAAATCCTTATAGCCATAAAAGGTTCTGTGGTTAGAGGGTGGACATGTTGGTGGGGGGCATTATCTATCCTACCACATGGAGGATGAGAAGGGGAGAGAACTTAATCTCTTTCTTTTTTTTTGCTTGAACAACTGAAAAGATGTGAAGCTATGTGTAAAGAGGTCCGAAGAGAGGGACAGGTGGTTCATCTGTGACTGCTGTCACGTTCAAGTGGAGGTAATGAGGAGAAATAGGATGGGTAAGTTGGAGGTCAGCAGGAAGCATGGGTTGCAGATACACTCATTTTAGCATGAGAACATATTAAAAAGTTAAGCAATCAGAGGGCATTAATACCAGCAAGGAGAGGTTTGTGAAAGAGTTTCACTCCAGAAAGTGTAGAAATCCATAGTAAGAGGTCCTGTCAGCTTTAGCCACAGGGTGAAAATGACCCACTGGATTCTGGCCTTTTCCAGCAAAATGATACAGGTGGAAGCCTCGAGTGGTAAGGGTGGAAAGAGAGGAGGCGGGAGGCCAAGCAGGGACAGGTTCTGGTTTTCCATGTGAGGTGGTCTCCACACGGACCAGTGTAGAGACACACAGTGGAGAATAAGGAAATGTTCTCGAGTTCCTTTAAACTCAGAAGATGCACACCATTAGCTATTAAAAAAGATGAAATTATTTCACCCAAACTTACACTTCTTTTCATGTGTCATAAAGTCACAATAGCAAGTTATACTTCCATTCGCTCCAAGGCAGGGGAAATGGGGGCTTAACCCATGGGGTGATGGGAGAGAATGATGGAGTTAACCAAATTAAACAATCCATTGAACGTGGAGAGTGAGGGGGGAGAAACCATCCTGGTCTCTCCAGTCGTCAGGAGCTAAAGGGAAGGACATGGAGTTGTGTCATTTTCCACCACAGAGAGGTCCTGATCCAGGTTAATGCTGAGTTGACTGCTGTGAAAACAGCCCTTTGGTATCAGGAACAGGGCGAGGACCACATGTAGGGGCTTAGAAGGGAGAAAGAGGCAGGGAAGGGTTAAAATTCTAAGCCACAGGGGTTGGAGGCAGTGTGGGCAGGGCACAGATGGGACACTGGGTCCATGCCAGGGGATGTTGGCAGAGCAGAGCTCCACCAGCAGGGCAGGGACAGCACTTGTTCCCGGATGTGCCCCCCCCTGCCCCCTATTATTTCTCATTTTGTATTTCTATGTGTTTTTAAATAACGATGCTCAGGCCCCCAAATTATAATAATGGCTTTAACAGATCTATTTATATTTTTTGTCTTATTGGACTAAAAGTTTATGAAAATGAAGAATTTTCTTTGGACTATTAAAGTACACTGTGTGAGCACCAATGCATTTCATGATCTTATTGTCTAAGAGGTTCTTGAGGAATGTTGAGAGCAGAAAAAATAAAATATGTGATTAATCTGGAATAAATATGACAAGTCTCCTACTTAGATAATAAAAATAAGAGAGGTTCATTTGGAGCCTGGGACCAGCATTACTTCAGATTAGAATGTTATTGCTTGCTTATTGCAGCTGTAACCTCATAGAGAGGAAGAAGGAGCTGATGACAGAGATCACAATCCCTATTAAAGTCGAAGTAAGGTGACAAGCCAACTGGAAAAATAAAATGTCACACAGGAAAAAAATCATGTCTAAAAATATCATTAAACCTTTGTTCATATGTAGGTATACCATTGGCCTTATTAAAAAATGGTTTTAGATTGAGTTTCCTTAAAGTTCTGATATGGTTCGCACAGTTTTGCCAAACGTGAAGGCATCTCCTAGGATAAGTTAAAATACTGGGATCATCAAGGTAGAAAATAAGTGTTCAAAACCATATTCATTCATCTGTTGAAAGGCACCTAGGTTGGTTGCATAGCTTAGCTACTGTGAATTGAGAGTGAAACTCCACATCATGTACAACCATCAGAATGGGATCCTAATTAGAATAAGTTGTACTCCATGTATGTATAATATGTCAAAATACAGTCTACTGTCATGGACATCTAAAAAGAACAAAAACAAAATAAAAAACAACAAAGAGCATCTTCATCTTAAAAGTTGTATTTAAAACAGAAAATTTTTGGAAAGACACTTGGTCCAACTGTTAGAAACATGTTCTTAATAGCAGTTAAGGTTTAGATCATACACTAATTGGAAAGGGTTTCACTTCTGGAGTAGAAATCATTTTCCTTTCCCTTAGCAATATGAATTATTAAAGCAACTTAATTCCACGACCCTCGGGTGTTCTGGAGATTAATGCAATTTCACAAATGAAGCAGGTGATGCAGAAAGAGGAGAGATGGCTAGAGAGCATAAAAGCACATGATTACAATAAATAACACCGAGAAGAGAACATCGAAACTCAGAACTCTAAGACAACCAGGCTGCACCAACAGAAGCGATTATCCCCAACTCAGCAGACTACTAGAAATTCTTCATGCTATGTTTTGAAAGTCAGGCAGAAAAACTGAAATGCATCGAGACGGAAACTGTAAAACACTGGAAGGAATTCCATACTTGTTGGAAGTGAGTTTCATTATATTTGTTGTGTTTGTTCAAAACTGTGTACCCTGAAAAGAAAGTCATTTAACCAGCGGGATCTCATCTTTACATTGGGCATCTATAAAACCAAAGAGTACACTTGATGAATAAAGACATCTTTTAGTCTTAAAATTCTATCATTTTGGGCAGGATACTTGGAGGTAATAAAATAATAAGGTTTTCCATCCAGAATTCTTGCTGTTGCCTTCCCGCCATAGGGCCACTAGCTTTCGTTATTTAGGACAAGGGTAGATATGGTAAACAGTGAAGTCATCCGAATTCTTATTGTTATTTTTAAACTCACATCAGCCACAATAATCTTGAGACCCAAGGCATTTGATTGCAAGTTTGAACTATTTGGTAGAAGGCTCCAAAAACATTTTTGTAGAATATGAGAATCAAAATTTAAACTATGTCTATGTAAATAATGTGGCATCATCTAAGAGCTAGTTCTTTACCAAAAAGAGATAAAGTTGACTTTCTGGGAGGGGAAACTCAGAAGGGATGTGCCTGGGCCTTAGATGGTGATGAATCCCTGGAACGCCATTGCCCATCGCCCAGTGTTCCAGGCAAGTGATGGGAGTGGGGAGAAACAGTAACAACCTCAAATTATTTGGGGGCTACTTCAGACCACAGCGAACCATTGACCAGTTTCCCAAGGAGGTTGTAAGCCTCACAGAAAAAGAAACATTCGCCAAGTCTTCTGCCTCACAGAATTCCAAACCTCCCGGCAAGATGTACAACAGAATTCAATCCTCAAGGGGAACTCAGAAGTGACTGAGAGAGGGCAGAAGAATAAAGATCCTTCACAGAGAGGGAGAGGAGGATAAAGGATGGCTTATTCTTGGACAAAAAGAGGATTAAAGGGAAACCTGCATTTTGATTTAGATGCTGTGGAGTGGATATTGGGGACAGAAGACAAGCAAGGCCCTGCCTATGGGATACAGTGGCAAAGGAACAATCGTTTCTCACTCCATGAAAACAAGATTCATAAGGATAGTGTCCCAAAGCTCATTGTCCATGAATTTTCAACTGACTTTTTTTTCTCTTTAGATTTACATGTTGAAACAGGAAGCTCCAATGTGATAGTATTTGGAGATGAGGGCTTGGGAGGAAGTGAGGGTTAGATGTGTCGTGGACATGGAGTACTCATGGTGGGATCAAGCTCCTGGGAGAGAGACCAGAGTGTTGAGCTTGCTCTCTGGCATCTCAAGATGGGATTTCATGCCATACCCAAAGTGACTCTATAAGCTAGGAAGAGAGCCCTCACCAGAATCAGACCATACTGGCACCCCATTCCTTTACTTCTAGCCTCCAGAACCGTGAGAAAATGAAGTCCTGTTTTTTTAGCCAGCAGGTGGGTCTATGGCGGTATCTTGTTACGGCAACCTGAGCAGAAGAAGACACCAAGGCAATACACTTTTGTGAATGAAGGGAGATTTTGAAATTCATTAGAGTTACATTTTTTTTAGTTGTCAATGGACTTTATTTTGTTTATTTATATGTGGTGCTGAGAATCGAACCCAGGGCCTCACACATGCTAGGCAAGTACTCTACCACTGAGCCACAATCCCGGCCCCTAAAGTTACATTTTTTGAATTATTTATTAATGAATTACTCAACTATTTATGTTGATTGACTTATAAAGTATCTTTTTTTGCAAAAATATTTTCAAAAATGGCACTATTCCTAAAATAAATACAAAAATATTTGTTATCTAAACATAACAAAAGCACAAATCATATTTTTTTCTTTACTGATTCGTTGAAATTTTATGTCATTTTATATACAATAAAGATGTATTATTATTTAAGTGTATTCTTATTCTAAATTTTATTCTTTTTTGAATTTTTTTAAATTCGCAAAGTTGCATTTTATTATAAATGGACACATATTTACTTTTCTCTGTGCTGCATAACATTTTGATTGAGAAAATATACTAGGTATAGGTGTCATTGTACCTAGTAAGCTCAGAAAAAAATCTGCAAAGTGGAAAATATTCTCCATCCTAATTTTTATGAAATGTGTACATGTACCAGCTCATATATTTTTATAGATATTATCTCTTTGTCTCAATTTAGAGCTCTTATTTTTCCATGAAGTATTTTATAAAGCAAAACACATAAAATAAATTCTCTGTTCATAATTCTTTTTAATGTTTTGCCAAATAGATGCTACAAAATCATAGGACTTTTCAATTTCATTCCATTCCAGTACACGATATAATCCAATTACAAAGATGGAGTTTGATCAAAAGATTTTTTTTCCTTCAAGTCATTTACAGAATTTTAAAATTAAATCTTGCACACAGTTTGAGGTCTCATCATTTAATTTGTTCATCTCCCTGTTTTTGTGGGGATAAATTTGCCTTTGTAATTATTGCAAAACTTGAAGCTTTCTGGTTTCCAATGCATTGATAAAAGATTTCCAACCAATTATCTTTTAAATGAGGAATTGTTCAGAACCAACATAGGCTTATAGATGATTTACAATGTAGTTCTCCTGAATGCAGAAACATTTCTAAAAACTGATTAAAGATGAACAACAAGAGAGAAAACATATATAATCTTGCAAAAGGTGGGTTGTTATTTGTGTCTTGTTTTGTTTTGTAAGTAAGTTTCATCATAATGTTTTTGTAGTCAGTCACATCACTTAAATGTTTATAAATTTTAATATCAACTATTTCTATTTTAACTGGGAAACTACTGCAGTTTGTTACATATAGTTATAACTTACTTATGTACCACAGCCAATTACAAGAACTTGGTTCTCTAAGCTTATTTTATGTGTTGTGTTCTGTCAAATTTGTGTCCATATTAATACTGCAAAAACAATTGCATGTTCAAGGTTGACTCTTTTAATTGAACTCATAATAGATTCATTTTCAACCAATGATTTTCTAAAAGCTTACTGTGTTAGGTGAATTTGATGGAAGAATTTCAACCAATAATAGAAATAGTGAATCTTCTATGGGTAGCACCAGATTAAATTTTTATAAGATGGCATCCTTTAACAGTTTACAGATTTCTGCAGGACACTTGTGTCCCACTGAAATACATATGTGGAAACCTAATCTTCAGTGGGAAGGTATTAGGGGACAAGGCCTTGGTGAGGTCAGGAGTTCACAGATGGGCTTAGTGCCATTGTTTTTTAAAGAGACCCAGGAAGGCTGTCCTGTCCTTCTTCCATGTGGGTGACACAGCAAGAAGGTACTGTCTATGAGTGAGGAAACAGGCCCTCACCAGACAATGGGTCTGCAGGTGCCTGGATTTTGGACTTGCCAGCCTCCAAAGCTATGAGAAATAAATGCTTGTTATTTATAAGCTTCCAAGTCTACAGCATTTTATTTATTAACCTGAAAAGATGCAGACATTTTCCTTTGCCTCTCAATCCAACATATTATAACTATGACTTCACTATTCGCGGGTGTGCAGAAGCCATTCAGATCCAAATATGAATAAAATCTATTTAGAAAGAGTTTTTTGTTTATTTGTTTGTTTGTACCACGGATTGAACTCAGAGGCATTCAAATACTGAGCCACATCCCCAGCCCTATTTTGTATTTTATTTAGAAACAGGGTCTCACTGAGTTGCATAGTGCCTCACTTTTGCTGAGGCTGGCTTTGAACTCATGATCCTCCTCTCTTGGCCTCCTAAACCTCTCGGATTACAGGCATGCACCACCATGCCCAGCTAGAAAGAGTTACTTGATCCAAATGAAAAGTCATATTTCAGAGTAATATGTAAACACACTTTCTGCAAATGCACCTGATGTTTTAGCACCTTTATAAAAATAGTCACTAACTTTTACATAGATGCTGTTTCTTCCCATTTTTGTATTAACAGTAATTTTGTGCAATCTACATGTTTGCCATCAATTCTCTGGAAAAAAAATGGGGCATTGGTAATTCATTGCTTATTGTCACTTATTGGTGCTAAAAAACTGATTGCAAAAGAAAAAATTAACATTTATCATATTTGTCAGTTTTCAAGTAATTTTACTCTTAATCCTCTTTCTATACCCCTTTTGGCTGGATTTTAAAAACCTAAAATTTCATAGTTGGTTCCTGACCAGGCTCTGGTAATAGGGAGAGGAAGCCTTAAAATTTGGAGGATAAAGAAACTTTGCTTTTTGGTTTATTTCCTATAGGCTTCCTATCTGTTTTTTATTTCTGTGAGCAGCATTCTAGCAAGACATCTTTACCCCACCAACAGCCCAGCAGCAGATGAATCTAGTTTGCAGTTTTTCCAACATTTGGAAAATAAACCAGATTCCTTTCCTGGTCATAGCAGTAATAACTGCTTCCTTCAGGGGTGGGTTCTATGATACTTACATGTAATTTTTGCCTATTAGTTACTTAGTTTTCTTTTCACCCATTAAATGACTCATTTAACATTCTATATCTAGTTACAAATTATTTATGTGAAGTTCTCCCTTTTCAAATCATTGCTATGGTTTCCTTTTCTTAACAGGAACCTGACTGGTAAAATAATTACTAAAAGAGTTAGACTCAGAAAATTGACCTTTAAACATGGGATTTGGAAAATGGATTAACTGTGTTTTTGGACTTGATCTCCATGTTGAGCTTCTGACCAATGTGAAATAGGATGCTATTAATTCATTGCAAGTAGTAGTCATTAATCAGTATGTGGTTAGTTATAATAATATTCCTACTTAAGTAAGTATTTAGAGGTAAAATGACTGCTTTACTTGACCATTATTGCAATAGTGATGATTATAAAGTCTCTAGTGTGGAATGGATTCTTCTGAGTGCAGATGAGTAATTCTAAAATAGAATTTGATAAGTTCAGTTTTAAGTTCTCGGCTCAAATTCGAAAAAAAAATTTTTTTCTCTGAAAGCCCTAAAAATTTCTCCTTCTTATTTTTAATAGCAACATAACCAATATTGTTGGAAATCAGACTCAAATTTAATTGTTTTTTTTTCTTTGTGGGGAGCACTCAACCATTGAGCTACATCCCCAGCCCTAATTTTTATATTAATTTTAATCAGTTATACATGACAGTTGAAAGCTTTTTGAGTCATTGTACACAAATGGAGCAGAATTTTTCACTTCTCTGGTTGTACATGGAGTAGAGTCACACAATTTTTGTAATCATGTACCTAGGGTAATGATGTTGATCTCATCCCACCATCATTCCTACCATCTTACCCTTTCTCTTTCCTTTGCCCGATCCAAAGTTCCTCCACTCATCCCATGTCCCTCCATTATGGATTAGCATCCATTTATCAGAGAAAATATTCAGCCCTTTGTTGTTTTTTTTTTTGGATTGACCTATTTCACTTAGCATGATGTTCTCTAACTTCATCCATTTACCAGCAAATGCCATGATTTTATTCTTTTTTAATGCTAAATATTATTCAATTATGCCAGTTTCTTTATCCATTCATCTACTAAAGAGCATCTAGGTTGGTTCCACAGTTTTGTGTTGTTATAAACATTGAAGTGGCTGCATTCCTGTAGTATGCTAATTTTAAGTCCTTTGAGTGTAGACTGAGGAGTGGCATCGTGAGGTCAAATGGTGGTTCCATTCCAAGTTTTTCAAGGAATCTCCATACTGCTTTCCAGATTGATTGCAACAATTTGCAGACCCACCAGCAATGTATGAGTATGCCTTTTCCCCCACATCCTCGCCAGTACTTATTGTTTTTTGTATTCTTAATAGTTGCCATTCTGACTGGAGTGAGATGAAATCTTAAAGTAGTTTTGATTTGCATTTCTGTAATTGCTAAAGATGTTGAACATTTTTTAATATATTTGTCAATCGATTATGTATCTTCCTCTGAGAAGTGTCTGTTCAGATCCTTAGCCCATTTATTGATTGGCCTTTTTTTTTTTTTTTTTTGGTGTGTGTGTGTGTGTGTGTGTGTAAGTTTTCTGAGTTCTTTATATATCCTGGAGATTAGTGCTCTCTCTGATGTGCATGTGGCAAAAATTTGCTCCCAAAATGTAGGCTCTTTCTTCACCTCATTGATTCTTTCTTTTGCTAAGAAGAAGCTTTTTAATTTGAATCCATCCCATTTATTGATTCCTGATTTTATTTCTTTAGGTGTCTTGTTAAGGAAATCAGGGCCCAATCTGACATGATAAAGATTTGGGCCTACTTTTTCTTCTATTAGGCAAAGGGTCTCTGGTCTACTTCCTAGGTCCTTGATCCACTTTGAGTTGAGTTTTGTGCATGGTAAGAGACAGAAGTTTAGTTTCATTTTGATGTATATGGATTTTCTGTTTCCCTAGCACGATTTTTGAAGAGGCTACCTTTTCTCCAATGTATGTTTTTGACACCTTTGTCTAGTATGAGATAATTGTATTTATGGGCCAAGCCCTATTTTAAATTTTTATTTAGAGATAGGGTCTCACTGAGTTGCTTAGTGCCTTGTCATTGCTGAGGCTGGCTTTGAACTTACGGTCCTCCTGCCTCAGTTTCCCAAGAGGCTGGGATTACAGGCATGTGCCACCATGCCTGCCTCAAAATTTAATTGTGTAGCTAGCAAAATTATTGAATCTCACAGCTTTTCAAGATATGTAATGTAAAAGTTAAAAGCCTGATTGAACAGCACAGGGACCCCAAAATTTGCAGTAGCATATGTAGTTGGACCCAGAAAAAGCTAGAAATTGGGAACCCCTGAGTCAGTCTGGGCCTTTCTTATCATGGGAATAGCTTGCCTCTGGTGTCTGAAGATAACATCCTTGCTTTTGCTTGAAAAGCCTGCAGTGACTTCACTCTGGGAATCTGTGGTGCCACAGTGATGCTATGTCTCCTTAAGACCCATTCATGCAATCTCCATTGCTATTACGCTTATGTCTAAGGTTGAATTTCATTATGCTCCAAAGAGCAAATTACCAATTTTGACCTAGAAGCAAATAACTTATATACCAAAAGAATTAGAAATTTTATATTGGCAGAAACCTAGGAGAATATACGAGACAATCAATTTTCAAGGTGTGAGACCCAGAAGGACAGAATCTAACATCAGACTGGGTCAAATTGTTTGGTCAAATTGACTTACCAATGATTTCAGATTCAATGTGTCAACCCTTATTGGAAGATTTATGCTACGGTAATTTAGGCAGATGGACAGGAACTATATTTTTCAAAATTCCTTTGCATGAATAGTGCTAGGTTAGACTGGGCCACAAGACATATTTTGTGTGAGATTTGTAAGATGGAGGTGAATCAGCAGCCTACTCTTTTTATGCTGGGAGATGCTGTGCAGATCGCTGGGTTATTGTAGCTCTTACACTGTCACCGGGTTGCTGGGTCACCTTGCTGGCATAGGGCAGCTCCTCAAGCTTTGGCTTTATCTTTCCTTCAGCTTCTCTGAATTCTGGACTAGTTGCTAAGACAAAGGGCACAGCTTTTTCTGCAGGCCACACTCATGATCAAAGCTGGAAACGTGGAAACCGTGAGAAACAGTATTACTTTGTTGCTTCCATAAAAAACTGTCACAAACTCCAGGTCTTAAAACACAGATTTATTATATTATAGTTCTGCAGGTTAGAAGTGTCAGGTGGACTACATCCTTTTCTGAAGGCTCCAGAAAATGAGGCTCACTCATTCAAGTGGCTGCCTTAGTTCAGTTCTGAGCTATCATAGTACTGAGGTCCTTATGTCCTTGCTGGTGGCCAGGTGAGAGACACTCCTAGCCTCAAAAGGCTGCCCTGATTCCTTGGCTCATAGTCCCCTTCCTCCATCTTCAAAGCCAAAAACAGTGGGTCCAGTCCCCGCACACTTCATCTCTCCATCTTCTCCCACTACACCTTTCTAACCTAGATCAGTGGATGAGCAACTTTAATTCCATCTGGAAAGTTAATTCTATTTTGCCATGTAATGTGTCACAGTCACAGTTTCCAAGTGTCAGCCTTTTGACATCTTCAGGAGGGCTATTATTGCGCTACCACATAAATCAACATGGATTCCCAGTCATTTTGACAGATTCCAACTTTTTCTTGTTCTTCCTGCATCAATGTTCATCTCTCCTTTCTGACTTCCTGCTCTATTTGATTTCAGGACCACTGTCAGAGGCAAAACAATCACATATAAATTATTTGGGTTAAAGCTCTATAATAAATCTCACATTTTATATCATTCTTACTGGTTTTATTTTACTTATTGAAGCCTAAATGATAAACGAATGCACATGAAAATAGCTCTAGCCATTTATTTAAGTGGTTTACTATGCTTTATACTCAGTGATGGTCTATGCTAGAGCTTCTCTGGTGTAATGTAGAATATAGGAATTCAAAGACTTAGGGAGATAGAAATTTTGGAGTGGATTCACTCCACTTGTGCAATCTTCATTTATACTCCTCTATCCCAGCCTATGAAATGGCCCAGAAAGATGCCTCTTTCAGTAAGACATTGAGAAAAAAAAATTACTGAGGTGAGCAGCTATCCTTTGAAATAGTTCCTGGTATTTGTCTCATCTAGAAATGATAGTGGAGAATGTTTCTATCAAGATGGATATTCTCATTTCAATCCAAGGAAGCAGAGATCAAAAGTACTAAACGCCAAAGACAAGATGGGTGCATTTCAAATAAAAGGCATTAGGGACTTAGTGTGATCAAAATGTTTTAGCTTATAGGAATCTCTGGAGTGAGCTAAAATGTCACAGTTTCCTTGGCAATGATACAGATGTATAACCTTCTACAATATTTCTTTATGTATGTTACAAGGCACATTCAAAATATAGTGATCAAAACTCAATTTGGGTTACTACAATGAAGATCATGACCTCTCTTCTAGTTTTTAGATTTAAGCCAGCTTCCAAATGCAGGCCCTTCTTCTTGATAAGAAAGGAAACTAGAACATTGTTACAAGTACATACCATAAATCATCTTCTTAGGAAACACTACCTATTAAAAAAAGTGTATCTGTCATTGATTACTCTATACCAACTCTAAAATAATGGTAATTTCTTAAAACCTAAACACCACTCTGGTCCTTTAATCACAATAGGGATTTATGATGATCAAGTGACTAATAAGAATCTTAGCCCAAATGTAGATCTACTACTTCCTCAAAGCTATCCATAGTTCTTGTCTCAATCTTGATTAGTAATCAGAATAGATATATTTGACAACTGACCGAATTCCTACATTAGCCCTCTGACCCAGGAAGAGCCAAATGAGAGGCCCTGAACTACTTCTTCCTATCAGTGCAACAAATCAAAAGTAATATGATATTCCCGGGAGGGAAAATGTGTGCTACATGATAGATAAAGGTCTATCTACCATGACCTTATTTAACTTGTTTATCTGTTTTGGGAAGAAGGCAGGTAAACCTTAGAAGATGTCTGTAGATCATTGTAAACTTGGGATAACTCCAAATGCCATTATGCTATAGATCTGATGTATTTATTGGAGCAAATTATATAAACTCAGATATGTGATATGAAGCCATTGATTAGGAAATGCTTTTTTTTCCCCCACATAACAATGTGTAAGAAACTCAAAGAGTAGTTTCATTTTATCTGACATGGCTAACAATATACCTTTACCATCTTGTCTTAGGGGTTTATCATTTTTTCTACTTTCTACCATAAGATAGTCTGAGATCTTGATTATCTTTATATTCCATATAAAATCCCACTGGCTCAGTACAGTGATGACATCATTCTGATTGCATCTAATGAGAAGAAGGCAAAAAGTACCCTAGGTGCCTTAGATAGACATCTGTAATACAAAGGATGAGGGTGGTGATCAGCTCTAAGAAACTTAATCATTTTTCAGTCTCAATGAAGTTTGCTGAGGTCCAAAATATAAAACAGGTTCATATATCCTCTGCAAAGTGAAAGACAATTAGTTGTACCTTGTACCATCTACCACTGAAAGGAGGCACAATATTTGGTTGGATTTTTAAAATTTAAGTGGGCTATTCTGACTAATTTGCCAGTTAATTCATGACTTTAGCAGTTCTGAGTAGAAGCCAGAACAAGCTGCTGCAAGGTACTTGACCATGTAGGCTTTATAACTCAGCGAGTGCTTCCAACATCTGGAACATCTTGTGGCAATAAGGTTGCTGTGTGAGCTTCTGGCGAAGATACATAGGAGGGTCACTTCACAAGTGCTGGGTTTGGAAGCCAACCCATGCTCTTTTTTTTTTTTTTGATGGACCTTTATTTTATTTTATTTTTATTGGTTCTACAGTTAAGTACTTTTGAGAAACTCCTGGCTTGAAAAGGGACCTGGTAGAGTCTGTGTTCCTAATCATAGGACAAGTGACCCTGTATCCTGAGTTCCTCATCATGAACAGCATAAATTGAAAGGAGTCTCTTCCTCAGAGAGTTGAGTTTCAGCTCATGGGAATCCCTCTTCTAAATATTTTAGCATTTCAATCACTTCCCTTTGTTCTTCCAGCTTTAAGGTAGGCAAATACTTTATATGAACTTGTGATCTCTATATTCCTATCTTATAGTTTTATGTGTTTTTTAAAATCCGTTCAGTAACTTGGTTAACAGCTATATTTAATTAACAATTCTTTATATTTAAATAAATTTCTCTTCAGTTAACTAGTGTGGTATCTATCTCTTGAATGATATACCATATATTAACATATTAAATAATTTGCTTTACTTAGAACACAGAATAAATAGCAAAACAACCATAGCAACAGAAATCAAAGCACTATGTATTTTATAGCAAGAATGTTCAACCTCTACTCTCTGCACATATTTTATGGTACTTAATATATATTTTTTTCAGTTTCCATTCTGCTTCCATGAGCTGAATGACTCTGTGAATGCCAAAGAGAGGCCATGGCTAATGCCCAACTGACTGACACCAAGTGATCAGCAGGAGCAGCAGCCAGGATCTTCACTACCCCTTGAGATATGAATGAGTTCGCCTTTCCTAGTTCCTCATGAACCAACATATTTCATCAGTAACTTGGTTAACAATCTTGGTTAACAGTTAATCAGTCTCACCTCCTGATTTTTGAGAGAAAAATGTTAGTTACTTTGACCTTAGGAAACAAAATAGAAGCAGGTTATCACTGGTCATCTTTCAGAATTATCAAATGTAAATTGAAACATCTGTTCACTGTGCACATGCCTTCCACACCATTTGAAGAAAGCAAGGTAAAAACTACAAATTTAAAGGGCATATATACCAAACTGATTCCAGATTATTTCAGTAAAATTATTTTTAACAGTACTCATTGCAATGTAAATTTTTGGAGTTATTGCTAAGTCAAAGGGGAACCCATGATAAAAAAAATAAGCTAAGATCACAGGATATATAATTACTGTCTATGTATATTCTCTTCTTCTCACTTCTATCTGTTCAGTAACAAGGATAAATAACAGAGATAAGAGAATTAAAATGGAGAAGGAAAATCTTTGAAGCAACAGACTTTGATTGAAAAGAAACTAAGAAAATTTCATATTAAGGTTTTAGTCTGAACTATTAAGATCAAGTTTTGTACCATCTGTGGAAATAAACTCTTAAGAATAAATATAAAATAGGGGACAAAGAAATTGTCTTAAAAAAGATAGTCATTGAAAATAAAAACTTGTCATATGAATAAAGAAGTAGATTAGGTAAAGCTAAAGAGAGAATTTGTGAACTGGAAGATAAGTCTTAGAAAAATTACACATAATTTCAGTGCCATGCTAGAGATGTGACTCAGTGATAGAGTGTTTGCCTGGCATGCACAAGAACCTGGGTTTTATCCCCAGAAACACACACACACACACACACACACACACACACATACTCATCAACCCATTGGCACAATAGTGCACACCTACAATCTCATCAACTCAAAAGCTTGAGGCAGGAGGATCTCAAGTTCAAGCTTAGCCTCAGTACTTTAGAAAACCCTGCTGGGGATGTAGTTCAGCAGTTAGAATGCCCCTGGTTTAATCTCTAGTAACAAAACAAAACAAAAAATAAATAAAGAAAGAAAGAAATAAAAAGAAAGAAAAGTAAATTAAACATAATTTTAAAAACACAGAGAAACAAAAAGATAAAGAATATAAAAGAAAGGTGTGTCTCAGGAGTCTAAGGTAGGAGGATCATGAGTTCAAAGCCAGCCTCAGCAAAAGTGAGGCACTAAGCAACTCAGTGAGACCCTGTCTCTAAATAAAATACAATAGTGGAGCTGGGGCTGGGGTTTAGCGGTAGAGCGCTCGCCTGGTGTGTGCAGGGCACTGGGTTCAATCCTCGGCACCATGTAAAAATGAATAAATAAAATAAAGGTATTGTGTCCAACTACAACTAAAAAAAAAAATACAATAGGGCTAGGGATGTGGTTCAATGGCCAACTGTTCCTGAGTTCAATCCCCTGTGTCCCCCTCCCCAAAAAAAGAAAGACAACAAACACAAAAAATCCAACTTATGTTCATGTTTAAAAAGAATTCAATAAGGCAAGGAAATAAAAAAAAAATTCTGAGAAAGATAATATTCAAAGAGATAATAAATAAGCATGAGCCAGGATTGGAAAATACACCAAAGAGGAAAGGTAAATTACCCACACAAAAAGTGTCTGTTAAGTTTATAGAATCTAAATTCTAAGGGAAAATATTTTTTTAAGGAAAAATACTTTTTAATTAAGGAATTGAGCACAATGAAATTATCACTCATTAATGAGTAAAATAAAGATATTTTAAATAAACACTAAGAATTTTTATCTCTCATAGACAGACCATTGCTATAATAACAAGCGGACAAATGCTAAGAAATATGTTCCAGAAGAAAAAAGATGGATGTTAGAATGGAATGCAGATACAAGATACTTAATATCACATATTCATGTTAAAAACTTAATGGTGACCATTAAAATTAAAGTTTCAAATGTTTAACTTCTGAAATGCATCTGTAGCATTTTTAGGGGAAATATGGAATGTGTTCAACAACAGAAATAGATCTAAGCTGAATTACTAGTTGTGGTGCTTAAGTATTCAATTATTTTTGTTCTATAAAGTGAGGAGATTGTGCTAAATTTTAAACGAGTTGTTCAAGGTCTTGTCCAGGGTTATTTTATTATCTATACTATATGAAATTATTATATAAAGATTTATGCTTGTGAAAAAAATACTTGGGAATTACAGAGGCCTGGAATTACCAAGAATCTTGGAGGTTATCTAATAGTCAAACTACTATTGATATTTGAATCTCATTCATAGCAAATGCATACTAACCTTAAATAGTTTACTTGCTATGACTCATAGTTTAACTTAGTTCTTTGCATATTCCTATAGTTTTTGGAGGCAAAAAAAAAAAAAAAAATGGGAGGAGGGGAATTATAGTGAGGCTTTTCCCCAAGTAAAAGATATAGATTTCTTTCTGAAGGTTAAGTGAGAAAATCTGGAAATGGGCCAGAGGATAGGTTTGGAAAGTTATTGTAGAAATAAAATAAATAGTTACCATATCTACAGGATTTTATGGTAACTAAAGTGAAGCTATTAATATCATTAGTTTTAAAAAAATTGTATTTATGGTTGGGTTCAAACCTGTAATCCAAGTGGCTCAGGAGGCTGAGGCAGGAGGATCCCAAGTTCAAAGCCAGCCTCAGCAACTTAGTGAGGCCCTAAGCAACTTAGCAAGACCCTATCTCTAAATAAAAGATAAAAAAGGGCTGGAGATGTGGCTCAGTAGTTAAGTGCCTCCCAGGGTTCAATCCCTGTACCCCTGCCCCCCCCCCCAAATGTGTTTATGATGGGAAGAGAAATTTCTGTCCTTGAAAGTCTAGTCTCAAAGGCACATACTGTCACCCAATCCCCAGCACCTTCTTCCAAATTATGCAAAACTTTATGTAGATGTGAGTGTCACAGATTGAGAGGTAAAGCCTTAATTCTCTATCAGACCCTGGAGGAAGACAACCCAGGGCATGAGGATTTTAATGATGCAACAGAACTTAGAAAAGATGAGGCATATGATAAAGCATAAATTCAGTCCTAGGTGGGAACCACGGTAGGCAAGGAGACAGCAAAATATACTTTGCATGAGAACTTGGCTGTTGGATCCATGGTTCTACCCAAGATGCACTTATTGGTACACTCTCAAACATTTGTGGTACCAAAAGAGAATTACCTCATATCTCCATTTAACACACTTGGATCTCTCTAAATTCTTATTACAAGTTAAGAAGGGGGATAGATAATTTGAATAAAATTTGTTTCTCAGGATAGCATATGCCTATCAGATCTGATTTTACTATCCCCAAATATGAAACCAATTTGAGGACTTAATGGGGTCTCTGTTACTTCCCTCTAAAAATAAAACTATTTATTGTCACTCTTTAATGCATCTTGAATTCAATGGATTTTCTTTCATGACTAGGTCTTTAAGAAAAAAAATGAGATTTTTTAAAATTTTAATTTGTTATATATTACATCAGAATGCATTATAGTTCATATTACACATACAGAGCACAATTTTTCATATCTCTGGTTGTACACAAAGTAGAGTCACACTGTTCATGTCTTCATACATGCACTTAGGGTAATGATGTCCATCTCATTCCACCATCTTTCCTATCCCCATGTCCCCTCCCTTTATCTCCCACCCCATTTCCCCTTTGCCCAATCTAGAGTTCATCTAATCTTCCCATGCCCTACCCCCCATCACATTATGAATCAGTATCCTTAAATCAGAGAAAACATTTGGCATTTGGATTTGGGGGGTTGACTAACTTCACTTAGCATTATATTCTCTAACTCCATCATTTACCTGCAAATACCATGATTTTATTCTCTTTTAATGCTGAATAATATTCCATTGTGAATATATATACCACATTTTCTTTATTCATTCATCTACTGAAGGACATCTAGGTTGGTTCCACAGTTTAACTATTGTGAATTGTGCTGCTATAAACATTGATGTGGCTGTGCCCCTGTAGTATGCTGTTTTTAAGTCCTTTGGGAATAGACTGAGGAGTGGGATATGCTATTCCAGGATCTCCTGGCTTTGAGGGTCTGGGTTGAAAAATCTGCTGAGATATGAATTGGTCTCCCCCATATGTGATGTGATTCCTCTCTCTTGTGGCCTTTAAGATTCTATCCTTATTCTGTATGCTAGGCATTTTCATTATAATGTGCCTTGGTGTAGATCTGTTGTAATTTTGTACATTTGTTGTCCTGTAAGCCTCTTGTGTTTGATTTTCCAATTCATTCTTCACATTTGAGATATTTTCTGATATTATTTCATTGAAGATATTGTACATTCCTTTGGTTTGAAACTCTGTGCCTTCCTCTATCCCAATAACTCTTAGATTTGGTTTTTTGATCCCATAATACTTGGATATTCTGCTCTTGGTTCCTTACCATATTCACTGTGTGATCAACTCTATTTTCTAGATTGTATACTTTGTCTTCATTATCTGACATTCTGTCTTCCAAGTGATCTAGTCTGTTGGTGATGCTTTCTATTGAGTTTTTTTATTTGGTTGATTGTTCCCTTCATTTCAAGGATTTCTGATTTTTTTTTTTCCAGAATGCCTATCTTTTTTTTGAAGTAATCTTTTGCTACCTGTATTTGCTCCCTTTTCTCTTTGTTGGTGTGATCAATGTATTTGCTCCTTCATCTGTTTTTTGGTGTCATTAATGATTGCCTCTATTAGGTCTCATATCTCTTTGTTGGAGTGATCAATTTTTGCCACTATTCGCTCATTTAGGTCATTCTTTAATTCACAGATCATTTTAATTATGAACATTCTGAACTCCTTCTCTGACATTGCATCAACTGGGCTGTCCATGGGTTCTGTAATTGTAGTGTCCTGGTTTGTTTGGGGCACTTTCCTCCCTTGTTTTTTCATGTTGTCTATGTGATTTCCTTTTTTGCAGTGTGGATCTGAGGTATTACAGTTTCTACCCTATAATCTTATAGTCTCTGTGCAGATTATCTGTACCTCACCTTGGTTTTGGGCTTTCAGACCCTACCGGTGTCCCCGGATGGATGCTATTGCAACTGCAGGTGGTGGCGGCAATAGCATGAGATAACTCGAGACAGCAGTGGAGGTGCCCCAAGATGGATGCAACAACTTTCAGAGATGGGGACAAAAGGGTGGGCCTTACACTGGCTTTGGGCTGCCTGCTCCAAGATGCAGCTGCTCCTAGGCCTTGTCTGTTGTAGAGACTACGGCATGGGGGGATGGCTGCAGTGTCTCAAATGGAAATGGGTTAGACCTGGGCTCTCAGATGGTGGTGGGGGGTGGATCCAAGCTTACCCTGGGCCCTGGCTCCCACACAGGTCTTCGAGGTGGGTCTGGGCCAGGCTGAGCTGTGGCAGCTCTGCTAGTGGCTGGATGGACCCAGGCCTACCCTTGGCCCGAGTTCCCACACAGGTCAGCAAATTGGGTCTGGAAAAAATGAGTATCTTATAAAACCTCTGTCCTGCCAAGAAGATAGTGGCATGTACACTGAAAAGGGAGTTATATATATTAAGAACAGATAGGGTCACATAGGAGCAAATTCTAGCAAAGAAATAAACAATAAACATAGAAAAGAACCAAAGGAACACTGATTTATTTTTCCAAAAATTATTCTGTGAAAAGAACTACAAACTGGTCTAAAATCTGGATTTGGTTTGCCATGGAAGGACAACTTTTACCTTGTCCTTGACTGAATCAATGAACTACAATGTTTAAGTAAAAGGCTTTTGTGTATTTTCAAAAGAAATTGACCTTGAAAATTTGTTTTGAACTTGGTAAAATCCTGGTGGTTTGGTTGTGAGCTTTTAGCCAGATTGGCCACAGGCTGCCTAAAATATGCATAGATTATTCCTTCTAACCTGGTTTTTATACTGAGAATACTGGTAGTTTGAAATTTGAAAGTTCTTTTTCCCCACCATCATTTTTGTAAAAACAATGAAAAGTTTCCATTTATCAATACTTGGAGATTCTGTTTCAATATCTTTTCTTAAGTTTGTCAAAACTAACTTTGCCACATGTGGTTAATTTTTCAGAGTGAAGTAGTTACTTGCCCCTGGATTTAGCTTCCCCCCATTTCTTAACTTGCAGCTGGAGAAAGATGTTGATCCTAAAAAAGTCTGCCTTTTCATCTTCTCTTACTGTATCACAATATATGAAACCCAAGGACACAAAAGAAGTATTATAACTACTTTAGGTGCATTCATTATAACTATAAGGAATTTTTAACATCAACAAAAGAATGCAGGATTGTTGTCAATGTTGTTAAAATGATTATCAGTTCATAGCTAACAAAATAAGCAACATATAACAAAAGGGAAGATGTCATTCCATCCTCATGTAGTTACCTAATATGAAAAAGAGCAGTAAAAACATTTTGGAGGCCAGTCGTGGTGGTGCACGCCTGTAATCCCAGCAGCTCAGGAGGCTGAGACAGGAGAATCATGAGTTCAAAGCCTGCCTCAGCAAAAAGCAAGGTACTAAGCAAATCAGTGAGACTCTGTTTCTAAATAAAATACAACATATGGCTGGGGATGTGACTCACCGGTTGAGCTGAGTTCAATCCCTTGTACTCAAACAAGAAAAAAAAAAAAGAAAGAAAGAAAAAATTGGAGATATTTTCTGTTAGGGAAAATTTCTATTAAATTCTTCTTGGAAACTTTCAACACTCTGTTCAAGGTTGAAAGGAATTTTAAATATCATTATTTGCAGCATTTCATTTAAAGGTATCCTTTCTCTTTGGGGAAGGTAGATGGAAGATGTTTTCCTGTAGAGCTGCTTTCTCCCTAAATCTCAGTCTCTTGGGCAGGGGTGATGATAGCTTGGTCATAGCATTATTTTGCAGACACTGCATAAAGTGACATCCAGTGAAGAGTTTGGGTGGTGGACTCCTTTCCTTAAGACATGATATTAAAATGTATGGAAAATGATACCGCTTTTATTTTTACAGGTGTAGGGAGATTTTTTTTTTCAGCAGATGAAAAATGATTCCATGACTAATAGGACATCATTTGGTCCCCCACAAAGTCAGCTCTTATGCAAGCTTAGGAAGTGGCAGCTGTGAGGGAAGCAAAACACCAAGTTCATTTCTGCTTGTGAAAAGGTATCTACAATTAAGAGATTGGGAGAAGGTATGAGCATTGATAATCTCTGAGGACCTCCAACTGTGGTAATAGCCGAGGACTGTGCAAATCCAATGCATATGCAGAAGATTCAGTGATCTAGTGTTTGAGCATTTTCATGCACTCGTGCCAACAGCTGGCAGGGGCTCTAGCCTGGTGAAAACAGAAGCCAATGCTACACCACAGCATACCATTTCCCCAGGGTCTCAGCTTAGACACTGTCTCTTCTGCTCAGCTTTTCTCCTGACCTTAAATTTATAGAAATGAATGCTTCTATTCCTCTTCTGCCAGTAACGCTGAATATACCCAAAGAACTAATTAATTTAATCATGATTTAGGAGCAAGGAGAGGGTATTTCTGCTCCTAAGCAAACTGATGGGGGCTGCCTGGATGCACAGAGACTAGATTAGGAAACGCAGCTAGGTCGTGGCATGACTTAGTCCACCTGTGGCAGGCAGAGCTCCCTCTTCTCTCAGTTATCATAGCTTTACCTAGGAAGCTGGGAATCCTTTTATTCTCCAGAATCTTTCAGAGTTTCTGTTCACTAACTTACTATGGTCCTTGGATCTGAGCCGAGACCTCTGTTTCCAGCTCAGCCCCTCAACAGAAGGTGGGCTGGGAAGGGAAATTTCAACCTGGCCATTTAGTAGCTATAAAGGTTTGATGGGAAAAGGATGAAAGTAATGACTGAAAACGAGGCTTAGGAATCCACAGAGAGCCTCCATTAGCCATGCTCCCTCGCCCCCGGCCCCATGGGTAAGCCACAGTTGACTGGAGTCACAGCACTTCCTGGGGTCTGACGGGCTAGAACGTCAGAGGTCAGAGAGGCCCCGTAAGTGCTTTCTCATGCCTATCAAATTTCCCTAATGATCCATTTGCACGCCCCTGGTATTTCAGAACAGGAATGTCTTCTCATGCATATTTTCTAAAAGAGGTGTGAGTGCTAAAATTTCACTTTTCCCTTCCTACTAAAAGTTCAGCTGGTCTCAGGACAGGTCTGGTCTTGCTGTTCCTTCCTGAGCAGTAGACAACTTGCTTCACACTTAATTCTCAGTATTTTTGTCATTGGATTTTGGCCTGGAAGGAGGCTAGTTTTGACAGGAGAATAAATGAGACTGAGCTCAGAGCTCTGCTGAGACAGCTCTACCTTAGCGCAGGAGTGTAGGACCAATGCTGCAGACCGTGGAGCTGGAGGAGAGGATGAGGGAGGCTGGGAGACACGGGTGGTGACGATGGTTTCAGGCAGGCCTGTACCAAAAGTTGCATCATTCTCTCTTAATAACTCTGCTATGGTAATTGCAAATGGCCCTTAAAAAATTTAAACTACGACTAACTTGTCTCTACTAGTTAGGTAAAATCCAATATGGGCCTGTCCCAGAGGACTGGCTAAGAGGTTCAGCTCAGTTCTGAGCTGATGGACCAGCATACTAGGTGGCTCCCAAAGGCCTCAGAGAGATCTCGGTGATCAGGTGTCTTGGAATAACCACCCTCTAAAACATCAGGGAGTGGCAGGATATCACTGTTATAATGTCACAGGAGTCCGTCTATTTGTTGCTTGGGTGTGACATTCAGTTAGCAACCAAAGGATGGGAGAATATCAGCAGTTAGAAAACTAAGAGACAGGAAAAAAATAAAAAAGAAGAAGCCCAGGGCAGTTAGCAAAGTTAGCAACTTATTAAGACCCTCATTAGACTCAGGGCCTCATGCATGCTAGGTAAGCATTCTGTCACTGAGCTACCCCACCCCCAACTAGCTCCCCCATCTTGATTAGCATAGTTACTTAAGAAAATTCTCTAAGAACCAGATAAAACTCACCATCATGGACAATCAACTTTTATTGTGTACCTAACGTGAACAGAGACACAGCTAGGTATTTCAGGTACTGATATGCTGAAAATAGTCATGGCTCTTAAGAAACTCACAATCAAGTACAGGATGAGACATATATACACATGCATACACACACATATGTATATGGCATATATATACATAAACAGATGTATGTGTGTGCATACATAATATGCATATGTTATGCATATATATTGTGATTACATAGGTAATTAATGAGCCAATGTGATGTTATGCATATATATTATGATTGTGAATTTCTCTCTACACACACACACACATGCCGCAGTCTGGCTGGGCACAAATGCCGCAGTCTGGCTGGGCACACAATCACGAGCCACCACACAGCTTGTAGATTCAAACAGCAACTCTTTATTCCCAAACTCACACCAGCCGTCTACAATCACGTTCTGGGGAAATCCACGTTCTCTGCCCAAATCCACCCCCACTGGGCTTCTGTCTCCAAAAAAATACTGTCTGAATCCCATGAGAACTCAAGGGGAACTCAGGCAGCAGGATACGCCCTATTCCCAGCAGGAATAATCTTAAACCTGGAACCACCCTAAACCCGGACAGGCCTAAACCGGGAACGCCCTAAACTCGGATCATCCTAAACCGGGAACACCCTAAACCCGGATCCGCCTTGGTCCTTGAGTAAGGTCACCTACATGCAATGTCACTGCAAAATGTCCTATTTCCATGAGTCCTTCTACTAAGCAACATGGGGTACGCTGGCAAGGAAATTGTCATACCTACTTGGCTAATGGCTCCCAGCATCTCCCCCCTTCTGATTAATTAAACAACAAGCAATGTGGCTTAAGGACTGTGCCTGGTAGGTTGTCCAATTCAACATATGGTTCTTACCCGTCATCGGAAAACTGACCTTTAGGCGTCAGCCTCCTGTCTTAGGTTGATACCACTGCAATTGGATCATACCCGTCACTGACTACCGGTCCAGCATATAGCCATTGGCCCCCAAATTTTAGACCATCACTAGCAGAAGGGAGGAGGATACAGAAATGCCATGACACCAAGCCAATTGACGGCTCCTTGGGAAAAATTGCATCACTGGTGACACCATCAGCGAAGATATGCCAGCACTACCACAATTAACATGGGGTGCGCTGGCAAGGAAATAAAAATTGCATCACTGGTTAATCACTGTCGCAGATGTAAGAATGGCCAAGCTGGAGTTCTGGATATCAGCTGTTATGGATTTGAGTCAAATCATCTTCTTTTCGATCTGTAGAAATTGTTTTAGTTAATCTCTCTGGAATCCAAATCGGCTGCTGTTCTCCCTGTGGAAAAGCACAAACAGACCCCCGACTCCAGACAATCACTGGGTCAGGACCTTTCCATTGTCCTGTTAGAATATCTTTCCAAAGTACCTTAGGCTTATGTACATTTTTTGGATACATATGTCTTTCCGCAGCACTAAGTCCTGATGAATCCAAATTTAAAAAGTTTAGAGTAAAAAGGGTTATTTTAAGTTTATCTTTGGGGGATATATACCCCTTTCCAATTCCCTCTTTTTGCTTTAATAAGTATATGTCTGTATCTAATAGTTGTCTTAGCTTTTTGAATTTTCTATCTGAAATACCTTACTTGACATTTTCAACCATTTTTTATCTTATTTCTATCTTCTAATTTTTCCCCCCTAAGGTTTGTACATTCACCCTTAGTTGCTTTTTTTTCCTCTTTTTTTTTTCTATTTTGTGGGTTTAAAATTCTTGTCTTCCTACATTTTTTTTTCTTTCTACATCTTCTTTTTTTTTTTTTTACCTTTCTGTACTTCTGTTTTTAAAGTTTTCCACTTCAAATTTTTAATCTTCTTTATCTAAATCTTTTATCCTATTATCTTCTCATTTTTTTAAGCAATGCCTTTAAGATTAACTAAGCTTCTTTCCTCCATCATGAAGGCATTTTAACCACCTTCACTTTAACCTTTTAAAGCCTTTTAATTATCATCTATACTGTACTTTTAAATGTACTTTTTCACCACCTACAACTTCACTCTTTTAAACGAGGCTTAGATTCTGTTTAAATCGCTTTAATGTTAGTTTACATGGCTGCCCTTCAACCAAAGGCTTTTTTTTCCCTCCATTAAGAAGCTTTGTCTCAATCTGCCATGTACAAATATCTTTTTTTTTCTTCCTTTCTCAAGCTTTTAAATTAAGTCTAGTTTCCTCAAAATCTTTTTAAATGGCATTTTACAACTTTTTACTTTACCACAGAGATTATCTCATCTAGAAACATTTCTTTTTCCTTTAACCTTTTATATTAAAATATGTTTTCACATCTTGAATCTTTTTCTATCTCTTTTTTAACCATTAACCCTTTTTATAAATTCACATTTTGAAACAACTCTTCTAAAATTTCTGATTTAGACAAATTACTCCACTTTAATAAGATGAAAGACTTTCATGTTTTTTATGATACTATAATACTATGATTGAAACCCAACTGAAACTTCTTATACTCTTTGTATATAAATTACACCTGATAGAATCTTAACACTTAGTAACCTTGTTTCAGCAAAGACAGAGACCAAAGCAATATTAAACCTTTTTTTCCATTTACCAATTTATGAAAACACACATAATGTTTAAATATATTACCTTATGGAACTTAATAAGTAAGAGTACTTGATTTTATATTTAGTGGTTGATATTTTAACACTTTACCTTTGTAAATTAATCAGATGTCTGTAAAAAACAAGATCTAGACAAATGTAGTAAACAGAACTAGCCCTCTCTTTCTTGTTGAAGAAAAATCTTTCTACAGGATACCATGATGGTCCCATTGATATACTTAATAACTCGTCTTTAAAAAGCCATGGGCTACATTTTTGTATTGTATCAACATATGTCCTAACTGTTCTTGATCTTATGCCTCCTTCCTCTAATAATTTCTCTTCCTCAGAGGCGAACAACTTCAAACCTTGAGTCAACCATTTTCCCCAGTTTGCCTGAGAAAGTTCTAGGAACAGGCAACTTGAAATAAAAACAAAATAAGTCAAAACAAGAACACATTGTTTTTTGAATTGGTCACCCATTCTTTCGCTCTTCCTCAGGGGCGAGCAATTTCACGTACCTTCTCTTCAGATGTTCCCCGCACGGGCCGCCAAATGCTGCAGTCTGGCTGGGCACACAATCACGAGCCACCACACAGCTTGTAGATTCAAACAGCAACTCTTTATTCCCGAACTCACACCAGCCGTCTACAATCACGTTCTGGGGAAATCCACGTTCTCTGCCCAAGTCCACCCCCACTGGGCTTCTGTCTCCAAAAAAATACTGTCTGAATCCCGTGAGAACTCAAGGGGAACTCAGGCAGCTGGATACACCCTATTTCCAGCAGGAATAATCTTAAACCTGGAACCACCCTAAACCCGGATAGTCCTAAACCGGGAACGCCCTAAACTCGGATCATCCTAAACCGGGAACACCCTAAACCCGGATCCGCCTTGGTCCTTGAGCAAGGTCACCTACATGCAATGTCACTGCAAAATGTCCTATTTCCACGAGTCCTTCCACTAAGCAACACGGGGTACGCTGGCAAGGAAATTGTCATACCTACTTGGCTAATGGCTCCCAGCACACACACACACGGGTATTCATACAGCAACTATATCATTCTTGCATATGAATCGGCACATAATTCCTGTGACTTCTCTCCTAGGTTCTCATTTTTTAATTATTTTAAATTATTTTCAAAAGGTTTCTAATGCTTTGGAAATCATGGCCACAGTCTCCTAAACTAGACTTCAAATATGCTTGCATACCATGGGTAACCCTTTCTTTGGTGGGTGATTTTGGTCTGGGGTATTCTCTTGGAATTGAAATCTTTAATCTTCTTGCATTTTCCTTCAACTAGGCCTGAGGCCAGTGCCATATTCTTCAATGCCATGGCCCTGGCCCTAGAAGAACAGAGCCTCAGATCTCTTTGGTTTTTGAGAAAGGGTGGTTGGACCCTTGCAAAAGTGCTCAGATTCCCAGGGCCTTAGTTAATGAGCTAAGACTCACAGTATGAAAGAACAAACAGATCAATTATTGTCTAAGTTAATTTCCACCTCTAAAATATTGGATTTCTATAGAAATGTGATAATAGTTAAATCAATGGTGGAAAAAAGAAAGTCCCCAAAGAAATTGAGAGGGAGATAAATCTCATAGGGCTAGGTCCATGGGAGGCAGTGTCCATGGGAGGTGTGAGACTTGAGCTTGATTTTCAAGGCTGACTAGATGACGGCAAGTGGGAGCAACTGGGGGAAAGAGAGGATGCTCCATAGGCAAGCCTACTGTGAGCAAAAGTAGACACATGGCAAGGTGCATAGGTGATTAATGAATCGGACACTGACTGTTAAGAATGGAGCTTGGGGTGGGCACTTCATTCCAAACAAAACTTTATTCCCTCAGGCCCTGACAATGGAGAGGGAGAGCTGTGAAGTCTGCTGCACCCTGTAAGCTGGAGTGGCCCCAGATGGCATGGAGTGAAATGCTTCCTTGGCAGTGGCACTGAGTTTCTCCAGGTGACTTCACGCCTGGGAACAGGAACCACTGGGAAAGGGAACTCCTGGGCCAAGCGTGACCCAGCAGCTATAGCTTATGGGCGGCAGGTCAGAAGGGAGGATGACCTTGACTGAGAGTGTTGGGGAGTTAGGACTTCCCTGGGGGCTGAATGACATGCCACTGCCCAGGAACCACAATGAACTGCACAGTATCACATACCTTAGGTGCAATCAAACCATAAAACTCTGACAGGATGCCCCGAGAAACTATGGCAGCCAGGTTGCAGAAGCAGGTGAACACAAATTGATTTTATGGAATAAGCAGGAAGATGGTAAGGAATAGAGGGAGAAAGCTGAAAGGCTGAAATTACCTCTGGAAGAATTGCTAAACAGGCAATTCTGCAGATTTAAATAGGAGAAGAAGAGACAAAACTTAGAAAATTTAACTATAGGCAAAACTAAGAATGAGGCAGAGTCACAGGGAGCTCAGTTACAGTTATGACTTTTACTTGAAAGGAACAAGATCATCTCATGAGTCAGATAGAGACAGCCTATCTCTATTTCCTTAAAGAAGATGGAATTTCTTTGTTTCAAACTCTATATGCCACATTATGTACTCCCATGGGATGTGTTAACCTTGACCCTTGACCTTGACCATGGCTTGGGAGGACACCCATTTCTCATGCAGCAGTTTCAGAGGGCTTTAATGGCCACAGAGTTAAGGGGTATGGGGTCTCCTAATTATCCAGAGATACCAATGCATCTAGAAATAGAAGGGCTACAGCACATTAATCTCCATCAGTACAGATATTTAATGTCATTTTAAATTCTAAACACATACATATACAAGCTAAATGTGCAAGGTAATTCACATTACAAAAAGGACTATCACCACACAACAGGAATCAGTCATACTCTCAAATCTTCAAATATACTGCCTGAACTACTGAACTTTTCAGGAACACATCTATTATAAAAATAATGTAAATTTGATTTTATCTGTTCTGTTTTTCTGAGTAAAACTTTTATAAAAACATCATCATTTATATGAAAATCTCAACAGTAATATGTATTCACTACCTCTACTCACATTACTAGTATACTACAGATTATTTTCCATTTTGAACGGTTTTTTACTTTTCCTTCCTCTTTTCAGAAGTGCTGATTTTACCGTAAATCAAGAATGCTATGTATTTAGCATGCTTACTAAACCCAATCCTTAAACATCCAGTTAGATTTCTTACCCATGATCAAATAATGTTGATTGTACCTTATGTACTAATTTTACTATAAAATGGTAGGGAATGCTCTAAAAAACCCCAAGCTTTTCAGTTGGAATTAAAATTTATGATGAAAGATATTATAATAGTCTATTATAATATTATATATATACATATACATATAATAGCCTATTTAGCATTTAGTTCCAGTTACTCATAACTTCTTTACACATAATGACACACTTAAACTTTACCGCAACTCTCTGAGATAGTTATAATATTATAAGAAGAGATCTTGAAGGCCTAGAGAGGTTGAATCCTTGTCCAAAGTCACAGAGCTCCACAGCAGCAGATCTGGAATTCATACCCCAGGGAGTGTTGCCTTGACCTATCTACATGCTTACTCCACTCTTCTGCCTCTAGGAACTTATTTTTTTAATGGTTTTTTTTTTTTTTGTAGGTAATATGTTAAGCAATCACATAGCTCTTTGGAGTTTACTCTGTATAGAAGCAAATATCAATAACTTGTGGTTTAGATTATAAAATGAGCCTCTTACATCTTCACTGACTTTTGTTAACTGAATTAACATGCTTCTAGTTTCAATTCTATGACATTTCCTAGTATGTTTATATCACATTATTAAATAAAATGGCCAGACATGTAGCCAGGACTGGAACAAGTGAGGTCTAGTTTATCTTTCTAGCTGTTTTTTCCAATGTTCTCTATATCTGCATTTCCCTACATCCTTTCAGGAAGAGCCTAAGGACCTTGTTGCCCCATATTTCCTTCAGTTTGATTGTCCCAAGCCTTCCACATCCCCCAGGCAGCATCCTTAAAGCCAATCCCCCCCAAAACCAAAGGCTGAATGTTTTCTCTAATAAGTGGATGCTGATCCATAATGGGGGCGGGGGTCAGTGCTCATCCAGAATGGAGGAACTTTGATTGGGCAAAGGGGAGGGAATGGTGGGAATGGGGCATGGAGGCAGGAAAGATGGTGGAATGAGATGGACATCATTACCCTAGGTACATGTGTGAATGCACATATGGTGCAACTTTACATTGTGTACAACCAGAGAAATGAAAAGTTGTACTCCATTTGTGTACAATGAATTGAAATGCATTCTGCTGTCATATATAACTAATCAGAACAAATAAAAAAATAAAATAAGAAAAGACTGACCCCAAGCATGACTAAATGTGGGAGGTAGTTGCAAAGGACTTGTCTATCAGTTAAGTTGCAAATCCTATTTTGACTGTGCAGAGTTTTCTCTGCATTCCTTCCAGGGTATGACACATGCATTGCATCAAGAATGGCCATGTTCTGAGAGTCCTCCCTGGCTACCACTTAGTGCTTGTAGAATTCTTTCTACAGTTCTTTCCTTTTACCTGCTCTTTAATTAGCTACTACCAAGGGCTGTTTGTATTTTGTGATAGGAAAATCAATTGGGGGTTGGAGCTTGTACTGATATCAGTACTTATGTAGTCCCTCTCCCAACCCATAGCCTTGCACCTTTTATTTTTTGCAGTGTTTCCCATGAGTTGTCTTCTTTCATTTAGCAAAGTTGTGAAGACATCGATCAGCTGGGAATTCCCCGTATCTTATACTCTGCTAACTAAAATTCATATTTGGTTCTTATAATGTCTAGGGTTCTTCTTCCAGTAGTCTGCATTTGGTTTAACCTGTGTCTTACCACTTTTTTCTCTTTTTTTAGTTTAGCTTCTGTTTGTTTTATTTGCTTTAGAAGAAAATAGGATGACACGAGTTCCCAATGTGAAATGAGTTCTCTCCCATTTAATGAACAATAAAATTTAAAAATAATCAATTCAAAAGAACAGATCAAGAGATCAGTGAAACAGAGCTGAGGGTCCAGAAACCCTAATATCTATGAAAAGTTGGTTGTTAATGAAAGTGGCAAAGCAATTTTAGTAGGGAAGGACCAGACCTTTTTCCAACAAATGGTACTAGGATATTTAGATACTCGCAAAAAAGATGGATATATACTCTCTCTCAGACTAGAGACAAAAATCAATTGGAAATAGTTTACAGTCCAAGATAAACCTAAACATGGCTAATTAATATTAGACAAGGGTGCCAAGAAAATTCAAAATGGAAAAAAGACCTTTTAACAAATGGTGATGAGAAATTGAATATCCACAAGCAAGAGATGACATTAGACTCCTCCCTTATATAATAAATACAAATTAATTAAAAAATGCATCAAATACCCTTGAGTTCAATCCCTGGTACCAATAAAATAAATAAAAAATAAATAAATATTAAAACAAGAATTTGTTCAACTACCTAGATGTGATAGTTAAATCTATAAAACTTCCAGAAGAAAGTATACATGTAAATTTCTGTGATTTTCAATTATGCAGTGGTTTATTAGATATAATACCAAAACCAAACATACAATGATGAATGAATTATACTTTGTCAAAATAAAAATATTTATACTTCAAAGGACACTATTAAATCTTTTGCAGAAAGAAAACACACAGAATGGGAAATATATTTGCAAATTATATATCTGATAAAGACCTAGTGTCCAGGATACCTAAATAACTTTTACAACTTGACAATAAAATGCAACCTGATTTTTTAAACTTGCAAAGGGTTTGAATAAACATTTTTCCAAAGAAGGTATATAAATAGTCCAATGAACACATGACAAGATGTTCAGCATCACTAGTTATTAAGGCAATGCAAACCAAAACCACAGTAAGATACTACTTTACATCTACTATAATATTTATATATATATTTTTAATAGTAGATGGACACAATGCCTCCTTTTTATTTTTATGTGGTGCTGAGGATCGAACCCAATGCTTCAAACATGCTAGGCAAGCACTCTGCCAACTGAGCTACAACCCCAGCCCTATTTACAAGTTTTTTAAAAAGAATAATCCCAAGTGCTTTGGGATTATTATTTTTTAAAAAGAATAATCCCAAGAATTTGGAGAAATTGGAATCCTTACGTCCTGATGGTGGGAATAAAAAATGGTGCAATACCCAATTTGGAAAATAGTTTGGTGGTTCCTAAAAGATTAAATTGGTGTCATCATAAGACTCAGCAGTTCTAATAGATAGGTATATCACAAGAGAATTAAAAATATCTTTACACAAAAACTCGGGCATAAATATTAATTACTACATTATTCATAATAGAATGGAAAATGGAAACAGGCCAAATGCCCTCCAGCTGATGAATAAACAAAATATGCTATATTCATACAAAGGAGTTTTATTTGGTCATAAAAATAAAGGAACTATTACTATCCACTTCATGGATGAATCATGCAAATATGCTACAAGAAAGAGGCCAGACATAAAAATCCACATTATTGAATATTTGCATTTATATGGAATATCCAGGCAAATCCACCCAGAGAGACAGAAAGCAAATTGGTGTTTGCCTGGGTGTCCTATGGGAACAATGATTTACTTACAGTAAATAGGTACAAAGAGTCATATTGAAATGACAAAAATATTCTAAACTACATTATGATAATGGCTTCATATTACTAAAAATTGTTGAATTGAAAACTTAAAATTTAATTGTGTGAAAATTATACCTCAATGTAATTGTAGCAAAATAAAAAGAAATTTAAATATTAAGAATCTATATATAAGACATGCAAGCAAACCCAAAAGAATCTAGAGTTCACTAAAAACTTTTTGTGGGTGTAGGGCCAGTGGCTCATCCCTCCTGGGCCAAGAAGCTCAACTTCACTAGGTCTGGAAGGAAATAAGTCAGGCTATGATTAAATTCTGTCACAAACAGAATTTTTCTTGTGTCTCCAAGAAGCATCCTAAGTAATTGCTTCACCCACTAAATGCCATATATGGATTATTTTATTTAATCCTGAGTAAACACCATGAAGTAGGCATTCATTTTATCATGTCCATTTTTTTAGAAGAGGAAACTGAAGAAAGGGAAGTTGAGTAATTTACCAAAAACCACACAACAAGCAAGTAGCACAGGAGATTCAAATATAAGGCCATTTGATTCCAGAGCCGCACACTGAACCTTTCTGACATATGACACAGATGCATAGTTATTCAATAAATCATGCTTCAGGACTTAGCAGACAAAACATGATCCATGGTTCCAGTGATTTTAACATGATGGAATCATCAAGAATTTCCTTGAGGAGACCTCATTTCAGGGCAATTGGACATCTCTCTACATCATTAACAAATATTCACAAAATATTTTCTAAATCATTTAAAAATATTGTGTACAATGAGATCATGTATTTGGCAGAAACCATGTTAGGTTCAATGAGGCCTGGCAGAGTCTATTGCATTCAGTGAATGGGGATGCCCAGGCCCCCACAGTGGACACAGTGATCCCATGAGCTTCAGTCACCTCCCAGTTGGTATTTCAGGTTACAGTGATTTCTGCCCCAAAATTCTTTACACAGGACAGATGTTTCAAAATTAGAATATTTATAAACTTCCTCATAGGAATGGTAAAATACATGCCAATACACGGATACAAATCACACTCTTCAGTGCATTGTAGATCCAAAAGAAATGTATTTTTATAGGCTTATTTGTAAGGGATAATGGAAATGATACAATCTCAGGTCAAACCTTACTAATTATGAAATCTTAACTAGGGGTAGTTTACCTAACTTCTCTGAGATTTTCTAATTCAAAAAATAAATAAAATAAGAGAGGGAGAGAGAGAGAAAAAAAAGAAGAAAGGAAATATGATCGGCTTCACAGTTAGAACAAAGATGAAAATGTTCTTTGATCACTATATCCTTGTTTTATCTCAAAAAAACAAAAAACACATGGAGGTTAAAGTATATAAAGCAGGTAACACAGTGGCTAAAGGAGACAATAGGTCCATAACAAACATTGTTGGCTTTCTTCCTTTTTTCAATCATATGATAGAAAATAAGAGGAGGTTTGAGTCAAAGGACATGACTCCATAGTCATAGAAAATCTAGATTTCCTGGTGAAATCTGTTCCTCCAAAAGCAAACATATACCCTTTCTGGAAGAATTCACCTAAAAGATTTCAAATTCTCTCTGGTTGGTTGGTTATTTATTTATTTATTTTATACACACAATGTCCAACACTCAATAAAAAGGTAGGTGTTGTCTGTATGCAAACTAAAATATTTGTGGATAAAATGATACAAGATGAGAGATTCACTTTAAAACAATATAGAAGATAGAGAAGAAGATGGAGGTTTATCTGAAATAAGACTGACCGTGCCTTGGTGATGCTTGAAACTGGGTTATAGGGACATAGCTTTCAAATATTAGTAGGACTATTTTTGTTATGTGTTTGAATAATTTCATAATAAGAGTTTTTCAAATAACCAAGCTTTTTCCACCCAAAGCTTTCTTTGTCTTAATGTAAACAAGCATACTACCCACCCTATACTTAGAAAACCAGGCCTGACTATGTGGCATGTGTTTTATGAATAGAGTTAATACATAAAAGCTCCATTCCAAAGGTAAAACCATTCCAAAAAAAAAAAAAAAAGTTCCTCACATCCAAAACAAAGTTTCTCCCCCGTGACGTTTCAGAATCAAGCTTTCCTTTCTGACCTGCTCACAGTCTTTTTCTATTTGACTTGGTGAGTTTCAGGCTGACTCCACGGGTCTTGGGTGTCTACATTTCTTAGACAAGCCTCACTGAATCTAAGTTCGGACTGCTCTCACGCTCCTTACTAAACTTCAGGATGAACTCTGGCCCAAGGACTGCAAACAATA
This sequence comes from Marmota flaviventris, assembly GCF_047511675.1. Lineage (NCBI taxonomy): Eukaryota > Metazoa > Chordata > Mammalia > Rodentia > Sciuridae > Marmota > Marmota flaviventris. The sequence goes on from NC_092504.1 coordinate 125,026,253, forward strand.
CAGAACAGTTACCAGAACAATGACTATAATCCCCTCCAAACGTGGAAGACAAGTCTGAGGGTCCATGACTCCTGACTGGGCCCCACACACTACACCAGAGCCACTGGACCCCAGGAAGGGGTTTTAGGGAGAGAAGAAAGCTGATTAGATTCTGGACTCTGCACCTTCCTTTGTAAGATGGAAAGAATTGTCCCCCTTCCCAACATAACAGAGTTTGTGAACATCAGAATAGATGACCAATATGATGTCCTTTGAAAGCTATAAAGCACCATAGAAAACCAAGTCATGGTTATTTCTGCAGGATACATTTTGGGTATCAAATCAGCTTTTGCTCCAGAATTCTCTTTTGAGTGAAACTTAAATCCTGCCACCATTATTATTGAACATCAATTTTATAACATGAAGCCTGGCCCAAAATGCTGACATCGAAATGCGTAATTTTGGAAAACTGAATGACACATGGCATTGGGAAAAATTAACATTAAAAAATAAGTTTTGGGGCTGGGGAGGTGGCTCAAGCAATAATGCGCTCACCTGGCATGCGCAGGGTGCTGGGTTCGATCCTCAGCACCACATTAAAAAAAATAAAAAATAAAGATGTTGTGTCCACCGAAAACTTAAAAATAAATATAAAAAATTCTCTCTTTCTCTCTCTCTCTCTCAAAAATAAAATAAAATGTTTTATTGTTCACTAGCAACATGACACAATTACCTATAACTGAGAATTTAGAACCATTTATTTTTTCTTCAAAATTGATTTAAAGAAATGAATGTTCCAACATCAAAGGGAAAACTGAATATCCTTAAATCCTAACATCTCAGTAAGTACTGATGGGTTATCTTTGTCTTCTGGGGCAAATTACTGTGTTTAGTGGCTGTGTTCTCCAAGGCTTTTATTTAAGACAAAGATGATTTTATTTGGCTTTTGTTCCTAGGAGAGGAGGATGGAGATCCTTTGCTGGTGTCTGGAGAATTTCAAACCTCATTCTTTCATTTTTTTTCTTTTTCCCCAAAGATCAACCTATCCCCTTGTGCCTTCTTAACCCCTTTCAGTGGACTCCTGAGTGAGCACACAGTGTTGGAACTTGTGTGCCTGCTCAGGCTTCCGAGTATTTAATGCATATTGTAGAACCATTGTGTGTATTTTTCTTGTCCATGGGTCATTTCATTGCCACATACCTAAACAGCTGCAAAGAACTGACACTCAGCATCGGTAATTCACTCTATGTGATGTTTGCATTTTTGTCTCTTTAGTAATTTAAAGGCTAGTTTGGGGGTGAATGTCTATTTTATAAACTTCTCTTCAAATTTAATGTGACCTGTCTGTTGCTTCATCTACTTTTTCTTCATTACTTATAAGTAAATAGTCCCTTTAAAATATAGATTACTATGCATTCTTTTAGCTGAGAAATTCTAAGAAACTTATAAAATATTGACTGATTAGAGGAAAAACATACATTTAAGAAACACAGGTCAGTAGTATACTAGTAAATTTTTTTTTCTTTTTATATTGTATACTGATTTCTATTGATAGTTGCAGGTAGAATAGTGTAGTTCTTCAACTAATTTCAGAGCAAAGAACTTTGAAGTACTTTGAATTAAGTTTTGAGCCAGATTTTGAGGAAGGTTTTTATGGAAAGCATGGAAAATATTTTTTTTAAAAAAAAAGCTTTCCATTGAATGTGTCCTTTCTTAATATATACCCAATCATCAATACTTTATTTTCTGGCCCTATATATGTATGTATGGTTGGATGTGCGTGTATGTGTGTGCGTGCACACATAAAATCATCCTTGGGTTTGACTTTTGTTTAAATCACACTGGGAAGTGTTCATAATGTGAAGCCCCAGAGAGTATTAAGGAAATCAAGTATAGAATTGCCCCAGTTATTTTCTGAGTTTTAGTTCCTCAGCGTACAATTTGAATTCTCTTTGACTAAGTAAAAATCGACTCAATCAAATCATTTGGTTTTTCACTAAATTGATGAACTATGCTTCTTTTTTTCTGTTGAAAAAGGGGAACCTCATTCAACTAAATGGACCAAATGGATCACAAACCTACAGAGCGGCTGACAGGATCTGAATCATCTAGAGGGCTCTGCTGGTCAGGGTTAGGCATGAGTGCGCTGCTTGAGAGACAGACCTGTCCCTCCCTGGCTCAGTTCTTTGGTTCCAGCTTCTGGGAAGCAGTGATTCTAACATCACTCTATTATTAGAGGAGGCAAGCATGATTCTACTTGTATCTAGTTCTCCAACTTTATTCTCACCTAAGTATTTCCTGTGTAAAGCCTCAAACAAAATTAAAAAGTCCTGCTGAATTATTTATCAACATATACCAAAAATCTTCTTCAGCAAATTGTCTTTGATTCTTTGGCTTGCAACATTGTTCCTTGCCAAATTTAAAAAGCATTCTGGAAAGTTAATTCACAGGCTAAGTGATCAAAGCTGTGACTTTTCAGTTTTTGGGTTTTTTTTTTTTTTTTTTTTGGAATTGCCACAATTTCATCATAAAGAAACAATTTCAAATAGAGCCAATTTCCATAGCAAAAATGCCTGTTTGCCCACATACATGTCCAGGTAATTACCAGGGTTAACCGGTAATGTTACTTAAGTAATCATTTTTATATTGTATAATTATGTAATTGTGATTCTATGTAGCATATTATTACAGAGGTTTTTAAAAGTGCCTGGCTGTTGAGTATAGATAGATAAATTCAAGCATGACCAGGCAATTGGAATCATCCAAATTCATGTGGGATATCAACTCTCAGGGAACTTCTGTTCTCCTTCTCTCTCTCTCTGTCTCACTCGTTTCCTTCATTTTTTAAGTTGCTATGATCCAGAATAAAAATATATGGCAGTGTTTCCCACTTAAAAAAAATAACAGAGAAGGGAGATTCTGAATATGTGTGTTTCCACTGACATAAACATCCAAATTAGCAGAAATATATATGATTTGAAAAATGCTTCTAAACAGTTATCTATTCTATAAAACTCAAAACTTCAGACAAGATTGGCAAGGTCAGAGTAGACTCATGAAGATAGAACTGAGAAATTGAAAACTGAAAATAAAGTGGAAAGATCTTGCCTTGTATTTAATCTTTCCTTGTCTTCAGCCAAGAAGTGGGTACCATTCCCAAATCAAAGAGTTTGCACCCTAACAGAACTTCTGTCATCATGTGTGTTTTTCTGTTAAATCTACTTTTCTTTTGCTGGAAGACCCAATTCTCCTACCCACAGGTCCGACCAGAAAATGAGAATTTTACTGAGCACGTGCATTCTCTCAGGACAAGATTGTTAGGCATTTGAAATGATAATGTGACTTGATAAATGATTGACATCCACTCCTTAGTCATTTTTTTCCTGTACAATATATGGTTTAATTATACACTTTCATGAAAACATGGTCTCTGAAAGTGTTTTAGGAATGTGCTTAAAACAGTGCCCTGTACCAGTGTTTTAGTGAATTATAGCTAGACTGTAAACATTCCTAGTTTATATGTTATGTTTTATATAATACAAAATTTGAATCATTGCAACACCTCAAGTTCTCTACATTTCTATTGTGTGGTTTTCACAACTTTTAGGCTCTTTTCCAATTTTTTGATTTAGCAGATGTTTATTATATCAACTTCAATAGGAAAAAAATTTAACTATTGCAAAACAGAAATTTCAGCATATGAAAAGTTGATTCATGAGGCATTTGATTTCTCTTTCTTGTTCACATCTTTGACGACTCAGAAATATTTGTAATGCTCACAAAATAAAGCCCGCGTTTAAGTCTGAGATGTGTCTTTGAACAAACGTTGGGCCAAACGCTTAGCACCTCTGGGCTCCCATTTCTTTCCCTGCATATTAGGTCTTAAGTCCCTCCCACCTTCAAGGATGTGCTGGGAGGAAGAAATGACTCAAAGGGTAGAAAGGACTCAGCCTTATGCCTTAAGCATAGTTAGTTTTTAATACATGTTAACTTCAAAATAATGACATTTTAACATGGCAATTTTTTTCCCAATTAACTCTTATACTATTTTTAAGAGCCGAGACATGAATTTTCTGGCCGGTACCTATGAACTAATGCCTTCTTATTCTTCTTTCAATCAGCAGAGTCTCTCCTCCTTTATTACTTTACCTGCTGCTGAGATCCTATCCCCTATTGCCTATTTGACCATTTTTGTGGATACGAGTCATTTCCTACCTGCTCCAATAAAGTCTTTCCAACAGGCTAAAAAAAACAAACAAGCTCCCCCAAAAGTAACTCTTACATGTTCATTGTTCTAATTAGTCAGACGGCTGTAATTTAGTTGTGCTTATATTTGTTTCAGAGTGTGCATGTGTGTATGATATGTGTCTGTGCAGGGTTTTTTGTTTTTTGTCTAGCTTCTTTTTTTAATCTAGAAGAGCATGACCTGTAGACCATTTGCAAAAATGCCATTGTAGAATCTAAACCTAATCTTGGGTGGTCAGCCAATCTACTGGAGTAGCCTTGGAAACGAAAGGAGCAGCCGGATAACCCTTTTTGAACTTTAAGAATACATATTTGCACATGTTTCCATCCTTACATATTACAGTTGTAAAATCAGGACCCATACTTAAAGGAGAACAATAAATATGTTTATTAACTCTAGGGCCCCAGAGCCCCCTATATAGTTTTACTATGAAGGAAATTTTAGGAAGTTTCTTTTGCTTGTAAGAAATAAGAAGAACCATTCAAGTTATTACAGGCATTGAGGGAAAGCGTTTATTTGGATCCTTTTGTTCAGAAGCCAATGAAAGCCAAACAAAGGAAGAATGGGAGCTCTAGGAACCAGGAGCAACAGGATCTTCGGTCTCCTGAGTCCCCACTCATGTGACTCAGCTGTCCTCGGTATGTCTACTCCTTTTTTTGGTCATGAGGACTGGCTCAAAATTTGCCACACCTCCCTCATCTACATTGCACCATCAAAATTTTTGCCATGTCAGACCACTCTTAGACTATTGGCCACTTAGCGCCTTTCTAAAATCAACACAATTTTTGTAGTTGTTGTTTTCCCCTTAACAAAATGATTTTAAAAGGAAACTGTATGTTAATCATAAGTGGGGAAATGCTGTGGCTTATTACTGCAAGACAGGACACATGAGCACAATGATGTCCTCGGCCCAGGGCTCACTTCCCTTCTCATCCTGATGGAGCAGAGGAAATTGACAAAGTTCTTTGTCTCCTTTCCCCCAGCTATGGATTCCAACCTTGGCTTTGTATTAGAATCACCTAGGTAGTTAAAAAAAAAAAATCAAGACCACTTATGCCTGAAAGCCACCCTAGGGATTAGCTGTTTTGTAGTGGGGTTTGCACATCTGTATTTTCAAAGCCATCCCCTCCACTCAGGTGATTCCACTGGGCAGCTGAGGCTGAGAAAAAGTGCCTGAGAGATACCCTCCCCCCATTACTTCTACTTTTAATAAACTGCAGAGATAAGTCAAGACTGCAGGCCATAAATAAGATCAAGGAAGACCACATATGCCCTGCCATGGAACAATCCACCGAGTCATCTAACTTGGAGTCAAATGGTGTGTCTCTCAGTTTTAGAAACTCTGGATGCTTTACTTGCTCCAACTATTCTGCTCATTGTTTTTCTATCTCATCCCGTGTTTCTTCCTAGTTTCTGCTTCTTCAACTTGTAAAACAACCATAGTTCCAACTTGTCTCATGAATGTTTGCTATGCATCTTTGATGTCGATTCCCTGAGCTCTGGAATCCCATTATTCCTGGATTTTCTGGTGTAAAATGTTGAAGGGTAGGGAGTGGATTGGCACACGTCATCTTGCAGAATGGTCTGGTGACATTCCCTCAAGTAATTTTCCCTGCCCTCCAAACAAGGGTTGGAGGCTGTAAATCTACATAATGTTCTGTACAATGTTCTGTAGTTAGCAAATACTTAATAAAAGCTACTGACTGACAAATGACCGGTAGAAGAGAGGCAAAACATTGAAAGTTGGATTCATCAATTTTGTTAATGGATAGCAGCCTGGGCAACAGTTTTGATAACGAAGTCAGGACTAATGGTTCCAATGAGGTTTTAATATTAACTAAGTTTTCCTTCATCTTAACTGCCAGTGTATTTGATTAATCCACACTAGTATCTCCTCCCACCCAATGAGAATAGTAATGTGTGTTTATACCACATGGTGGTAGAACAAAAATGGGGCTTCCAAATGTGGACTGTAAGCTATTTATCATCCTCTCCAATCCCATTTGCATTTCAGAATTCCAAGTGCAGTAAAAATAATCTTTTAATTAAATCTACCTTCTCCCCAGTGCCTGTAACATAAGTGGAACCTAATAGGTGTTTGATAAATGCATCTCAGAGAATTTTTGTTTCTTAGCTCTCTGGAGTTTCTTTCTTAACCACACCTAAGCCAAACACTACACCCAACTAGGTGAACTGGCATTATTGATGGAGATAGAGAGTGTCAGTGTTTGCCAGAAGTTGATCTTTGTCTCGGGTGGGTTAATCACAGCTGAGGTCAAGATGAATAAATCTATGTTCCAGAATGTCCCGGTTACAGTTCAAAACGGAAAGAAAACAAAGGAAGCTAAAGGGGAGAAAGAGGAAGGAAGTGAAAGGCTTTCCAAAAGAAAATACAGATGTTCTAAGTGTCGCATTGTCGTAATTTTGGTTTGTAAAAAGTCCAGTTGGACTTGGTGATGTTTGGTCTTAATCAACAACATGCACTCTTGTGTCAACTCCGTGATGTAAAAGAAAAGATACCATCTAGGGATCAATCTTTTCAAAAAACCATATTTACATGCAAAACGGAATAGGTACTTTTGATACTTTTGTACATGTATGCATATATTGTATAGACATGTATACATATGAATATATTAAGCATTATATATATATATATATATATATCCAAACACAGTTGCTGTAACTTTTGCTCTTTTCTACAGAAAAAGGAATATTTTCTTTTGAAATTTTCCATGCTATTAAGCTTCAAAATAAACTAGGACCATGAATAGCTATATTTTTACAAAAGTAACTAGGTAAAAACAGTTTAAATAGCTAGATGCTTACAAATGTACTTAGGATATGTTTATAATATAGAGGATTCATTTCCAGTGATATTTCACTGAAACAGTTGCTTACATCATTGGAAATGGGGAAACTGGAAACTGTTGCCACTTGGGTCAGTGCATTCCCATCTGACTCCCCAGATGCATATGCACACGTTAACCCTTCCAGGGCCTGCTCAGACTCATTGTCCATTGATTTCAATTGAATGAAGGTGGAAAAGTGACTTGTCATAAAGCTTCTAGTCTGGGTGTCTAGATAGAATGGTGATAAGCATCACATAAACACAGAAGGGTTGGAATTCAAGTTACCTTTATCTACGCCTCCTTTCATGTACAGTATGTGTCATAGACAGACACCAGTGTCTCATTACATGACCACCCACAGAACATTACCCAATGTGACATTCTTCAGGGGAAATTAACAGAAGCGGTTTACCACATCAGTCTCTTCCAAGAATACTGATTCAATAATACTACTTAAAAAGTGACCAGATGCCCAGGGAAACATCTCTCTTCTGCTGTTTTGGCTGAAGGGCATAATAAATGTCTCACATTCTAAAACTTCATAAAGCAGAAGGAAACACACCCACCCACAAATACACCCATGGACACACACATATATATGGATGTCAGTTTATAATCCAACTGGCAATTTCATTTCCCCAGGATTTTTTTCGTTGCAGGCATATATCTACTCCTCCTGTATATCTTCAGAGTTTCCCACTGATTATGGTACAAAATGATAGTAAATTCATAAGAGAACTTTTTCTCTCTTAAAAGCCTTAAAATAATTCATGAAACTCAACAGAATTCAAATGAAGATGATTATTACCAAAGAAGTCCCAGACTAGTATTAGGAATCTTCAATATCTAAATTCGTATTAGGAATCTCAGTATTGAGAATCTTAGATGTCTAAATCTTCATTAATCTGTAATTTCCTGAAGAGTTACCACATATGATAACTATCTTTGTGCATATTTCATAATAGCTGTTCTTTCTTTCTTTTTTAATGAGAACCTGGCATAGATTTTAATGTATCTTACTTTGTTCTAAAGAAGCAGAACTAATTTGAGGGTTGACATATTTGGTACAGTTAATTGGAATATCCATGGCAGACATGAAAGTCCCCCTTCAATCTCATTTTGTTTTGATATAAATAGTAGATTTTATTGTGACCTGAGAAGGAAACTGCATACATTTTTTTCCCCAAAAGTAGGTACAGAATTTGGTAATTAGGGAGGATTTGATAAAGATAAAAGGATAGGGAATAATAGAGATAGTTCTGTAAAGAGGGTGAGGCCTGGTAAAAAAGGAGGAAGAGGATTGGGTGCAAAGTCACCGTTTATTGGAATGAATTACAAGCAGTTTGTGAATATTTTTGAGAGAAAGATTGTGTGTGTTGTGTGTTGGTTGGTTTGTTGGTTTTTTGTTTTTGTTTTGTGCGTGTGTATGTGCTAGAAAACATCACTGATTATGGGGCTCCAAGCTTGCCAGATCCCGGAGATACTCAGCTGTGGCTACGCGTAAGAATTGCATAGCAAACTGAACTACTCAGCTACTTTGAGTCCAGTTACCTTTATACCAACCATAAAGAAGTCCATTTGGTTGGATGGAGTCAATGTGCATTCTCCTTTCCAAATAAGCCTATATTTATGGTCTGACCTTTGTATCTATCACTTGTGTGCATTACCAAATAGGAACTATAAAGACAATTTTATTCTCCTCTCAGCTTGCAACTGTTACCAGTTGCCTAAAAATAATTCGTGATTTCATGAAGACTTTCTCTAGTTCGTCAAAATTGAAAATTTCTCAAGCTTTTTATTTCTTTTTAATCTTAAAACTAACTACTTTGGGGGTAGGAGTATGCTAGCAAGAAACTATTTTGGCTGTTTGTTCAGAGTTCTCTTCATGTGAGTTAAGTAATCCTTAGAAGAACAGGAGGTGCTGATAGAATAATTGTGTTTATTCTTCCCACTTCATGATTTCTCTCTTATAAACATTGTTTTGCATTATTGGGCTCCACGTTCCTTTTTCTCATCTGATGTTTTACAAATATTTTTCTAATTGCCTGAGACAGTGTGGTCCAATAAAGTTAAATTGACTTTGGGTTGAACTTGTTTGTCTGATCTCTTGCCAGAGGTTATAGTCACCCACTTGAACTGACTTTCACTCTGTTTCTTGGTCTCTGTCTCTTTTTCTCTCCCTTTTATGTTCTTTTGCACTCATTATGCCCCCCCTTCTCCCTCTCTCTCTCTCTCTACCCCCCTGTAATGTACAACCCCCAAATTAATTCTCAAGATTTCCATAAACAGAAATGATCTCCAAAAGTTCATGTATCCACTATCTTTCTATCTATCATCTATGATCTCTCCTTCCATCTTTCACATAAATACTTTAGCCATCTAAATCAACAGATCAGAATTTCAACCAAGTCACCGGAGGAGATGCATTAAATGCTTAGAAAACAAGAGTGCTTGGAATAACCCGGTTGTTTGACGTCTGGAAACACTTTACAAACAAGCTCCAGGAAAATAACAAAGCAAAATAGTGCTGGTCTACCACAATGGAACAGATATGGTGTGTGATCAGTTAGCCACAACCCGCAAATAAACACAGACAGGCAATCCAGCAAGCACAAACAGAAACCACATTATTGTCCATCACAGACTGAAGGGTTTAGAGTAAACTTAAAGCCTCATATGTGTGACTTCTAGACTCTAAAAAGAAGGTTAAAAGCTTCAAGGACTCTTCTTGGTTTTGTATAGTAAGCTCCCGAGTTTCCCTTTAACCCCAAAGATCAACATTTATTTTAACATCTACCCACTTTGACCAAAGCCTAAGACTTGGGAGTCCTCATTATTGTAGCTCTCTCTGACTACTTTAGAATAGTGTTGCATAGCATTGCAGACTTGGGCCTCCTGCGGAGTAGTGATAGTTTCTTTGTCATATTTTAAGTAATTAGACCTAGGACTAGTCTGCCAAAATGGCATCAAGACACATGAACCTTTTCCATGTGTTCAACTCATTTTTATATGAAGTTGAAATGAGTATCTCTGGACTAGAGACCCCCTTCTTCCAAGATTAATGATCGTTCTCTGCTTTGGGAGGAATTTAAATTAACTTTTTAAAAAGTGTACCTATTGGATCTATCATAACTTTCTTTTGCTCAATCTCGAAAGACAGAGGTTCATCATTTCTGCATCATATCCAACTAGGAAGGTGAGTTGCTGGATTTCTTTTTCCTGTCTCTAATTATACATTCATTTTCACCTGAACCTATTTGCAAATACCATAATTAGGAACAAAGAATTGTTTTTGTTTTGCCTAAATTTAAGGTAACAATAGTATACTCGTTGTCCCAAAGTGTCATCTTCCCTTTTTAAACCCTTAGTCCCTTCGATTTCTTCTAGGCAGCCTTCCTGGTTACAACATTTTTGTTCCCTTTTTCATGGCCTGCGGGGGCGGGGACCAGATTTCTAAATTAGGTTATTGGAGGTTAGATTAATATTATATTAGACATTAAACAAAAAGAAAACAAATATATTTTGTTTCTTATTTTAAGATGAGGTCAGACTTTTGATTAGGGTAGAAAAGAGGATACAAGGCAACCCATTTCTCTAATTAAAGTTAGTGAAAACTGGCCACCAACTTTTACTTCTCTAAATGATTCTCCTTCAGAAAATGAAGGAAAGAAAATGAAAACTATGGTATGGTCTGAAGGCCAAAAGTAATTCTTTTATTGGAGAATAAACTCTAGATAAACTACCTTCTGACCACACTTACTGGTATTCTGGTAAGAAATGGCACTGTTCCATTCCTCTTATCCCCACAAATTTAACAGAATGTATCAAAAGAATTCAGTTGGAACCAACCTCATGCCCATTCTAACAAAAAAAGAAGACATTAACCTGTTCTGTCTCATTGTGTCAGATATGGAATTTTAAAAAAGGTTTAAATAGAGTATATGATATGATTACATATAGGCATATAACATGTAACATAATTACCTTATAAGAATAGTTATGTATGATATATATGTTTTAGATTATGATATTCAATTTATCTTAATGCATCTGTGTCAATTTTGCATTGACATAGGTGTATTAAAATAGTTTGAAAATGGATTTGGAAATTTGAGACTTGTTAGGTTTGGATTGGAGGTGTCCCCCCAAGATTCCCGTGTTAATGCAGGAATGTTCAGTGGTGAAATGACTGGACTATGAGAGTTGTAACCAAATCAATCCATCCTACTTTGAAGGGACTGACATGGGGGTAACTGTGGGTAGGTAGGGTGTGACTGGGGATGGGCCATGGACAGGTTCAACTGCCCTGTGACCCCTTGCACGCTCTCTCTCTGTCTCTCTCTGCTTCCTGGCTGTGATAAATGGAGCAGTGCTCCTCCACCACACCTTCCGCCATGATGGGCTCTTTCACCTTGGGCCCAGAGCAATGGCATTGGTGGTCTATGGACTGAGATCTCTGAACCATGAGCCTGCAATAAACGTTTCCTCCTCTAAGTTGTTCATGTCAGGTATTTTAGTGACAGCAGTGAAAGGCTGGCTAACATAGGTCTTAATGGATTAAAAGTCAGTGTAGTTCCTGGTTGATGCCACCAGTCTACAGAGAGAGGAGGAAGAGCCTGACACTCCTCAATCCAATTATAAGAAATCATAAAGTCTGTAGGGAAGGGCCAGAATTCAACAGAGAAGAAACAGATTATTTCTTTAATATATTGCTGACTAAAATAAGTAATGCTTGTGTTTAAAAGATATGATTATTAAATAAATTTCAGTAAGGACCCAGGAGGTCCACAATTTTCATTGTTGGGAAGATCGAAGCAGAAATGGGCTCCCATGTGCACATTAGCTTATGAGCTGGAGCCAACACCCACCCCTATTCTTCTTCCTTTTTACACAACTTTAAAAGAGGATAAAAGTCAATATCAGCCTTTATCCTGCTTATATGTGATAAGCTACCATGCTCTAGAAGACTTTCACCAAGGAATGAGAGAAAGAGGAGGGGATGGAGGTGTGGTTGGGTTGTAAATTAAAGAGCCTGGAAGAAGGAATTCTTGAGAACTGGGCTTAAACCTTAAGTCCAGAAAACCAAGGTCCACCTTTCTTCAGGAAGTTTGCATCATAAAATGACTATTATTTTGTTAAAAGACTAATATTTATTTATTTTGTTATTATTTCTTCATTCTACAAATATTAATTGAGGAGTTGCCTCCCTTCTAAGTGCTACGAACAACATTATGTCCTTGCACATATGGGCAATTTTTTTTCCTTCAAAATACAGTGAAAGCAAATGAAAATTTTATGCACACAGATGTAAGATTTCAAATTAAAATACATTTTATAAATGATTATTACTTAATTGGGACCATTAAAAGGTTACAGGAGAGTGTTGGAAGATGAAGGCAGATATAGCAAGTTAGCTCACACAGCATCTATTACAACAGTCTTCTCCTTACCTTCTAGATGCAGAGATAATTTTTTAAAATATTTTTAAGATCCCCTTGAAGGTGATGCAGTTTCCACCAATCATGTGTCCTTATGAAAGACTTGAATTCAAACACAGCTTAAGTAGGAGGCAGTGGCCATGAGACACACATTTTGCTACCAAGAATCTAGTAAGTACAGAGGGCCTCTTGAGCTAATAGCTATGCCAGGTACACTCCTGGAGGTGCTAGTACAGCCTTCACTTTCTGGTCCCTGGATATGTGGATAAGATGTGATTCTGAAGCCACAGTCCTCAGAGTGCCTCCTAGTATCCCAAATGTGGCAAAAAAAAATTAGCAATTCTTGTGGTACATGTTTTTATAATCATTTTGGAGGCTGTGATGGTTAATCTGGACTGTCAACTCCATTGGAATAAGAGATGCCTAGGATTAAGAGGTCAGTGTCAATGAGGGTGTTTCCACTGATGATTGGCAGTCAGTAAACTCAAACAGAGAGACCTGTCATGAATGTGGGCAGCACAGTCCAATAGTTAGGGGCCTGGATAGAACAAATGGTGAAGAAGAAGGATGCTGAGGCACACGCAAGCCCAGTTCTTCTTGGACAGGTGCTTCAATTACTGCTGCTGTCAGCTGAGGACCTCAGACTCCAGCTCTTTTGCTTTTCCAAAGGGGACTCTGACCAGCACTTCTCCAGAGTTTCTAAGCCTTCAGTGTTGGACTTGGGCTGCATCATTGGTGTCTCTTGTTCTTAGGCTCCAGCTTCTTGGACTGAGCAGTTACTCATTCCTCTGGCTCTCCAGCCTAGAGATGGCCTTATGGGACGATCCAGATTCTGATTATGTAAGCCAATCTAATAAATCCCCTTTTATAATCATACATTGACATATCTGTTGGTTCTGTTCGTCTACAGAACACTGGCTAATACAGAGGTCTAACATAGAACCTCCTATCCTGGTGTTATTGTTTGGATATGAGGTGTCCCTCAAAAACAAATTGTATTAGGAAATGCAGCAGTGTTCAGAGGTGGAGTAATTAGATTGTGAGAGCTGGAACCTCCTTAGTGGATTAATTCATTGATGGATTAGTAATTTGAATGAACTACTGAGCAGTAACAGTAGGCAGGTGGGGCATGGCTAGAGGGAGTAGGTCACTGGGAATGTAAACTTGGACTATCTCTCTCTCTCCCTTCCTTTCTCTCTCTCTCTATCTCTCTCCCTTCCTCCCCCCCCCTCTCCTTCCTGGCTGCCAGAAGCTGAACAGCTTTTCTCTGTCATGCCCTTTTGTCACAACGATCTGTCCATCTCAAGCCCAGCACAATGGAGTTGGCTGAGCACGCACTGAACCTCAGAAACTGTGAGCCCAAGATAAACTTTTTCTCCTCTCACTTGTTCTTATCAGGTATTTTGGTCTCAGTGATGCAAAGCTTACTAATACATCTGGCCATTTTAATAATTCGGTCAGTACCTAATGGCTTTCGTTTTAATATAGCAAGAACAATTTTTTATTCTTATAATTAAATTCTGACTATACCAAGAAATTTCTTGAGCTGTGTGGTCAAGAATCATCTCCTGGAGGATAATTTGAACTGAGAGCTCAAGAGTTAGGAAGAACCTACCCTAGAAGAGCCTACCCTAGAGGAGTGTGTTCAGGTAGGAGGATTAGCGAATGAGAACATTTTATGGCTAAAAGACCTTGAATGTTGGGAACCAAAAAAAGGAGAATTGTAATCAAGTTGTTTAAGATGAAAGAATGCATAAAGAAAATGTGGCGTAGATAGACAATAGAGTTTTACTCAGTCATAAAAAAGAACGAGATTATGGCATTTGCTGCCAATGGATGGAATGGAAGAACATCACACTAAGTGAAATAAGCCAGACTCAGAAAGTCAGGGTTGAATGTTCTCTCTCATTTATGGAAGCTAGACCTAAATAAGAGGAAAAAGAAGGAGGAGTGGGAGGAGAAAAGGAATGAAGAGGAGGGGGAGGAATAGAAGAAAAGTGGGAGTGGAAATCCTGAGAAAATAGAAGAGAGATCAGTGGAGAAGGGAATTGAGAGGGAGGGAACAGAAACAGGAAAATGGAAGAACAGTGGAATGAATCTGCTCAAGCTTTGTTATGAATAAACCACAGTGAATTTCATCTTTATGATTTTTAAAAAGTATATAAGTAGAAGAAAGATCAGTAGGGTGGAGGAATGAGAACTGAGAGAGGGAAAGGGGAAGTACTGGAGAGTGAACTGGAGCAAATTATATTCAGTGCTGGTATAATTATGTCAAAATGGATTAGGGTCACCTGTAATGAAGTAATAATAAAATAATAAAAAGAAAAAGAAAAAGATTGATAGGGAACAAATCATGACAAAGAATTTTAATATCACAACATGTGGCAGGAAGATTTCAGATGATATTGTGCCGTGAAGTGCTATGATCAGACAGATGTTTTAAAAAGATCCCACTGGCTAATATATGGAGAATGGGTTGGACAGGGAGAAATAGAAAGATCCCCCTAAAAGCTACTTTGGGAATTTACACAAGAGGAGATGCTATTTATAGAGAATTAGAGTAGACCAAAAAGTTCAGGATGGTAAAGAGGACCTACTTAGGATGTACTTCAAAGTGACGATTGCTGGTAGATTGAGCAACTGGGTGGAATCAGGGGGAAGAATACAGAATAAGGATCAGATTTGGGTGGGAGAATAAAGAGTTCAATTTGGCATGTGTTAAGTTTGATACAGAAACTATATCAGTTATCTTTCATTTTGTTACCAGCTACTCCAAAATAGTGTCTTGAAACCACTATTTTTGTTATTTCTTCCAATTCTGCAGGCTGGCTGGATTATTCTTCGACCAGTCTCCCTGGACCTCACTCATATTACTGTTTTTGGCTGAAGGATCTAAGACCTGGAAGACCTAAGATGAGTTCATTTATGTCTTTGCAGTTGGACTTGCTGTTGGCTGGGCTACCTCAATTGTCCTCTCGGCCTATCATCCTCCAATAGGCTGGAATGTCTTCTCATCTAGTAGAGTGAAGGCTCATGAGTTCAGGGACACTATCTCATTCAAAGAAGAATTTAGGATGGAGTGTGGTACATAGACTGGTTTCTTATGTGAAAGTTTGTCAGGCTAGCAGTCTGAGAAAATAAATCTGAGGCTGCAAGTCCTCCAGGGACCATCACTTGGGTCTTGCACTTTTACCATATTCTGTTGGTCAATAAAAGTCATACCAGATCAGATTCAAGGGAAAGAGAAATAGAATCTAATTCTCATTGAGAAGAGTTACAAATCCAAAGATGATGAGAAAAATTGTTGCTTCTGTCTTTAGAAGAAATCTGCTAGAGACATCCTGGTAAAAATATCATGGGGACAATTAGATATGATTCTAAATCTAAAATGAGGCATTTCAATCTACTTATGTGACTTATTGCTAAGTAATTAATTATTTAAGGACAGAATACACATTCAATTATTGATCCCTTATATTAGATGTTAGTGCTTGCAGACTACCTTTCCTCCTTCTAAGTCTGCCGATTTTTCAAAATTATATAGGAAAGTCAGATGATAGAAGTATCATCTGACTTTTGTCGGATCATTTGTATCTATTGCCTATTACTCTAGAAGATTTTTTTTCTAAAACTTAACAGCCTAAATCAATAAACATTTATTTTCTCAGAGTTTTGATGGGTCAGTAATTTGGATGGCTCTCTGTTACAGTCTTTCATGAGGCTGTAATCAAATATTTGACCAGGGCTACAGTCATCTGGAGACTTGACTAGGGCTAAGGATACATTTTTAAGATGATTTATTCCAGCTGAGCATGGTGACACATGCCTGTAATTCCAGCAACTCAGGAGACGGAAGCAGGAAGGCAAGTTCAAGTCCAGCCTGGGCAATTTAGCGACATCCTGTCTCAAAATAAAAAACAAAAAGGCTGGGATGTAGCTCAGTGATAGAATGCCTCTGCATTCAATCCACAGTACTGCAAAATGGAAAAAAAAAAAAAAAAGACATTCACATGGTAGAAATTCTTAGTCTTTGCCACATGGAGAGCTTTTTCACAGCATGAATTCTTTTCACATGTCAACTGACTTGCCCCAGAGACAGAGCAGGAAGGAGGACAGTGTTTTTGTTAATAACCAAGTCCAACATGGCGTACTGTAACTCTCACCATATTGTTTATTAGAAGCAAGTCACGGTCAAGGAGTGAGGAACTAAGATTTTCCTCTTAAAATGGGGAATTTGAAAAAAACTTGAAGAAGTTTGAAAGTCACCAAAACCATAGATGTAGATGTGTAGATTTCATTGGGACAAAAAAAAAAAAATCCTTTTTAGTCACTAATGTGTTAGACTCAGTGCAACACAAGGGAAAATCCAAACTAACTGGAAATTTTGTTTCTCCCATTTTGTGTGCAGAGATATCTCACTTGCTAGAGAGAACAAGATATTTATATTTTGGAGACTGAAGTGTTATGCTAGTAGAAGAAGAGACAGAGAGGCAGGAACAGTGGGTGGTAGAGCTGGCCAGGGGAGCATCTCCCTATTATCTCTGAAAGCCCCTATTTGTCACTCCAAATAAACACACAATAAAAATATTATTCCTGCTCTGAAAAAGTAACTTCAAGACACATTCCTTAAGTGTCCCTCCCTCTCCCATTTTCTTATCAGACTTCTAAGCCCCTTCAGTGCAGCATTCCAGAGCTGCCTGAGGGTTGGGGGAAGGGGGAAGGGGGTGTGCTCTATGCTCTTCCCTGGCTTCAGCAGGGCAGGGGGTCTTTGGCTCCCTGGAGGACTCTGAGACTGAGTCACAGTCAGTGACTAGCTTCATTGGAGACACCTACTTATTATAGACGTTGGAGATGGTACCAAAGAAAGACAAGAGCAAGCCTTGGATGGCACTGTGAGCTACCAAGAATACCCTAAATATTTAACCTCTACTCTTCATTTACACCCAGTCTGAGGCAGGGTGCTGAAGGGACAAAAACTTCTGTCCTCAAAAAACTTCTGGCACAGAACAGGAAGCCAGAAGGTGTAAACAGGAAGTGCACTGCATGGTGTAGACCTGTGACAGATGCCTCTGCAGTGAAAGGATGTGGAGGCAGGGATCCCCCAAAATCTCTCGGAGGAGATTATATTAGAGTTTTCCTTGAACAATAAAAGAAAAGGGCATCCAGGCAGGAGATCCATCAGGATGGAAGAGAAAAGGAATTAATATGAAAGGAATGAACATTAAATACAATTGGAATTAACTTCAGATGGTATGGGAGGTATCACCAACTTTGGAATCAGATAGTATTGGGTTTCAGGTTTCAGTATTGGCTACATTAGAATTCAGCTGGAAGGAAGGAGGGATATTCATTAGATGCTTTTTGATAAAGATTAATTTCATGTATCCCAATGGCCTTTTGAGATCAGTCCATCAAAATGAAAGGAATGTGCATCCAAGTGTTTGTCTTTGAGGTGCTTATTCGGGATTACTTTTTAAAAAAAGAAAGGTCTGAATCCATTATGTGGATCCATGTCCTGAATTCATAGATAGTTTTCATATTTTAGGATGTGTGCACCTGATTTAAATAAACTAAATACCTTGACTGAAATTCTTATTCCTCATTAATGACTAGGATGGCACTTAAGTATATGGACTAGGAAATATACATTCTACTTATGGTTAGTAACAACAGATGTACTGTGAGCCCAAATCCATGAAAACACAGAACATGAAGAAAAAATGGGTGAATGACTTTAAGACATGTAGGGCATGTTCCTGATTGAATTTCCCTAAGAAAAATATTCAAAGCCACCATCATTCCCATAAAAGAAAAAAAAATGAATAACATTAAATAATTTCTGCCTTCTTAAAAATATGTAATTCAATAAAAGAGCATTATAGAAGATTTACCATAATCTTTTTCTTTTTATCAAATTATTTTTATTATTGAATTAGAATAATTTCTTTAAAATGTCTTTAGGTTATAAAGATGAAAATTTGAAATAAGGTCCTGTCTTTCTTGTAATCATCTTCCTTCTGATTGACGTTATATTTTATGTTTTGTTTTGTTTTTCATAAATAATCACGTCCCATAAAGTTAAGGACAAGCAGATGTGAATGGTGAGAACATGAGGTTAAGAGAATAATTTTGTAAACGGGCCCCTGTGCTGACCCCACGCATGCTTTCTTTTCCAAGAAGCAATTTACCTGCAACTTTCCTGGCCTCAGTGGACAAGATAGGTCACATTCCTCAGCAAACTTCCTGTTCACTGCAGGAGAAATGCAGGCCCAAGACAATGTTGGTAAGAGGAACCCTAGTTACCCTAAAGGAGGAGACTTTTGTGATCAGATCCTGAAACTCTGGGAGATAAGGATAGTTCCCCCAAACCATAAAATCTATAAGAATGTATGGTTAAGAATCCAATTAGAACTGGTCAGCATGGGCCAAGGTGACCTAGAGTTGCCTTGACAATGGGGACTTAAAGTCTGATGTCACCCTGCTGTTAGTCAAAAGTCAAGAGGTGCTTGTTTTATACATTTTGAAGCTATTATTACATAAAGATTCATTATTTTTAGTGGATTGTTATTGTTTTACAACTTTTGGAAATCGATTGCCTTTGTCTCATAATGCTTTTCTTATTGAATTCTATTTTGCCTGCTATTAAATATTTCCAAACCTGAAAAAAAAAAATGTCAAGAGGTAGACCTGGGCAAGACTCTCTGGAAACTTCTTTGGGATCCCTAGAGATCCCAGAAAATATGGGTGAATTATTTTAAGATATTCCTGTTACTCTGAGCCACATGTCTGACATCTTTCTGACTTGATTGCAAGAATCAGGATTTGAAGAGGGGGTCTTTGTAGTGCCTCAGTTTCTTGGAAGGCCACAGTTCCATAATAATGTCCCTTAGTTCAGGGGACAGTAAATGATGACCAATGGAAAAATGCAACTCAAGGTAGCCATGAGCTACCAAAACAGTTGGAAAAAAAAAGTGAAAGAATAATATTTTGTGACACAGGGAAAATTATATAAAATTTAAATATGAGTTCATGAATACAGTTTTATTTGGAGCACAATCGTTCTGATTTATTTACATACTGTTTCTGACTGCTTTGGTTCTGTTACAGCAGATTTAAGTTGTTAAAATAGAGACGATACAATCCTCAAAGCCTAAAATTCTTATTAACTGGTCCTTTGCAGATTTGCTGGCCCTAGCCTTAGGTAATAGGTTGAAACGCATTTCCACTGTATTGCATTGTGCAGCTCTTATTCTTAATATTATTTTTCTCTATTCAAGTTAAGGATTCAGAGTGTTGGCCTTCTTTCCCACTTTAAAGAACAGAGAACCGAAAACATAGAAACAAAATTTCTTAGATCAATATTTCAACTTACGTTTTACTATCTGTTGGCCATTATCCACCAGGGTTGAATCAAACGGTTCTCATTGGGGCCTCTGGGTAATATTTTCCCTGATTTTAACAGGAGGTCTGGAAATGTGTGCCTGTACTGAATGCCATGGGGGCACTCCTCAGCCCATGAGAATATCAATATAGAGGGTTGCAGTGTTTTTTACACCTTTGTAGTCTCAAATCTTGGAGGGCAATACATGAGGTATAATATTAATTGTTTCTCGGCATCACTGGCCCCATAGAAAGCTGCTTGCATTTACACATCTGTGTCTGCAACAAGAAAGAGTAATTGTTCCACTCTCTATTGCTGTTTATGAATCAAAAGAACAAAAAGGCAGCAGAATAAACAAAATGTCATGTTCATACAAATCTTGATTATGGTAAAATCATCTGGTTGGCATTGCCTGTGTACAACATCACCAACAAGATTGCCAGCTAGTCAGGGAAGCCTGCGCAGGACCCTTGTCTTGGTTCTTCAAAGCTTGGCAGAGCTTCGTGAGGGTGTACACAAATGCTAGACCTTCCCCAAACAAGCAAGATTTACTTTCTGAGAAAATATGGGTGAAAGATTAAGCTATGTAGAGAATGTTCCTGATTGCAATTATTAACCAACTGATGGTTAGGAATCTCCAAAGTCTTAGAAGGTTTCAGAATAACTATAGCACCCAGTATAAGGTATAGACAAAAAAAATCCTTACTCCACATCATAGAGCAGGGTCTCTCAATCTCAAGACTATTGACATTTGGAGCCAGATAATCCTTTGTTGTGGTGTTTTCTGTGTGCATTCTGAGATGCTTAGCAAGATCCCTGTAGTGCCAGCTCAGTTGAGACAACTAAAATGTCAATAGGCCCATGCCAAGTGTAGCATATGGGGCAATATCACCCCTTGCAAGAACCATGACTAAGAAAATGTGTTTAATTCCACAATGTATACAAAGAAGCCCTGAGGCGCATTAGGGCCTGAGAACAGAGTTAGATTAAAAAGACTCTAGATATGAAGTTTAGAACATAAAATAATTATCTGAAATAATGGTTCCTGGTTCCTTGCCTAGTCACAGTACCTGGCTCGGTACTGTCATCCTGGAGCAATGGTTCTCAAACTTAGGTGCCTCAGAGTCACCTGGAGGAGTGGTCACACACAGGCTGCTAAGCCCCACCTCTGCAGTTTCTCATTCAGGTATTCTGGGATCTAGCCCAAGACTGCATTTCTAACACGTCCCCAGAGATGCCAGAGATGCTGGGAAATCTTTGATGGACACTCTCTATACCAGTCCTTACCTGGTTTTGAAACTAACAAACAGTAGAGACACACTTCCAAATCTTCAGTGAGAGGAAAACATAAAGTTAGACTTCGGCTATTTTTTAAGTCACCAACTACTTCTCTTTCTCTCCTTCAAATCCTTCTAATTTGCATTGATTTTTGACCCATCTAATTGGAACAGAGAAACCCAAATGCACAACTTTTTTTGCCTTTTCTTTTTAAAAATAGCTTAAAAAATAGAAGAGATTGTAAAATACATTTTGGCTAAAAGGTGCTACCAATTTGATTTAAAAATCCTCAAATCTGACCTGGGAAAAAGAAGAGAAAATAATAATAAATTTGTGATAAAAGGAGCTAATTTGTCATAATAACTATAAAATTTCCAGTTTGGGAAACAACGTGTCCTTTGAAGTGACAGAGAATTTTGAGTGTGTTTTTATATCAGCATTTTTCAAACATTAGTTGATTGAGGCTTTATTGCATACAAAAATTTATTTTCTTTTGAAAACAATATCATTAGGCACATAATTTTTTGTTTAATAAAAAAAATTTTCTTCTGATCAACCACTTTTGAATTTCTAAGTTAACTGTTTTGCTTATATTGTCTAGAAAACACTGAATAAAATAATAAAATATCTATGGGTCAAACGAGTTGCTATGTCATAAGAAATCATGATAGAAGCCTGTTTGACTCATTTACACTGGAACCAAACTTTAGAGTACACAGAACAGAATGCAATAGAGCACCAGTTGGAAAGAAACATAAATGTGATATGCTAATCTGACTTTTCTTTCCAGAAGAAATAAACAAGGGTAACAGTGGGTAACACTTTAAACCAGTGGATTTACCAAGCATCAACTCAATGTTTGCCAAAGGCATTTGCAAGACCATGGTGAGCCTAAAATGGAAGGAACGCTAAAGAAATGACCATATTGCAGAAGAGGAGACATAACCCCTTCCCCTAAATATGAAAAGTGGCTTACACAGTTTTGGCAATAAGAGCAAAAAACCTGCAATTTCTGAAAACTGGGGATGTGTCCAAGGCAGCCGCCATGTTAAGGTGCTATAACCTGGTATCATTGAACCTTGGATTTTTAAAAAAAATCTGTGTGTCTTAAGAGGCTTCATTTAAAACATGTATGTGTCACCTGTGAGGAACAGAACTTGAAATCAAGCAGAGCGTGGAATAGAATAGTTGGCCAAGGAGAAGGAAAATAGAAAGCATGCTTTAGGGGCAAGGAATTGTAATAGAGTATGGGAGTAAGACAAAGTTTCTAGCAAGCAAACAACAGAGTTTGGGTCCTAAGCAACATAACTTTCTGGAAGGTAGAAGTCAAGAGAGTCCCAAAGAGGAGGATGATCAGATTCATTATCCAAAGTGGGACTCTGTGGAGTAAAGTGAATGCTGTTGATAACCTCCCAAAGGTGATAGCTACCAATTGGAAGGTCTTAGAAAAGCCTGGGGTATGTCCCTTTGTCTATTAAGTAAAGGAGAGCCCCGGATGTACTTCAGGTGATGATGAGAGTTAAAAACTAAAAAATAAATAAATAAAAAAAATTAAGGCAAACCTTGGTTCATCATATTGATTTTAGGTCTGGTGATTAAACCTTAAAAATTGTCTGGACCAGTTTTGAGTCCTTTGTTTTCCTTTTTAAAAATCAGTATTATTATTTTTCCATGTTATTAAAACTTCTTGGCTCACAGAATACCTCTAGATCAAACAATGTGTAGGAAACCAGTGTGCACAGGGTGAGCATGACCGTGATACCCACACAGAGTTCAGTAGGATGCGAGGCTCCACCTCTTCCCAGAGAGGTGATCCATCTCAACCCACATCCTCATCCTTAAGACTAGGGCAACTAGAGTTTCGAGATATTGTTAGGATTGAATTAGATGATGCAAAAAAGTGCTTGATACAGGGCTTGATATGCACTCAATAACTCTATCTAGAGGATCATTTAAACTTACGGAAGACACAAAAATCATTTCCAGATCTTTGTCCTGGTTTGCTCACTTATTCCATGGATATTTATTGTTTCCCCAATACCCCCTAGGTATTCTTCTAGGCAGGCATCAATTGTGAGAAAACAAAAGCATCTTGCCTTGAAGTGACAGAGATTCTAGAATAATGAGGAAGAGGAATATCCAATAAGCAAATAATCATACCTAAGTTTTCAAATGTTAAATGGACTACTGCTATATGGAATTCCTGCTGCAAAAGTTAGTTGCCTTGTATTAAGAAAAGGAAGATTTGTCTGAATCTTGGGAAATGAGATAGATAGATTTCTCAGTTCCAGAGAAAACATTTGTTAAAATGGTCATTTTAATTGAAGCTGCAGAACAGAATGGAAGAGTATCAGAGTCGTGGTCCACTTAACAGTGTATTAGCCTAAGAAAGAGGTTGGTTCCCTCCCCTATGACCATCCCCTGCCAAAATAAGGTGATGATTATACCACCAACCCTAGAGCCTACTTATGAGTAGCAGTTTGTTTGGGGTTCACTGGACAAAGAAGTTTATGTCTTCAATGTTTATTTATCTATTAGGTAGATGCTCAGATTAAACTCATCTTTCAGGTTCATGGTTAAAGCAAATTTCCTGGTTAGAAAACCATTACTTTATAGCTAATGGTATTTATTCAATTCAAATGTTGGAGTTTAAAGCAATATTTTTATTTATTAACTGCATTTCCTTGCTCTATGAAAGGTTTATGAATATTGCATGGACAACATACTTAAAGAATCTTCATATCTTAGACTTAGCATCCGGACAAGTTCTTATGATATAAAACAAGTTCTTATAATCATGAGATAATATAAATTTTCTTTTGCAATTCTTTTTAGTAAGCTTTCCTTAATTCTATAAATTCATGATGCTTAATATAAATGTACATCTAGGAACAGAGTATAGGAGGTTATTTTCTTCAATGTCATGCAAATTTCAGCTCTCTTGACATTTAAACACACAAATGAAAACATTTTGAGGTCAGTGTGGAGACTGTGGGGTATGGAAAACAAGATAAGGGGAGCAGAGGACACAGCAATACCCCACACAGAACTTCATGTCAGTCCATCAGCGTGACATATGCTGGCATCTATCCTGATAAGCATCTACTTTAGGTACTTTCCAACAGCAAACTAACGATAACAACAACAACAATAATAAATAACCAAGAAACTCAAAGCAATCAATATTTCCTTAAATGCTCAAGAAAATGTGTGACTTGGTGCTATTTCTCTTCACACTCTGCCTAATGAGGGTCCCCAAATGTCAACAAGAAAGCAAGATTTTGAGAAAAGAGTCATATTTTCTGTACTTCTTAGTTAGAACCCAGTTACTTAATGCAATAAGATTCCAATCATCATGAGACTTGAAAGTTTTGCAAATTATGCTTCTCACCTTAAAGAGCACTATAATAGAGTAGGGTTGATTAACTTCATACTGAGGCAGGATTGGATTTGAGCATTGATTATGAAGTAATGGTATTCTAACACAGAATTTGCTTAACCATGAGTGTGAACTATGAGATCCATTTGAACATCTACCTAAACATCAAAGACATAAATCTGCTCTTCTCTTCCAATGAACCCAGACCAAACTGCCACCTCACTAAGTATTTGACCCTGGGCAAGATACTTTGACCTTCCAACTCTGGAGCAGCTCAAAATGAAGAAAGACACCTGTCTCCTGAGCTTCCTGAAAGAAATTAAAGGAGATGATGTAAGAAGGAGTCTTCGAAATTACAAGCACTTACATATTAACAGTAATAAAATTAAAAGCAGTCTTTAGTTAAGTGCTACAAAATATATTTTTATCACAAAAAATGCCAGAGTATGATTTCTTTCTCTCTCTCTCTCTCTCTCTCTCTCTCTCTCTCTCTCTCTCTCTTTCACACACACACACACACACACACACACACACACACACACACACAAATGGCTACTGATTTTTCATTGAAGGCAAAAGACTACTTTTGCTTGTTTAACATTGTGTTCCCAGGGACTAATACTGTGTTCACAACATAGTATATGCTCAAAAATTATTATTGAAGAATTCATTAATAACAGCCCAAGATGAAAGTATTCTTGTTTTATAACTAGTCAGCATCTGTCCATGTGACAAACTATTGATCAAAGAACAAAACCCAATAATAATTAGAAAGATAATTTAGTAGTTGGAGATGCTATCATTTCCTTGAAGGAATATGTGATAATGTTTGGTAAATACTTAGGAATGGAGGAATGGGCTAATAAATACTTCATGGCTTTAAACCATTGTTATAGTGGGTATCATTCTGAGGTAGGTTAAAGGTGAATGAGCGTTTTCTGATGCCTTTCTATTTCCAAGTCAAATACTCACAAGGGTCATAGAGAAACAAAAAAATTTGCCTTTCCCATTTGGGTCATTGTGCTTATCCACAGTAACCAGCTCTTTGTGGTATTGTAATAAGTACACGGCCCTTCAGAACTGACCTGTGCACAGAGCTCTCAGTTCAACGACTGATGTGTCTGATCCTGCAGTGGAGATTATCACAGGTTGTGGACGGCAGGACTTGCTTTCACATTTAACCTCCATCTTGCTTCAACACGGAGGGCTCTAATTAACTTCAAAGGCCATTCCATGTGTAGAAAAACTCCGATGAAGTGGAACACAATCTCGCTGTATGTTTGAAGTTTGTAGGAATGTTAATGAGACGAGATCATGATTATCACTATGTAAAAATAGAAAGTCAATGTCAACCTCCAGTCATATATATATATACATTTTCATTATTTGCCACAGACAAATTCACCCAAGATATGCAAGGACAAATAAATACAACTCAGTGAGGTATCTCCTGGATTTATTTACAGTGAAAAACACCACATGTTTGATAACCATTCCTTAATTAGGGGAATAGTTTGTAACTTCTCCCTTTGTTTCACATTCAAAACACATTTGTTTTCCATTATGAAATAGTTTGTAAAGAGCACTGAACCAGAAATTTAACTGTAAGCGAATTGTGCTTTCACCTCCATCCAACGCTCTTTGATAAAGTATGTTTCACTGGTAATTTTACCTATTGTTTCCAGATAGCATGCAAAAGTGCCCCTTCCCTCTGATTTGCTCTCAAGAAAGTCAGAGTTCAGTGGAGGGGAGTACAGACAGTCAGGTAAGACCCATGAGCCTGTGTGAGAAACTGAGAACACTAATATCACCACACAGCCAGAGAGGAGAAGATAAGAGTGAGGAGGACTATAGGTGAGTTTAATTGTCAACTCCGTATTTTGTTGCACTGTTTGAACTACTAATGGCCAAAACTTAGACTGTTCATGTTTCTCAGGAAAAAAGAGAACAGAGATGGTAATAATATGGGTAGAGTGGTTTCAGGTTTCAGGACGGGTTTTGATCTCTGAGTTTTGATGCAATTCTTGGAAGACAAATCAGTGTGCCCACTCTGATCCTTGGGAGTCAGCCCACCGGGCACAGCCTGGATGGTGCCCTGAAAATATCCCGGGATCAGGTTGGAAATAGGCGATGTTTTTCAAAACACGTTTTGGTTTCAATGGAAAAAACAAAATGTAATCTTTCTCCATATACAAAACCCTAGAGATAAAAAAAAAGACTCTTCTATTTTTAAGTGACTACATAGTATATGATCACATTAAAAAAAAAAAAAGACAAATCTTAGAGGACCAGAAACATTGAGGAAATCATAGCCCCAGACTCTACTACAGAGTGGTAAAGGAATATCAAGAGGACTTGTGCCTGAACTTGACACAAGAAGAAAGTAGAAAAAGATTGAGGAAAAACTAACAAAGGATTAATTGGAGAACTAACTGCACTAATGCACCTGTGGACAGAAAGTGGTAACAGAGCTCTCTGTCCCCAGATTTTAGAAGTGTTTAAGGCAAATCACAGAGCAGTGGTCTGGTGGCTAGTGACACTAACAAGGAATAGTAACAGTTCAGCTCAGAAAAACATCTATGAAGACACTCCATTAGACAGCAGCCTGCATCAGTCAATCTCTGGTATCAAAAGCAGCAAAGAACCAAGTCTCCAGAGATCTCTTTTGTCACTCCTCCCAGGCAGAGGGCAAGTAGGGGGATTTTATGATCTAGCAGGAAGTTTCAGTCCCAAAGGTAAGTAGAGGACAAACATGTGCTGTTCATTTATTTTAAGAAAAAAAATTAACACATATATGTGTTTATCTTTGGCATTCATTGACTTGGAACATCAGCACTTCAACCTCTTTCTCTGTCATCGGACATCATCCCATATGTCTGTTTCCACTTATAAAAATACCAGGATATCTATCTATCTATTGGATTAAGCTATCTCCTTAGTCCAGTATGATCGCTTATGAATTTAGCTAATTACTTGCTCCTATTTCCAACAGTCACATTCTGGTTTAGGAATTCAACATATCTTTTGAGGGGACAACAATTCAATCCATAACCTATATACCATATTCATGGAATATGAGTCATTATTGTTAAGATGCATTTATGTCCAAATCAAAGTGCAGCTCTAATGCAGTCTGGATCAAAATCCAAGCAGGCTTATTTTTAAGAACATGACAAGATAAATCTAATATAGAAATTAAAAGGAGCTAGAATTTACAAAACAATAGTGAAAGAAGAATAAAATCAGATGGTCCATATTGCCTAATTCTAGA
Organism: Marmota flaviventris; assembly: GCF_047511675.1. Lineage (NCBI taxonomy): Eukaryota > Metazoa > Chordata > Mammalia > Rodentia > Sciuridae > Marmota > Marmota flaviventris. The sequence continues at coordinate 125,054,077 of NC_092504.1, forward strand.
TTGAGTATATAGCCGCAATAATCAAATGTTGCAAAAGGGTAGACAAGTAGACAGGAGAACAGAATAGAGAACCCAGAAAAGTATGGTTGTTTTTTTTTTTTTCCAGCTTCTTCTCTGATGTGACTAAAGGCCTGACCAGAACCGCTGTAAAGGAGGAAAGGTTTATTTAGGGGCTCACAGTCTTAGAGTTCTCATTCCATAGAAGGCCGGCTCCATACCACGGTGCTCAGGGTGAGGCTGAACATCTTGGCAGAAGAGTATGGCAGAGGGATGAGCCTCACATGATGATCAGGAAGGAGAGAGAGAGAGAGAGAGAGAGAAAGAGAGAGTGTTCCACTTTCCAGATACAGATATATACCATAAAAGCCACATCCCCAAAATACCACCTCCTCCAGCCAGAACCCATCTGCCTTCAGTTACCACTCAATTAATCCCATCAGGTAATTAATTCACTGATTGGGTTTAGGCTCTCCTGACCCACTCATTTCTCCTCTGAACCTTCTTGCACTGTCTCACACATGAGCTTTTGGGGGACACCTCACATCCACACCATCCCGTATCTATCACATATTAGGTGAAACAATTTTTGACAAGGGTACCAAGGGAATCAATGGGAAAGGCAAGTTTTATAACAAATGGTGCTAAAACGACTAAATATTTATATGGGAAAAATAAGAACTCATCCTCAGATCATAAATGATATTAACTCAAATAAAGAAGCTGGGCCTCTAAAAGAGAGTATCTTCATCACCTTTGGGGTAAGTCATGATTTCTTAGAAAATATATACGGAGCACTAAATATAACAGAGAATATTGATAAATTAGACTTCATCAGACTTAAAACTTGTCATTATTAAGCCAAGAAAACTACTGAGGAGAAGAAAATATTCACATTAAATATCAATGGCTGAAGCCTTGTATCCTAAATCTAAAGAGAAATCCCAAAGTCAATAATAAAATGACCAAAAAAAACCTTTTTAAATTGAAGAAAAGTACATTAGAAAAATGGCAAAAGACTTGGAAAGACCTTTCATAATTATATATAAACATATAATATGTATATTATATATATGTAATATATCCACATTATGTATACATATATATATACACACACAATTGTGAAGGGTCTTCATATATATATGCGTGTGTGTGTGTATCTACTAAATAAATATGCTTAGTATGATTATTTATTTGCCAGAGAATTTTATGTCAACTACTAGTGGCTAAACTTAAAAACACTGACAACACTAAATTTTGGTGTGTGAACCATCTGGAATTCTTTTATATTAGTGATATGAGAACAAAAGGTTAAAACTGTTCTATAAAATTGTCAGTTTCTTAAGCAGTGAAACATACATCTATCCTATGACCCAGCATTCTACTCCCAATTATTTATTGAGAAAAATGGAACTTATATCCATAGAAAACCTTGTAAATAAAATTTCGCAGCAATTTTACTTATAACTGCCAAAATGTAAAAATCACTCAATGGTTTGTCCATATAAGAATGAATAAGGAAACTATGGAATACTCATGTAATGGAATATTACTTGGCAACATAAAAGAACAGACTACTGGTTGCTTAAGGATGTAGTTAAATCTCAAACACAGATTCTAAGTAATCCAGGAACAAAAAATAGATTCAGTGTGTGACTTCATTTATATGAAGTTCTAAGACAAGTAGTAGAAAACAACCAATGATGATAGGAAAAAGAATAATGGCTGCTTCTGCATTTGGGAGTGGCTGGGAGAGGAACACTGAAATTTTCTGGAGATACAGAAACGTTCTATAACTTGGTAGAATGTGTGATATGTCTGTGTGTCAAATTTGATCCAACTATTTACTTGAAGTGTGCATAAACTTCACTGTAGGTAAATTATATCTTAGATTTTTTTTAAAAAAAGGTCTGGAAATCCACATTAAGCTATTTTCATAAAGATGCCTGGTGACCTTAGAACAGTTTCTGGACGACATTAACAAAGCATGGTTTACTAGCCTGGCTTCAGTGGATGCTAACATACAAAGAGCTCTGAGACCATAGGAAGGACGTTGTTAAGATCTCCCTGGAAGAAGAGAACATAAGAAGATTCTTTGGCAGGAGATCCTCCCGAGCCTGTTAAAGAGCAGCATGGAACTAAAATGGAAGGAGACGTCACTCCCTCTCAAGATGATGTTTCCTGATGAGCAGTTTCATCTTGGAGGACTATTTGCCAGCAATAGCAGCTTCGTGACAGTCATTGTCACCGTGACCTTCATATTAGTTCTTACTCGGAAGATCAGTCTCAAAAATGTTGCTATGACATGTATCGAATAACTCTGCTCTTTTCAAAGGGTAGCTTCCAAAAACAACTGATTTCTCTGGACAAAAGGATTGTAACCACAATAGAGGATGTGGGGGACAATGAGCACTGACAACAGTCCCCTATCGTGGCCTGTCACTCGGGTAGGCAGATAGAGTAAAGACTTGGCACTTCCAGCCTTGTTTCATTCACTGACTCCACAAGCATTCACGGGTCAGGCATCTGATAGTGTTCAGCTTATAGTGATAAATGAGGGTCTAGGAGCCTTTAACTTAGAATGAAGAGCCTGGAGTAGGTGGTCTACCAGCTTTGAATATAGGACTGATCCTCTATAGAGACCTAGAGAAAAATGGATGTAAGGTGCTCAGGAAATGAGACTGAAATAGATAACTGACTTAATTCCCTGGAGACTGTGAGAGAACCAGCTTTTCCTTTTCCTATTGTTTTGGCTTGGTTTGGTTTGTCCTGGTCCTGGGGACATTGGCCAGGGCTCACCGGGCTAGGCAGGTGCTCTGCCACCCCATTGTTTTTCTTCCTTGTCTCCACCTGCTCCCGTGTCCTACGACCATCCCAAGTCGATGCAGTACCATTGCTCATTCCACTGAGACAGGGTCACATTATGACAAGGTCAGGATTGGAGTTGAGAGAAAGTAAAGAGAGGAAAGTACAATAATGACAGGAAATAGTGTGAGATTTCTCCTTTTGTCCTCTCATCTTTTCAGTTCTTATTTCCCATATGATCCTATTATATGCCCCCAGTTTTCTAGAGTAACATATAAAGAGATTATTAAACAAACAAAACACACACACACACACACACACACACACACACACACATCCCGAGTATTAGTATAAGCCCAAGGCAGATGCTTGAAATTAATGGAATCAATATTGGCTATGGGCCTATTTCTTGGGCAGGGATGAAGGTGATCAGTAGGCTTGGTGATAGGATTGATAAGCAAAGAAGAAGAAGACTATTAAGAATAGAGAAAACCAAACCTGGTGTGGTGGCACACTCCTGTAATCCCAACAACTCAGGAGGCTGAGGAAGGAGGATCTCAAGTTGGAGGCCAGCCTCAGAGATTTAACAAGTCCCTGTCTAAAAAAATAAAAAGAACTGGGGATATAGTTCAGTGGTGAAGCACTCCTGGGTTCAAATCTCTTGTCCCCCGCCCCCCGAAAAAAAATAGAGCCAATGTCTTTTTTCTGCTCTTACACTTAACTCAGAACTCTTCTTGGGCCAGATGTTTGAGGAGTACCCCCCTCACACACAGACACACCCAGCAGTCCTGCAGCAAACACCAGCTGGAGGTCCTCTAGCTCAATTCAATGTGACGCTATCTACCTGGAATTAGCATCAGATCCCACTGGTTTGAGGCTCAGTTCTGCAAGGCTGCCCCCACTTCAGATGCCCATCACAAACCCCAGGTTGTGACCTGTGCTTCTGAATATCTGGGTGTAAATTGGGGTTCCAATGACTGTCCTTGGCTTTAACTTGTTAGAGGAGCCACAGAACCCAAAGATACATTTTGCTTATGTTTACTGTTTATACTAGTTGAAGATATTATGTAGAGATGAAAAAGAAAATACATGCACCTGAACTCACCCAAGTTTTGTCCCAAAATATCCTGAAAAAGCATTTGACAAAATTCAATATGAATTTTTTGATTTTTTTTTTAAAAAAGCTCTCAGTAAGCTAGAAATGGAAGTGGACTCTCTCAATTGCTAGAGGACATGTATAAGAAAACTGCTTCCAACATTAGACAACAGGGAGGAGACTGAGGGCTTTCTCCTCAAGATCCTAAACAATGCAAAAATGCAGGCTTTTGCCATGTTTATCCAGCATGTCCCAGAAGGCCCTGTCTGCAGAATAAAGGAAGAACTGAAATGCATACAGATTGTAATTGAAGAACTAAAGCTGTCTTTATTCACAGATGATGTGAATTCTCACTAGAATACTACAATAATGCTTTAATAGTGGGTTTAGCATAACCACAGACATAGAGGTCAATATGTAACAATTAATTGCTTTTCTACACACTAGCAATAATCTTTAAAACTGAAAAAAATTACACAATTTTTTTTGTATATGTATGCATATATGTATATATAATGTGTATGTGTGTATGCGCACGCAAAATAAAGCCTCAAAATAAAAATATATGTGACCAACTTAATTTTGGTAGAGATGTCAAGAACCTTTGTTCTCTGTTTACAGATAATATTTTTTCAGAAAATGATGTTGGAATAATTGGATACTCACATGCAAAAGGAAAATATGTTTACATCATGTTTTATAGAAAAACTAATTGAAAATGACTGTAGTCCCAAATGTAAGAGCTAAAAATAAAACTTATAGAAGACATCATAGGATAAAATCTTTTTGACCTTGGATTAGGCAAACGTTTGTTAAATTCAATACAAAAGAGACAAGCCATAAAAGAAAAAAAATAAATAATTTGGACTTCAAAATTAAACACCTTTGCTCTATAAAGCCACTCTCCTAAAAAAATAAAAAGCAATAGATTAAAAAAATAAAATTTTGAAAAACATATTTCCAATTAAGTTGCATCCAAAATATAAGACAAACAACCTAATTAAAGATGAATATTTTGAACAAATGTTTACCAAGGAATGTATTCATCAAAAAAATAAAGATATACAGATACTATTCATCAAAGAAGATATACTGATAATAAACAAATTAAAAGATATTTTTAACATTATTAATCATTGGGACAAAATCAAATTAAAATGGTAGTAATATTCTGTTGCCCATCTAGTTAAATGTGTAACATTTTAACTGAAAATATCAAATGCTAAAGAGGATTCGGCATATCTGCTGATACGAATCCAAAGCCACTCAGACACTTTAGAAAGCATTAGGCTTTTTCTTTAAAGTTAAGCATATAGTTACCATATGACTAAGCAATTCCACTCCAAGATATTTACCCAAGATAAATAGCAACACATTTTCACAGACTTTTACCTGAATGTTTATAGCAGCTTGTTTATAATAGTCAAAAACTGGAAACAGTTTAAATATGTATGATGAATAGATAAATTCATACGAACCAAATTCATACGAACCAAACACTAATACATGCAACTATGTGGCTAAATCTCCAAATCACTCTGCTAAGTCAGAGAACATAGACCAAAGCACTATCTAACATATGATTTAGTTCATGTGAAATTCTGGGGTAAATAAAACTGTAGGGGACAGAATCAGATCAGTGGTTACCAGAGAGTGAGGGTTGGGAGAGGAGATTAACTCTTCTATATGCAAAATAAAATCTATCATGACTTTGGTGTAGTTAAATGTCTGTATATATTTGTTGAAATTAGTACAACTGTTCCTTTGTAAAGGATGAATTTTAATGTATGTAAATTATACCTCAACAAACCTAGTGTTTAAAATAAATAAGTAAGGAACATAGCATGAAGTTTCCTCAAAACATTAAAAATAGCAATATCAGGACTGGGGTGTGTAGCTTAGTAGTAGAGCACTCACCTAGAATGCAGAATTGATTCTCAGCACCGCAATCAATCAATCAATCAATCAAATAGAACTACTAGACTAACCATCGCATTAACTGATTATATCTAATGGATAGGAAATCAGTTTATTGAAGAATTATTTGAACTTCCACACTTTTTGCAGCCTCATTCGTTGTAAACATGATACAGGATGGGGAAGTAGCTCAGTGGTAGAGAGCTTGTCTAGCATGCCTGAGGCCCTGGGTTTAGTTCCAGCTCTGCAAAAAACAAACAAACAACAAACAAACAAAAAAATACATCATAACAAGACATGGAATGAACCTCAGTGCTCATCAATGAATCAATTAATAAGGAAACTGTGGGATATGTACACAATGGAATACTGAATATTTGAAGAAATACTGAATACTGAATATCTGATACAAAATAGAAAAAAAATGGACCTGGAGGATATTTTGTTAAGTGAAATAAGCCAGGCACAGAAAGACAAATATTGTATGAAGTCATTTATATGTGGGATCTAAAAAGCTGAGCTGATGGAAGTACAGGGTAGAATGGTGGTCACCAGGGACTGGGGCAGGAGAGTGGGGAAGGGGTAGATGCTGGCCAGTGGACACAGTTTCAGTTAGGAGGAGGAATCCGTGCAAGAGATCTATTTTACATAGTTCAAGAGATCCATATTTTTTCATGCTGGCTGTACAGATGTCCCTAATAACCATGGGGGATTTGGCCCAGGACCACCTGCAGATACCCAAATACACAACCACTTGAGTCCCTTATATTAAATGGCATAGTATTTGCATATAGCCTACACAGTCCTCCTCTATATTTTAAAACATGTCTGTATTACTTATAATACCTACTATAATGTAAATTCTTTGTAAATAGTTGTTATACTATATTGTTTAGGGAATAGCGATAAGAAAAAAGTCTATACAGAGGATTGAATTCAGGGGCACTCAACCACTGAGCCACATCCTTGGCCCTATTTTGTATTTCATTTAGAGACAGGGTCTCACTGAGTTGCTTAGTGCCTCACCATTGCTGAGGCTGGCTTTGAACTTGCGATGCTCCTTGTCTCAGCCTCCCAAGCCGCTGGGATTACAGGTATGTGTCATTGCACCCAGCTTTTCCAGTATTTTTGATCCACAGTTGGTTGAAGCCAGAAATGTGGAACCTACAGATGCTTGGGGTTAACTGTATTGTCAACAGAGAGATTTTAAGTCAAGAGAATAGATTTTAAGTGTTCTTACCACAAAAACCAATAAGTATGTGAGGTAATACACATGTTAATTAGCTCAATTTAGCATTCCATGGTGTATACATATTTTAAAATATCATGTGTACAGTATAAATGTACAATATATGTATCATTTTTATTTGTCAGTTAAAAATAAATTAACTATGAATAGACAAATGCTGAATAAACACCCTGGAAAATTGATTTACATACAGAAAAATCTGCAATAAGCACAGTGAAAGCCAATGAAAAATCAAATAGAGAATAAATAATACATACAGATAACAAAGATATAAGAGGATAATAGTATGAGATTTCCCTGAAATGGACAGTGCACAATCTGCAGTGGAAGATATATTCAAAGATATCATAGAAGAAAAGAACCATGTCCGCAGCCTTAGAGGAGTGCTGATTAACATGATGAGGAACTACACTATACACCTATTAGAGCAGCAAAATGAAGAACACTGACCATCCCACGTGGTGGTGAGGGGAGTACTGAATGCTCATATATTGCTGGGAGCGTGGCAAAACGGTACAGCCATTCAGAAAAATATTTTCTCAGTTGCTTGTGAGTTTAAATATATTCTTCTCCAATGACTCAGCCATCATATTCTACATAGTTACCTAAAAGAAATGACATTTTATATTCAAATATAAGCCTGTTCATGAATTTTGGCTACAAAGGCAGAGATGAGGTTAGTATTGGGAGTGTTGGAACTGCTTGGTTTCCTGATTGTGGTGATGGTTAAAATTCACAGAACTCTACAGTAAAATAAGTCAAGTTCACTGTATAGTATTTACGAAAATATATTAAAACAATACATAATAAAATGAAAAACACTAAAGAAATATAAAGAGTTTGTAGCAAGGACAAGAAATGTGAGTCCCTGAAGGACTTCTTTCTACAAGAAGATCACAGTCCTTCAATACTGTGTCTCTTCCACTCACAACAAGCCTAGGAATGTGCCTTGACGTGTAATTTTCAAGTTTCAGCTGGATCTTTATTTTGGTAACCCTGAGTAGGTGGCTTAGTGATGAGGAGGCCCCTGAGTAAATGCAGGGAGGCCCCTGAGTAAATCCCAATCAGAAAAGGGACCACCTGGCATCACCCTACTGGAATACAATCTTGCGCAGTCGTAGTGCTTACAGAGATTTTCTTTCTTTTTCCATAGGGGTCTAGAAGTTAGACTGTAATGTCTGCGTGATTCCACATGCGTATCTTTGGGAATTCTATGTGCACACATGCCCCTGCGTGGTGTCTGTGGTGTGCATACATGCTCTGACAACTAGGCAAATTGGTCTCTCTGCACCTACGACTGCTTTGAGGCACTTTGAAGGATCTAGACCTAAAGTGTCAAAGCAGACACCAGGCTGTCCTGCTGGGGGCCTCCCTTATTCCTCCTCACTCGCCCCACTCCAACCAGCCTACACCGCTCTACTCCCATCTCAGAAACTAAGAATGTATTTCTGGGGATCCTACATCTTTGAGAGTGTTAGACTAAGGAACAAGAATCAGTCATCAGGTACCAAAATCCCTCTGGGAGAGATGTATATCTAATCCACAGAAAAGTCCACACATTTTTGGAGAAGTCTGAAGAAGGAAGACTTCCCCCAAACCAGGATCTGTGGACAGGAAGGAACCAGGATCTGTCTGCACGGTATCACCTGAGGAGGGTTAATCTGGGCCCATTTCCTTTGCAAAGGAGCTTAGAACAATCTTATAATTGTCTTACAGCCTATGTGTTAGTTTCCCTTTGTGAGTCCTGAACCCCAGTCCTCGCTGATGCCTGGGATTCCTCTTCCTATAATAGCTTTGTATGGCAAGAGAAAAAAAAAAAAAAAAAACCAAGAGAAAGGGCCAGAGGGCACTAGAGGAAAGGTAGTTCTTCTTGTGCTGATGATAGGTAGTGAAGCCACAGCTGTGGATGGAGAAGGGTCCAGGAGGACCAGAGGGTCCACAGTTGTGAGGTGTGCAATGGCCCTCAGCAGGGTTGCAACCACAGACAGATGCTCAGTGGCTGCCTTCAGGAGCTAACTTAAAAATAATTTTCATTTCCTAAAATAGTGCAGCATTGTTTTAAGGTACTGTCTGCAGACCTAGGATTCACATTTTATTTATTTATGTATTTAAGTATTTATCACAGTGCTGGGAATCAAATCCAGGTCTGGGTGTGCATTCTATCTCTGAGCAGTCTACCACCGAGCCACACCCCAAGTTCCTATGGGGGATTGTATTTTAAAGATAAATTCCTGGGCTGTACCTCAGACATATTGAATAAGGACGTGAAACCCAGAAATATGCATTTTAAAAGCAGTCCTCACACAGCTTAAATTTTGAGGATCTTTATCCTCAGGGAGATCCTTTGTAGAGAGTGGGCAGCCTGACCTTGGGCTATATCTTCCTCCTTCTTCTCTTCCTCCTCCTCCTTCTTCTTCTCCTTCCTCCTTTCTTTTATTCTCCTTTTTTTCCTCTCTCTCCTCATTATTTATGATAATTATTACCATCATTATCAGAGAAATGAAAGGGGTAGGGATTTTTCTCCAACAGGCTAATTTAGTTGAGTCAAAAATTTAAAAAGAACTATGAAATGTGGTATTGCCTAAGGCCCTCCCTCTACCTTAATTAGCAATGAAAAATCACAGGATTGTATGCCCCCAAAAGAGAATGCCATCTCTATAATTAGGGATACTGCCTCCAGTGAGCTGACACCATGGAAGAATTATTTTATATACAAAGTCATGAAGCAAAGGTTCTCCCCAGTGAAAAAGATCCACATTAGTTATGCCAACCTACTAAATGAACTTCAGCAAAAAAGCAGTCCTAATTCAGTGTACATACATTTTATGTTGCCATCATTTTCATAAATTAAATTTCATACTCTGAGTGTATTGTTTTAGTACATGAAAACTCATCATCTGGAACATTTCCCAAGTATTTTGGATTCGACTGGATTGGCAAAGACACTTTTTTTTTTTAAGCATTGTAAAATTTCTTATCCTCTGAGTGACTCAGGTTATAACTTTGACAATATTCAGGGCAGTTTTACTACATTTTTAATTTGATGTTTCATATTATTTCATGGTTAAATGTACCCTAGGTCCTGATAGAAAAAAAGCAATAAAAAGATGTAACATTTTATTGAGAGAGGAGAGAAATGTCATTCTCTTCTCAATATTCAGTTTTCCTATATCAATTTCAAAATTCCTCATTATTCTATACTCTATTTATAAAAATTGCATTCTTCTGTTGTGTTTTGTTGCCTTAGGAATCTAGTGTATTAAAGAATGCTTTCAATATCCCTTTAGCAAATTTTTTTCACTTTAAAATAATATTCTTATATATTTAAAATCTATTGTGTTAGAGAATATTAGCTTGAAAATATCCATTTTACTTTAAAATTGCATCCTTATAATTTATAGTATGGACATATTTATAGATTCCCTTTCATATACTTTATAAAATACTCAGTAAAGTAGCTCTTTATCATAATATCCAAACATCTTAGTTATCTCCACTTTATAGATAGAAATATTGAGGTTTAAAGAAGTTAACATCCTGTCAAAGCCCATATAACCAGGAAGTGAGGCAATTGAATCTCAAGTACATCTCTGTAAAATTCTAAAGCCTTTAGATTTCTCAATCAGCCAGGAATTTCTTAAAGCAGGCAAAATGAATAAATCCATTACAACGTAAATTCACTTCAGTGTATAATTTTGAAATAAATTTCAAAAATTTTAAATAATTTTAAGTTTTATTAAAAGTTTTATTACAACTTAAAATTATTAAATAAATGGTGGCAAGACCACTGAATGTATTTTATGAACACCACTCCTGACAAAAAATTAAGAATAAAAATGATATCTCTACCTTATACCTCTTTAAGTTTCTCTTAAAAGATGCCCATCCATTTCTATAGTATTGTATTTTTCACAAAATGTAAGAATATTGTTTTAATAAGTATTTTATAAATTAAGAAATTCACGATTTAAAGATATGAGAACAGAAGAACTCATTTACAATGAGTATGACCAGTCTGAACACTGACAGTTACCTTAACTCTCTGCCTCTTTAATCTTCTGAAATTGTTCCAATAGGAATTAGTGCCATGCTTTTCTTGTAACAAAAATGATAGAATCTACAGGCAGTTTTACCTTAACATAAGTTTATTATATGTTTTGAAACTTCAAGATTATTTTCAGAAGGTAAAGCACACCCAATGTGGCTTTTGCAGTGGGTCCCTTCCTCTGTAAGGACTCTTAGTGATTGACCTTCCTTGAGGAGAGACCCACTTGGCTTTGACTCCAAGATGGGGGGATCTCATCCCTATTTGAGTCCTTTATTCTTCAGATCCCGGGTACATGAGGATTTAGGTAACACTAGGATAAACACACAACTTGAGGCTTAAGAGTACCTCTTCATTCCCCAAAGCCCTCCTTATTTATACAAACTCTTTGATGGACTGATTTCATTTATAAATTTAATTTATACATTTCTAATCATTTTTATATTTCTATGTTACTCCAAGGTAGTAAGGTTTAAAACTAAATGATATCCACATTAACAAGTGAGTGATTATTAACCTAAGTTTAACAGCAAATTCTGTGCATTTTTAGGTGGGCCTCTTAGTCCTTATGAGTATTTTCAGACCTTTGTGTTCTCTGAGTTTATTAAACCCAGGGCATATTTCAAATTCATTCTTTTTATCTAGTAAATTTCTGATAGCAGTTTTGGTTTCTGATTTACTCCTTTCTCTGAAATGCCAAGTGTTGAAAAATAATCAGTTAAAAGCTCCTGACTCAACTTTTTTGCCCATATAAAGCAATTCACATGGATCAAAGATGGGACAGAGGAAAAGGCAGAAATATTATACAACTTGTTTGAAACACCAACTGCTTTTGTTTCTTCCCAGCAATTTCAGATTTAAATCACGACATGGCTCTTTTGTCCACTTAATCTTTCCTTTGTTAGTTTTAAAGCATTTTTGTTTTATTGTTTTTCAACAAAAAATGGAGTTGATCAGTTTCAATTAGAAGTAGAATTTTATTATAAAACTATGTCAAAGAAAATTCGTTTTCTCTTATTGTTTTTTTAACTGATTTTATTTATGCTGGGTTCTTTAGATTCTAAAGTTTAGGAAATTTAAAAGAAATTATTTGTTACTATCCAAAGGATCAATTCTTTCCATAGAAAACAGAACATATATGTGATAGAGGAAAGATGGAGAATATGAGGAAGGATCAGGCTGAGTTGACATACCAGTGGCAAGGTGGTAACAACTTCAAAATGGTGGTCAGCCAACCAGGCAGCTCCTGGCTTGAGCCACTTCACATTCTTTTTAATTGGAAAAGCCCAGCAATCCCAAACAGTAGACCTCTATGGATCTATGAATGTCACCAGTTTTATAATGTGATTTTTTTTAAACAATGTTTTCTGCTGTTCATTTCTCTTCCACTATCTGTGTTTATGTCTCATTAGGCCATACAGGAAATCCGCTACTTGTTTATATTACTGTGCCTTGGGAAAAGACAAAGAGACAACATTTTTTTTTTCTAAAATGATTTCACATTTTTCAGTCTTGTATGAGAACTTCCCAAAAATTATCTTTGCAAAGATTTTGAAAAGTTCTGTAACTTCAAAAGAGTAGTCATTTAGCCAATTTAAATCTTTAAAAAAAAAAATCTAATTGAAGAAACCAAAGCCATATTGGACAATTTCATTTAATTTTGAAATAGTTTTGTAAGACATTTTCATTTTATACTTTATTCAGTAGAAAACTGCAGCAGAATTCCATTAGGAATAATGTAAAAGGACAATTTTTCTGATCACTTAGGTACTTCTTAAAGCATCTTTCATCTAAGACATTGTCCTCTTTTCCCTAGAATACAGCCTTTTCTCTTTTTCAAACAGTCCTTAGAAAAATACTACTTCCTGTTATCTCCCTAGCTTTCTTTTACTTGGCTCCAATCATTTAGCCTATCACCAACACTAATAAACAGCTGTATTTAGCACATTTTTGTGTGTTTATTCATTAAATGCATTTTTGTAGCACTTTTTAAATTAACTTTTGCATTTGTCTATTTAAAATGTATTTAATACCCTGTAAAGAGAGGAATTTTGTTTTTTTTAAACCTTGAAAACTTGAGACCTTAAAAAACTTGCCTACATATGGTTTTGTCTTCATCAATTATTGATTGATTAAAAAAGAGAAAAATAATCCATATTCTTCAAGAAGTAGAAATCAATCAAAGGAATACTAGCCACCTTATCCCAAGAGAACTTTGTCATCACCTTTACTCATTGGATTGCTTCCTGATTTTTATCTTCTTAGATAAATAACAGGGAAGAGTATTTTAAGCAAGAAGTCATAGTAACTAGAACAGGCACAAGTCACAAGAAGCTAATATAAAATTTAAAGAATTATGTTAGAAATCCATAAGAATTCTAACTTCACACACCCACCCACATAAACACACACATAATGTGTAGCCATCCGTGGGAGTTTATGTAATGTAAATCCTGCTAAAACTTAGCCTGTTTTGTTCTCTTCAAGATGGATAATGTGTTAGCAATATAATAGAGGGATTTTGTGCCACATAAACCAAGAATTCAGAATGCAAACCATTGGACCCACAGGATAGGTTTGTTTTATCTGAACTTGGAAGAAAAGGACCTATGAAAACAAACCAATTTGCTTCCAATCCAAATTATCAACTGGAGAGATTCTTCAACAGAATACCAGAAACAGATGTGGATGCCTTTTCTCCATGACTGCAAGCCAGTAAATGCTTTCTTGCCATTTTATCCCTTTATGATAAAACCTCAAGTTCCCATCTACTCCAGGAGAGGGGAAAACCCCAGAAGAAATACGATACCATTTGGCTCAAAAAAATTTTTTTTCATCTTCTCTGTAGATACTGGATGTGTTACCAGGTCTCTTAACTGTGTGTTTTATACTCACCATGTTTTTAGGATATTGTCTCATTAGCACATATTTTCATCAGTCTATAAAAGGAACTTGCTCTCTGAGTTTAGAAAAGTTGACACATCAGGGCATCCTTCCATTTTTAAAAGGAAAAGAGCTCATGTATTAATGACCGCATGTGTCAAAACAACTGAATTTTCTTTTGACAATGATTTCTTCTCCTGTGGACGGTGTTTTCTAGGAGAAACTTAGCATAAGTTCCACTTTGGCCCATAGTAAACGACAAGCAACAACGTTTGGCCTGCTCTCAAACTATTCTCTGGGTTTCTGCATCACCATACCCCACTCAAAACTCAGCACCATTAGCACAACTGGAAACATCTGCTGGACGAGGCTGTCCATTCTGAGGAGAGAGGATAGCCAAATACTCTCAATACCTCACTGTTAGAAACCCCAAACTTATCACTGTTCTTCCAGTGAAAAGTCAGGAAACTATTTGAGACTCACATAGATTTAGGGAGCTGGCCAATAGGTTCTAGTATTCTTTATAGAAATCTGGATTTTTTTTATTTTTAAACCATGCAGTTCACTTACATTTACAACTATTTGCCTACTTGGGTGGGCTCTCTCTGAAGATAATTTCACGGAGACATCTCCTCCAAAAGCACATAGGTTGTAAGTTTCAAATTGGTGCACAATGTCCTAGATCCCTATGAACTTAAACTCAACCACAGATGTTCTGGAATGTGGAAAAGGGCTGTGCTTAAAAACCCTAGAGGCTAGAATGGTCACAGTTTAAAGCTATAGAGACTTACTTTCAACAAATTTCTTGCCTTGTTTTTAGCAAGTCATTCCTTCCTCACCCCACATACCCAGTCCTTAAAGACAGAGAGAGAAGGAAAGGAATTTTAATCTTTGAGTAATAGAGGACATTTCAATAAAATAGTAAACCTAAACTCATTTGTTGAGAGGATTTTTTGTTTTTTTTGGGTTTTGGAATTTGTCTTAGGTTTGGAGTTCATCATCTTATAGTATCTTTTTTATGCTAGTCAGTTTTCCAT
Source organism: Marmota flaviventris (assembly GCF_047511675.1). Taxonomy (NCBI): domain Eukaryota; kingdom Metazoa; phylum Chordata; class Mammalia; order Rodentia; family Sciuridae; genus Marmota; species Marmota flaviventris. The sequence goes on from NC_092504.1 coordinate 125,069,106, forward strand.
TACTGTAACAAATACTTGAGATAATCAACTTATTAGAGAGAAAAGGTTTATTTTGCTTCTCAGCCTTAGAGGTTTCAGTCCATGATTGATTGGATCCATTGCTTTGGGTCTCTGATGGTACATCATAGCAGGAGTACGTGGCACCAGATATGCAGATTAACAGCAAAGATTCAGTGCCACGGAAGGTTTCCCACCAAGATCCCGCTGCTTCACAGCAAGCCCATGGATGCCCCAAACTGACTGCTGCTGAGACTTAGGAAGGAACAGAACTCATTGATCAGTGATTCCAGACTCAAGTCAAAGAGCATCATCAGGGTTCCTGAAGTCTTGGCAAAACTCTGTAATTGTAAAACCCAAGTGTTAGCAGGTGAGATGTCCCCTGAAAGCTTGTGTGGGACAATAAAAGAAGGCTTAGAGGTGAAATGATTGGGTTATGGAAGCCTTAATCTAATTAGTGTGTTGATCCCCTGATAGAGATTAACTGGATGGTAACTGCAGGCAGTTGGGGTTGGCTAGTAGAGACGGGTCACTAGGGACATGCCTTTGGGATATATAGCTTGTCTGTGGTGAGGGGTGTCTTCTCTCTCTCTGTTTCCTGGTGTCATGTCCCCAGCTGCTTTCTTCTGCCACCCCCTTCCGTCATGATACTCTGCCTTACCTTGGTCCCAAAGAAGGAAATTACCATCTATGGACTGAGACCAACTGTGAGCCCCAAATAAACTCTGATTGTTTTTGTCAGGTCTTTTGGTTACAGTGACAAAGAAGTTGACTAAAACACCAAGGAATTTTAGAGCTAATGAGAATGGAAATTACCCCGTCTTATCTCCTCATATTTTACTCAAGAATACAAAATGGAGAATGGACAGAGCCAGTTTCAGAATCTAGGTCCTCAGTTTCCCAGTTCAGGGCAATATCTACCACATCACTGTGCCTATGTGAGTTGGCGGACATTGGGTAGATCAAGCTCATGGTCCCTCTGGCTGAGCCCTGGCTAGTGCAGGGTTTGTGCTACATGGCTCTACACCTTGAAGTTTCAAGGAAATAGAGTGTCCACAACCCTAACTATATCTGCTTGCTTTCATTTCTTTTATGTCACAGTGTAATATGCCCAATTTACTTCACTTTTGGAAGCCCAAAAAATGCAGTTTCAGGGGGAAAAGTATAGAGTGAATACTGATTAAAGACAAAGCAATCTCAAAAAAAATTTGCCCCCAAATTAATTGGCTGATTATGAGTTTGTTGAATAATCTTTAAATACGTTGAGTTGGGCCTGAATCAGTGCAAACAGCTTTCAGCAAAGGCAAAGAAAAATAGTTCAGTTCATCCATGAGTACATTGCAAATTCCAGTATCTATCTTAAGAACTACCTCTGCTATAGTTTGAAAAGGTCCCTTCAAAAGCAGACTTTGGAAACTTAATCCCCAATGCATCAGGCTTGGGAAATGAACCCTAATGAGAGGTGATTAGGAGAGGGGGTTTCTGTCCTCATGAATGGAGGAATGCTACTACCAGAGGAGTGGGTTCTTACCAAAGGATGACCTCAGAACGCATTCTGTGCTCTCTTGCACAATTGTTCTCTTTCTCTCTCCCTCTTTCCTGTCCATCTTCTTCCATGGGATGATGCAGCAAGAAAGACCCTCACTAGATGCTGATCCCTTGACCTTGGACTTATCAGTCTCCAAAACTATGAGCCAGTAGATTTCTGTTCACTATTATAAATTACTTAGTCTGTGGTATTCTGTTATAGCAACACAAAACAGATAAAAATGACCTCCAAAGAGGAGATACAGGCTACACAGGTACAGATTAATTAAAGAGACAGATCATTTAAACTCCCATGTTAACACATACCCAGGTGTTTATAAAGCCTAAACACAGATGTGACTTCAGAACAAGGTCAAATACCCAGGCAACCATGGAAGTCAGAGTCTGATATTCTAGCCCATAGCCCTCTTCTTCCCACTACCTCCATCCCACACCCACACAGGCTACCTTCAGCCTTGAAACAAAGAACACTTAAAGAGGTCACTTCTTCTCTAGGTTAGCAGAGGAGTGGTATATGTTGAATGTCTAGAATTTTTTTTTTTTTAGAGAGAGAGAGAGAGAATTTTAATATTTATTTTTTAGTTTTTTGGCGGACACAACATCTTTGTTTGTATGTGGTGCTGAGGATCGAACCCGGGCCGCACGCATGCCAGGCGAGCACGCTACCGCTTGAGCCACATCTCCAGCCCTAATGTCTAGAATTTTATAAACAACAATATATTTATCATTCTGGAAAGACTATCCTTGCAACCAAACTGTGCTCATATTTGTTCTTCCATGAGTGATCTTTTCATGACTGGACTATTTCTATGAATTACTGAATGCAAATGAACCAAAGGCTAAACATCACGAGACATATACATGCAAGTTTTTGCCTACTTCTTTACCTCCTTGTTAGAAGGCAATGACAGCATATAACATCATTTTCCTATGTGCTCTACTATAAATCCTTCTGTCCTACATGGGTGGTCAGGACAACCTATTCTTAGGAAGATTTATATCAAAGAAAAAAAAACATGAGAGAAGTTAAAAAAAAGGCTTAAGTTATCTGTCTTTTTAATTCAATATGTCATGGAATAATAGGAGTAGACAAACCCTAAAACTTTCCTCTGGTCCTGAGGTTTTCATTAGAAGGAGGCAAACTAGGGAAATATGAGTTTTTGCAAAAATTCCATTTCCCCTGATTTTTAACATCTTACTATTAGGCAGTAAAAAATGTCATTTCATTTAGGAAATCAGGAAGATTAAAACATAGCAAAACCATTGTTCATATTACACTTGGCAAAATAAAATACCAATTTTTCTATTTAATAGTGATTTAACTCCTCTTAATTTCCTAATCATAAATGTAATAATAATTTCCCTGCCAAACTCAGGGGTGCTGTATGGTTCAATTAAGATCATGAATATATAAGTAATGCAAATAAATATAAATATTTAACTTAATATATTGTTGTCAATTTTCATTGTTATTATGGAAAATAATTGGCTGTGTACTATAATCAAGAGGAAGCATGTTCGAGTGGAGAAGTATGGAATATATTTAACTCCATTAGTAGGATAAGTGTTGTTGAAGTTTTTAATAGGGGGCACTATTAATTCAACTTCAATCCAGAAAAGCTTCATGGGGGCTAGCTAATCTGGGAATGTTTGGGATTTATTTACAGAGACAAGGGTGGGGGGTGGGCTTTTCCATTGAGTAGAATTAACACGTGTTTAAAAAAAAAAGAAACAGAAGTAAGCAAACTTTCAATGTAGCATGGTGAAGGACCCACCCCGCTAAGGGGAGAAATATTAGGAGAAGTACTCAATGTCAACACATTAGGTGAAGCCAATTTGTGATGGGCAATGGAGGTCAAACTGGGCATTTTTACTTGCTTTGAAAAACAAAAAGGATCCATAGACTATTCTTAAGTTGAGGGGAAAGGAGTGGCATGTAGCAAGAGGTATATCTGCTTTATCATATAGGATGTATCCCAAAAGCATACATCAAGAAACCGTGGAGATTCTGTGAAGTCTCACTTTTTTAGGATGAGAAATGTTTTGAGCAAAAGTATACAGGAATGAATTAACTTGTCAAGAGAACACAAGAGAACTAGAGAATTTCAAAAAGAGATTAGAACATACTTTAAATTGTATGAGAATTTTTTAAAAGGCCATGAGAACTTGCACAGCTTTTTCAAGATAAGATTTCTATGCCTTATCATCATGTATAAACTAAGCTAACAAACTCTTGACATACGGCCTTCGATGTGTTTTTGCAATAAAGTTGGATCATATCTTCTACACCAGCGTGCATTACTAGTATCTTTCTTACTGGAAGATCATTTGGAGAACAATGACTAAGCAAAAAACTAAATAATCATTTTAAAAATTTTCTTTTCATCTCATTTAATCCTTTTTGTTTTGACCGATGAGAAACAGTGGGTACACCAGCCAAAGCACTGGGCTAGGAAGCAGGACACCATAGTCCCTGTCCTAGTTCTGCCACTGAGTAGCTGAGATGGAAAATCATTTCATCTCCTTGTGTCAGTTTCCATCTCCTTAAAAAATGATGTGGTTCAACAAGTTAATTTCGAAGTTTTCACTTTTACATTATGGGGTTACACAAGTTAACTTCCAGGAGTTTTTCCGGCTTTGAGATTCCCTAGTTTCATGACATTGCAGTGAATTTTTTTCCATGTGGTCTAAGACTGTCATAGATAAAAGTACTTTGAGGGAAAATTGAATCTGTCTGTAAGACTCTGGGAAACAGGATTTGTTTTTACACTTTTGTTTAAAACTGTGTTTTATGGGTGAGTTTCAACTTTATTCAGGAGATGAAAGCCATGGAATTAACTATTCTAAATAAAATTAAATACTAAATCACATTTGAATCTACGGGGAAAAATGCTAAAGGAAGGAAAGAATATTTAAAATAAGGTTCATTTTATAAGTTCCAATCTCTATGAAACCTAGAATTAGAGTCTGTGTTCCAACAAGTTCTGCTTGGAGAATATATTTCCATTAAAGATATAGTGTAAATATGGATGAATGGTATATGCACACATAGGTGCACATAAATGTGCAAAATAATTCATATTCCTTTGGGGGGGTAAGGAGGAAGAATGAGAGTATGCTCTGCATATTTTATAGAAAATACAATTGGATAGAGAACCTTTCATACTTGGAAATATGAAGCCTCCTGAACTGGCAAGTAAAGAGAGAATTGTAGTCACAAATAGATTTCATTCTACTAAAAAAAAAAATCAGAAGTTCGCATATTGAAGTTATTATATTTTGATGTCAAATATCTAATTGATGGTTTGCCTTACTTTTATAGAGAATTTAATATATTTCCCAAATTTAGACTCTTAAGAATATATCTAATATTTATTGGTTCTTAGAAAATTGTTTTAGGGCTATGACCTAACCTAAGATTCTGAGTTTATTGTGGATAACAGACTGAATTAAAAGATGTAATTCTGTTGTTATTTGGTTGGTTCTTGTGGTTATTTAAGGAAAGAAACAGTATGCTAAAATGTTTGACTTAGAGCTATAGTTTGTAGGAATTAGAAGGTAAATATCTAATCAGATTTATAACTTTACTATCCTAACATTGGATGCAGTTCTAAGCTGTACTATTTAAGCTGATTGGGGGGTTTAGATTAGACTCAGAGGGAAGAGCTGCAGGCATCAATGGGAGACACAGAGTGTGGATCAGAGTGTCCCACTCCTTCAGCCAGGGCACTCTCAGGGGCCACAGGTTATATGTGCTACAAGATATGGACTATCCCAGTCCTCCCAGCATTGGAGAGGGCCTGGAGACTTCTGCCTCAAGAAACTTCCTTCACCTATGCCAATGTACTGTACAAAATATTAGCATTTTCTTTCTGTTCCTTTTGAAAAAGATTGGGAAGTACTGGGTTAGCCTATATTTGAGAAATCAAAGGAACAACTTTAAAAGTCCATATGTGGAAGATAACTATAAAATATCAATCAAAGAAACATTTGTTCCACCTCCTTTCAAACACCAGGATGTTCTGAGTTTCTATTGATATCAGGTCCACGTGCTTTGGGGTTAGACCCCAGGTGCCCACAGACACCAAATGTCACATAGTGGGGGTCAGTTGCATCATCACTCAACAGCACAGACACAATAAACCCATCTCCCGAATGCATTTTGCAAATTCACACAGACATCAAGTTAAGCAAGACTTGACTGAATCTACCCCAAGGTACATTATGAAATAGCAGTTGGAGGAAGTCAGGAGAGATGGTGGGACTCACACTGAAGTCCAGCCCTCCCATTTTACTTCAGGAGAGCCATGATCCAGAATGCATCCCTGCTTGTTCCTGGGGTCTACACACCTGATCATTTAATAATTGGAGCCCTGATAGGGACTTGTTAGAATAGCAGTCAGAAGGGCAAAGCTTTGAGTTGTTTTCTAATTATGAAGTGGTATCCCGAGAATGTAGAACACTTATTAATAATGATCACATTATAAGAGCAAATTTTCCATTTCTCACATCAGAAAGATTTATGAATCTGTGTGGTCATGCCTTGTAACTGATGTTTCCAATGAAGGATAATTTAATTTCCCAGTGAAAATCATGCTGATGTGACCTAGAGACATTTCTGTTTTGTCACAACAGCATTTAATTTGAGCTGAAATTAGCCAGAATTACACCATGTTCCTGGCAAACAGTATGCTCCCAAAATGTCACCATGGTAACAGTGTAATCCATCAACAATCCCCTCTTGCTATTTTTTAAGGTCTCATTCTATTAATAATTCCAAAATGGATGAAACACTTGTTTTGTATCACCAACCTGTTGCTACAAGGTATTTGCAACTGAATTTAAATAGCATATAGGGTTTAAAAAAATATATTTCCTTTTACTTAAGGAAACATTTACTTGTTCCTTAGGCCAGATCAACTTCACAGATGTAGTGAGAGCTTCCAGAGATGTTTTATATGACCAAGTGCTGAAATTCATTTTCTTTTTACTGTTTCTTTCATCACCTTCTAAGAAATTATATGTTCACTCCAAGGAGTTAGGTCTCAACTGACCATGGAAAGGTAATTTTTAAAAAAATTTGCTTCTTTCAGCTAAGAGAAATCATAGAGGAAACACTGAACGTTCTCATTCTCAAAGAGGTCTTAGTTCTCACTTCAGCAAATGAAGGAGAAATGTCTTTTGATTATGTGTATGAAGCAGTTATAACTGGCCCTTGCTAAGTTTAAAGCCGTTCATTTCCTCTCTTCATCAGCTGGAGTTCCGAAATATTTGTGGAGGTAACCACGTGCACAGGGATGGATTTGAAAAATGATAATTAAATTTATTAAAATGCCCCAGGTTGATGAGGAGAAGAGAGAGAACAGTAAGAGAGGAAATTATATTTCAACACCACTGGTTCTTAGACACATGACAATTGGATTTTGAAGGGAAAAAAAAATCTCTTATTGGTTATCTTGAAAAATGAGTCAAAATTATGTGATACTAAACACAGTTTCTAGAGTTAAAAAAATAATGACAATAGAAGATGGGAAGTGACTTCAAAAAATTGAAGTTGGGTGAAGGACTGAGATGCTCTCATCTGAAGAAGCAGCCTGTTGTGAGAAGATCATGTGTGAACACTTTAGCTTTTGTGTCTAATAAGCTTCAGCTTGATGCTGTTAGGGATGAAAAAGATTGTTTTGTATGAAAAGATTACATTTGATAAATCAAGCTCTGGGTACAGCTGATAAATGATGAACTTGCCAAAGATGTTAGCTTTATCTTTATGTTTTTGTCACTGTCAGTAGATTAATGACCTTGAAAGTCAAACATTCCATGTAAAGTCATTTATTTTTCAGTTTGACTTGAACTGCTGAACCACATTGCAATTCTGTGTTGGGATTTTTACTTATAACAACATACTTCTTGTGCTCTGTTGGCCTCATTTGAAATAATTTTTGTTTGTTTTCCTCTATGTTGTTATCTTTCTGGTTGCTTGTATCTCATTCTATTAAGTTTATAGCAATGCGGACAGTGACCCATATTTTATTTCCTTTAGTACAATCCTTCTTCGTTACTTGATAAACAATCATTCATAACTTGTGGGAAACTTTGAAACAAACAAACAGTACTGTTTTTTGTTTAAACTCTGATAAGAGAAAGACTTTCTTTGATATAATGTCCATTTATTCAGCAACTGTTTAATAACTATGCAATGATAGGTCTTATGCATGTCAATGGGTAGACATTGTCTCTGCCCACTGAGGCAGATGTCAAACAAGTACATAGCGACATTTCCAGTGATTAATATTAAAATATTGTAATCATAATATCATAAATAGGGCCTGGGGCTAGAGAATAAGAGGATGGGGTATAATTTAGTTGGGAGAAGTAGGAAAGATCACCTTAAAATTTAATCTAATGCCTGAAGATTAGTCAAAACTTAACAAAAAAAAAAAAAAAAGAGTGGGCATGATACTAGTTGGTGAATTGGGCGTGGGGGGGGGGGCAGGAGTGTGCATCATAAGGAGGTAAGTCAGATGAGGTCAGAGATGGGTGGGGGTCAGAAACAGCAGGGTCCCCCAAGTCCCATAAAGAAGTATGGGTTTTATTCTAAGGTTGATGGGACAGAACTGGAGAATCTCCAGAGTAATGTGTGATGTTATCAAAAAATCATTCTGTGTGCTCTCTGAAGAATGGGTCAGAGGAAAGCAAGAATAGACTTAGGAAACCAGTTAGAAATAATAGTCCAAGAAAGCTATTATGGTGGATTTGATTAGAGACATGACAGTGAAGTCAGAAATGGGGAAAAGTGAGATGGTTTTTGTAGATAAATCAATAGGACTTGATGAGGCGATAAATCTGGGAAGAAGGCCACTCTTAGGTGCCTTATAATGGTATGCAGCCTCTGTGATGGCCCTTAATTATCTCCACCTCCTGTAATTCACCCTCACTGTCACAGAAAGGGTTTGTGGTCAGTAGGATGTGGCAGAAGTGATGCAGGTGGTTCCCCAGATCAGGTCACTTGCTATGGGGAAAGCAGACAAGGAAGAGGCCCACAGATTGGTCCCTGAGGACTCTTGCTAACAGTTCCATTAAGAAATTGCTTCCTACCAAAATCCATGTGAGTGGCCAGCTTCTAGAAGCAATCTGCCAGCTCTCCTCAGGCTTTCAGACGGTTGGAGCCCCAGCCTGTACCTGCAGGAGAGGCCCTGCGCCCTTCATCTGCTTCTGATGAAGGGCAAACATCAGACAAACTGTGAGATAGTGCATTGCTATTTTAAGTCAATCAATTTTGTAGTAATTTGTCACATAATGATAGATAAGTAATGCACTTGCTTAAACAATTGGAGGTACTGTTTTCTAAACTTCTCAAAACTAGGGATGAAATAGGAAAATATCTACAATTAGGTTTTTCAATTTATTTGAATTAAATTTATTTTAAACTGATAAATAAAAACAAAAATTTTGCATATTAATGGGGTACCATGTGATGACATCATGTAATGTTTAAATCAGGCTAAGCACATCTATCTCCCGAAACATTTACCATTTCTTTATGGCGAAAGCATTCAAATCCCTTTGTTCCAGCCTTTTGAAACATACAGGACATGATTGCTATCTCGAGTCACCTTCCTGTGCAAGAGCACACCATAACTAACACCTTACCCTTATAAAAGTTAGATTTGCACATGGAAAACTGCCCTTGAAAACATTCCTTGAAATATTCTAAAGTCAATGCCTCACAGAGAATAGAAGAAAGAAATATGGAGTTCAGAAACGTGATGTGAGCTGACAATATAAATTGGGGAATTATAAGCCTGTAGATGATAATTTATAAGGATAAATGCATTCACCAAGGAAGGGTGTGACCTAAGAAAGAAGAGGGCCCAGGGAACCCCAACTTCAGATATTTGTATATTTGCATTTCTTTTGCACCACTTTAGTCCATTTGACCTCTCTCTTATTCCAGCCACGGTCATGGAGGCCAGTCCTCTGTGCTCTTCAACAACCTTGGCATAGTTGAAACCAGACAAGGCTACTTGTGACCCAAACTGGGGCTTCTCTGGTGTGCTGCCTGGGACACTCTCAGGAACAATTCAGCACTCCGGCATGTGTCATCAGGAAGTGAGGAGCACTGACTGCCCATGCAATCACCATGGGAGATCAAGGTGTGAAGGCAAATGCTTCCTGTTTCCAACTCCAGGCAGACAGTTCTGAGAGGCATTTTGAGGAGTCCTCAAAAGCTCCTCCAGGACCTAGAACTAATTGCCCAAAATAGAGGCCAACTCATTATCACATTGGTTTCCCTCTTTTATTTCATTCCTCCTATTTCTCAACCCTGCTTCCTGGGATCACTGCCTAAATAAACTAATTACCTGCAAACTTTTATCTGCTTTCTGGAAAACCTAGACTAAGATGGTCTGGTAGAAAGGGACCAACTGAGCCCGTTCAGAGATGTAAAAGAAGTCAACATGGTGGGAGAGAAGCAGAAAATAATTGCTCTGAATGATTAAGGGGGGGGGGGATGGGTCATGTATTTGCATGATAAGATTAGACAGAAGGGAACTGGCCCCCTGCTTTACTTCTCTGGTGTGCTGCCTGGGACACTCTCAGGAACAACTCAGCACTCCTGCATGTGACTACATCATTAATCCATATCATGTGACCTTCACAGCAGTCTTATCAGGTGGGGAAGACAGATGTTATTAATATGAAGGATCAGGTAAGGTCATTATGTTCAGAATAGCTAAGTGATGTGTCCAAGTTCATGTGTTAGGTAGGGCTCCATGTGTCCTGACACTAGATCATTTACTTCCCAAGCCATTACTTACACCATGGTGGTCCAAAATCAGCTTCACTAAGTACAGACACAGGCCATCATTTATAATCTAATCACAGGCACATGTTGGCAAGATATAGTTTTAATCCTAGAAGTATTTTGAGAAATTTTATATAATGAAATGGGATGTTTTTTTAAAAAAAAAATTAATGACTAACAATCATAGAGTATTATAAACTGGAACTATTTTTTGGCTCCAAAAAAAGACTCCTAATGAAATGACAGGAAAGCAAAAGGATACACTTCATTCTTACTGAACATTGAAGACTGAGGCCACGTCAATTTGAGATTGATTTGAGTACTCGATTTTCCTAAAATAATTCTAAGCTAAATAAATCAGAGAGAGAACTTGAAAATCTGGGTTAGAGTAATCGTTGAGATTTGAGGATGCTCAAATCAATGATACCCCTTTTTCCCTGCCTAGGTTCCAGATGTGTGAAAGAGGAGCCAGATGGAAAAGAAACAGCCAACTTTAAGCAAGAACTAGATTAAAGAACATGCCTGATAAAATGCAGTCAGTGGGTTTTTGCCATTCAGTACCCCACAGTCCAGACCTAGGCCTTGTGAAAGTATATATCAGCCACACCCAGGATTGTGCACCAGACTGTTTAGTCAGGAAAGAAAAGTGAGGAAATCCCTGTATGCACAGCATTTTAATGTACTTTCCTTCCCTATTAAGAAATGTTAACTAATAGATGTTCCATACCAATCAAAGGGAGGAGGGGATAAGGAAAAGAAGTTAGCAGGGGTGAAACAAAAAGCCAGAATTATAACTCTGTTAAATGGCATTGCTCTTTAAACTAATGACAACTGAGGGTCCCAGGCTTGTCCACATCACCTAGAGCTTTATCCTACAATGAGAATGTTGGGGTAGAAACAAATACGTGACTGGACAGAAATAAGTTACATGCAGAATCCTACATAGCCTCTAAAGGATGCATAATTTTGGATGCACACAATGACACACAGAGAAACACAGAATTGGTGAACCAGGAGCCTCCTAGGAATATATAGTTCATTTGCTACCTGGTGGCGTGGCTTCCCATCAAACCCAGCATACCAGGTGTTTCTTTTTTCATGACATTAAACATCATCAGGAGATGATACCAAAATTTTCAATCCCATGAAGCACATCAGAAAGAACCATGTTTGCAAAACTCTTCTTTCATGTAATGAGTCCTGATACTCCAAAACAAACAACGATTTCATCCTACTAAACATGGGTTTCTCGGAACAAGAACTTGATTTTTTTTTTCTCCTTGACAGTAAGAAGTTCAGTCTTTTACCTGATTCTAGAAAATACAGTGTTCCTCGAAACAACACAACATAAAATTACCATTAAAAAATGACTGAAGCAAATGTAAAGGAAATAACAGAACACATAGTCAAAATAAAGAAAATCAAAGGAAAAATCCACTTTTCATTTTTCCTAATAGTAAAGCCTATATGGACTGAAAACAGTCTATCATTTTATCTATGCAACAAAACACAAAAGAAACAAACTATTTCTTCCTGTAGAACTTACATTGTTGTTACTCAAACTTCATGAGCAAAATTCAAGTCCAAAGAATACAGACTAATTAGTATCATTTTCTGAGGCTAATGACATATTCAAGTCCTCTAAATTTTTAGTAACAAAATTGAGACTGTGCTTAATAGTTTTAATTTTACTTTCAATGACTGTATAGCAAAGTACCCTGTACAGATTATGAAAGTTGATTTAGTTTAAAGATTAGAAGAAACACACACAATTGGATGCCTAAATGCAAATGAGGGAAAAGTACCAGTATAAATTTCTAAGTCAGTAAAAATTGAGAATCTGTCCCTGGGACTTTTTCCTGCCTTTAGAATCTGCCTAGCCACTAAGCAATACCCCAGCTCTTTTTATATTTTGTGTTTGAGATAGGGTCTCCCTAAGTTGCTGAGGGCCTCATTAAGTTGCTAAAGCTGGATTTGAACTTGTGATCCTCCTCCCTTAGCCTCCCAAACAGCTGAGATTACAGGCATGTGCTACCATGTCAGGCCTTCCTTTTCAATTTTTTTTTTTTTTTGCTATTACATTTTTTTTATTTGTCTGCTTATTAATTTTTTTTAAAAATTTTATTCTAATTTGTTATATATGATAGCAGAATGCATTACAATTCATGTTACACATAGAGAGCACAATTTTTCATATCTCTGATTGTGGGACTTAAAAACAACATACTAAAGAGACACAGCCACATCAATGTTTATTGCTGCACAATTCACAATAGCTAAACTGTGGAACCAACCTAGATGCCCTTTATTAGATGAATGGATAAAGAAAATGTGGTATATATACACAATGGAATATTACTCAGCAATAAAAGAGAATAAAATCATGGCATTTGCAGGTAAATGGATGAAGTTGGAGAATATCATGCTAAGTGAAGTTAGCCAATCCCCAAAAAACAAATGCTGAATGTTTTCTCTGATATAAGGTTGCTAATTCATAGTAGGGTTGGGAGGGGGAGCTTGGGAATTCTAGATGAACTCTAGACAGGGCAAAGGGGAGGGAGTGAAAGGGAGGGGGCAAGGGATATAAAAAAGATGGTGAAATAAGATGGACATTATTACCCTAAGTACATGTATGAAGAATCGAATAGTGTGAATATACTTTATATACTTACTTTTCAATTTTAACACTCAATGATAGAATGTATTTCAAGTCTGCATTGTTCATTGGCAAAAGAAAAGATTTCAAAATCTGTTAATTAACCACATTATGTTTAAACAAAAAAAACTTCCCTTGCCCATGAACACCTACAGGGTTGCTTTTTGCTGTTGCTGATGGATGGGTGCTACTTTCCCTACTCCTGTCTTACTGGTAAGAAATGCCCTCCCCTGAATGCTGTTTTCTAGTGACTACCTGATAGAGACAAACGTATGCCTTTTGGGTTTTTACAATTGCTCTCTGGTTTAACAAATAATTAGGAGTCAATATGATGGGACAGAATGTTTTACAGGAACCATGTTGGAGACTACTTGTGTAAACTGGGCACTTGTCTTTGAGTGCCGAAGCTGACTGCTTGTGCCCAGTTTCAGGGCAAGCTTCTACACAGAGTGTTGGTCACTGAGGGTCAACGGGTGGCCTACTCCTGCTCTTGCAGCTGATGTGGCCCTGGACATGTGATTACATGTGTGATGGTATTCCACATTGAGTGGGCTCACAACTCCTGCTTTCTGAATAGTAGTTTATTGTGCATTTTCATCATGTAAAAAGATTCAATCTGAGCTCCAGCAATAAGACATTTTATAACCTGTGAGGATTTCAAATCAATCAAAAACTCTACCAAACCCTACACATACTCTGAATTTGCCTCCATTCTGAAGGAAGTCTGAAAACCCTTTTAATCATAGTCCTTGACCTTAAAAAATAATCAACCCAGTCTGGAAGAAAGATGCATATGTAAATGAAGTAATGAGCAATAGAATTGCTGAATTTTGTACATTTTGTTGATCTCATTAATTTCTTAAATTTATCAAACAGCTTTTATGTATCTGTACTAAGCAAGTCACATAATGCAATGGTTTGGATAACTTTCCCCTAGTGGCCCATGTGTTAAAGGATTAGTCACTAAACCTTGGTGCTATTAGAAAGAAGTAGAACTTTTCAGGGCTGAGGTGCTATGATGAGGTTGTGATACCTTTAATAGGTAGGGGATCGTGGAAGGCCTTACGTCCTTTTGGGGATGCCCTTGCAATGAATAGTGGAATTTAGTCTCTTCCTTTCTCTCTGTTTCACATCCCATGCATGAGCTGGGTGTTTTCTATACCACATGTTCCCGCCATGATGTATTTTCCCCTCTACACACATATATACCACAAGTCTAAAAATAATGGGTCTACCCGAATGCAGACTAAATCTCCAAAGCCATGAGCCAAAATAAGCCTTTTTTCATTATAAGTTCATTATCTCAGGTATTTTTTATATTTAACAGAAAGCTAACACACATGCAATATCTCATTGACTCCTCATACCGACTGTCTGAGAGAGATTTTATTATTGGCTTTATATAATGGCCATGTTACTAAATGTGATCTCTAGATTCAATGCAATATCCATCAAAATACGAACGACATTCTTAATAATACTGAAAAAAGCAGTCTTAAAATTCACATGGAAGAATAAAAGACCCAGAATAGCCAAAGAAACTCTGAGAGAAAAAAAATGTTGGAAGAATCACAATACCCCATTCTAAATTATACTACAGAGCCATAGTTTCAAAAACAACATGGTATCAGCATAAAAACAGACACATCAATGAGTAAAGTAGAATAAAAGACACAGAGGCAAACCCACACAGTCATCTGATCCTTGACAAAGGTGCAAAATAAAAATATGGGAGAAAAGACAGTGCTGGGAAAACTGGATATCTGTATGTAGAAAAATGAAACTAGATTCCTATCTCTCATCATGCACACACACACACACACACACAAAAAAAAAAAAAAAAAAAAAAACTCAAAATGGATCAAAGACCTAGGAATTAGAACAGAAACTTTGCAACTGTTGGAAGAAACCCTAGGGAGAACACTCCAACACTCCAACATATACGTGCAGGCAACAACATCCTCATTAGGACTCTTAAAGCTCAGGAAATAAAACCAAGAATTAATTCTTATTAATTCAGTTTTCAATTCAAAAGCTTGTGCACAGCAAAGGAAAAAATAAAGAGCATGAAGATAGAGCTTATGGAATGGAAGAAAAACAAACAACCCAATCAATAAATGGATGAATGAACTAAATAGTCACTTCTCAGAAGAAGAAATGTCTAACAAATATATGAAACAAAGTTCAACATCTGTAGCAATCAGAGAAATGTAAATCAAAAATACACCGAGATTTTATCTCACTTCAGTTAGAATGGTAATCATCAAGCATACAAATAATAATAAATGCCAGCAAGGTTCTGAGATGAAAGAAATACCTATACACTCTTGGTGGGATTATAAATTAGTACGAACACTGTGGAAATCAGTATGGAGTTTCCTCAAAGATCAGGTGTGGAAGCACTAAATGAGCCCGGTATACTCCTCTTCGATATTTATCCAAAAGAATTGAAGTCAGCATTCTATAGCAACACATGCATACCCATGTTTATGGCAGTGCAGTTCACGATAGCCTAGGTGTCCCTTGACAGATAGGTGAAGAAAGTGTGGTACATGTGCATAATGGAGTTTTATTTAGCTATAAAGAAGAACAAACTTATGTCATTTACAGGAAAATGGAGGGACTTGAGATCATGTTGTGTTCAGTGAAATAAACCAGATCGAGTAAGCCAATGGTTATATGTTCTCTCTCATGTGGGGAAGTTAAAGAGAAAAAAAGGGGGAGAAGTGCGGATCTCATGAAAATAGAAGGGAGACCAGTAGAATAGAGGAAGGGGACCAGGGGTGAGGAAGGAGGGAAGAGAAAGGGGAAGGGCTAGGGAATGAAATTAACCCAATTATGTTTTGTGTAGTACAAATATGTCGAAATGAATCCTCAATTACACTCAATTACAATACACCAAGGAAAACAACTTCAATACATCTGCCTAATGTCAGTCAGCTACTACACATAAAGCTAAGACTAGAACACGGGTGTCTTCAGCCCTATCTGCTCATACCCTCAGCAACTGGCAGGAGAAAAGCAGGTTCTGGAGCTAAACAAAACCCACAGAGTTCATGTTCTGGATTCAAGTTCATGTTCTGGAGAAGCCAATGCCAGGCCAGAGTGTACTAAGGCACAATTCTAAGCTGTTTTGGTCAAAAGTAATAACAACTCCTGAGGAGGCAATACTGAGCCTGGTAGAGGAGATAATTGATCCCCAAAACATGTGGAAAGGAGGGAGACAGAAGCCAGGAAAGGCAGGGTATTTTCACGGAGTGTATTTTCTCAGGATCCCAGGGCTGTGGTACACACAGGCCACTAGGAACTCATACTGGACGATCACTCAATGAAACTCAAAGCAGTACTAACCCTAGTGGATGACCACTGAGGTCATGACTGTTTCTCTCCCAACAGTGCAGTAGGTGTGAAGTGTACCTGGAGTGGATAACAGGCGAAACGAGCGAGTCCTTTCCATATGTGGCTGAGCTCCTTACGATGACCAAAGTCCTCTTGGGACTTGGGGCTTTCCAAAGCCCCAGTAAGGCAGACCATCTTCACAAACTGCTCTGGAGGAAGGTGCCCGAGGGAACCCCAGGTCTGTGTGCCAGGTGCCTCTCTCTATATCATCACTGACCTGAGCCTATGGATGCTGTGTTTTACGTCACATTAGAAACCCCTAAATAGCCAAAGGACTAAATGCCTTTTAAGTCACAATCTCTTACCTCTCAACCTTCCTTTAGCAAGTCTCAGCTATTTTTGTACAATCTAATTCCCATCACTCTGAGACATTCACTTATTTTATATTGCAAATTAGTAAGACCATTTAGGATAATGCTTTTTATCCACTAATCCCAGTGATGGTCCTCTGAGCATGTTCAGGGTTTAAGGAGATCTTTTCTTCTTTGCAAGGGATTATTCTTTACATCCTGTGTTTGCTTGTAGATTGTGCTTCAGAGATGCTGTGGCAGGTGGGGTTCAGTAGCTAATCCTACCTGAATGCTAGAAATACCTGTGCGAGTTCCAGCACCTGTCCGTCATCACAGATCCTTATCAATGGGTGGCACTGACAATGGAGTGCTTTCAGTAGACATGGTCAGAGAAGAGAGAAGACCCAGTTTAGAAGACAAGGAACCTGCAGGTCATTCCCAGCCTACTGGCTCAGTATTTTCCTGGGAATCAGTGGCTTACCTGTGCTCAGATTCCTCAACCTCAAAGTCAGATGACAATAACAATTGACATATTTCAGTTTGTAAGTCTTTTCCTGACCTAGAAAATTGAAGTGATTTGTCCAAGGTGAAGAGTTCCTTAACACCCAGGCAGGGAAGGGGTCTCAGGACTCCTGTCTTGCAGCACAGTGCTCTATTGACAACACTGTCACCATGATGCTACCGCCAGACCTAGTTAGAGGAAAAAATTTGAAACAGTTTTAGCTTGCTTTGGCTGAATATTCAACTCAACATTTTATGAAATTACAGATCAATGTTTCTTTTAAAGGCAACTGTTTTTTAAAAAAAGTATAAATAATCTGCTTCAGGGTTGCAAGAAAGCTTTGTAAACTTGAACTTCATCCTTGTTTAGAAGCTGACTCAGACTGGATTTTACTCACACTCCTATTGCAGCTCAAAAGGAAAATGGTTCCTGAGTTAGCCTCTTAACACTTACACTTCACACTGGCCCGTGGGTCCTGGAATTACAGATATTCATTCAGTTCTGAAGTATAAAACAATACTCCAAATATAGGAAAGCATCCATCAGAGTTTGTGCAGCCATTGTTCGATACTGGCTCCCAGTGAACCACGCCTCTTCATATGCATGCTCTCCCATGGTCCCATCCCATGCTGACTCAGAGCTGGCCTGTTTGGTTTGCTTTTGGCAACAGAACTCTGGCAAATGGGAGCCATGCAGAGGCTTTAAAAATGCCTCTGAATTGGCATTTGCCTTTTCTCATGAAGAAGTCTAGGCTAGCATGCTGGAGACACAGGACTCAACAAACCAGCACCAACTTCCTGACTTGTAAGAGAGGCAAATGGGACCAGTCAGCTCCCATCCAACTCACCAAATGACCTTAAACCCTAGTCGGTTTCTTGACAAGAAAAGACAAGCCATTTCAGCTGAGCCCTGTCCAAACTGCTCAAACATGGAGTACTTTTTACCTTAAGGGGCCAGTTTCAAAGTCTTTTGTTATATAACTTAAGATTGCTTACAGCTGACTCACAGTTCTACAAGCAGTTAGAGCACCTTTGATGCCTTAACACAATGAATTTGTTGCTTGTGAAATCTCAGTCCATTGTTAAGTTGATGGTGGTGGAAGGAATCTCTATTCCACGTAGCCATTCAGGGATGCAGGCTCCTTTCTTGGTGTAATTTAGGTCTATGAAGTCCTACCCATTTCTGTGGCAGATGGGAAACAGAACGAATCATAGAATATATGTCTAGGGCAGGTCTGAAATAGGCATGAAATTTCCACTTTCATCCTGCCAGTTGGGATATGGTAAAGGAGATTAGAAAATGCTGTTCATCTGTGTGCCCTGAAAAAAAGAGAATGCATGTTAGTAGGACTGGATGCTCAATGGCTAAGGCAGAAATGTCTTATTCCACTGTATGTGTTCCCTGTGTGCAGCACAATGCCCTGCCTGTAGCAAACACTAAGTGAATGAAATAGTTGATGAAACTAAAGCATCATTTAAGATAAGGCCTGAGAACCATGCATGGAAGACATTTGTCTCATCTTGTAAATTTCTGAAGCACTAATTTTATGACAAAGCCCTTGCCAATTCAAAAGCCAAGGCAAGAAATAGAGGTCAATGTTTATTGTGGCTGGCTTCCTAATACTGAAGGGATGACATAATAGCTTTGTTTTATCCTGAAATCTGTAAGGATACCAAATTCAAAAGGACAAATTGGAAGTATTTTTAAAGCTAAATCTCTGAACCCTCAGTCTTCTTGCATATGTGTGTGTATACATACGTGTGTGTACATATTTGACAATAACACACTATTTAAAGAAGTTACCGGTAACCAGTAACATATGCACTTTTATATGAAATATCTTATAAGTAACATAGTTTCATCAATGTAGTGATATAAATTCCACAGCAAGTGGTATGGTATGTAAGCACCGTGAATTGAAAAGTCAAAGTCTTGGGTTGTAGTCTTTTTCTTATTATTAATCATTTAAATCTGGAGGTGGTATATTTCTCTCAGTTCCCTATCAGCTATGAAATCCTTTAATTCTCTATCATAGTGCATATATTATAGGTATCCATTTTTCTCTACAAACTCATTAAATCAAATAAATATAAATCAAGCCTGCTTAAGCTAACTTCAAAAATTATTTCTTTTTTGATTAATTTTACCTGAGAAAGGAGAGTGTGAGTAAATAGACTTAAGGTAGAGTCTCTAAACACCAAGAATCCAGGTGGGGAAGGTTCTAGGGACTCCAGGCAGCACATGGTGGACAACTGGGGCAGCTACTCCACCATGAGATAGGATTCCAGGGGACACTGGAAGCCTTCCTTTGCTCCCTAATAGCATCTTCACAGTGAGCCACTTATGATACATTCATATTTTTCAAGGTGTGGTCTCTCCAAGCATCCCATTGTGAATGCACACAAGAGGGCTTGAGTTAATTAATTATCATCGCTTTGGGTGATGGAGCACTGTTAGATTATCAAGTCCATTAGTAGGAGCTTCAGAGAAAGGAATGTGTTAGGAAAAGGGAGAAGACAAGGTATGTTATGGTAGTGTGCATTGCAGGTCACAGGTGTGATGGGCCTCCAGGGAGCAGGAAGAAAACCCTAGGCAACAAAGCAAAAGTACCAGGAACCCTGTGCTCCTGACTGCTCCCTGCACAGAAAGCAGAACACTAAGGACCAGGGAGCGAGTAGGAGGAGCCCATATATGAGACGCTCTTGGGCAAGTGGGAAGCCGGAAAAAAAGATAATGCTGCTGGCTGGGAGTAAGATGTATGTGGCGCAGAGATGAGAAAGGACACAGAGAGTGAGACGAAGGGAGTGGAGGTGGCTGGACTTATTCACCCATGCACTTGTCCTGCATGCAGATGGTACACCTTTCCCGCCAATATTGCCCTTTGTTGTGGTTTGGATCTGAATTGTCCCCCAAAAGTTCCTGTGTTAATGCAGGAGATGAGATGATTAGATTATGAGAATCACAACCTAATCCATGGATTAATATATTTGATTGATTAATGATTCAAGTGGATTACTGGCTAGTAACTGTAGGCAGGTGGCGTGTGACTGGAGGAAGTGGGTCACTGGGTGTGTCTTGGGGATCACATATTTTGTCCCTGGCTCTTCCTACTCTCCCTGTGCTTCCTGGTTTCCATGAGCTGAGTAGATTTCTTCTATCAGCCCCTTGTGCCATGATATTCCACCTCATCTTGGGCCCAGAGCAGTGGAGTAAGCCCACCATGGACTGAACCTCTCAAACCCATGAGCCCAAATAAACATTTCCTCTGGAAGTTGTTCTGGTCACGTAGTTTGGTCACAGCAACAGAAAGCTAAACTGCTTGAGAGAGTCCTTGTTCAACTTACTGCTAGACCATACCTATCACATTAACTTGTCAATTCAACGGAGCAAAAGTCACCCAGTTAATTCAAGGAAAAGAATTGTTTGCATCATGGTTATGTGGTTTGCATAAAGGTTTTACCTTTGATTGGTCACTTTGAAGTTGGTGGAAACAGTGATGATCCACTTCTGAAAACATTTGATGTTTGGAACTGTTTGGATGGTAGTGGCATTACTCCCTCATCTCCTCACTGTTCAGTGTGCTTTTCAAAAGAACTCTACAGAACAGATTAATGGGACGTTGTACTTCCGTAATTCTCCGGTTACTCTAACAGGATCGGGGTAAATTTAAAGAGAAAAAATGCAAACCAGCTTGAGGCAGCATTGCCCAATTTGATCAAAACTAAATGCAACCACCATGGGTTCGAGTTTGGTGGTCCAAAACATTGGAATGTTTCAAAGACATCTAAAATGCAATGCCAGTGTTGTTTTATTTGGTTTGGGGTTTTCTATCCCTTTATGTTAAACAGGAGTTTGGAGAAATTTGCACAAAAGACTCCCTGTCTATTTTCATGGATACCTACATACTAAGTAGCCAGTATTACTGATAAATGAAAACATCAAACAGGCCGTGAACAAAGTCTTCACTCACCTACCTCATGAACTTAGAGGAAGCTGAGGATGAATCACATCTGATCTTTATTTAGCATCCTACCGAACAACAGCCATTCTCTCAGGAACTCTGAGCCTCAGAACTGCACATAAAACAGACATTCACCTGCTGTGTGTCCCGTATGATACTAGTGATGAGTCGTTTTTGCATCAAGATCACTCTCTTTGAGTCTGGACCAGGGGTTGAATTTAACACCATGCAGATCTTCTTAAGGAAGATAAAGGAATTACATGCTGCCTTTGAACCCTGGAGAGATATTACACTATAATCCAGGACGAGGGGATTTTCAGTTCAGAATCCAGATCTGCAAATTATACCTTCGCAATTCACCAAAACATATTCTTCTAATAAACTATTTTTAAATGTTTTGTTTGTTTAGCACATATAGCAAAATACAGTCTTGTCAGTCAAGACAGACTTCAAACTGCCTGGTCCTGTTAGAAACGTTTCATTAATAACATGTGTTTACCATCGAAAGGAGCAGGCTTCGTGTGCTAAGATTTTGTTTGTCAGTCATTCATTGGAACCCCACTGTTAATAGCATACAATGGTTTGTGGTTATGCCACAATTTAACCCAGGTTTAAAAATACAAACTAGAGCCCTGGTGGTCTAAAGGAACAAGAGTGAGTGAAGGCATTGGCTCAACCTACTTTGTGGGCTGGTGGCTTGGAATGCTTTACAAACTAATCAAATTTATTGACTATGATCCTGAGGAGGGGGGAAAATCCCATGCCGGGGTGTGCATCCTGGGTTGACTGCAGTTTGGTGAGGTTCTGAATGTCTAAAGGGAGAAACAAGGCAACTATTTGGCATTCCTTTCCCCAAAGACAAATTAGAAACAGATATCACAGAATATGAGGTTTTTTTTTCCAGCAGCCTAATAAGAAAAAGAGGTTTTCCTCTATAGTTTTAATTCTACTGTATGTTAAAGATAAGTAAACAGAATTAATATTGCACCAGGCAGAATAGGCAGTGAAAATTCTATTGATTCAGTAGTTTGAGCAGCAAGAGTTCTGAGTGCAAGAGATAAAAGAGAACTGGTTTTACATGTAATATCAGCTTCCATTGATAGAGCTGTGTGAAGGGTATTTGCCATCAAACACTGCTAGCTATGTATGCATTTATTGTATATGTATATGTGTGTGTGTGTGTGTGTGTGTATATATATATATATATATATATATATATATATATAATTCAAGGGGAAATTTTACATTTTGCACAGATCTGTGTATAAAATGTTGAGTAAGAATACAAGAAAGCAAAGCATCTACAATAATGGGTAGAAAGTACTTTTGTGTTTAATTAAGCACCTCAGTTGTGCAGAAACACAGTGAACCACAAAGAGTAGTTGCTATAGAATGTGTTTATGAAATCTCATAGTCATGGAAATAACACCGTGATCCTAAACATTTGTGAAATCGTATATCACATGTGCTTAAAACCAATTTTCCAGTTGCTAGCAATTTATGCTTTAAAAATATTTATATTTCAAAATAAAACAGATCATATTTGGAGAAAATTTAACCCATAAGAATATTGTTTAGGCTGCCAGGAAATTATCTCCTTACACATTCCTAGAGGGAGATTTGACCTTTAAAACTTTTTAATGATTTGATCACTTTTTATATCAGAAAACAGAACATTTCTAGAGAGGAGAATTTAGTATTAATTGAGTCATTTTCCAAGTTCTGAGTAATTGGACATGTAGCATCATAAGAGACAATATCTGTTAAACTCATATCTTACATTTCAAAAGTTAAAGTTGACATTCACTTAAACCATTATAAATTACACATATATAAAATGGTAGGAATAAAGGCCTTAAGAAGAATGGAACCATTCTACCTTTGAGGGGATTGTGAATTCCCAAAATACAAACTTATTAGTTCCTAAATAAATTCTTGAAAGTAGGACAGAAAAATATTTTATTCTATTATTTTATATGATTCTCAGATATAATTTTTCTAATATTTCCCATGATATTTTTGTTGTTGTAATGGGACATTGCCTATAACCATTTTTCTCTAATTTACTACAATGGAAATATAAAAAAGGTACAAATAGTGTTTAGATAACTGGACCCTTCCCCAGGAAAGACAGTAGGCCTTGCACACCTGGATGATGAACTTGAAGGTCACTGGATGTATCAAGCAGCTGAATGATCTTTTATATCCAGGCTGAAGGAAAACCTTCTAGAAACGTTGCCCTCTGCTTCAACCCTCACCAGACCACAATACAGTTAGCTTTAATCCTAACTTCTAGCTCTTCTAACTGGTCTACTATAAAAGAGCATTTTGAGGTTGTAAAATGTTTAATAATATGACAAGAATTTATTTTGTGTTATGAGGAATATAATCATTTCACCAAATCACTCTAGAGCCAAGATTTTAAAATATGCCTTATATACCAGATTTCACATAGTAAATTGCATTTTTTCAGAGGAATGTGTTCTTCATTCATGTTATTAATCAGAGAGCTGTGTTTTTTCCAACACAGATCTTATGCTGGATTTAATTCTAGCATTGAATTCTATATGTTAAAATAATACCGTCTCATATCCTGACTTTTAAAAAATAAAAATATCACAATTATAGGATCATACAACTCCAGGGTCCTAGGAGATTCTTACAGGCAAATTTACAATTTAAAATATTAAACTTAATTGACATCTTCCCTGTGTTATTGGAAACTGGAAACTGATTTTTCAATTTATTATTTTCAGAAGAAAATAGTTTGAAGAAGTCTGTGGCTAGTGTCAACTTTTCAGGAAAAACTACAGTGTCTTGACTTTTCTAACCATCTTTACTAAGCTTTTTTCATGGTTCAAATATTCACATGGGAATTCTTTGGTGGTAATACAATTTTTAAAAGGTTACTCCTGTTATTCCTATGACACTCTGGGGGTAACTTGATTTCCCAACATAATGAATAGGAAGAGGAAAAAAGAAAAGTGGCTTCAAGAAGCTTGACAGGCAGCTCTACAGTGCTGGGAATCCCAGCCCTTCTTCCATTCATGGCCACGTCACTCCCTTTAACTAGTCTAGTATCATTCTTGCCTTAAAGCTGTGTCTAAGTATAATTAAAGTATATGTGCATCAAACTGCAATATTAAAGAATAAAAGGCCAACCCACAAAGTAGTAAAAGATAATGTGTGTGTATTCAAATAGGATTATATATATATGTGTGTGTGTGTGTGTGTGTGTGTGTGTGTGTATCAAAGGACTGTTATCTACAGCATATAAAGAACTCCAAAGCATCAATAAGACAAATGCAGACAACTCATAGAGAAAAAGGGTAAAAGGGCTGAATAGTGGCTTTATAAAGGATGGTATCCACCTGGTCAAGAAACATATTTCTGTATTCTCAAATTCATTAGTCATCAAGGAAATGCAAATTAAATCATAATATAATATCACTCCAGTCCAATCAAAACAATGAAGACAAAAATTTTCTAACTGTTGGCAAAGATATAAAGCAACTCAACTCCTACACACCTGGTAAAGTGTGAATGGGTACAACCACCTTGGAAAACTTTTTGACAGTATTGATTAATTCTTTCTAGTATGCATATGTATATATTCAACAAAAACACTTGTTTGCCCCAAGACTTAACCAGAATATGCATCATTGTATTGTGTGCATAGCTCCAAACCAACTGGTTACTGTGCAGATGTCTGTCAGAGGCAGAGCATAGAAATAAATTGTGGCATATTTATTCAATGGAATTTTTATACTGCAGCAAGAATGAATGGCCTACAAGTAGATGCAATGATAGTGTAAGTCTTACCAACAAAGCATTTAGGGAAAGATGTCGGACACAAAAAAGTATCTACTATATAATTCCATTCATAAAAATTCTAAAAAGAGACAGAACTAAGTGGTGCTGTTAGAAATCATAATAGCAATTAATTTTGCGACTAAAAAGGAGCATGGGAGGGTTTCCAGTGTGTGTGGGTTTTGCTGTATAAGTGCTATAGGTCTCTTCAGCTTGAAAAATACATCAAGGTATATACAATACACACAACACATATAATATATATGTTTATATGTACATCATGTGTGAATATGTGCATATATACACATACATGTATATACATAATACATATATATATATAATTTTTATATCAACTAATTTTTAAATACCTTATCTCTTCAGTTCACAGTGCTTAGGAAAACAATTATGATATATCTTCTACATATCAAAGTAATAATCATGAAAGATGAGTTTAATCACTGACAAAATGAAACACATGGACTTCTGTTTCATTCCTTCTCTATCTAGCTTACCTCCTTCCTTCCTTTAATTATTTAATCAGTGACTTTAAGCATACTTTGTGTAATTTGGAGAAATGACATTGTACTTGCCCCTTGATCTAGGTTAGTGTGATTAAGCTCTCCAGCCTACACTGGCTGCTTCTAAAGCCAGGGAAGAAATGACATTTAATCCTTGTGGTGGAGGATAGTACAGAGAAGCAGCAGAACTGGAGGATAAATATTTCTGTGTCCACTCCTTGATCAGGAGACAAGAATAAAACTCATATCCTATAAAAAGTCCCTCACGTATTAACACAGGAATCTACCAAATTAATTATTTTATAATGGACCTACTCAATCTGCAAAAAGATAAGCAAGAAATCACTGAGAGACAAGCATGAAGATAAAGAAGAAGTAATCTACTTCTTTTCAAGTGTTAATACAGCCATTGCAGCAAAACCAATTGTCACTGAATCTGACAGTAATTCCACAGGAACCCAAACAGCTGAGTCCAGGAAATCTCAGTTGCCTTTCAGGGAAAGGCAGTTGTATGTTCTTAATCCCCAGAAGCACAAGACACAATGAGAGGCAGATAAGAGTTGGTTTGACCTGATTAGAAATTTCCCACTACCTTTAAGTCTTTATTCACAAATTCCTCTTACTTGGCTCTTTTCAGTCACTAACCAGGGACCTGTTTCTACATCTAAAAGGCAAAATAGTAGTGATTCTCATTTAAAGAGTTATTTTCAAAAGAGTACTTTAAATCTAGAAGTTGAAAACTGGAAAAATAAGAAGTATCTCTGAAGTTTCTTCTCATTCACAGACTGCACAACTATTTCGAGATTTCCACCAAATCCTCTTCTACAATTTTCCTAGGCTGTTGTAATAAAATAGATGACACATATATGAAAATAAACAAATCGCCAAATTATAGAGGCTTGACCCAATATTTTTAAAAATTTTTTAGGCGCTGATAGACTTTTATTTTATTCATTTGTTTATATGTAGTGCAAAGAATGGAACCCAGTGCCTCACACAAGCTAGGCAAGTGCTCTACCACTGAGCCCCAATACAACCCCAGCCTCAGTAATTGATTTTCTATTTATTTAACATATTGGTGTTTCTCCTAAAGATAGCACATGATTTTCTTCCACATAGTGATTCAGAGATCCAGTTTCCTCCCGCCAACAGTATCCACCATGATAGGAGCTCATTTCTACTCTCTGAGAAAAAGAAAAAGGAAATATTGTGGAAAACGTACTTACTACTTCAAAAGTCATCCCTGAAATGAACCATACAACTGTTGTCCATTCTGAGAACAAATCATAGGGCTGCCCCACGATGAAAAGAGAGGAGTTTGGGATATAACCCTTCTCAGCTAAGAATTCACCTCAAAGCACTAATGCCCCATTATAGAAGAGTAAATGTGGCCATCTGTGCTACAACCATCTCCACCCAACATCAGTGATGAAAGTTAGCATTAGACACTGTGATGGTCAGCTCAGGCTTGATATTTCAGGTACACATGGACAGCCAAGGGCATTAGGCAAAGGGAAATGTTAAAAGAGAGAGTTGAGGCTGATTGTGATTTTTTTTTCCTTCTACTTCAGATTAAGTAAAATATTCTTAGTAACACATGTATTAATCTGAATCCAATATGTATTTATAGATTATCTTTTAAATGCTGGACACCAAGTCATCCCTGAAGTGCATGGAAGAGTAAACAAAACAGACAAAGTTCCTGCCACCACAAAGCATGCATAGTAAGGTAGAAGTCAAAAAATATGCTAATAGATATGGAGTGTTGTGTTGAAGTTAATGCTACGAAGAAAATTAAGGCCAGTGAAGGAATTGTGAGCAACAAAAGTCATAGTTTCAGAGGGGAGGTCAGGAAGGTCGTTTCTAGGGAGGAGAGTTAGAAACTGATTATAGAGTACAAAGGGAAAAAGCAAGATCCTCTGGTAAAAGCAAATTTGATCTTTCCAAGAACAGCAGAGTAGCTGATTCCATTTCAACCACGGAGCATAGGCCATTTCTTCCAGTACTGCTCAGGAAAGAAGCCTGGGAAGAGTAAAGAGAATGGGCTTTGGTGTACAAAGACATGTTTCAAAGATGGAGTCCATAATTCACAGTTATATTTGGCAAATCATTAACATATCTGACCTCTAACTTTTTTATTAGCAAAATGATACCTACTTCACTGAATTGCTATAAAGTTTATGTGAGATAATGCACACAAGTTACTGCTATAATATAATATGTTGCAAACATTCAATAAATATGAATTATTTCTTCTTTTACACATAGTGCAATGGTAGTGAGTGGGAGAAAACTCCTTTCTCTCTTTCCATTCTTCCTCATCATGCTGAACACATGCCTTGTCTTCTATGAGCTTACAAAATTATTTTCCCATCTCAGAGAATCTGCCTTCTTCACAATGATGAAGATGACAATAATAAGAGAGTACTTAACCATTTCAAAAAAAGATAGCACTTGCTGGGCATGATAGTACATGCCTGTAATCCCAATGGCTTGGGAGGCTGAGGCAGGAGGATTGCGAGTTCTAAGCCAGCCTCCGCAACTTAGCAGGGCCCTAAGTAACTTAGCGAGACCCTGTCTCTAAATAAAATTTTTAAAAAAGGACTGGGAAGTGGCTCAGTGGTTAAGCACCCTTGAGTTCAATGCCTGGTCCCCCGTCCCCAAATAAAAAGAAGAGAGAAAAGATAACATAATATCAAAGACATTGATAGTTGCCCATCTATATGCAGGCTCTTTCTTTGTAACTCATCTGTGTTTATACATTTAACGATTTGGTTGGACAAAGCCAGAGGTTTGTGGTTAAACTTGAAGATCCAGAGCTTGAAAGTTAAACTTCTGAGTTAGCCACCTCTCCATCTTCTTCTACGTGTGCTCATTATTCATTCATCTAATTTAAGCTCTCATCTAATTTAAACTCTGGGGCAGGTTGTCAGCATTTGGGGAGGTATGGGGAAAAGTGAGCTCTGTGAAGTTCTTTTTCGTCTCAGACTAATCTTTACATTGGCCTCATGACTTGAGCATGGCCAAGAAGTTTCTGCATTCCTTGGCACGTTGAGTTGGTCTGATTCAGTACAAATACAGACATAAAAGCCCTCTAGGCTTCCACTCAAATAGGCTTATATTAGTCCACAAACTAGAGTCTGAATTACTTTTTGTGCATTACTTTAAATGAAATTTTGAGTACACATGTCCTCTCTTTCAGGATGCATCCACTATCATAGCTTATACTGTACTAAATTTGACTTCTGACTTAGTTTGGTTTTTTTTGGTGGTGGTGGTGGTGGTGGTGCTGGGGATTGAACCCCAGAGCCTTGTGCACCAGAGGCAAGCACTCTATCAACTAAGCAATATCCCCAGTCCCTAACTTAGTCTTTTAACAGCACGATCTTCAAGGCATTTCTTCCTCTCTTGTAAGTCCTCAGATTTCTAAGGCCCAACTCAGTACTATCTATCTTCCAGGAAGTACCCAGAAACTCAAGGGTACACCACAAATTATTAAACATTTAACTATTTTATGTGTACCCATAGTCCCCTACAGCCTGGAGGTGCAAATCTCTTCCCAGTGGCAGTAGTTTTCTCATACAGGTAGCATTTTGAGACATGCTTATTAAGTTCTTTTGACAAGATTTGATAATTACTCATTCCTCTTACTTGCTTAGAGTTAAATCATTTCTTCCTTTTTCCACGGACCAACTTTTCGTACATCCAGGTCTCTTTATCTCAGACACTAAGTAATGCTCTGGTGACACTTCTTGAGAACAAACACATTATCTAAGAATGTCATCATCATGGGGACTTTTGGATTATGAAAAATTGAAAGAATACCAGAACTTTCCTGGCCTCTGGAACAGCAAGAGTCCCTTCTCAAAAGACAAAAGTGAAGTTGTTTCCTAGAGAACAGATCACGTTTCAGTAGCCTGCAAAGCCCTGCCCAGCTGCCTTCCTCTCTCTGCCCTGACAACTCCCCTTGAGCTCTGCCCCTTCTCTCGACATCTTGCTTCAAGTAAATCCATGCAAAGATGTTTTCAGGAACATCTGCACTCTCTCATGCGGGAAGACAAGCAGGGCGGACATCCTGCAGAAGGAAATACCAGTAAACATTAAAACACCAGGAAGGTCTTTGGTTGGGGTATCTACAGACACTGCTCAGGACTAAATGAAATGCAGATATGGTCCCCTCCAGGTAGCAGGCTACCGAAACTCTGTAAATGCTGCAGAAAACTTCTCTACAACTTTTTACATCTCAAGATGCCAACTTCTGGTGTGTTGGGGCAGGGCCTAGATTTCATGGTGCAAGTAAAAAATAAACATTTGCACCAACTTTTCTTTCCAAAAACACCGTCGAATCCTTCATGAATCTTGGGCTGTTGTACAGTTGACTAAGAAAGCACTATGCTTTAAATGCTTATTAAGCATTTAGTAAATATCTGATGAAAATTGATGAATTTTAGAGTTAGAAAGTTACCTTCGAGCATATTGAGCCTAGGCACAAAGTGCCCTTTTATAAAGCGAGAAAATTGAAAAACCAAAATAACTTAAGGGCCATCCACCAGAAGCTTAGTTATGATACTTAAATTCCTACAAAATACTTATGCTGGGGGAACATATGGAACAGCTCAAAAGGAAATCAAACTATAATCTCTTGATCCTTAGCTTAACTGATTGTATTAAATTAGTACACTACTTCAGTGTTTTTTAGGCAAGGACTTGAGTTTTATTGAACATCTTCACACCAAATGCAGAAATAATTAATATTAAAAGCTCCATGTGTTTTCTGAGCTTCTTTAACATTTGTGAAGACTATAAAGAGTCAAATAAATGTTAAGCCAAAATTGTTGCAAAATATCACAGACTAAAAAGAGGAAAATAAAAAAATCATAGCCATACAACAGAGATGAACACAGTTAATATTCTGAGTACATATTCAGTTAATATTCTGTTTTTTTCTTATTTTATCATTGTTTTACATTGTCTTCTTTCTCTGAATTTTTGAAGAAAGTAACTTTTTATGCCCTTTATTTCACTCAGTTGTTTCATCTTCAGCAATGCCCTACCTGCCATAGATGTCCTTGGATGATCCCTGCCTCCTGACATCCATCTTAGTCTCTTCCCTCATAGTATCAGGATTGGTCTATGTGATCAATGGCATTTGACAGAAATGGCAGATGTCACTTCTAAGATTAGATTAGCAATGTCTGTGGCTTCCGTATTGATTCTCTCCCTCTTTGTTCACTCTGAGGAAGCAAGGTGTCGTGCTGTGAGAATCCATACGACAGGGACCACATGGGGAGAAACCAAGGCCTCCAACCAGCAGCCAGAAGGTCTTCCAATAACCACATTGGAAAGCCTGGAAATGGCTTTCCCAGCCCCAGACAAACTTTTGGAAGACAACAACCCCAGGCCAACAGCTTAAAGAAAATCTCATTAGGCTCCTGGAGCCAGAACAACTAGATAAACCACTCCCAGATTCCCAATCTGAAAAATTGGGCAAGATAATGTGCGTTTGCTGTTTCAAGCTAATGTTTTGGTGTGATTAATTATGGCAGCCAAGGAAAAACTAATGGACTCACATTTTGAAAGATTCTTCAAGAAAACCAGGTTTCATGGTTGAATAATAGGCTGTTTATAGATATATTATGATTTATTTTACTACCTCAATGGATTTTTTTCAGGTGATGTCAATATTTTGCTCCTTTAATTGTTGAGGGATACATCACTGTGTGCATTTTTACATCTATGATTTGTTTTTAACCTTTCCATCGTAAAATTATTAAATAAAGTATCAATATTGTCAGTGTTCTTGACATTGATTACCATATTTTCCCCCAAATTTATTGTGCAAATAATGAGTAAGCTCACAAAGTTAAATTTTATTGATCATAAAAGACTGATCTATGTCAAAATTGAATTGAGTCTGTTTATAGTGCCAATCGTTCTTGGTGCATAGTGCTCTGTATTTGATTGCCTTTTATTTCAAATGCAATAAAATAAGTAAGTCTTCCTATCCACTTGCTTATTGGTTGTAATTCAGCCTGCCCCTCTACATCTGTTCTCTTCCTGATTTTTCTCATCTCAGGGAATAGCACCAACATCCTCCCAGTTCACCTAGACAGAAGCCTGGGAGGCACCTTAGCCCACCCCTGTATCTCACCCCTACAAATACTCTGCCCCTTTTCCTCAACCTCCCTCCCCTTTCCAGCCTCATGGTTACTGCCTTACTGCAAATCTTGGTCAACTCTCCACACACTGCCCTCTCCGGCTTATTTTTTAAATCTACTTTCACCCATGGCTTGATTTTGCCCTAATGGATTTGTTCTTGAAAGACCTTATGATAATTTGATTCTATTTTTTTATAATCACTTACTATTTTTTTCTTTTTAAAATTTGTTCCTTTTAGTATACATGACAGTGGAGTGATTTTAAAACATTATACAACATGGACTCTAACTTCCCATTCTTGTGATTGTACATGATGTGAAATTACACTGTGTATTCATATATGAACATAGAAGAGTTATGTCTGATTCATTCCACTGTCTTTCATATTCCTGTCCCCCCTCCTTTCCCTTCATTCCCCTTTATCTAATCCGATCAACTTCTATTCCCTCCTTTATTGTGCATTAGCATCCACATATCAGGGAGAACATTCAGCTTTTCAATTTGGGGTATTGGCTTATTTCACTTAGCATGATAGTCTCCAGGTCCATCTATCTGCCAGCAAATGCCATAGTTTCATTCTTCTCAACGGATGAGTAATATTCCATTGTGTATATGTACCACATTTTCTTTATTTTTCTGTTGAAGGGCACCTAGGTTGGTTTCATATCTTAGCTATTGTGAATTGAGCTGCTATAAACATCGATGTGGCCACATCTATAGTATGCTATAATCGCTTACTATTATCATCAATTTTTATGACTTCTTTACTGAACATTATGCTGTTAATATTTTATGTACCAAAGACATTTTTATTAAAAAAATGTCTGGATAAATTATACCTGTTGACTGTGAAGTCATGGACTTTGATAACCATGTCCATGAACCATCCAAGATGATTTGGTGATTGGGAATGTCAATCTCAGTGATGTCAAGACAGAATCTTCCCTGAGGGAGAAGACTCATTCCATTCTTTCTTCTACCTCTTCTACCTCCAGAGGTTTTGGATCCCCAGGGAACTCCTCACCTCCCAGGCAGATTTCACACAAGCACAGGCAGCAACAAAACATACACAGTAAGAAAAGTAGCATATTAAAGATAACGCCCCACTTTGCCATGTCTTTTCAGAGTTGCATGCTTTGCAACATTTTGGTGCTCAGAGGAAGAAAGATGACACATACTGTAAATAATAAAGTTTATTCTTTGTTATTATAAAATTTTTCTTGGAGAGAAAATAAATACTGTCTTAAATTTGACTTTGCTTATCTGTTAGAATTCTCAAGTTATCTATTTCATTGGCTGAAGCTTTCAGAGAACTGAATGTAGATCAAGTGCAGGCGTAAATGTATTTTACAGATATTTATTGGAATGCAGCATATTTAATATAGTGACTGTAGCTGATCAGTTTACAATAAAATTAAGTGTATTTTTAAGTGATGCCTTCTCCAGAGGTAAAAACAAATAGTTTGTTTAGGTTTTATGGGCACAAAGATAATTGTCACAGTTCAAATGATGAGACTTCTGTGCCGAGGTTGTTTCTATTTAATCTAACATGACTCTCATTTCAGGAGACATTTGAAGAGCATATTAGAATACAATTCCCATTTTGTTTGCTTGTTGTTATCTAAACCATCATTTTTCACTTTCAGTTAAAGATACAACAGAACATTCTTCTGGACAGCCCCCCTGCATTCCTAACATAGTTCCATAAAGGGCGCTTGATAGGCGATTTTTTCTTAATATTTTATTAAAAATATTATTTATCATCATAGCTACTTCTTGGGTCACAATGTCAAAACCTTTACATACATTTTCTTATTTCATCTTCCTTCCAAGGCCACAGGGTGTTTTATTATCGCCTTCTCCCTGATGAAGAAATTGAAGCTTGTCATTTCAGCAAGCTGACCAAAGTTACTAAGGAAGAGGCTGTAATGGGCTGGTTTTCATAGCAAGATCCCAGCTCCTTCTGTTCTTCTCTGTGACTCCTTGCTCAGTCATCCCATATCAGATTGACTTGTGACCTTGATTCTTCTAAGATAGCTTCTCAGACTTTGAACAAGTCTCTGTACATCAGGGCCCTGATTTATGAGGAAACACCCCTCCAGAGCATTAAGTTGGATTGGGTTAGTTCTAATTGCTTCCTGCTCACAGGAGAGGCCTCTTTGTTCTGTGCTCTAGTGACTTCTAAACCAGTTTCTATTTTTAGTGCCCTTCAGGGGTATACAACACTGCTTCTCCCAGGGGACTAAATTCTCAGGGCCTAATCCTCCAGGGGTATCAGTTTTTGCCAGGATCGATTCATCGAAACTTTTCTGACACCTAAGTGAAAACTTTAGGAATAACCTCCTGCTCCTCAAAAGTGTGCCTCCTCCCCAACAAACACCTTTTCCAAGCTTTTTTAGGGGTATGTGTCTAGCCATAAGTGTCAAATAAAAGTGTCCTTGAAACTAAATTACATTCTGACATGATTTTCCATTCCTTAAAGTGGTGACAAGTATAATCTATACTCACTCATCCTTCTTCTTCTTCTTTCTCTTTCTCCTCCTACCCCAATTCCCAACTCAATGTATTTTCTTATCTACTTCTGGAGCATTTTGGTGTCTAAAGAGAGGAAAATGGTAGCTATTCCAAATACTATAGTTCTTTGTTAATAATGTTTTCTCTCCTTGCAGGAAAATGAGTGCTCTCTCAAATTCGACTTTGAATTATCTGGTAGAACTTCTATATACGTTTTCAGACCATTTGTTTTGTTGGCTAAATTTCTCCCCAAAGAAATAAGTGCATATCAGCTATAAGTTTGATCTGGGCACGGTGGAACAAGCCTGGAATCCCAGGGATTTAGGAGGCTAGATAGGAGGTTCATGAGTTCAAAGCCAGCCTCAGCAACTTAGTGAGCCCTAAGAAATTCAGCAAGATTTAGCCTCTAAATAAAATACTTTTTAAAAGGGCTGGGGCTGTGGCTCAGTGATTAAGCACCCCTCAGTGGTTCAATCCCCAGTATCAAAAGCAGCAAAAATAACAACAACAACAACAACAAAACTATAGGTTTAAAATAATAATGTTAACAAGTGGAAATTTGATTAACAGTAGTTAACAGAGCATTTTTTTTTTTTTTTACAAATTATTAGTCATTTAACTGCCTAACAACTTCTGTGGAAGGAAAACAACTCCTATTAAATATTTTCATGAGCTAGATATTATGTTGGTGTTTTACATTTAGACTCTTGCTTAATTTTCATCACAGCCTTTCCAGGTACATATTATCTCCATTTAATAAATGATGAAATTGAGGGCTGGGGATGTGGCTCAAGCGGTAGCTCGCTCGCCTGGCATGCGTGCGGCCCGGGTTTGATCCTCAGCACCACATACAAACAAAGATGTTGTGTCCGCCAAAAAAATAAATAAATAAATAAATAAATATTAAAATTTTCTCTATCTCTTTAAAATAAATAAATAAATAATGAAATTGAGAGTCAGAGATGTTAAGTATAGGAAAGGGCATGGGGAAGTACTGGGGAATGAAATTTGCCAAATTAGGTCATGTCCATGTAGAAATATACCACAATAAGTTCCACTTATATATAAAATAATAACGCAATAATTAAAATAACAATAATAATAATAATAGAAGGGATATTAGTAAAGTAGAGGAAGTAGATAAGGGGGAGAGAAAAGGGGTGGAAAAGAGAAAGTTGTAGGGAAGAAGATTGAACAAATTATATTATGTGCTTATATGAATATGGCATAATGAATCCCACTTTTATGTATAATTATAATTCACCAATTTTGGCGGGTACCAGAGACTCAGGGGCACTTGACCACTAAGCCACAACCCCAGCCCTATTTTGTATTTTATTGAGAGACAGGGTGTCACTGAATTGCTTAGCATCTTGCTTTTGGTGAGGTTGGCTTTGAACTCATGATCCTCCTGCCTCAGCCTTCCGAGCTGCTGGGATTACAGGCGTGCAAAAACATGCCCGGCTCATAATTCACCAATCTGAAAAAAAGATGTTACATATCTCATCTAGTATCACACATTCTTAAGATTCCAACTA
This sequence comes from Marmota flaviventris, assembly GCF_047511675.1. Lineage (NCBI taxonomy): Eukaryota > Metazoa > Chordata > Mammalia > Rodentia > Sciuridae > Marmota > Marmota flaviventris. Next base: position 125,104,801 of record NC_092504.1, read on the forward strand.
AGAGTGTAGAGATTGAAAAATCCAGGAGCGGCCCTTGACATTCCAACCTGCTAACATGGCTAACATGCCCCCAAGTCATTCCAAGGGACAAATCAAAGCCATGGGTGTCTCAGCCAGGTCTCATTCTACTAGCAACAATTTTCATGGAGCAGAATGAGCATAGAAGCTGACATATTTTTATCCGCATCACCACTACATCTCTAAATTCTCTTCTTTAAAGATTCTTCCTAACTTGCTCAATAATGCATAAACAAACAAATTTCTTTCTCTTTTTCTTACAGATATTCGAAGGAAGGGAAAGAACTGGGGCAGAAATGAGACCTTTTGTCTCCAGAGATATGAAGAGTTTTCAGTTTACTCCAAAAACTTTTTTTAAGCCCACGGTTGGTAACCGCACCGAGTTAGTGCATGCTTCACTGGTCAGGTTATATGTCTAATAACTACCTTGATTTGTAATTTGATAGGATCAGGTTTTCCTTGAAGAGATTTTAGCCCTTCTAGATGACCTGAAAGGTAACTCATAATTCTTTGCTGTTTTCTGGAATAAGGATGAGATAGTAACATGAATTGTCCCAGGACACCCTGCAAATGATCTAGCATACATAAATTTGCAGCTTTCTGTAGTAAAGGAAAGTTCCATTTTACACACTTAAGATGATAATGAAGTGAATGAAAGAGATAAATGATACTCAGGTGGACCAAATCTTAAAACTTCTCAATTAGTATCCTTTAAAGACAAATTTGTATAAACAATGCATAACTGATTCTATTTTTCCAGGTGATAAGTTCATAATACACTTATCATGTATATATGTGTACATTTATATATGAATCTCTTTGTTAAATATGACTGCCTTTATGATAATAAGAAAGTAGTCTCATAATGCAAGGTATAACAGTAAAATAAAAATTAGTGAGTGTTTGAGATATGGATCTGAATCACCTTATAAATATAAATGCAAACCCCAGTTTCTAGTAGAGTTTGAAATTCAGTCTATGAAATTTCATAAAGGACCTAAATTTAGATATAAGATCTCAAATATTAGAATTCCTATGTAAATGTTTTCTTTAGGTTAACAGCTATTTTGTGGTAATAGTTTTTAGTACATCATTAACTAGAATATGTAGTTTTGCATCTAACTAAATTTTTCACACAAATCTTACAACAGGTTCTCAAGATGTGTTCAACTGTGTCTCCTAAGATTCAGTGGAAAATGGGACTGTTATTTACAACTTAATAAATAACCCACTGATGTGAAGTGTTTTAAGTACAGCAATGTGCTACTTTAAACAAAGTAATGAAAATATATAACTGTCTAGTTGTTTTTACTTCTTTCAAGATTCAGATTTTCCTTGACTGCCTGTCTGATTTAACTTACAAATAAAAACAAAAAGGAAAGAAAAAAACATATGAAAAATGGGAACCTTAGATACTTCAAAGTTAACTTAGATCAAAATCAAATGAAGTCCACTGATGAAGCAACAAGACTGGATGCAAAGTGTGTCATATCTATACTGGCACATAGTAGCTTGGTGTATGGCTTGTACCAAAGTCTTAAGCTTGGATTTGTCAGGTATCTAAGCACTGGGAGTTCTTACAGAAAAGAATGATTTGCTTAGTTTCTTCAGGAGATCACACAAGCACAGGCTCATCCACATAACCTGGTAACTAATCTCATTATTGGTAACAAAATATTGGAAATGTGGGTGGCTTCTTGCCTCTTGCAGCCTGTTTTATTGTAATGGATGACAAATGTACACATTCTACACAGTTCATCTTGCTCAATTATAGAAACTTCATCTTTTAATATGAATCATACTCCCTTGGAATATCAGCATGCTAGGAACATGGAAACTAGTTTCTATATTTTTTCTGGCTCTGCTTGATGAACCCTTTGAAGTGAGGCGACTTTTCTGGATGTTTGCAAAATCCAATCTGGTTTTTGAATCTTTCCTTCTTCTTCATAATTGGGGGCTAATGTTGAGTTACAGAGAAAAAAAAATGCAGAATCGCCAACATGCAAAAAAGTAGTGTGGTCTGTTAGTCGAATGATCGAATGGGCGTTCTTGAACGTTCTGCTTCACTGAAGCCCTCTTTCACCACACGTTACCAGTAAAGGCACGATGCTTTCTCCTTGAAATGGCCCATGCTGTTTCATTTGAAACGGTGTGTGCTGCTGCTGGGTGTTTTGTGGTTCTGTCTCAACAAAGTTACTCAGAACTCACATTCAGCAGGTATCAGCCAATGGACCCTTTGGTATCGGAGCAGGAAATAAATCACATTCTCCAGAAACACCCATCTGTTTTGAATGGTCCCATAGATAGATGGCTGTCTGTTACAGGGAATATTTAATATGAGGGGGGAAAAGCTAGTCCAAACAGTTTACACTCTTTAAGTCTAAGCGGCAAGAGATATTCCAGTAAATGCTTAAAAGTGCATTAACAGGAGAGGCCAGAAACATCCCTCTGATTAAAAAAAAAAAAAAAAAAAAAACTCCATAATCTCTATGACTTTGGTGACCTCTAGCGATCAAAACGGAAAACAAACGCGATAAGTATGTAATTTTTTTGTAATTTTCTATTCCATCTTTAAATAAAACAACAGTAACTAGCTTATAAATATATCAATGTATCTATATATCTCAATATATTCTCAAGATAAATATTTAGTAATAGAAAGAAGAGAACAATCTTGCTTAAAAGTGTACTCTTTTAGTTTTATTTCTACACATTTGCACACAGGATTCCACAACACCAAAAGAAGGTCATTTCCACAGTAGGATCACACGAGACATAATATCTTTCAAGTTGTAGTGTTTTAACAGTATATTGTGAATAACTTTCTATGTTATTGTATATTCTTCTACCAAATTATTTTTATCCACTACCTAATATTACATAATAACTTATTTACATCTTTATTATTGATTATTTAGGTTGTTCTATTCCTGTCATATTAAATCTTTGCACACTTCCAGCATTATGGCTTTGAAGTAAAGTCTTAGAAATGAGATTTCTGCACAACATTATACATGTATCAAAACATCACAAGGTACCTTATTGATTAAAATGTACAACTCTGTATTTTTAAGTATCAGTTAAAAATAAATTTAATAAAACAGAAACAAAAATATATCCTCTGTATTAGATAATAAGTGGGAACCATCTCTATAACTAAAAAAAGAGAAAGAAATAAGATTTCTGGTTCAAAAATATGGAAAATGCAATGATTTCCAACACATGCTATTAAATTGCCAGGTAATGCTAAAGTAGAAATGATTGCCTAGATACCATTTCAGCATCTCCAAGGGAAGAACATGGCAAGCAGGAAACGCTTTGGCAGCCCATACACAGCTCTCCTTCAAGGGCCTGGGGCTAAAGAGGTTACCAAGAATAATAAAAAACGCTATAATATGCAAGCTGCATAATAACCACTGTAGTTAATTGAAGCGTAAGCCACTTGCAAAAAAGAAATAATTGAAGAGTTATCAAATTCCAAGGAACTTGATTTTGTAAATACATACAACATATGGTTCCCACATCAGCAACAGCCCCTCATTGTACATAAAGCCTCCATTCACTAGCTATCAGCCGAGAGTTGCATATGGAGAGTGTTTGCCGAAGGCTTAGTTATTTTTCTATGGTTTTTGTGTTCACTGATTAATGCACAGTTCCCCTTTTCTCATCTTAATTGCATAAATAACACCTGGCAAAGTTTGCAATAGAGGGATGAGAGGGAGAAGAGAACTACTGGGCATCTGCTTTTGCAATCGTCAAAGTAAAGCTAGCTCATTCTGAAATGCTTTGTGTGTATAAACTGGACTTCCTGGCTCTATTGTTTTATGAGTTTACACTGCAGGTGACGTATTATATTTAACACCTTCCCTTTCTCCTCTGTATATGTATCAGACTAGGGTGGCTGGGTAGTTTTTAAGAAGCATATTCATGTTCTCTGTTTTTCTTAATAACAGATACAGAAAGTAATGATCAATTTCAGGTGCTTTAAACCGAGGGTGGATAGCAAGGGCAAGTGGATGGGAGGGGCTAAGAAGATGGAAAGCCATTTATACAGACCATGTCTCAGGTAGGAGAGTCATTTGGTGAAGTTCAAGGATGTGGCCAAAAGTCAAGATGACTTGCCCTTGCTGTCCAGCCACACTCTAAGGGTACTGCGGACCCCCCCCCCCAACAGCTACAAATAGCCTCTCCCTGGCTACTCTCCCATGATTAACAAAAGCAGGAACATGAACTTCACATAGAGAAAGACTACCCAGCTTGTTAGTCTTCTCCCAAAAGCAAGAAGAAGATCTGAACACCATGAAATATCCATGCCTAGATGAGAAGATTCAGGCTGAACCTGAGCCTTACACTGCCAGCCACAATCTCACCTGTGAGACTCTGATTCTATGTCTCCTTCTCTGCGATGACCAGTGTCTTCAATTGCATTTATATTGGTTAGGGACGGAGGGTGGCAAGCAAAATAAATCAATGCTGGCTATTAGAAGACAAAATCAAAATAAACGAAAGAATAGCTCAGGGGTTCCAGATGATACAAAAGGTTCATCTTTCCAGAGCCTTGGAAAAACCAACTCAAGCCACATTCTGTGTTAAAACCCCCCTTTTCAAAATGCCCTGTGGGATGCACATAGGTATCTACTTCAACCCTACTCACTCAAGGGAAACTTCACATAGAGCCAGGGGGATTTTTTTTTTCTATTGCACAGTATGTATTATCAGAGGGGGACATTTATTCATGCTTTAAAGTTCTCCCCAGCTAAGTGATTACATCAACTAGGTGTCTCACTGCCCGTCTATGTCTTCTTAGAGAATATCTTTTAGCTTATTGCTGGATTCTAGTGTTTTTCTTTTTTACTAGACATGACATTTTGCAGAATCCTTAAAACAAATCTAGAAATATTAGACAGAAAACCCCCTCAAATTCCGTAGGAGCTACTGAAGTATTATGTTTCTGAAATCTTTCTTTCTTTCCTATGACATAATGTTGTCAACTCTTTAAACCTGTGCCTTGCATCTGTTTCACCCTGTATTAAAGACAGTCTATTAGATACATTACTTTATGACTCATTTATCAAATCAGAGATAAGGCCAGCAACGTAGAAATTAACTGGGTATTTGAAAAATCTCTTCTATCATTTCTTATTCTGAGACCCTTGACCTATAAGAAACAATATAAAAATTTTCAAGTAATTATTTTCTATTTCCTTGCTATATCCAGGATCTGGGGACAATGCCCAAATCAAAAGGGTGTTGCCTTCTGTTTTGTCACCCTCTTTGAGGATGACAAGTCACTGAAGACTAATACCGTCCCCTGACATAATTTAGGGCTGAAGGATAAGTGAGTCTCTTCTACCTAGAGAGATTGGAGGGAAGAAAAGAAAACAGCAGGATTTTCCAGGAAGAGACCAGTGAGGTTCACATGTCACCTAGGGGAGAGTGTGGCAGAGCTTCAGAGCACACTAAGGACAGTGCTAAACATCACCACTCGATTAGCCAGGCACAAAGGGGCCCCTTTAGTCATTTGAAACCAAATTATCTGCAGTGGCTTCAGCGAGGGCGGTCACCACAGTCTTTCCTTGTGTCATGGAGACTTGCAAAGTGGCTTATCTTGGTCCTTGGCCAGTTCAACTTGGCCTCAGCCTCTGCTTCATTCCATTCATGGGTCCCTAATTGAACACATCAGGGCCTGTCCCTGTGAAACTTTTTTTTGGTTACAAGTATCCCCAACCCACTTCAAAACAGTTTCCTGGAAAAAGAAAATTTGTTGGAAGGGTAGGCTACCACCCAGATTCCAGGCATCAGAAAGGGTGGGAACCCGGCAGTTTCATGAAGCTCGGAAGATTTTTATTGATATACACCTGAAAAAATTCCATTTATAGAGGTTACCTTCTGATTTCCAGCTCCCTGTTTTGTTCCAGGAAACAGATGGGCTCAAATTGTACCTGGTATTCTAGCATGCACCCATCAGCAATAGTCAAAATTAATGATCACATAATATATGACCACTGAGGGGGAAGGAAGTATAAGAAAATGGGTAGATTCTGGGTAAAAGATCTTTTAGAAGACCACTGGAGACTATTAAAAACCTGGTATTTAATTGACACAATATAGCCTAGGTCACCCCCTTGTTTCCAGTTCCTGGGACAAGGAAGAGAGAACTTCTGGGCCTGTTCATTCAGCCTGGAGACACTGCATACCTGGGTTTCCCCTGACTCCTATCAATTAGAATACAGTGAATGCTTCTATTCACTCTATGTATAGGTGGGTGGGTGACTGCCACATCACCACCTCCAGTCTAGATTACTCTTCTGAGTGCCAAAGTCAGTCATCCATCTTCCTCCTTTATCTCTTCATTAATGTGCTTCAGAGAGATTAAAATTCAACAAGTCCAAAATAAAATTCATGATTTTCCTTCAGAAACTCGGTTTGCTTCCAGAATTTCTCATCTTTATAATCAGGACCACTATTTACTTAGTAAAAAAAATAGAGGATGCAAACTTTAAGTTCCCTATGTTGGTCAGCTTTCTGTTACTGTGACAAAATACCTGAGATAAGCAACTTTAAGGATGAACCGTTTCTTTAGGCCTATGGTTTCCAGATTTCAATGCCCGATTCCTTGGCCCTCTTGCCTTTGTGCCTGTGGTGGCATTATGACAGGCAACATTATGTTGACAGGTACATTATGACAGGCAACCTATGGCAGAAGAGGCTGCTCATCTCAGAAGCCAGAACGCACAGAGATTAAAAAGAAGGAATCAGGGCCCTGATGTCCCTTTCAAGGCCATGCCTGCAATGATCTAACATCCTCCCAGTAGGCTGCATCTCTCAAAGGTCCCTACTGCCTCCCCATAATAACTTGGGATAGCTGTCAAGTCTTTAACACATGGCTTTTGAGTGACATTTAAGATCTAAATCACAACACTCCCTCTCTCGTCCCTCTTATCCACTTAAATACAAGATGATCCGATATTAAGTGCTAAAGTTGTTCAATCACTTCAACTGACTCTGCAAAGTCATATTGGATTTACTCCCGTTTCAACTTCTACAAGCTTCTTTCTGTTCTTGTCCCCAATCTCTCTTCTCCAACCTGTAGACAGCCCGGCTCTGCCCAGCTGCATGGCTGTCAGTGGCTCACCGGTTGTCATGACTTTTCCCACTTCTCATTCTTTGATCCATAGCCATAGTGAGCCAATATCACTCCTCTAAGCAGCATGTACCTGCCTGAGGATCCCGAGAGAGGCGTCTATCATTCAAAGCCTCTTCGCCCACCCCTGTACACAGCAGCGTCCTCATTCCAGTATTTGACCTATCCCTGCTGCTCTGAACAATGCTAACCGACTTTTTGTCACATGATCTCATTCAGCAGAAGGGAGTGCAGCTTACAAAGAATAAACCTGGGCTTGGATGACGAATGGCCTGGGTTCAAATCCTGGCTGTACCACATGCTGTGGGAATGGTCCCTACCACATAGAATGATGAGGAGGGATAATGTGTATCCCATAAGAAGTACTGAGGACAATGCCTGACATGTGGTTAATACTCAATGACATTTTTTTTTTTAATTATATGTTTGTCAGCAGCAAAAGTAACAGAGCCCACAGAGTAACGATGTGGTGAGCATTCCCTGCATTATAATCTAAAACTAAATGTATTACAATCTCTGGGCTCAGCAGAGTTTCAGGGTCTGGAGAGGCTCATTTGTATTTGTTGCCACCAGTTTCTGCCTTCTGACCCCAAAGCTGCAGTCAAGAAAGTGGAAGTAGGAAGGACATTGGGATCTATAGTCCTAGAATTTAATGAAGCATCACCAATTTCTTTGGGTCAGTTTTTAAAGCAACTGGCAGCCTGTCATTAAAAAATTACAGTAGATGGGATAGAGAGAGAAGATGAGAGGGGAGGGGAGGGGGGATAGTAGAGGACAGGAAAGGTAGCAGAATACAACAGTTACTAATATGACATTATGTAAAAATGTGGATGTATAACCGATGTCATTCTGCAATCTGTATTTGGGGTAAAAATGGGAGTTCATAACCCACTTGAATCTAATGTATGAAATATGATATGTCAAGAGCTTTGTAATGTTTTGAACAACCAATAAAAGTCAATTGAAAATTTAAAAAAAAATGAATAAAACTCCCACCAGAGACCTAAAAGCAGTTGATATACCCAATCATGTTCTGGAACTTCTAAAATTATGAGCCAAAATAAACCTTTTTTTTCATAAGTTAAAAAAAAAAACTGGAAATAGAAAAATGGAAAAAAAAATGACCCTTAACTATTTGCTGATTGATCATTGGAAACATAATATAACCACTCCTCTTTGGCATATTGACGAAAAAGGCAGGAATATCATCAGGAAAATTCCATCCCTTGCATCATAGAGAAGTCATAGGGAGGTTGCAGAGTGACATGGGGGACATTTCTCCTTTCCCTAGGGAGATTTCTCTTATTTGTCTCCCGTAGGAACTGAGTAGATTGTGAACAGAAGGACTTTTAGGGAGTGGGGCCAGGGGCTGGGGGGACAAACCACCAGAGAGCATTTGGTGAGTAACTGGAGCAGCACATCAGCTTAGGGACCAGAGCCCCAGCCACAAGGTTACTCTCCTCAAGGACACTTGCTGAGTGTTGGAATGGCACAGTAGGCTGGGAGGCGAAGTTGGAAAAACAGCAAATCCTACTAGAGGGGAGGGGCCTGCCGTATATCATGATGGATCTCTTCCCCACGACATTTCCTTTGAAGCTGCATGGTGGGGGGGGGGGGGCAAAAAAGAGAAGCTGGATGACCTACATGTGGGGCAAAAATCATTAGCCACTCAGAGACATAGAAAAGTCTGGCAAGTAGTCAAGATTTTTAAAAGTAGAAGCTGATAGTTGTACAACACTGTGAATACATGTAGTGTTGTTGATCTGTACACCTAAAAATTGTCAGAATGGGGCTGGGGATGTGGCTCAAGCGGTAGCGCGCTCGCCTGGCATGCGTGTGGCCCGGGTTCGATCCTCAGCACCACATACAAACGAAGATGTTGTGTCTACCGAAAACTAGAAAATAAATATTGAAAAATTCTCTTTCTCCCTCTCTCACACTCTCTCTTTAAAAAAAAAAAAAAAAATTGTCAGAATGGTAATTTTCATTATACACATTTTATCATAATGAAAACATGAGAATAAAATAAAAAGCTGAATTATAGGTATCTAGATTTTGGAATCAAAGACATTAAAATAGCTATAATGTATATGTTCAAAAAGGAGAGTAAAAGGTATCTAGGACAAATACGAAGAATTTCAAGTCTTAATTGGAACCTATAAAGTTCAATCTTCAATATCAAAAACCTCATGATATAACTTTAATAGCAGCTTAGACATAGTGGATAAGATTACTGGAGATCATTAAGAAGTACCCAAACTAAAAAACTATATGTAACAGTTTTAAAAGTTCTAAAATGTGTATAATTGAAGTCCCAAAAGGCAGTAAAAGACCTTACTTGAAAATATTTGAAAGGATAATGGTCAAAAATTTTTTGATGAACATATCAACCTACAAATTTAAGAGACTCAACAAATCCCAAAGAAAATTATCAGCAGACACATCATAATCATGCTCCTGAAAATTTAAAACAAAAAGAGAAATATTAAAGACAACCAAGGACAAGAACACACCTGGCCTTCCATGGAGGAACCAAAAGACTGAGTTATGTTTCAATCCAAATTGTGGAAGCCAGAAAATAAAGCACCAACGTCTCGTACCTAATGAAAAAAACTGAAAACCTAGAAATCTATACCTACTTCGGATATCCTTCAAAAATTCAAGAAAAGTAAATCTATATATTTAAAATGATAACATACTAGGTATAGCTTGTCTTATTCTAGGAATGGGTGGTTGTTTCAGAATTCAAAAGTAAATTTATGAAATTCATTCAAGTAAATAAATAAAAGAGAAAATCACATAACAGTTGCAATAGCTTCAGAAAAAAGCATTTGATAAAAGTTAATCTTTCATGAAAAAATGCTAAGATTAGAACTTCCTTGTTTGATAAAAGTCATCTACTAGCATCACTTTATGTGGGAGGCCGCCATATCATGTGACCAGCATCTTCCTTTCCTGATTGGTGAGGCTCTGTCGGTCACTTCCCATGATCTGGCCACATCAAAGTGGCCAGAGACAGTGGCCCTGACCCTGAAAGTCATAAAAATGTTGCCAAATGTGTCTTCATGCGTGGGCGTGCCTTCCTACAGCCCCAGGGGTTGAGTTACCTTACCTGTCCTTATAACCCGGCCCCTCTTGATCTTTATTGGATAGAAATTTCTAAAGAATGAGAGTCCCCCAAATAAAAGACCACTCCCGAACATGACATTCATCGCTCCCCCATTTGGAGGGCTTGAGGCCAAGGGCAGAGGAGCCCTCCTGGGGCTTGAATTAAAGGTAAATTGTGTGTCTGTGTTTTATTTGATGCCTTAGGAAATTCACTCCAGCGACCCTACTTTAGCTGCCCACGCTGGTAGGGGGCAGCAACTTTATTAAACATTTTACTGGTGGTCCTAGTGTTACGGAGCTGGGGCCTTCTAAGAAACTGAGGCAGCGTGAAGATCTCCTTTCAAACCCCAATTCTTGAGATCAAGTCAGAAAGATTTCAGACAAGTCACTCAGAGTAACAGGAATGAGTTAATTGAAAGGATAGGAAAAGGGAAAGGGGACACTCTCAAGGGAGAGAATGAGTCCTCTCAGAGAGGAAAGGGACAATGTGCCTCCCCCGCATTCCAGTTTTATTGGGGATCCCAGAGAAGTTTCCAGAGAGTCCCACCCAGGTCCACCTCTTGGCTTTTGGTTAACAGTAGGGTGACATCAGATTTTCAAATCCCCACTGTAATGACAACTCTAGGCCCATGCTGATTGGTTCTAATTGGATTCTTAACCATAAATTCATATATATATATCCTTATATCCCAGAGTCTCAGGATCTGGTCACAAAAGTCTCCTGGGTTCCTCCCATCAACATTATATCGAGCCTGCATTTCTCCTGCAGTAAATAGGAGGTTCGCTGAGGAATGTCACATATTCTTTCCATTTAAGCCAAGCAGGGCTGCAGGTAAATTCCTTCTTGGAAAAAGAAACAAAACATGTGGGGTCAGCACAGTGGGCACATTTGATAGAACTATTCTCTTCACCTCATGTTCCCACCATCCTCATCTATCTGTTATCTTAACACTAGGTAATGCAAAGTAGGCAACTACATGTGTATGTATAGGTGTGTGTGTGTGTGTGTGTGTGTGTGTGTGTGTGTGTTACATGATGTAAACTGGAAATATTGCAGATTGATAAGATTATGTATAGTGAACATACCAAAAAATCCATTAAAATTATTAGGATTAATAAGAGAATTTTAACAAGGTTGCTAGAAACAAAACTAAAATGAAAAATCATCATATTTCTTTCTATATACCTTTAACAAACATTTGAAAATTTAATGTTAAGCTCTTACAACAGCATAAGTTTAACAAAAACTGAGCAAGACTTCTATTCAAATAATTATTAAGCAATGATGAGAAAACTTAAAGAGGATCAAAATAAAAGGAGACAGTTACTATTTATAGATTGGAAAATTAATATTGTTTATGATTTCAATTCTTCCCCCAAAGATTTAATGATTTAATGCAATTCTCTAATAGATTCCTTTGGTGGAAATTGGCAAACTGACTTCTAAAGTTAATATGTGAAAGGACATCTTTGCCCCCTCCAAATAAAATATGTAAAATAAATAAGGCTATATCAAAAAAGAAAAGCAAAAGAAGGAGTCTGACTCTACAGTAAGGTAAGAAATCCAAACAATCCCATATGGGCACAAGAGCAGAACAAGAGTCAAGAAGACCCACCTGTTACAGGTCACCTGCTTTGCAACCATTAGCAATTCAGTGGGGAAAACAAAGGGTCTTAAGTTAGCTTGATAAACACAGGAATATAAAAGAAAGCCAAAAAAGCAACCCGAGTGAGTTTCTCAGGCCTTATATTAAGGAGGGAAAATGCCAGACACAAAGGGTTCATCCTGTACCCTTCAATTCCCATGAGGTTCAAAAAGAAGCAATGGTGTTAACAGAGGCAAGGGTTAAAAGGCAAAGAGCAAGAGAGAAGTTGCTGGGAGTACTAGAAATGTTCTGTTTTCTGATCTGAGTGATTGTATGTTGCTGAAGTTTCAGTCCTTGTCCCCAAGGCCAATCCAATAACAAGGACACAGTTTTGAGAAAAAGGAAAAAAAAAAAAAAAAAAAGGTTTATTGCTTTGCTAGCAAAGGAGAAACACAGGGGACTCCTGTCCTAAAGGATCTGATTCTTCCCATCAAGGGGGAACCGGAGGCTTTTAAAGAGATGATTTAAAGGCTACATTCAACTCTGTTGAAGTTGTAATTCACTTGTTAATTTGGAAGATAGTCATTTCTGAGCTCAACTGGTACCACCCCCAAAGTCTGAATTACTTCATTCCTATGGTGGGTGTGTACTCAAGAACAGATAAATTTGCCTAAAATGGGGAAGAAAAGTAATTGTGTTTCACCTGAGATTAGGGCCAGGGAGAGATTAGGGAGGAGAAACCAGAGAGGAAGAGAAAGAAACATGTCCATTTTAAAAATAAGTTGCATGGAGGAGCAGCAAAGACTGTATTCAAAGCATAAAGTCGACCACTGTTACATTTCCCACTGAAGATTTCTACATTCCATTTCTATGGAAAAATGGGAGACAGCATCTCCAAACTGCTTCCTGCTGAAAGGGGGCAAAGTTGGGGGAAGTGACTGTTGAGATCCACAGCCGAAGGGGCCCCAGCAAACTTCCAGCTGCCAGCAAACTTCCAGCTGCCAGCTGATGATTGGCTCACAGCGGCCCCAGCAAACTTCTAGCTGCCAACTGATTGGCTCCTCTGCAGTGATGCTCATTGGGCTGTTTCCCCGCCCTTTCAGACCACGGGGCTGCTCATTGGGGGACTTTTTTGGGGGCTCCGCCCATGCGACCCAGCCAATCGGCCTCAAGAGCAGGAGGAGTTGGGGAGGTTGAGAGGCTTATGGGAAGCCAGTGGTGGCAGTTGGGCTCTGAGGGGATTCCTGAAGAGCTGTGTGGTGCAGTGTGTGTGTGTTCTAAAAATAAAGTTCGTTTCTTTTGACAAGTGGCTCCTGAATTGTGCCCAGCCAGACTGCAGCAAGTGACCCAAAGTCCTTGTTCTCTATCAGGTGGAGCAATGGATAGTTAAGGGCATTCAGCATCAGAGCAGTTCAGAGGTCCACTGTGACTGATGGCAGGTGATTGGACAAAGGATACACGGTCAGGGATTATGCTTAACCAACAGTAAATAAGAGAGCAAAGCATTACTTTCTTGTGAACAATTAGCACAAAAGCAATTAGTATTTCAGTTAGTGTCTGAAAACCATGAGGACAGTAACTCTTAATCTTATCAGCTAAAAATAGGGATCAAGTTTATCAATGCAGGAGGTTAGGAAGGTGTGTAGATCCATGAGATCAGACTCAAATTAACTCCGGCCAAATTTGCAACTCTGGAGTCCTCTGAAATCATTATTATTAAGTACTCTCACACAAGAATTCTTCCTTTATAGCCTCCAGCTTTTGGTAGGGCTGAGACAAGTGTACCTCTAAGTTACATTAAGAAAACCATTGTTTTTCCTTTTAAATGTTCATGTAGGACTGTGCTTTTAAGTTGTACTCTCCTGCCAGGTGTTTAAGACCAAGTTGGTCAAAACTGACCTTGTTCCTATCTATTTTTAAGGGTCAACTGAGGGCTAGAATTGTGGCTCAGTGGTAGAGCACTCACCTTGCATGTGTGAGGCCCTAGGTTCAATCCTCAGCACCCCATAAAAAATAAATAAATAAATAAAGGTATTGTGTCCAACTACAACTAAAAAATAAAATATGTAAAAAAAAAAAAAAAAAAGAATCAACTGAGATTCCTCAGAGATCACTATTGCAAACATGTGTGAAGCCTCTCGGCTCCTTTAGCTTTCCTCTACCAGTGGTGCCATCTTCTAGGATGGATCAAGGTCCTGCTGACCACACGTGGTTTCTCTTGGAAGCATCCATTTCCAATGAACCTCCTCTTTGCAGAGTGTGCACTGATTGGCTTCCTGTTCTCTAGAGTCCTCTCGATCTCCCTGATCAGCAGATGGGGTGATTCATCAGAGTTGCAGAGCCCAGAGAGTCATCTGTCGTTCTCTGAGTCCTGGCTGACCTTAGAGGGTAAGGGCCAAAATGTTGGCTACTTTTTCCTTGGCCCTTTTACTTCCTTGACTTTGGTCTCCAAATTTTTGGTTTTAAAAGTCCAACAGGCCAGGTTCACCAGTTTTAAAGAGGGAATAACAGGTAATAACTTCAATATCTATAATTTTACAGTTACCACTTTCATTTAATTGGGGTTACTATTAGTACTGGAAGTATACTCCAGTTTTAGTACTGGAATTATATATTAGGTCCTGTAGGTGATGGCTTATTATTTCAAATTAACCCATGTTGTTTTATGATTGTTTGTTTGTTGTTTGAAGCAGTACCTCTGCAAAACAATAATAGGCAACAGTTATAAAGTTTACAAGGAAAATACAAAATGAAATTAATAGAGCAAAAACATATTCAGTTTGTGTAATCCCTATGAGCCAAGAAGAATGATTTTTATAATCTTGAACCTTTACTTAGTTATATATTACATCCCCTGTTTGAGATCACAGTAATCTTTACAACAAAAATCAATCTTTTGAACACAACTTTAACGTGCTGAAGTTTAGCCTATTTTGGAGCCATTCTAACATGGAGAGCCTTATCTCATGTAAGGTGAGGCTTTTCACAAATAACACAATACAACATTATACCCGAAACATGAACCGAAGAAAGGCTGAGAGCTTTTAACTTTCTTTTTGTGGAAAAAGTGGCAGAATGCTTCCATGTTTTACAATGTCACCTTTATACAGATCAGCTCTCATTATCTTCCAAAAATGCATTTAAATTCCAATTCCAGTGTGAATAGTAATACAAAATTTTACAAGGTATTTTTACCAGCTATGAAACATCAAATGACATAAATAAATCTCAACCATATTTGTTATTTCTATACAAGCTTGAGTCTTTTGCTACAGATACTTTTGGAGAACACCAAATTGGCAAAGTGCTTGTCTAAGCTTTTTATTTAAATAAGTTTAATATTTAAAGTACAAATTAGAATCCAGAGTGTATGGTAAAAATAATCACAAGTCTGCATGGGTTAATGAAAATCAAAGGATAGCCTTAAATCTTTTATACATTAGGAAACAGTGTTAATGATCAGAAATTGACTTAGTCAAAGCAAACAGATATAAAAGGTCTTCAAATGACAGTGTGGCCCTTCTATATAGATGCAATGTATAAAAGAGTGCAGTTATTGGTTATCTTGACTGTAAACTTACATAAGCTTTTGTTTTATAAACTTTTATATAACACTTAGACAAGGCTTAGACTGATACAGTTCTCAGATGCATACATACACATTTTCACATATACTTAGAGTGTCAACTATATTGTTATAACTTAAGTAACAGTTGTTTGTTTAACCAGTTACAAAGGAATAATTTATTACTTTAAACAGGTATAACCCTAATTCCTTTAAGACTTAGTTTCCCCAAGTAATAAAATGTAACATATACAAGAGAATTATCTTGATAAATAAGAGCAGATCAATGTTTCAGGCTTTGTTTTATATCAGTACATTAAAGTTCAAATAATTTTGACTGTGCTAATTACAGCCAATTGAATCACAAACACAAAGTTTTTGAGATTTACCTTGGACAAACCTTCTACAATTTGCTTCTTTCACAACTTGTTTTTGTTTCACATCTTTGTACTTTAGCTTGAACTTTAGCCCAAGAATACTTTACCAGACAAAATACTTTCTCATCCAGAAATATTTCTTTGACCTTATAATTTTCCATACTAAAATGTATTTATATACCTATAACCTTCTTTTATCTTTTCTAGTTTTGGATCCTTTCTTAAATTTATATTCTGAAACAATCCTTACAAATGTGACCTGTGAATCTAATTTCCCCAACAAATTTCATCCCAGGAGAGGAATCAAACAATCTGGAATATACATAAACTGTGTCTTCATCTTTTCTCTCTCAGGTGGCATTCAAGGGGTTGGCTGGAGTATAGAATATTTTTAAGCCTGGCCTGTTTGCCTTATCATTTTCACAATGCCATCAACTTAAGTGAGTTCCCCACTGTCGATTGTGCCCTGAGGTTCCTTTGGGGGCTTTTTCTTATATTAGGCATATTGATAATGCAACGGAGGAGGCCTTTCCATCCTTTTCTTTAAGGTTTCTTTAAAGATCCTTCTGCAAAGGCTACCTACAAAACACAGGTGGGCCTTAATTTCTGCCTTTTGCCTTTTCTGGGTGCAGTTATTTATTCTGCCAGTCTCCCCAGGCATTTAGTTTGATGGGACACTGTTATAGCTTCACCCCAATAATGAATACCCCTGGCCAAATGGGGTGTCCTATGAGATCTTAAAAGGGGAGACTATTCCTGACCCCAGGTCATAAACTAACAGTGCTGAAACCTACTAGCACATCCTTTGTGGCCACAGCCTCCACCTTCCATGGGCAAAAGGGGCTGGAAAGCAGGGCAGAGGCCAGGTTCTCTTTGGCCAGTTTTCTAGGCCCAGGCAGCTATTCTGGGATATTTTCCCCCCCAGTTTAGGACTCAAGTCCTTGACTCACAGTGAGATGATCTGGGGTTGCCTCAGGCAAGGCTGAGAAACAGTGCTGGGAGAGCCAGCTCTGGATTTAAAATAGTTAAATCTTTTTAAACGTTTCTTCAGGTGTCCTGCTCTCCTTACCCCATAGGTAGTACCTTTTGGCACCTTCAACTTAGTTCCTGATGGTTCAGACCCCTTATCCTGCAACTGCATCAATGCCTGTACATACAGAATCTCTTTCATATACTTTGCCCCAGACAGACAAATTTCAATGTCAAGATTGTATAATAATCCAGAAAAAAAAAACGACATTTAAAGACCATATTGTGTTGCTGTAAACCCTCCTTCTCTTAGACTTATCCCTGTAGGTGGCCCAGGCAGCCAAGATCTCTCTGTTCAACAGACTACTGGTAAGATCAATGCAGCATGGCCCACGTCTCAAAGGGCCAGTAACCGACAAGAACCCAGACAAGAGAGGACCACCAAAACCAGGGCTGACAGATGGGAACCTTTAAAACAGAGAGACCCACACAGACAAATTTCTTCCACTTACTTTACCTTTGACAGACCAACTCCAACTGCAAGATGGTACAATACTCCAGAAAGCTATTCAAAAGCCAGATCACTACAGTAGCACATTATCTTAGACAGGCTGATACCTATAGATGGCCCTCTCTTCAACTCACTTTACTGCTGGCAGATTCTTATTTCAAGATTGCACGAAAAGAAACAGAGAGAGAGACAACCAGAGAGGAGCCCCAAAACCATGACTGACAGATGGGAACCTTTAACTTGACAGTCAAGATCTTTCCCAAGAATACACATAGAATCAATACAGTGCTGGCCATGTCTTAAAAG
Organism: Marmota flaviventris; assembly: GCF_047511675.1. Lineage (NCBI taxonomy): Eukaryota > Metazoa > Chordata > Mammalia > Rodentia > Sciuridae > Marmota > Marmota flaviventris. Next base: position 125,122,385 of record NC_092504.1, read on the forward strand.
GGGCAGTAACAGATACAAACAAAACAAACAACCAGAGGGAATTCCCAAGGCCAAGGAACAGATGAGAAACTAGAACGGATCAAAAGGGAGTAAATATCCCTACGTTCTCGAGCCATGCTTAACTGTGACTTCTATACCAGTGGCACTGCAGACATCCCTAGAAAGAGGGACTAAGTGTTCCCAAAAAGAAGAACCAGATGTGTGGAATCAAGAGTCTCAATGTGCACACCGGGGGACTTACCAAATGACCAAGTGTGGCAGGACTTTATTAAGTTCAGTTTCCTTTTTGTCAACGTGGACCATGATAGAGCAACCTGAACCATTCAGGGAGAGAAGGTGGTCTACTTTATGCTTTGAATTATAGTCCTTGCTGCTCTGCCACAGCAACTTATTCATATATATATATATATATATATATATATATATATATACACATATATATTCATATATAAATATATATATATGAATGAATGATAATATCTGTTCTACCTCTTTAACAGGGTTGTTTTGAGTGTCAGATTTGTCTAACTATAGAGTTGTAGATGGACACAATACCTTTATTTTATTTATTTATTTTTATGTGGTACTAGTGGAAGGACACTTGCAGAGTTGATACAAAGTCCAAAGACCAGTCCACACACCGGAATCTCACGCAAGAGGTTTATAGTCAGTAGAAGGAGACAAACCAACAAGGCTGTTCCTTTGGACTTTGAGTGGACTCTGAGAGTGTCCTTTCAGCTAAAGATCAAACCAACCCAGTGCCTCACAAGTGTGAGGCAAGTAAGTGTTCCACTACTGAGCTACAATCCCAGTCCTAACCTTATATATATTTTAAAACTTAAATGATATGCCAACAAAGAAGCTCAAAGGAAGTAATTAGACCACTCTGGCATAGCAAGATGGGCATTCCTAAAGACAAGATGGACATTCCTAAAGACAAGATGGACATTCCTAAGGTGATGAAGTACCAAGGAGGCTATTAATGAAAACCATTATGACTCAACTTTCCTACTCCTCCCTTGTTTCTGGGTCCTTCACACAAAAATAAAAAGCAGATTTCTCCAGTGGCGGATCAGATTAACAGACAATCGTCTTCAGGAATGACCTGGGTCTGAGCCTGAAATAGTTAGGAAATAAGTATAGGCAAAAATGAATGGTTGGGGGCCTGGAGTTGTATCTTGGCGGTAGAACACTTGCCTTGTACACGTGAGGTACTGCGTTCGATTCCCAGCACCACATAAAAATAAGCAAAATAAAATAAAGGACCATCAACAACTAAAAAAATAATATTTTAAAAAATGAATGGTTGGTCATGAAACAGGTGAGATATTATTCTGTGTTGGTCCATCCAAGTTGATTTTCTGGTATGATATTCTCCTCTTTCTGTTTGACCATGTCATAACAGTGACTCATCCAATGACAATAAGGAAAAAAATATCCTGAGGACATATAGTACCAAGAAATTTTTATGTGATTATCGTATTTGATTCAATGTTTCACAAGTATTTGCTGGTTTTGAGGCAGATTGAAAATTCTCTAAAGCTAGGCGGATTTGTCTAACACATTTGAATGATATATTTTATAGGCAGGATTTTATGATAATCCCGAACATGTGTTTTTGCAAGAATATAAAGGAGTCTGGGGAGATGTCTGAAAGTGAAAAGTGTCATCTGACCTGAATTTTTTCTTGTGTCTTTTCAGGCACACATTTTCCCTTGCATTATGCAACTATGCCACTAGAGGTCACTGTGCAGCTCTAGTCCACACCCCAGTGCCTGTTCTGGGTCTGACCTCTAATTTCCACAGAGAACCCAGCAGGGTTTGCCTTTCTTCAGTCCAGCCAGGCAGAGCCAAAATGCCCACTGGAAGGAGGCTACAAACCTGTGTTAAACCAAGGTTATTGAGAGTCGATTGGTCCTCCAGGGGACCTCCAGCAGAGCGTCCACTGCTGTCCTGGGCCCTATGCTCACGTAGGAGCTGCCTATGATCTATACTTTTTTATTCTCTCTTCCTTTAACAATGATCTTCTTAAGATTTCCACACCTGTGATTTAATGTGCTTTACAACAAGGTTTTCAGTTTGTCTGTTTTGGGTTTTGAGCATTTGCATGTATTGTGTCCGTATTAATTCATTTCTCTTGTGTTTCTTTTATTATTATTTGGCCTGTCATGAGTTTCATAAGTTTTTTAAACCTCAGAGCACTCAAATGGTAAATAAAGTTCTCAAACGACTTATTTCACATATAAGAAATCACTTCATCTTGGACCTCAAGGATCCCCACATATAAATGAGGAGATTCATAATTTCACAACAGCCTGGCTGGTACTCTGACCTCCGGCCTCTTCAGTCTGATCCTTTGTCCAATTGAGTGGGTTTTGGTGACTAATTCACCATGCCCACTTAACTTATGCAAAGTAAGTTTAACACATAGCAGCCAGTTTTTTGAAGATTTTTACTTACCACTTTTATAGTTACAGTTAAGCAGATATTTGTGTATCTTTATTAACAGGCACTTAACAACTATGCACTATTTAAAATGCCACCCACTACCTATCAACAGATGGTGGCCTCAGGATGGTGAGCAGGAAAGATAACAGAATCTAGGTGGGGCCAGATGCTGATACTTTCCGCCCTCATTGGTGGTTTTCTTGCTCTGACTTTGCAAGCCTGTTCATAATTCCAGTATGTTTTTGTATGAGAGAATAACAGTTGGATTACTATTGTCAGGTAAGAGACTTTTGTTTTAGCTTGATGCTTTTTTGGACAGGGCTCATGGATTAAATGTGAGATGCCCCCATTTTAGTTCTCTTACTTAAATAAGTTTAAGTGAATAGTATCTCAGATTCCGTTCTGGTAGATGGATTTTATTGGGATTCAACTGACCATGTGGGGCAGTGGCATAAGGGAACCCAGTACTGGGGGTGCTGATTCAGTATTTTTCAGATAGGAAAAGCTTTCTTCAATTCTTGCTGGAATGAAAAGCATTTTATCAGATATGAGAAATACCTTTGTGTGAATAAATTTGTGGCTTGGTTTGAGTTATGAAGAGATTCATTTCCAAATCAAGGAGTTATTAACAGAAATTATGGTCACCACATGGTTCTCTGTTTTTAGAAAGTGTAATTTCCTACTTCTCCTACCAAAAAATGGACAAGCCACGGGCTTAAACTCTGAAACCACAGGGAAGTCATTCCCTCTCTCTGTGGATCTGTTTATTGAGGTCTGATGCAGGAAAAATGAAAACAAAATACAAAATTTTTATTGACTTAAGTGTTATGTAGTTTGGTGAGAAATCTAAATCTATTCATTAAAATAAGGAAATTGCATGGAAGTATTATTAAATTCTATTAAATTAACCTTATTTGGGGCCTCTATCTGAGGACATTATAGGTAATGTCTGTTCAAATTCAGTGTATCTATGTTGGAAATACTAGCACTCAGCTTGTGAATAAGGAGCAGCCAGTTACTTGAAGTCTTTTTAGCCCATTGGCACATAGACATTGCCGTGACCTGTAAATATTAAGGATCTTTTGTAGACACAGGGAAGAGAGTCAGCATTGTCTAAGATATCCTAGGGGATGAAAGAGAGTAAGAGCACAGACAGAACTGCATTCAGATCTGCTTCCCCATTTGAATTGGGAAACCTTAAGGCACAATACTTACCCCTCTTTGCCTCAACATCCTCCTCTGTAAAATGCTGGCAATGTTGGTACCTGCCTCACAGCAATAGAAGAGGGATTGATCAAAGTATTTAGTGTAGTGCACTTAACTCCAGTGCTTCATATGAGGTCAAGTCCTATTTACTCACTGCATATTATCTACAGTAATTATCATAATTAACAAGTGTTAATAATATATATGTTATTAACACAGATATTGGTTTTGCTAATAACGATGGACTAGGGAGCAAATATGAGTGCATGGCTGAATAGTACTCTGTTAGGTACACTACCATGTTTTCTTTATCTATTCATCTCTTGATGGGCATCCAGGCTGATTCCATATCTCAGCTACTGTGAGGAGGGCTACAATAAACATGTGTGTTGAGGTATCTCTTTGGCATGCTGACTTCATTTCCTTTAGATGTATACCCAGCAGTGGGATTGCTGGATCACATACATGGTGGATCTAGCTTTAGTTTTTTAAGGAACTTATACTGTTCTTTATACTAGCTGTATCCATTTACATTCCCAACAATGTATAAGGAGTTACTTTTTGCCACATCCTTTCCAGCATTTATGTTATTTAAATAGCCATTCTAACCGGGGTGAGATGATATGTTGGGTTTTAATTTGAATTTCCCTGATTGGTAATGAGAGTGAGCATTCTTTCATATGCTTGTTGGCCATTTTTCTGAAAAGAAGAAATACATTTTGGATCATTTTCACATTTTTATTTGGACTACTGGGTTTGTTGTTGTTGTTGTTCTTGTTAAGTCTGTTGAGTTTCTTATATATTCTGGATATTAATCCTCTATCAAGTGAATAGTTAGACGGTATTCTCCCCCATTCTGTAGCTTTAAGTGATTTCTCCACCTCATCTTTACAGGTTACTTGTTAACAACAAGTGCCAATGCTGCACGTACAACCGAAGTTTCTTCAACTCATTCCCTACAAGCAAGAACAGGTGGGACCTATATTTTTACATAAAATTTTAGCCTTTGTTATCATATTCACATCTTTAAAATGTACTTTGTGCAGTTTTCTGATAAATGAGCTAAAACTAAAATATTGAAAAGAAATCCTCCAAAGTGATCTCTAGGTGATGGTATTGCAGGTAACTTTTTTCTCTTTTTTTTTGGGGGGGGGAAGGGAGGGATACCACGGGGATTGAACTGGGGCACTCAACCACTGAGCCATATCCCCAGCCCCTATTTTGTATATTTTAAAAAATAAACTGAAACAATTTCTGCTTGCTAAAAGGTCTATATCATCGAGCGCAGTGACAATGAACATAGAAAACACATTGCTAATAGTTTCCCCAGTTTCAGTTTTTGTAGGACTTGTTTCTATTATTCATTACCAAGCCTCACCTCCAGTAACAAAGACTATCAGGACATATTATTATCCAAGAAACTTCTACCACATCCCAGGAATCAGGCAGTGTTCCAGTCCAGCCTGCCTCAGCAGTGAATGACCCCCCTGGCATTCTGAATCGACAAAGCATAAAACATCATCCACCCTTCCCTCAATCTCCCGCCACCATGCTGGCCCCGGTGCAAAGGGTCATCTCTGCGGCTTTGTCTCTTTTGATGCTTTAGGCCAGAGTCAAATTCACCACTTTGTTTTGAGATTCCAAAGTAGAAGAGCTGAGTTTCTCTCCAAGGTGTGTGCAGCCCTCTGAGGGCGTCACTACATGTAAGCAATTAACCAGATAAAACAAGAAAGATTCATTGACCCAAGGAAGAAACGCTTAGATCCCTGGCAGTCAGCCTGGGGGACAATGAAGTTAAAGGTGTTTTCCAGTTTCTTCCAGTTCAATTTGAAAATGGACAACTGGGTTTTGTTGTTGTTGTTGTTGTTATTGTTGTTGTTATATCTGTTGAGTTCCTTATATATTCTAGATATTAATCCCCTATCAAGTGAATAGTTGGATGGTATTCTCCCCCATTCTGTAGCTTCAGGGAAGTACATTTTAAGTGATTTCTCCACCTCATCTTTCCAGGTTATTCTTTAAAAAGTACCAGTGCTATACAGGCAACCGAAGTTTCTCCAGCTCATTCCCTACAAACAAGCACAGGTGGGACCTATATTTTTACATAAAATTCCAGCCTTTGTATCTTATCCACATCTTTAAAATTTCATGTGGAACACTAGGCCTTTTAACTATCAGCCTCCTATAAACTCGGCTGGTCAAGGTTTCTTAACAGTTTTCATGCAGGTAGAAATTCCAGATCTTCCATTTTTACTTGTGAACCACCTGGGACCTTAGGCACTATGTATCCAGTGATTAAAAAAAAAAAAAAACAAGAAGAAGAAGAAAAAAAAGCATTCAGTGGTAGAGAAAATGAGTTCTCGACATCACAAACATCAGACATGAAGAAATTTGATTTTATTGCTTTTGTTTGGGAAGGGTTATGACCTATATCTTAAGATTTCATATATCTGTCTTGGAAAAATGAGAATTTACAGATATCAGTAGTTCTACCAGGTGCCATGCTAAGCCTTTTTACATGAATTATTTCATTTTATCCTGACAGTAACTCAATAAAGTGGCTATGTCCCCATTTGCACAGATGAAAACACAATTAAAAAAAAAAAAAACAGAAGTTCAAAAAGTTTTTTTAAAAAAACTTGTGTAAGGTCACAGAGCCAGTGAACAGTGAAACTGGAATACAAACCTAGACTGACTGGAGAACCCTTGTGCTTAACCAACAGCCTTCTCCAAAAGAGGATGACAATTATTTGGTATACTAGCTAGCAATAAGCCCTGTTGATATTATGGTACGACTTTCTCAGACACTTTTTCCTACATGTTTATTAATGTGTACTTACAATTACTCTTTGTAGTACTCTGAAACCTGCCTTTTCTTCATGCAACAATTTTTCAATATTACAAAATACACGTGTAGAACATTTTAACGGCTGTACCGCTGTAACATTAAAGCATTATGAATGTGTGCAGCTGCTGAATTTGGCAGGTCGGATTGGATAGACAATAAAGACATCCTCTTTATACAAGATGGCATTTATCTTAGTAATAATATGGAAGCAAGAGCAATAGTAAAAGTGATAGGTGAGCGCGGAGAAGAGAAGAAGCAGGGGTGGGGTGGGGGGGGGATATCCACCAGAACAGGAGGAGAAACACCTGATCATGTGTGTGGGGAGTCCCAGGGCAGCTATTCAGGGTCTTAATTAGGAAGTGCAGGGCAGAACATCCTCTTGGCAGTGAGACTCCAAAGGCTAATTGCCTAGTGGGGTTCCTTAAGTACAAATTAGAGTAAAGAAAGCCCAGCTCTAACAATCTGCATGACCTAGTGATCTCCTCAAGGATTGGCCACATCCTGAAGGGAGGGGGTGATAGCTTTGAGATAAGCGAATAACTGTGAGTTCTCCTGCATGAGCCAGTGAGTCAAACACACGGAGAAGTCAGCATTCTTTAGACACTCCTTTAAGGGTGGGTGAAGGTCATGGCAGGCATGTATTTCCCTTAGAACTTTAGCAGTATGACCTCTCACACACAAAACAAGTTGACTTTGCTTTTGAATATTTGTTTCTACTTCACTGTCTTTTAAACAACAGGGGGATGGGCACATTGGGTGACTCCTTTTTCTTCATCAGAGTCTGCACATTTTACAGGGTTTGATGATTACTACCAAATTTATTTCTAAAAAAAAAAAAAATCATCCTCACTTAGACACCCATCAGTGAATCATGAGAGTGTCCACCTCCGTATTCTTTTGACAAATTGTGAAAGACGTGTGTGCTTGCAATTCAATTTTTGATTTCCTTGATTATGAGTGAAAGTAAACCACAACTCTGTCGCTTTTTAACATTTAACATGCGGGCACTTGGATGCACTCATTCAGAGTGTAGCAGTCAGAACTGGGACCAGGTGGAGATGTGTTGTGCTCACTCAGGGTCCCGAATTCAAAGGGAAACCAAAAGCTTAATAAGGAATTGATGTTTTAATGCAATCATGCAGAAACCCAAAACTGATTTTTTAAATACTGGATACAATATTAAAAACTTCAAAACAGGATCCATCAGGGTCAGCTTAGAGTGAGGTAAGTCTAGCCAGGGCCAGCTCAGATCCTGGAAGAGGAAAGTGAAGGCAATCCATCAGCAACTGAGGGAGTTGCAGTCAGCATGCTGTCTTTTCAAGGGCTCATTCCTGCTTCCAGTCATCCCTCCTTCCAGGGATAGCGGAAAGCTGGTGGTGAATGCCAGGCTCCCCTCTCTCTGCTTCTCTCCACATGGGGTGCTTATTGTCCTGGGAACCTCTTTGACCCTCCCTGGGTTGTAGGTTCACCCAGAGTTTTCTCTTACTGTGAAAGGGGGACCTGTGTGCCATGGGCCAGCCAGCTCTCTCTAGAAACTAGGTTCTCTATTTCTCCAGTTTCAGAATCATTTGGGAAAGTTATTCTTTAGACACATGGTTGGTCCAGTGTTATCAGGATAGAAAAGACTTCAAGGAATTAATTATCATAATAAAATTATCACGATTTAAGTCTTCAAATCAGGAGCACGTCTTACCAGAGTCATGTCTTCCTAGATGTCCTCTGAAGAGTTTGACACTGTCTTCAGATAATTTTATGTATTTTCGTTTTTGAGATTTATTTCATCCATTTTGTTATTGTCTTAATTAAAACATCTTCTTTATCTTTTCAACCTGGTTGTTGATGACAGAAGATGAATCCATTACTCCACGTATGCTCATAACTAACCTTTATTTGTTATAATAGCAGTTTCTTTTCAGTTTCCCAACTAGACATTCATGTTCTTCATAAAGATGATAATGTGTTTCTTCCATTTAAATATTTATAGCCACTTCTTTTCTTATGTGACACTTGTTAAAACTCCTAAAACTATTATATAATGATATCATGATGATGATGTTAGTCATCCTTGTCCTGTCTGGAATATGAATGTCCTACCATTAGTTAGGTCTCTTACTGTGTGTGTGTGTGTGGTGCTGGGGATCAAATTCGTCTTATTTTCAGTAGGTAACCTTTATTATATACCAAGATTGCTCTAAAGTAAGAAATTTAATCAGGAAAGATATTGAGTTCTATAAAATAACAATATTACTACTTATTCTGTATCATAGTTGAAATGTCAAATGCTCAATCCTATGGTCCAATGGCATAATTAATGTTAACAATAAAGTTCCTGACAGCTACCGAGAGAGAGAGAGAGAGAGAGAGAGAGAGAGAATCTTTTATCCCCACTATATTAAAAACTCTTTCGAAGCTTTTGATTTATTTTCTACAAGAATATCTCTTAGCTTTGTGTTTATATTAGCCTCTATCAGTGTCACTATGTCTTCTTTAATATCTTATGAGTTCCATCAGTGGATATTTTAATATTGAACTATCCCTCCTATTCTGATTTAAATTACATGGCCACTTTACAATATTGTGCTGCAATCAATATTAGTTTTCTAAGATATTGCAGGGTTTAAATTTTTTTCCCTTTAACGATTTTTTTTCTTAACTTTTTTTTTCACATGAATTTCTCATTTTATTTATTGTACTATGGATTCGATTCTACTGTCTATGTGATTTCTACTTTGGGTTATTTATTAAAAATTTCTTTGTAACCCAAATTATTGTATGGAAGCACTGGAAAAGTAGGTGCAGCCTTTGTTTATAGTTTGACAAAGTTCTATAAATAGATATTTAATACACTTTGATATGCTCATGGCTGAGTCTGTTTGTGTTGGTATAACAAAATACTTGAGCCTGGGTAATTTATAAGCAATAGAAATTTATCACTCATGGTTCTGGAAGCTGAGAAGTCTAAGATCAAGGTGTGATGGGACTGGCGTGTGGTGAGAGTTGTTGTCTGCTTCAAGGTGTTGCCTTGTGGCTCTTCCTCCAGAGGGGAGGAGGGCTGTGTCCTCACATGGTGAAAAGAAACAAACCCAGTTCCTCAAGTCCTGCTATAAAGTCCCTAACCTAGAGCCCTCGTGAGTTAATCTCTCTTAAAGGCCCTGCTATCCAAGTAGCTAATGAATTTCAGTGGATGGATTTGGGGGTGCACAATCAGAGCCTAGCAGTTTTATGACAAGAGCCAGCACAAATGAAGCACTTACTTTGTGCCAGTGACTAACATACACTTACAGTTTTTAGTTAGAGTGAAAAGCGTATGACACAGTGTTCATCACTGTGACTACTTTTCAGTGTCTGGTTTGGTGGCATTTAGTAGTTCACTCTACACGTTTGTCAGCACTATCTTGTTTCAGAACATCTTCAGTATTCTAAAAAGGAAATCCCAAACCCATTATCAGTCTCTCACCATTCCTATTCCCACCAGCCCCTGGATCACCAATGATTTGCTTTCTACCTGGATAGATTTACCTGTTTTGAATATTTCATGTAATAGAACTGTGCAGTGGTAGCCTTTTGCACATGGCTTCTTTCACTTAGGATAATGTGTTTCAGGATCATTCATCCACATTGAAGCATACAGTATTCATTTGTTTTCATGGCTACGAATTGTCCCATTTTATGGATATACCAAATATGTTTATTCATTCATCATTGAGTAGAAATTCAGGTTATTTCTAACTTTGGGCTATTATGAATTGTGCTACTCTGAATATTCCTGTACTAATTTTATTGGAACACACATTTTCAATACTCCTGGATATGTACCTAGAGGTAGGATTGTTGGACCATAGTATTTTATGTTTAGCTTATTGAGAACCACCAAACTGTTTTCCACAGGAGTCTACTATTTTACATTCCCACCAATAGTGTATGAGGGCTCCAATTTCTCCACATATTTGCCAACCCTTGTCATTTTCCATTTTAAAAATTACAGATGCTGCTCTACTTACAATGGGAAACCTATTTTGACTTACAACGTTTTCAACTTACAATGGGAAACCCGTTATGAAAATAATACAAGTCAAAAATGCATTAATACATATAGAGCACAATTTTTCAAGTCAAGTCACTGATTGTACACAAAGTATTTTCACACCATTCGTATCTTCATGAATTGCATTCTTCCATCATGTATAATAAATTAGAATAAATAATTTAACTTTAAAAAGTATCTGAAAAGGGTAAAAAATATGCATTAATACAACTAAACTACTGAACATCATAGCTTAGCCTTTCCTACCTTAACACATACATTAGCCCATAGTTGGGCAAAACCATCTAACACAAAGCCTATTTTATATTATAAAGCATTTTGTATCTCTGTAATTTATTGAATACTGTACTGAAAGCAAAAAAAAAAAAAAAACCAAAAAACAAAAACAGGATTGTTCTATGGGGTGTGCTTTCACATCATCATTTGCTTAAAATCATAAGTCCACCCATCGTAAGTTGAGACTCTCTATAGCCATTCAATAGAGATTCTAACATGGAATTTCATTGTAATTTTAATTTGCATTTCTCTAATATTCATAGATGGTTCAGCTTTTCATATGGTTTTGTATTTTGAATATATTCTTTGGAGAAATGCTTGTTTAATTTCTTAGTCCATTTTTTTTAAAAAATGTGTCTTTTTGTTGTTGAGCCAAGAGAGTTCTTCCTGTGTTCTGGATATAGTCTATTGTCAGATATAGAATTTGCAAATATTTTTTTCCATTCTGTGGGTCATCTTGACTACTTTTGATGGCATCCTTTGATGCATAAAAGTTTTTGCTTTTGATAAAGTCCAATTTATCTCTTTTTTTACTGCTTATGCTTTTGATGTCATATCTAAAAAACTTTACCAAATTCAATGCCATGAAGATTATTCCTATGTTTCCTTCCAAGAATTTTATAGTTTTGATTCTTATATTTAGATTGTTGATTACTTTGAGTTAATTCTTGAACATGGTGTTAGGTAAATGTCCAACTTTATCCTTTTGTACACAAATATCCCAGTTGTCCCAAAACCACTTATCGAAAATTATGTTCTTTCCCCTCTTTATAGTCTTGGATTCTTTTTCAGAAATCAATTAATCATTGATTTCCTCTAGAACCTCAATCTTATCCCACTGAGCTTTAGTCTATCCATAGGGTGACAACAAACTTTTGATTACTGTTATTTCATTGTACATTTTGAAATCAGGAACTATGAGACTTCAAAGTTCATTCTTCAAGATTGTTTTGGGCCACTTGAGTTTCTAAAAGTTCTTTATGAATTTTAGGATTAGCTTTTCCATTTCTACAAAAATTTACATTCATTTTTAACTTGTTAGATCTCAGCTAGTCTTAGTTGGAGTAGTTTAAACCCAAGCAGTCTTAGGCTAGAGTCTGCACTCAGTGAATCCATTGTATTGAAAGTTGGCTCTTGTTTGTCTCACAACATTATCGCTTATTCTGCTTGTTTTCTCTAAGGTAATATCTTTCATAAGAGTTGATGGCCTGTCTTCCCCTTGAGGTATAGCTAATGGATTAAATATAATTACTATTTTAGGGGTTTTTTTTTTACATGAGCTAATTGCTTTTAAAATCTGGGGGCTTTGATGTTACCACTTATTTCCCTATGGTTATTATATTTGAAAATCAAAAGACAATAAACATAAAATGCAAAACATGAAAAGCACAACTACTCGAGATTCCTGGATCATGGCTCCATGAATGTATCATGGCATTGATATTGCCTCTTGTTAGGAGAAATACAGCGGAAATCCACCCCTTGTCTTCTTTCTGAACTATTCTGTCAGATACAGATCTCAAAGACATTTCATCAGGCAGTGCTGCCGTGTCCCTTCAAAATGCATATATGGGGTTGGGGGTGCTCAGTGGTACTGCACTTGCCCAGAATGGGTCAGGCCCTGCATTCAATTCCCAGTATTGAAGAGAAAAAAAAAAGGGACAAAGTGCATATATGTGAAATGTGGAAGGCATGATGAAGTCTACCCTCACTTATTCAGAAAGAAGTAGAAATAAGTAGCTTGTGATGGCAAGGCAGATATATTTCTGATCCTTTCAGTGGTTTTTTTTGTTTTGTTTTGTTTTGTTTTTTTAATCTGTCACAATTGGGGACATTTGTTAAAATTTCTTATTGTTATTATATTTCTGCCAATTTCTTTTTTCTTTCTTTTATTGTACCAGGGATTGAACCCAGGGTTGCTCAACCATTGAGCCACATCCCTAGATTTTTTTTTTATGTTTTATTTTGAGACAGGGTCTCACTAAGTTGTTTAGGGCCTTGCTAAATTGCTGAGGCTGGCCTCCTGCCTCAGCCTCCCAAACTGTTGGGATTACAGAAGTGCAGAACCATGTCCAGCCCAATTTCTTTTTTGCTTTCTTTTTTGTTATGGGGCTATAATAGGTCATATTTACCTGTGCAATGTCTCCTTTAACAATATAAATTTGTTCTCTTCTTCTTTCCAATGTCTTTGCCTTTAATCCTACTTTGTCTAATATTAACATTGTGATTTGTTGTTAAGTTCTCTACTTTTATTTATATAATATACCATTGCTCATTTTTAAAACACATTTAGCCTTCTTTTGTGTTCTTCATGACCTAGTATGCATCTACTGAGGGTTTTTTAACCTCTTTAACCTTAATCTAAAGGTTTATGTCTTTTAATACAGAGAATTATGAATTCATGAATGACACTTAGAATCCTGTTTATGTTATCTTTATTCCACATGTTAGTATATGGTTCCTCATTTCTAATCTTCATATATATACTCTAATTTATTTCTCTTAGCCTATAGTGTGCTTCGAAAGGTAATTAACATCACCATGTCAATTATCCCATTGTCTGACTTTATGTTTTTAAAAGCATCTATCTGAGAAATCCCAGACATTAATTTGCATCACACACACACACACACACACACACACACACACTTTACCTGCTCTCAGGATTCTGTACAGACTGGATAAAATTGTACATGTGCCATTTGGCCAATGGCTTGTGGAAGCCTTGGATGGATTTCAGGTGCATCATGAGCTATCAATTCTCTTAGCCAAATATTCAGATAGACTACACTCAGGCATATCAATCTCAACACATAAACAGGTATGGAGAAACAGTGAGTGAACACTACAAGTCATTAACACACATGCATATACATGTGCATGCACGAACCAAAGTCCCATGAAACGATACCTGTCCTTATGATGTGTAACATACTTTGATCTTGTCTGCTTTGTGCAACTTGATTTTTTTTTAGCAACAGCCCAGTGAACTTATCTCATGGCCCATTAGTGCAAGAATGCACTACCTTTTTATTTTTCATTAGAATTCTTTTCATCCTGTCCAACTTCCTTCAACTCAAAATGTGTGCAGAATTCAGCTACAGAAATGCCAATGTTGGAATCATCTCTGGAGATGCAAAAAGTACTGGGGATTAGCTTCCATATCCAGGGATTCTAATTGTACCACTGCAGGGCCCAGCAAACTATGGCCTGTGGGCCAAATCCAGCCCACCACCTGCTTTCGGACAGCTTTGCTAGTTAAGAATGATTTTTACATTTTAAAGTGCCTAAGAAAATATCAAAAAAAGGAATAATATTTTGTGGCACATGAATATTATGTGTTCATAATTCATCTTTGGGACATGGTCATACACATTCATGTGTGTTTTGGTTTGCATATCAGCTGTAGCTGCTTTTGTATAACAATTCAAAATGAAAACATTAACAATAGTTTATGAGTAGTCATAATAGAGAGCTTCTGGCCTGCCAAGCCTAGAATTTTTATTTTCTCTCCCTTTGCAGAAAAAGGTCCTATATATACTCTAATTTATTTCTCTTAGCCTATAGTGTGCCCTGCCCTAAGGGATTCCCCATCTATAATTTTAAAAGCTGAGTAGCAGGCTAAGGATTTCCAAGCAAGTTCCTGTGGAGATTCTTGAAGCTGCTCCCAGGTGGCAATGAGGCTCCAGGCTACATCCAGGTCAGCCTCCACCGAGCAAGTCAGCTTAGTCTGATAGCCACATTAAGGAGCTTATCCTTGAAAAGTGCTTAGTGTGAAATTGTGTGTGTGTGCGTGCATGTGTGTGTGTGTGTGTGTGTGTGTGTGTGTGAATATGCATGTGATGGGGGAGGATGTGATGAGGGAAGGGCTCTAGAACAAAACCACAAGAAATACCTTCATTTAAGATGACAAATGGTGGCCTGGGGATGTGGCTCAGTGGTTGAGTGCTCCTGAGTTCAATTCCTGGTACCAACAAAACAAAACAAAAAGATGGCAAATGGTGTTGTTTCTCCAAGTAAATCAGACCAATTGCACAATTGCATCCCAAAGCTGTTTAAGTTCTCAATAAAGGGAACATAAGAACCTTATCTTAGTTTATGTGAAGTTTCTTAACATAAGATTGGACCTTGAAGACCAGGGAAATAAAGTTTATGTATGCTAGTCTGGGCTGGAGCATCTGCTCTCATGACTGGCAACTCATTAGAACCCAATGCCTGGACAGCACAGCCAACTCCACTATGCAGGCAAGAGCAAGAATGTCTACCCTGGTTTCTATGTTGCTGTATGTCATTGTTCATCCAGCAGCAGGAAGTGTCCATTGGTGGTGTGAAGACTTTGGGATAAGTTTTTATTTTTCATTAAAATTCTTTTCATCCAGTCCAACTTCCTTCAACTCAAAACATGTGCAGAATTCAGCTACAGAAATGCCAACATCTTTTTAAAAAAAGCTGACACATCCCAAATAGGTGAAATCCCCTTTTGTTCTGAGGATCCTTTGATAGGCGGGAGGAACCAGAGTAGCATATGTTTGGCTGGAAAAAGGGAGATTCCAGTCAACAAATTACTGCTAACTAGAAATATCTGCCTTCCAATATGTGGCTTTACTACTCCAGGTCACCCTGTAATTCCGTGTTAGAGGCACGGCCCTCCCCTCTCTGGCTATGAAGAAGGTGAATTGTTTTATTTGTATCTTTTCAGTTATCCTTGACTTGCTGTAAGTGAAGCCTTGCTTGAGAGTTAGTTGCTTATCATCTGGGTACAATTTAAGCTACTTGTAAAAAAATATAGTTGGTGCCCTCATTCTTTTTATTCTGCATGAATCAGAGTAGATATTGGCAGATATTTTTTTCTTTAAACAGATCTGTATTCTGTCACTTAGCAGCTGCATGACCTTGAGCAAGTTAAGCAATGCTTCTGGTCTTTGTTTTTCTTTTCTACAAATAATAATTAATATTATTATTAAAAATAAACCCTCCACAGATTGCTTTGAAGGTGACAAGAGTGGGTATCTCCTGTGCACAATTAGTGTTAACTATATAATCTTTGTAGGCATACAGATTTTCACGGTTTTGAAATAGTGAGGTGCCTTAGAAGATCCATCCCATTATTCTCACATAAGTGGGGAGACAACTGAGGCCCAGATAAGTACAGCAACTTGCTCAGATCCTCTGGTCATTTGGTGACAACAGCAGAACTAGAAATCTGATCTCCTTTCTCCCTGGGACAGTGTACAAAAATCTCCCTTGCTTTCTCTCTCTGTACTGAAGGTGTACAGTTGCTGGGATTGCAGGCTGACTTTTCTCTCCAACCCTACTGCTCAGGTATGGTTTAGGACAATGAGGATGACCAGAAACTGGGCAGAACAGAGCCAAGATGTGAGGTTCAGGGTTTCATGAGGGGAGCTGCAGTCCTCCTAGGCCACAACAACCTCCAGCCAGTTTGGATAGAAAGTTATTCTTCCCCAAGTCAGGGAAGGCAGCAGTGTGATCAAATGGGTGCATGGAAACTGTCAACACATGCCAATCCATAGGTGAGCAGAAACTGGCTCACTGTATTTGGCAACTGTCCCACCAATTGCACCAATTAATAGGCCATGCTCTTCCTTAAAAGCTGTTGACTGGAGAGTTCATACAAAAGGTGCTGAGGGTGATCCAAAACCCATGGCTCCAATGCTAACACATGTACCACTTTATTCTTTAGAAAGTCCAATATTTCTAAAAAGCAATTGGCTGCTTCAGCTTAATAAAACCCTTCCTAAAAATAAAAATGAATGACAATGATATGGGCATCTACTATATTATTACAATTTGACCCAGACTGAGCTTGTCAATTTTGGGGCTCAAGAAAAAAAGATACCGCCCTTAAAATACTGCTTCCTGGCAATGATCTTCAAACATCTCTTGACACAGGCAAGATTCCATTTACACGCTCATTCTGTAGAAGGCAATGAGATCTGTCAGAAAAAGCATAAAGTTGGAAGTCAGTGGATACAAATTTTTGTCCCAGTTTTACCACAAATAAGCTGCCCAAAACTTCTACTGATAAAATTTGTGGTCAATTTTCATGGTCATCTTAATGTCAAGAAACTGTGACACTTTAGAACATAGAGTTATGTGACTTGGAAACTATGTATAGCATTTTCTACGCAGGGTGTATCCTTGGAAAGGTTTGCTTTTGCAAGATAAGACTTGTATCAAGTGCAAGTTGGGAAGGAACTAAAACTAAGCCAGCAGCTGTGTGACCTGACTTTATCATATTGTGACAGGAGCCCAGTCACTAGAATTATTGCCATGGAGAAAACTGCAGAACATTTGTCCAATAGTGCATTTGACTTCTATTCTTTCTAAATATATTTCACATTAGAAATGTCAATAGGGTGGGAAGGATGGGTGATCCAATGAATAGAGCATAAAACGGGGGGCTCAGAGTTGCACCACCGTTCTTAGTTGTATCCTTAATACAACTAATTCTGGGTCTACAATCACCCCATCCCCTCCTTGGTACCATGGAAATTGTGGCAGCAGCCTGCTCATGTTCCCTCCCCCACCATACAGACTTCACAGGGTGGTCAGTTTTTGTGAGCAAATGTGATTTCAGAGAAGTGAGGATAGACAACAGTAGAGGTGAGATATTCAGAAACACCTCTGATGTTATGCGCAGGAAAGTTGTAAGATGATGTAACTGTACACATTTGGAATATTTCATTTCCTGGGAGGTATACCAATTCATTTCACTCTTCCCAAACTCAAAATTTTATGATTCAGTTTAGGGCACAGATATGTAGTACTTTGTATAAAGTACCATAGCCAATGCCATTGCATTTGGGGACTGGGAATGTGATTTTAAACTAGGTGTTTGAGACCTTGCTAATCTGACCAAACCTACCCTTTTAATTTCTTTTTTTTTTTTCACTAATGTGTCTCTTGAGCCTTAAATTCTTACCAATCTCAAAAGGTTTTCTTGGCCTGATGGTTGCCTCCACATGAATGAATACACATTGTACTCTCCGGTCTCCTATTTTAGCCTGGGCTGTTTCTTTATCTAAATTCCACCCCCCCGCCCCCAGCCGCATGCACATCTCCATCTAAAACTCTAACCCTCCTTCAGTGTTCACTGACAGATATGCTGAAACATCTAAGAAATCTGGAAGGTGGGAATAACATTGGGAATCAGCAGGACTGAGTCTCAGTTCTGTCCTTACCTGCTAGAGAATCAGTTAATTTTTTTTATGATACCAAATGTCTTATTTGTAAAACCAAAGAGTTGGAGTAGGTGTTCTGTGAATAGCCTTCTAGCTGAAAGGTACATTCTGAATTCAGCAGGATAATATTTAAGCCAACCTTTAAACTGGGAACAATGGAAAGAAGTTTCTGAATGCTGTTTTAGGTACAGAAAGCTAGGAGCCCTGAGCACAAAAAATACCCAAAGGAAGAGAGAAATTCTTCAGGAAACCCAATATTTAAGAAGTTTAGGCAAACTACGTTTGTTTTTTAGTAGTTACAAATTTGCTTGGATGCTTCCTATGAGTTAGTAGAAATCCCTGTTCAAAATTTACATATTCATAAATATTTTTGAGCCATGCACAACTGAATATGTCCACAGATGTCTTTTAGTTCAGCAGAGACTTAGAACTTAGGACAGGCAGATGGAAGTGTGGTTGTTGCTATCAAGTGTAGTATTTGAACATAACTTGGTGATTATTGGGGGAACACATTGTAGGACTTGAGTTTCCTTCCTTACCTGCAATCTTGAAAGTAGCTTAAGCATCTGAGGTTGAATAAACAGATATTTCTTTTGTTTGTCCTTTCAGGTAAACTGTGGGTTTTTGTTGTTGATTTGTTTTTCCCAACCAGATGCTGGTTTACTTAATTTGAGGATTGTTGATAAAATTCTTTCAATTGTCCCAAGTGAATCTTATCTTGGAATACCTAGCAAGTTATTTAAGTTTTAATTAATTACTAAAAAAAAAATGTAAGCAGAAAGAAAAGCTTATTTTTGTGATTGGAGCTATTGTTCTTTCAAGCTGACAATGTTTTATAAAGTACAGATTTTCAATAACAAGTCTCTGTGCCCTCCTGTTACTGCTAAACCAAATAGGGGTATAATTCCTGTTGGAATGCTTATGAGGTTTTCTATCTTTCTCAGACAATGGAGGAAAAACTATGACCAAGATCATTTTATAGGTCAGCTACTGTTATTAGATTATTGAGAAAATGATATTAAAAATGATTAAAATAAGGAAATAAGCATTTGTGCATTTATTTCCTTACTGTGTTGACTTAGGTGACTATGGAAAGAAATTGTATCAAAGCAACTAAATCTAAAGAATTAATCAAAACAAGTATTTTTAGGACCATAAATGGTAAATTTCAGTCTCAAATTTGGCCACCGATCCATTTTGTTAAGTGCAAAGATAAAACATGACGTGCTCAGATGGGACTAACGTGTGTACAGTTCTTGGAAATTGCCTCAAGGACAGTGTTCCCCTAAAGAATGTGTTGCCTTCGATGTCAGAAAGTCCCCAGGTCTGACTAAAATTTAGAACCTTGCTAGAAGTTTGGGTGGAAGGTACCTCCATCTGAGTTGGAAAGACAGGCACTGTGGCCCACCACAGGACAGGTTTTAAAGCCAGTGTCAGAGTAGGAATTCTGCTCTGTAAACTTGGGCACAGTTTTTGATCTTTAGAACTTCAACTTCTACTTCTTTTGAACAAAATTTCCACTCAATGCTCTTTTTCCTCTGAAGAATATTCTACCTGTTTGCTAGGGGGTGAAAATTGTTTTGATAAAGTTCAAAACTTATTTAATGAGCTTTTTCTGTCTTTCTCCTGAACCATTTTCTCATTTTGTTACTGCCCCCCCCCCCAAAGTTACATATGCTTTGCTTATAAATGTAAAATATTCTTTTTACCTTCTTTGACTTTGTTTATACTTAAAAGTATAAAAGTGCTAGTTTTAAGAGATTTAGATTCTATTTGGGGGCATTGGCCATATTCCTTTTTATAAATGGCTATAATTTTCTGTCCTTCTAAGTCCCTAGGCTACAGGCCAGCTTCATGGAAGGCAACATCAGGTAGTGATAAGCACCCACTGTAAGGCCAGGGTGGTGGTGAGGTGATTTGTCCACACAGGGGCTGCTTATCTGGGCCACTCGTGATCACACGAGGGGTGCTCTTATGCAGATGTCTGGGCATGCTTTCCTTTGCCACACACTTGGTGGTTGTTGGGGGAACACATTGTAGGGTTTGAGTTTCCTTACCTTGAATTTTGAAAGTAGCTTAAGCAGCTGAGGTTGAATTCTTCTCTATGCTGTTGACCCTGGTCTTCTCCAAATGGAAATTTGATTTAAACCCCGATTGGCTTTTCATCGCTGAAGGATGAAGTCCACATTCCAAAGCCTGGTTCCTAACATGTGGTGCTTCACCTGCTTCAGCCTTGCTCTCTGCTGTGCGCCCACATCTCAGTTCTTTTTTGCCACACATCATGCCACAGCCACGAGGTCACTTGCAGTTCTCCCAGTTTCCAGTGATATCTCAAATTCCAGGACATTGCTGAAGATGCTGACTCTATATCTGCATGTCCAGAACAGTGAGCTTGGTGACATCCTACACCTCTTTCAAGATAAATTCAAAGAACATCTTTTTGAGGTCTTTCCATGGTTTCTCCATCAAATATTTAAGTGTTGTCTCCCTTGTGCCCCCACTTCTTTCACCATCCTAAAGCACTTTGGTAGACTTAAATACTTGTCCTCTACTGAGTTAGAATATCCTCGAAAAAAAAAAAAAAAACTTTTGTAAATGAATGGACAAATAAATGAACACAAAAGTTCTTCAATAGCCTTCAAGGCCTAAGAAACATACCTGGATTTGAAAGAGTCAGTCTTGAGACTTTATGGGGCCTTTTCCCTATCACCCTGAGCACTGAGGACTTCATGGAGATTTCAGATTAAATCTAATGAGGGGAGATCAGGGAAGTCCTTTTGAATGAAGTGATATTGAACCTAGACTTGAAAAACAGCTAGGCGAGGTTGGGGAGGGAAGGATTTCTGGTGCAACAAGAACAGGCACAAAGGTTTGGATATGGAAAGGACGTGAGGCTTGGAACATACAGCATGCTTCCACCCCCAGAGAGAGAGGAGCAGAGTGTCCAATCAAGCAGGTGTGGACTAGATAACACAAGGCCTCCTTGGTGTCCATGAAGAACAGTGAGGTTCCATTCCACAGACTGAATGCATCTCCCTAGTGGAGTCCCACAGAACCCCACTCGGGTGGTGCCCAAGGTCCTGTGGAACAGTTAGAAAACCTGGAAGAGGCATGTTCATAGTCACAGCCAGAACTCCTAGAGGGCCTCAGTTAAACGTTTAGCATTCAAACCGTTTAATACTCTGATCTTTATGTTTCATGCAAAGTTTTCATTAGATTTTTTTCCTTCTAGTTATAAAAGTGTGTGCTCATCATGGAAATGTTGAAAATGTTTTGTTCATCTTTTATGGACACAGATTTTTCTGATGGTTGCTCTCGTTTTCTATAACATACCCTTTGGCATTTGGCTTAATTCATTTTGTTCATTTGCAAACACAATCATTTCATCCTCTTATAATAATTTGATCACTTATAACTATTCATGTTTCACTGGACATCTTTCATGTTCCAGCACTGTTTAGTACTGAGGATATTCTAAACAAGCCAGCCCTGGAGTCTTGGGAACAAGTTTTATGTATTGGAAGAGTCCATTTGGTGTTCACAAGAGACTGTAGGTGTGTCCCCAGTGTGAATGACCTACACTGAATTGAAAGATCTACACCAGGAGTGGAGGCTCAAGGGCAGAAATCATAGAAGGGGGTGGTTGGGAATGGAAGGGCAGAGGAGGGAGCAAGCTTTATGTGCCTGTTTCAGTTGTATTCCTGTGCAGTCAGCCTGAGGCTGACCTTGAGTTCTTGTTAAAAGCCTGCCCGTTGCTTCTGACCTTCAACACATCTGATTTCTTTCTTCTGGTTATTTTGCTATCTGTTCTCATAACACTTTCATAGATAGATATAATTTCTCAAACTGCACACCTTTACAAAATACGATGGATAGCCCATATTCACCACTCTCTAGCAGTAGGTGGTAAGCTAAAGCTCATATCTAACTTTACTAAGAGATATAGTTTATTTTTCTTCATCCATTACTATTTTTATAATTTGGGCACTCTTTTATTGATTTTAAGGAAAATATTTCTTTTCATAATGATAATCTTAATATTTTCTGAACCTCAAAAATCCCTGTCACCAGGTTAGTAGTTAAAAAAAATATTTATATATTTATACCTGAATATTAAAGAAGAATTTAGAAACATTTAACAATTATTTTGCATGATATTTAGTTAATTTGTGTGGCAATTATTCATATATGTGCAGTGGAATCATGTGGAAAGCCTGATTTATATTCATTAGATAATGTGTCAGTCTTACCATTAGCAATTTCAGTATCTGCTTTTAATAACCCCGCAAGTATTCATGAGTAAGAAATTGGCAAAGCGTCCTACTAAGGGAAAAGGTGTGAGAAAGTGTTGAAAAGGCCACCTATCAACTTGCATAAGAAGCAGTGCATTTTTTTAAAAAATGTAGATCTTTTCCAAGTAAAAGAACAAGGTGAAGAAAAATGTTATAAGAAGAGAAAACATTGTGGACAGTTTGGGGACAATGAATCTTGTCTCCATGATTTGGGGGCAAACGGATTACTGGCAGCTGATTTGGGTACTCCGCCCTACAGAAGCAGAGGTGTCAAAGAAGAAGTGACAGTTGTCTGTGGATTTCCCAGGAAACTGAGCGTGCAGTGACACTGGTACATCCCAGGTGACACTGTCTCTGAGGAAGCCTGCAAAAAAAGCCTTCTGCCTCCAGGCTGAGGCAGGTGTTATCATTTTACAGCTGTTTAGAAAATGAGTCATACCTTATCTGTATGTCCCTGCTGGGTAGGGATTCTGGAGTTGGCCCTGGGAGGGATGTGGAATAAAACTGTCTTTGGCAATATGTTTTAGGGTTTACTCAGTCACCTCATTCTTGACCCCTTTCTCATTTTCTATTTCATACAGTAAATACTTCCCCAAAGGTCCCTCCTACAATGAGTGATGAAGAGGCTGCTGTCACCACCGTAGACCCCTCCTACCCAGGAGCAAAACAAGGTTTGTTTTTATTTTAAGGATTGGATCTGAAGTTCTTATGCTGATACAGTGCTACTTAATGGGACCTGACACTGAGAAGTACAGGCTAAGTAGACGCCTACTGCAGAGGAAGTCTCATGTTGTAGCTCCTCCAGGAAACTGTGCATCCAGCTAAGGAACCTAGGTAACGCTGAGATAGCAGTAGGGGTTAAAGAAATTAAAACTGTCTAACAAAACACAGAAATGACAAATGGGACCATTCATCCCGCACAAAGTGATCCCAGAGTGTGGTACTGAGAACACCTGTGGGCAGGTCCAGGGGCCTCAGAACTGGCTGGCCCTGTTCCCCTGTAGACCTTGAGTGAATAGTTTTGCAGGGCTTCCATCCCATAATGTTAAAAAGAAGCCAATAATGCTTGCCTCACAGTGTTTCCCGAAAGATTAAGTAGGACCTATGTCAAAGTGCATAGCTCACTGCCCTGTCACAGTGCCTCATAAGTGATAGCTGTAAACCAAGCTGCGTGCTGAGATAAGGGTTGGCAGGTGCCACAACTCTCTCCTGATGGATATTCATATGCAGTGCTATGCGCCATGTATTCTATAAGCAACGGCTAGCATGGCATTTTGCTAAATATTTTCAAGCATTAATTAATTTATCCTCACAGGAACCTGAAGAGATAGGCATCATAATCTTCTTTTTGTGGCAGGGGAATACTAAAGCACCCATAAATTAAGTGAGGCATCTACATTACTGAAAACCATCTGTTTTCCTCCAAAGCCTATATACTCTGCCACAAAGAAAGACAGGATAAGCTTCAATGAACCTGTATACAATGAACATGTACATGTGACTGCTAAAAAATGACAAAGCATAACCAAGTCCTTGTCCACATGATACAACATAGTGTGAAGTATGGTTTGTAATGGAATTCAAGAAAATTGTGTAGCTCTGGTAGTCAGAGGGCTTCATGGTGCCAAAGGGCATGTGGAGACAACAGAAAAAGAAATTCAAAATGTGGATGGATGGGGAAGGTTAAAGTGATTAGAATCCTCAGGCAGTTCTAGAAACTTCCACAGACAGGAAATCCAGGGAGTCCATTGGTAGAAGCTCCAGTGGGACACAATAAGGATTTGGATTCCGACAGCCCTGGGGCAGAGAGTTGGATAATTGACAGCCACAGGACCCCTCTTTGGGTTGAACTAGTGTGGAAGGCTGCTTGGTGTGTCTCCTTTCTTCTTGTCATTTTTACATTTGTTTAAAAGGCTCTGCTTCTTGTGGATGTTGATAGGTGGCTCTTTCAGTACTTTCTCACACCCTCTCTCTTAATTAAATAGTTTGCAAACTTCTCTACTTGTTAGTTAAAATTGCAAACTAAAATTACTAAGGTAAGACTGACACCTTCTAATAATTTTTATTAGCTTGATGTTAAAAATTGACCAAAAACCTGTAAAGCATGGTTAAGAAAAAGAACCCCCCCTAAACAATCTAATTTTAAAAAATGGTTTCTGAGACATATCTTACTTTTCTGATTTATGTTGAAATTTTGTCTTTTTAGGAAGAAATCAAATTATACACCCTTTCTCTGAACCAGGTACGTTTGCATTTGCTATGGAAAGATAAGAATTCCATTTTAAATTACATATTGCTGCTTTTAAATACCCAAGGAACAAGAAGTAGCCATATTAAAAAGCCAGAAGAGTCTATGTCCTTAACCTTAGCCACAGAAAGTTGTAAAAGCAAGTAAATCTTTTCATTTAAGAGTTAACAGAAGCACTTCTAATTTTTAAAACAATTTGGAAAACAATACATGACCTGATAATTTTCTCTTAAGAAAAACTTCTACTTGACCATGAGAAGAGTCTCCTCCCTTATAAAAACAATTGAACCTCCCTCTTCCCTAACATAAAGAAAGCAAGGAGCTTAAAAATCACCTAATCAATTGGCACTGTGTCAAAGCTAAACACACGCCCTTCATGCCTTAGTCATGATCCATCTTGGTCCTGGGCTCCCACACTGGGGGCTCCTTTTACCTCCACTGTAACTGGCGATGCTCCCTGCTCCTTAGGTGCTGCTATGGATCCAGCCAGTAAATTTATGTTCTCGTTTACTATTGTGCATTTCCAAGTCTTCCTTCACATTTGGCCCGTGTCCACATTTCACACGGGAAAAAAAAAAAAAAATGGAGGTAGAACTTCATCACCATTTCATTCATTAAAGCCAAGGGGGCTACACAGCATCAATGGGAGGACAGAACTTTTTTAAAAGCTGCTTTTGCTTTTCTAATCAAGAATAGACCTTTTCAAAATCAATTAGCCAAATAAGTACACCGTCTTCTCTTATATCCCCAGCCTTCAGTTGTCTTTACGAATATGGAGATTTCCTCTAACTTAATCGGTTTAAATTGCTTCATTCTCATAATGGATTTGAAAATATTTTTGGTCACTGTATCAGTGACTGTGCATAAAAATGCTATGGAAGAAACACAAGCTCAGAGTAGAGGTGACCTGGATTCCATAGCTTCCCTGGGCTTCATTTACTATTTGTAAACTGTTTCTGCCAGTTTCCTACCAAACTTATGATTCTGCAACCCATTGACCGACCTTGGATAGCCTTTGATACAGTAAAACATTGTTTTCTCTCGTAATGTTCAACTCATGAAAGTGTTTGTGGTTTTCCCCCTATCAAGGTAGATTTTCTACTTAGCACATCTATGATTATTCCTTTAAAGAGCACAGGACTTGAAATGAGAGCTCTGGGGTCTTGTTTCTGTCATTAACTAGTTGTGGCTTGGGTTAAAAAAAAAAAAGAATTTTATCACACAGAATTCTATTTTCCCAAAAGTTTATTGTAAAAAATCCCAATTTTTGAAAATAAAATATGCATAAAATTATGCTGTATTATGTATTTTTTCTGAACAGGCAAGGAGATATCACTCATTTTACCTGTTTGATTTTTCAATTGATATGTGGTAGTTCACTTCACACTTTTGTAATTTTCCTGCTCTTTTTCTCTCACAGTGATAATATTAATTATTTTTGCGGTAATGTTTGGTATCATTGGAACAATCCTTTTAATTTCTTTCTGTGTCAGGCGACTAGTCAAGGTAAGAATTCAGTTTTTAATTTTGCTTTATGTATTGATGTGAACAATTTTCGGTGGGCTTATTCTTCTGAATACAACTAAAACACATAGAGAAGCAAAACTGCATCAAACTCCAATTTTTTTCTCAATTGGACACATGAAGTCACTGAGTCACTCTAACAGAATTATTGCTTCTTCTTCCCCTCTGCCTCCTTCTCCCTTTCCCAATTTAAGGTAACCCCCATTTAGAAATCTATCCCCTATTTTCCCAAATATAGATAAAATAGTCATTTTTTTATTTATACTATTTACTTAGCCTACAAAATATTTAAAATAATATTATATATTTAGATGTGTTTAAAACTTTAATGCTTTACTATTCTCAAATTTCCCAAAGCAGATTTTTCAAAATCTACCCATGAATTTTTAGCCTGTGATTTTTAAAAATCTCTAAAGCTATTTTTAAATGCATGTGATACAGCTTCCCAAAATACATAACCTTCCACCTAAGACACAACATTTATCTGTGTAGTTTTGATGCTGTCCCTGGATCTGTATCCTACATCCTAAATTCCTAACTATATTAGATGGGTACAGTTGGGTGTGCATTCATCTTCTATTCTTAATCTCGCTCTGTGGTCTTTAGACCATAAGCACTATCTGAACTCTTTTTTAAAAAAGCTTATTCGCAGGGGTGACCACACAGCTGTGGTGGGGCCATATCAACATGAATGATGGCAAATCTACATACAGTGCTTCTTGTCTGCTTCCTTTTAAAGTCTTTCTCTAGGCAACTTTAATAATCACCCAACCCTATGATCTATGGTCATTTTCAAGTAAAGTTGTTTATTAACCTGAATTTTGAGAGATTTTTTAAAGTATTTGAATATGAGATGAATTCTCCTGTCTGAAGTATAAATATCAGAGGAAAATCATCTTCTATTTGAGAATACTTGCCAAAAGTATTCTCTTTTGGTCAGTGTTACAAAACCTGAAAAAAGTCAATGAAATAGTTGGCAAAATCTAGAGAATTTTCTACGTGTTTACAGAAGAATTTTGTTCTGGTTAACGTAACTAAGGAATCATACCCTCATTCTTTTTATTTCTATCTTCACTATTCATTACAACAAGGACATATGGAAGAGTCTGTATATGGGGTGCTATTGCACCTACTGAATATCAAACACATTTTATTTAGAAATGTAAATGTAAGTTTAAATCAATGTTTATTAATATCTATTAAAAAAAACTCTGCAAAGTGAATTTCAGCCAAAAGGAAAAAAATACTGTAGAAGAAATATTTTTAATCTGAGGTGTTTTAATTTTTATTGTCTTTGATTTTTAAATGTGATGCTAATGGTTTTCTGGTTTTTTTATTCATAGAAAAGTCCACCAGTCATAAAACCTGTCTCCTTGGAAGACACAGACTTGCCTTTAAATTCTGTTGAAATGGGACAGACAGGTATTTGTGTTGTCTTTTGCCTTTGGGGAGGGAAATTAATTAGTAAGCTATTTCTTTCTGAGCTGGGGAGGGGATAACCAATCAGAATTCATTTAGATTCTATTTTATTAATGTTACTTTTATAAGATTAATTTTTTGTAATGGGAATTAATTTTCTTGTAATGTGAAAATTGTCTTTATCTTAGTGAGATTCTTCCCTAGGCACAGAGTGTCTTTAAAAAAAGAAAGAAAGAAAGAAAAAGTAAATCAAATATAAGTGAAAGAGAAAAACCAAGTTCTTTTGTGTACTTCTTATTTCCCAAACTGCAGTGTTATGTATCTAGGAGACCCAACTGTGGATATAATTTGAATAATTCCAGACGTGAAGCTAGGAACTGAATTCAAATCCATATTCCAACATTTATGAGTGTTGCAACCTTAGGCAAGCTCCCAAGATAGTGAAGTATCAACCTTCTAGAGCTTAGTGAGGATTAAATGAGCTACCATAGGTAAATAAAGCCTTTAAAACTGTTCTCGGCCATTTTAAGTGCCCAGCCTGGGAGCTGCAGGCTCCGTTCCTCAGTGACCTCCTCTGCACAGCTGGCCCAGCTCTGGACCCTGTTGTCACTTCCACTCCAGGGTGTGAAGTCAATGTGGAGAATTGCAGGTACATTTTGTTCGTGCAGAACAGTATCGATCCACATAGTGTTTTTCAAAAAGAGAAGTTATTGCCAACCTTTAAAAAGTTGGAGATTTTTACATTTTGAAAACAAATCCAGATATTAGTATTCCCTTGGGGGAAAATGTACCCTCATATCATCATGACAGCAATTCATAAAAGCTGAGGAGTGGCTGCTGTTTCTCCTGCTTCTCTAAATCCCCAGTCCATTGCAATTATTTCATTGATTATGACCTGTCACTAAGAAACTGTATAGTGCGCAGCACATTTTGCCTGAAGTGTAAACCCAAGTAATATCTATTTTGGAAAAGGTCCACACCAAGAACAAATTTATGGAATGAGTTTGAGTGCTCAGCAAAAGGGATCTATTCTGCTTTCTACAAAATCAAGTCAAGTTTTTCCCATAATTATCAAAACTCATGCCAGATTGTGGATCCTGAAAACCTCCAGATTTCAGTTTCCACTCTGGATCAAGGACCGTCACCTTCTAAGAAATTGCTAGGTTTTCCAGACTTTGGGATCATAAAAAGTTAAAGTTTGAAAGATCTCTACCACACTACACAGTTACATGCAGGATTTGGCTCAGCAGAGTATCCTGTGAATTCTTAAAATTTAACAGTGATTATTACCTAATTCCACAGTCTTAGGAAGTTCCTGTTACTAGAATGAATGGAATAGCTGCGATTCTCAGTTAAAAGGATTAATTAAACTCCATCTGCAGATACTTAAAACAACAACAAAAGCTTTTGAGTCAGATGCCACATTCACTCTTGATTACCGTATAATAAGACCTGCAGCTGGAACAAATATCTGTAAAATAGCCCTCTTCTGTCTGCCTTATTAAAAAAGAAAAAAAAAAGTTTTGATGCAATTTTAAAAATGGAAGGATTGCCATCTAAATCCTAATATTTTGTTTCCTAAATTACTGTGCACTTTGAGCTACTTACTTATTATGGTGACATTATACCTTTTTATGTGGCGCTGAGGGTGGAACCTAGTGCCTCACGAGCGTGCTAGGTGAGCCGCTGTACCACAACCCAGCCCCGCCCCCCCCCCCCCCTTTTTAAAGGCAATCTTGACTTTCTGGGCAGTAGGCCATAAAAGTTGGGGCAATTAATACACCACAGTGTATTAGAATGCCCTTGTAAATTTAATTCAATTAAATACAACAAGCATGAATTAAATGCTTACTGTGGACTGGGTATTACACCCACATTATGTACTCATATGAATCTCTGTCTTAAGAAGTTGAGAGTCTAATGGAGGAAAGAGAAGTGGTTATTGAAGGGAGTCATTTTAAGATAGAAGAGTGACAGGCAGAGGTAGCTAAGGTTTCTGGAAATGGAATCACATGGGGTCATTCATGAAGAAGAGATGGATATGACCCAGGTCAGGTAGTTCTAGTGGAAGGGCAGCTTAGCAAAACCACAGAAGAAGACAGAATACAGTGTCCCCAGGAATCACATGCACTTCACATCAGTAGGATGAATGCTCTGATTCATTCTCTGTTTATGTCTCACATATGTGTAAAGGCAGTGCAAAGACAGGCGAACCAGTGTAGAATCATTTAACTTCCCTTAACTTCCCTGTATTTGTGTAAATGAAATTACCCGCAGCATCTTAGTAAGTTTGTGAAATGAGTTCTAAAACAGAATGCCCCCCCACAGGAAATGCCAGAGAACCCAAAATCATTGAAAATGTTTTTGTCCATTTATGAAATATTTTTCTAAACTGATTTACAAGTCAAAGGCATGAAAGGTGAGAGTGACTGTTCCTTCTCAACAAGAATCAATGTTAGGGAACAATTAAGGTAATGAACTACTTTAACCTCCTTGAACTTGCACGTGCTTTGTGCTTAGTGAGGAATGAGAGTAAGTCATCTGCCACATGTGACCCCAATGGACCATCTGTCATAGGGAATGTTTGGGGTATAGTTCCTATAGCACTCAAATAAGAGAAAAGTGGAAAATGCCCTGTTTCTATAATAGTAAAGACTCTCGCATCCCTTTAATGCGCTCTCTGGGACATAAAAATTAGTCCAACCTCCCAAAAAGAAGGTGAAGATTCTGGGTACAATGGGGAAGACCAGCTTATTTTTGCCCTTCTTTCATGCACTAGAATCAGAAAGGAACTCAGAAGTAAGTTTCCATGCAGGAAAAAAGAAAAAGAAAGAAAGAAAAAAAAAGCTATTCCTAAAAAAGATCTTATAGACTTGCGAGCTTGTCATTCAAACAGGCATATATAATTCAACCCAGTTACTTAGTAGCTTGGCATTCTGGTCTGCCTCATAGACCAGCTCTCTGTTACTTGTTAGCTTCCCAGCTCTTGAGACAGTAGGAGCAGAATAATTATATTTGTTTCTTATACAGGCTTCTAGAATAGATTTGCTAAAAAAAAAAAAAAAATCTGTGTTTTCTTTACCCCCACCCCCCAAAAAAACTCCAATACAGCTAAATTGCATGGAGATGCCTTTCATTTACTACTTATATTCAAAGACAACTGTAAGAATTTAGAATCCTGAAATTTATTTTGTGCAATGATTTCCTTATGTGTTTAAAAATAACCATGTCATGTACCACTCTTTTATAGCTCCTGCCTCTAATCCTTCTACAGAATAACCAAAGAGAATGTGCTCACCAAGCCAAATTTTGGAAGAATTCAAAGACATTAGTCAAGTGAAAAATGATCACAGAAATTGGAACCATCAGTAGATTATGTAGCTACCTACGTTGTACCATTTCAGGAAGCAAATTTCATCATAATGTGTTTCAGAGATTCAACCAAGAGGAAAAAAATCTTTGCTCATTAATACTTCAAGATAAAGAGTGTACATTTCCTTGCATGCTTGCTTTTGTGTTAGCATTATTTTTATAATTAATTGCTTTAGGATATCTGACCTAAAATTTCTGCTGAATTCATCTGCTATTTTTTAAGACTGACTTATTCTATCCTATTATAATCTTAATGATTGCACTGTCAAATGAAGGTCTTATAGCATCTCCTTTAAGTATAAGTTCTTCTCTTTCTAAACTCTTAGGTTCACTTTCATTGTTTTAAATAAACTACAGGGTCAATGAAGTCCTCATTGTTTTCCTTCATTGCTGAACAGACAAGATGTAGTATTGCATTAATGATGATAATAGTTTACTCACATGAATAAAGCTTGCACTGGAAAAATGCCATAAATTATGTAATAACACTCACATTTATACATTTATTGTTTAATGAATAAATCAATTAAAAAGACTTTTCCCATGAAAAACGCAAATGGCCCATGTAAAATAACTTGTCTGACAGCAGAGTCCAACAGAAGCTCTGGCTCTTGTGTTGTTCTCCACTGGAGGTGATTTGTGTGAGTGATCAGGGTGTCCTAAGAAAGAGAAGAATGAATAGAATTTTCTCATGAATGAAATTTAATAACTCTTAAGGGCAGCAAGATGTACAAACTTGACATGCTGTTTTAATAGCTGTCTCCATGTTTCCTCAATTAAATTCTTTAATCCATCCCATTCCCGTTTCTCTCATTAATAAAATGCTTTAAATTGCCTAAAAGAAGTTTCTAGATATAAGAGGCTAAGGCTTTGTGGCTATATAGCTGTCACTCATTTAGAGCCAAACTTAAAAAGTTCATATAAAGGTTAAGAAAGACCTTCCTGTGATAGTCTATTTTCCAAAAGAATAAGAATCAATGTTGCTTTACATTGCTGTGTGATAATTAAGTAAATAATTGTGTATTTATATCTGGGCCTGGAAACAAATTTATTTTTTAATAAATTTAAAAAAAAATCTAAATCTCATATTCTCAGAGAATGTTTTTGAATTAAATCACCTATTTAAAATAAAGAGTGAAAAGAGAAGACAACATGACTATTGGTATGTATTTTTGTGAAATAGCTTTAAGAATGTTATTAGGTTAATTTAATCCAATGAATGACCCAAGGGTCAAGGCACTTTCAAGTATACTTTGTAAAATAAACATAAAATGTTGAACTAAGAAAGGACATAAGACTAACCTTGTCTCTAAAGTAATTTATAAGTCACAGACAATAAGAGATGAGAGGACTGTACTGTCTCGACAAGAGCAACAGAATTCAGAGGATAATTAAAGTACAAATTGCTTTAACCTCCTTGAATTTTTCTGGCCAGTTTCTCTGTCCTTCTTGATGTGAACTTTTCACATCTAAATTTGGTGTTTGTGGGAAGAAATAACCTTTGCTCTCTTTGTATTTTTAATAATTAAATAAGAAAAAAAATATGTAAGACAGAAATCTTTCCTGGGAAGGCAGCGTGAGCCCATGAATGACTCCAGTTGAATTTCTTAAAACTGGGGACTGGGCTGGTGAAGTTGAGAGAACATCTTACTCTTGGGTGCAGGGTATTTTCTTGTATGGATGTGAGCAGAGGGTCTAATGAGTAGAGAAAAGTGAGGGACATTGAGAAGAAAAAAATATAAACAGCCAAAACAGTATGGTGACAGTGTCTCACTCACTGATACTGATATGAAGTGACTGAGCATTAGTCTTCTGGTTTATTCTAAGCATTTATCCTATCAAGCGTAGCAAATTTCTCACAAGTAATTCCCAAAAGCCTCATGTTGTCCAGATAAAAATAAACAATTCTGCCCAGCAGTCTGCCTAGGCCTGTGACTATCTTACACACTCTGGGGAACCTGGCTGATTGTGCTGGCCACCACAGCGTCACCTTCAGCTTTTAGAGTGAAACACGTCCTTGGGGCCTCACGTCACCCTACCCACGTTGTAGCCCGACTAGGATCTGAAGTTCACCCTCAGTTTAAGTGTGATTCATTAAGAGCAAGGACTTTAATTCATTATTTTTTAAATCCCTGAGAAGCTTAACAAAATTTGTTCCTTACTTCAGGAACCCTGTCCTAATATTTAAAATGGTCTTGTACATAACAATGTTATAAAAGGTTTAGTCAGGCAGGCAGGCATAGTGTAGAAAGAAAAGGAACTTTGGAGCCCAAGTTGGAATCTTGACTTTCTTTTTTGTTGGGGGTAGGGGTGAGGGTGAGCTAGGGATTGCACCCAGGGTCTTGCTCCTGACATACCCTACCACTTAGCGACATCCCCAGCCTCTGAACCTTCACTATTAATTCACGTAACTTCAGTTTCCTTATCTATAATACAAAGATTAATGTAGTTAAACTACCTTACAGAAGTGTCATGAGGTTTATATGAAATGAGGTCTGCAGGGTAAACCTGCACCACCCAAGTGTTCAGTAAATGGCAATTCTGATCATTGTCACCTGAGACCAATTCTTGCTTGTTACCCGTCAGGCAGCATACAGTTCTGCAGAGAGGTCACTCCGAATACGCCATGGAAATATTTAGCCTTGAAAGGCAATTCCTAGGATTCTTTTGGTCATCTCGTTTTTGTGCAAAATTGAGCAAATAATATTCTTTTATCATTATTATAATTATTACCTCATGTGAATCATACAAATTAATGGGTTTCACTGAATTGCTTACATCACCTTGTGATCATGTCCACGCCCTTTCTACCCTTTCTGTCTTCTCCCTCTGTTCCTCCTTTCCTTCCCTAACAGTCCTTTTTTACTATCAGGTAATTTTTTTTTTTGTTTGATTCCACAGATGAAAGAAAAATATGATACTTGTCTTTTCAGGTCAGGGTTGTTTCCTTAACATGATGCCCTCCAGTTCTACCCATTTTCCTGCTAATGACATAATTTCACTCTTCTTTATAGCTGATTAATATTCCATTGTGTATCTATATCACAACTTCTTTATCCATTGTCTGTTGATGGGCATCTAAGCAGATTCCATATCTTGGCATTTGCAAACAGGTCCACAAGAAACATGGACATGCAGGTGAATGCTGACCTCTTTTCTTCACAACCAACATTCTTTATCTATTGTCATCGGAATATTACCATATGCTCTTTAACTGAGTAGATGTACAAGAAGAAATGTCCACTCACTCTGGACATTTGCAATCTGATATATATATATATATATATATATATATATATATATATATATATATATATATATATATATCCTGCTCTCTAGAAAACCTAAGTGGCTCTCCTTTCACCTTAGAGAATTAATTAAAAAATATGTGGAGGTTCAGGGCTTTCATGAAAGAAATGCTTGCAATGTGTATATAACAGCTACTAATGGAACCAACACACAAATTAAGCACTGTGGAACTCCTAAATGCAACTGCAAGATACACAATTTTCCTTGAAAAAAAAAAACACTTAAAAAGTCAAGGCTGGGTGCAGTGGCGCAAGCCTGTAATCCCAGCAGCTCTGTAGGCAGAGGCAGGATGATCACGAGTTCAAAGCCAGGCGCTAAGCAAGTCAGTGAGACCCTGTCTCTAAATAAAATACGAAATAAGGCTGGGGATGTGGCTTAGCGGTCGAGGGTCCCTGGGTTCAACCTTCAGTAGTATAAATGAGTCTCCTCCCATTTCACTTCAGGTTGAGAGCTCTCGAGGTCTGTGGGTGAGCTTTCATGT
This sequence comes from Marmota flaviventris, assembly GCF_047511675.1. Lineage (NCBI taxonomy): Eukaryota > Metazoa > Chordata > Mammalia > Rodentia > Sciuridae > Marmota > Marmota flaviventris. The sequence goes on from NC_092504.1 coordinate 125,157,055, forward strand.
GTCCTTTGAATGTAAGAGAAATTTGTCACTTGAGAAATCTGAAGGGGAAATAGGTAACCCTAGTCTTGCTCCGAAAGTGCATTAGGAGACATTATGAAGCTGGGAGTGACAAGAATTCTTGCAGGTTTGGGTGGTTATAGAGTTTCTTGTAGGCTTTATATGGTCCATGTGGGAAAAAAATCGCTGGTATGGGTTGTCTTTGGTCATGTTGAAAATGACTTGCTGGATTGGGGAACAGTTATTAATAGAAAGAAGAGTGTTGCCAGACACCTAAGGACAGAAGAACACAGGAGACACATGCATTTGCACAAGTCCAGAGAACTCACTGAGACGTGGGTTTGCACAAGCTCAGAGAATAGCAGGAAGGTCCCAGTGGTGGGAAAATTCTGAGCAACCCACAAAAGCACCTACAGAGGAAAGGTCTAGATAAAAATCTCTGCCAAGTGTAAAATGCTAGACCAACACCAAGATATCAGTCTAAACAGAACATTCTTCCTGTGTTCCAACTCCAGAGGGGTTAGAAGCTTTTTGGGTAACAAGAGGAAGAAAGAGGAGTTGACCACACTATCCACATCCTAAATCCAAGGAAGAACAAGAATAAAAACATTAATTTAAAATCAGAATAGAAATTTAGATTATGGTATTTATGTATATATTTTAATCAGAAATTGGTGGATCATTTGTATTGCCTAAGAGTAACCAGAATAATAGTGAAGTCTACTCTGGTTTTGACAGAGAAACAGTGAAAAGATCAGTTCTACAAAATACATTTTGAAGGACACAGGAAACATGACTAGAGTTATTTAGTTGTATTCTACAAGTCTTTTTCATTCAATATAACCAATATACTGTAGAACTATTAATGTAGAAAAATATTTTCTGATAAAATAATAAAGTATAATGGCAAAAAACTTACCTATGCATTGTTTGTAACTAAATTTACTCAGAAATAACAGAGCAATGTATTCCCAAATTCATATTTTGGCCCAGGAGTTCCATTTTGAAGAATATGCTTCACAAAACTGCAAAAAAACTTATAAATTATTATTTTGCAATTTATTTTATATATTAGTAGCAGAAAATAATAACAAAAAAATAGCCTTAATGTTCGAAAACTTAGTGTCACCTGTGTATTGTCATAATTAGTAGATTAACAAAATAGATAATTAGGCAGCCAGGAAAAATTACAAGTTTACATGTGAAAATGTGTGTATAAGTAGTATGTTTATCCTGAACTAAACAAAAATACAAGTGCATAAATTTAAAAGTTTGGAAAAAAATTGGTAGCATTATTCAATCATTTCTTCTTGTTTTTTAAGAACCAGCACTACTAATTTAAATGTAGTTCAACATCACTGGCTCCTGTTGAATATCCCAAAGCTAGGGCTCTACTTCCAAGCTGAAGACCAGGGACATCATATCTCACTAAGCATATGTTTTTTGGGGTGTGCTTAAAATGCACAGTGACTCTGCAAAATTAGCCTTTGAAAGCTGAAAAATGAATGTTTCTAAGAAAGGGGAATGGAAATATTTTTAAGTTTGCTCTAGGAAAAGGGTGATTTCTAGATAGGAACTAGACACCCATATTGCAATGACCATGGTTCCCATGGGGGCTTCTTAAGAAAAGAAAAGCAAATAGGTCTCACTGGGAACATTTGAGCAAAAGATGTGAGTTTTATGTTGCCTACATCCCCTGATGTAAGAGTCTTATTCACTTCTTAGGCTGACTCCAACCTTCTGAGAAATGATAACCATGTGATAATATTTTTTTCAATGCCAGGGGTGGAGCACAGGACTTGCTACCTGCTATGCAAGTGCTCTAACTCTGAGCTATTCCCTCATTCATTTGCAATTATTTTTCCAAAAAATCTTTAACAATTTGTTTTTTAGACACTGCCTTGAGGTTTTTATAAAATTTCCATCACATAGGCGCTCAAGGTCCAAGTATGCTTGCCTTATTCCTGATAAACAGCTAAAAATGTGACCCCAAGTAACATGTGAATGGTTTACTTTTCTCTTACTTCCCAGTGCTACCATGAGAGCCTTGGGGTGATGGCAAACATTTTCACAGCTCCTTCATGATGTCCAGAACAGAGGCCCCCTTTCTTATAAATCCTCCCCCAGAATTGGAAAGTGGACCTCAATTCTTACTCCTTTGCCTGGTTCCTGACCACCCAGGAAGCCCTCTTCTCCTAAGTAGGTTCTTCCCTGTATCCTTAGGTCCCCAACACAATCCCAAATACAAACCTGCTTGGCCTGTTTATTGCCACCCGTTTGAGTTTGGGCATGGTCATAACCTGAGAATACTGCTGCATTATCAGACCTACTTGATTGTATATAGTATTAATGAATGCAGATTAAGACCCAAAATGTAATTTTGCTAACACATAAATTTATTTCTTGCTCAGGTAATGGTGCAGGAATATTCCAGGACAGTGGGAAAGAGGAATTACCTTTTTATGAACATTTGTGGATCTTTATGATTCTAAGTTGAGAACATGTAGCTAGAAACCAGTATCTCTTGCTACTGAATAGTGTTCTCACTAGGTTGAAATCTAGTTCTTCATGGTTAGACAATATATAAACTAAGAAGACAAGTTATCCACCCCTTGCCATATCCAATACACAATGGTGGAACTGGGCTAATATATAGGCAAAAAAAAAAAAAAATCTGATTCAGTGGTGCATGCCTGTAATCCCAGCTACTAGAGAGGCCCAGGCAGGAAGATCCAAGTTTGAGACCAATCTGTGCAATTCAAGGAGAACTTGTCTCAAAATAAAAATTTTAAAAATGGCTGGAGATATAACTCAATGGTAGAGCCCTCCTGGGTCCAATATGCAGTAAAATATTTTAAAAAATTAAGATTCAAAAAGAGAGATGAATGTGAAAGACACATCAGTCATTGGATCATAGCAACGAGAGCCTCTATTGGACAAACATTGTGAAGACTCCTTCCCTGGGAGAAGAAGAAATACCCGCTGTTCTCCAGGCTTTTGGGCTTGCACTTGGAAAGTTTCTCTCTTGGTTGGTTTAATTCCATGGCCACATTTGTAGTGTTAGTGTGCTCTTTTAAGGAGCCATACAGATATTGCAACTCATTGTTTAATAGGGTTACAGTTGTTTTCTAGAGAAAATAGATAAAGACTTTTCAAACCAGACTCGTGGTTACATTGGCAATTCAAATTTCTTAGAAACTTCAGTGACTTCTAGTCAATTTGCTTTGTCCACTCCATTTGCCTATAGCTGCATGCAAAATTATTTCCAAAACACAGTTCTAAATCTCCTTATTTTTGTGTGTGTATTTGTATTCATCTTTGCCTCAAACAATGGCAGCTTCTCTGAGGCATCTGAAATAACTGGTCAGATTAAAAAATGATATATTCTGTGTCATCTTAGCCATAGGTTGAACGTTCCTTTGGTTCCTGAGAAGTTCTGGTATGTATTTTTCCTCTAAGCTTTCTTCAGTCTTATCTCCTACTGTTTTAGGTCCAGAAGCATTTTTGGTTTCTCCAACATTCTGAGATCTTTAATTTCTGAATATTTTTTCTTGAATTCATTTTTTTTTCTCAAAATATTGTTAAAAGCAGTAAATAACCATCAGCAAACACCAACACTTGGGCTCTTTCTAACTGCTCCTAAACTATAGGTACAAAAGACAAGTAGTGTTCCTTCCAAGCCATTGAGGACAAAACTCACTCTACAGCCTTCTCAGAAAAGCATGAATAGGCTGCTTTCCAGCATTTGAGACCAATTTTTTTGCTGATACCCAAATATTAGCCCAGTTCCACCATTGTGTATTGGATATGGCAAGGGTTGGATAACTTGTTTTCTTAGTTTATAGATTGTCTAACCTAGTGCCATATGTGGCAGGGTTTTGTTTCGGTGGCAACCCACTGTAACAAAAAGCCTGTTGTTTTCCAGGCTCTTGGGCAATAGGAAGGCTGAATGCTTAGGTTTGAAATTTAAGGATGCTGCACAATTAAAGTTGGTTGTTCTGCTTACATAATTCTCCAGTATGGACCCAGAAAGGGAAAAGGGAGATTTTGGCTCCACACAGTCACGTAAGGACCTGTTCTTATTGTGCCTCTTCAGGCTGCCAAAGTCACTTCGGACATCACCTTCCCAATTGGCTAGCAGTTGAGAGAAATAATGAAGAGGTGCTCATATGGGATTTTCTGGGTTGGACTGTGGTATGAGTATTAACCTTGGCTCCCATGCCTTGTGTGACAACATCAAACGGCCAAGGGCACTAGGAGCTGTTTTAGCCACTACCTCCAGTAATTACTTGAACAATAGCAGTGAGAGTTGGCATCCTTCTTTTCCCTTTTCTTAAAGGGATTATATCCAAACTAAAGTTTCTCCATTAAAAATGATGTTTACTGTAGATTTCTACTATAGAATTATTATTGCCTTAAGAAATTTCTTTTTAGTTGCTAATGGATTTTTTTCATCAGATGTAGTTATTGAACCCTATCATGATTTTTTTCCTGATGCTATGAAGAATTTATAAATTTAAGAATTCCTCTTGCAACTGTTATTTGAAGACAACTGTATTGAAGTCCAGAGTAGGTGTCCCCTCAACACACACACACAAAAAAATAACTTGGTAAAACTCATAAGAAACCTCTACGCAATATGGGAATGAAAGTATAATAGGAATAGTAATAATAAAAGCAAAAGCATGATGTCCACAGGGCTCTAGGAGTTGAGATAGGGAAGAGATCATACTCAACCGTGGATTTCAAGAAAGACTTGAAGTTTGCAGATGAGGGACAGGCATCCAGAATGAGGAAAATATGAGGCCTGCATAAGAAACTGAGTTCAAAAGCAGGGGTCAAGATTGGACAAGAAGGCTGAGATCAGGCCACAAGTCATACTACACAGACTCAGTGAAGGCCACACTGCTGTAGGTCCAGAGTAAAGGTGGGCATTTAGACCAAGAGGGCACCGTGAACAGGTGAGTTCCTATTCTCTCCTATGTGAAGTCTCCACCTTACAACAGCAAAGGATAAAAACAAAATGAAAAGAAGAGACGGAAGAATACAAGATGAATAGATTATAAGGATGTGGAAAACTGAAAGCAAACAAGAGGGTGTTGACAAAGGAGAAGGGGATGTGTACCTTCCAATTCCCCTTAAGATTGCATGCCCCATGGAGAACACCAAGCTGGCCTGTGGGGGTGTCGCCGTCTTGGCCTGGAGGGAGCAGCAGGAAGAGTTGGAACACGGAACTGTTGAGGAACAGTGGAGTGGTTAAAAAGACCATTTTTATGAGCTCTGCATACGGGTGGAAACCCAGGTTCTGCCACTTATTGGTTGTGAGGTCCTGGACAAATTATTCGACTTCTCTAGGACTCAGTTGTTCTTATTTGGAAAAAGGGATGATAATAACAGTAGTATCTTCTCAAAAGACTGTAGTGAGGCCTGAGTTAACACATGAAAAGCATTTAGAATGGTGCCTGGTGCACTGTTAGTGATCCATTAATATGGGCTGCTGTGATTGTAATGTAATTCCATGAAAAATACATTTGACTCAGAACAAAGATACTGCTTCTTTCCCCACCTCTCCCTCCTCATCGACCTCTGATAAATACCATTGTACTCTTGACTTCCAAATAAAAATAACAAAATAAAATACAAAATATTCACACGTACAGCAATCACGGTTTTGTTATTTCAATATTTTTTAAAACGTAGAGCCCATCACTGTAGGAGAGTCCTGAGCGAAGCAAACAACACAGGACAATGCAAAAGGGGAAGGAAGTCTTCAGGCTGGACACTGAGTGGCCCTACAGAATCAAAGGAAATCACATGTGAAGTATTTTGGAAAGGGAAGAACACAGAAAAACTAACACCTCTACAAGTAACCCAGAGGACTGGCAGCTGAAACTCTACTGTATTCTAAACAAGCCAAAGTCCAAGTTTATTATACTCTGAGATCTCCCAGGGCAAGGACTCAATTTCACTCTAATCTGTGTTTGAACCAGGGTTTTCAGTAAGACTTCCATTAATATCCACTGATCCTCTTTATAATTATTCACCTTCCTGGAGTTTAGAGTCTTCCCTCAAAAGAAAAAAAAAATGACTGGAAAGGGGTGAGAAAGGTCAGAAAGAGGCATGATCTTGAAATGCACTCACCCCCTCCAGCATAACAGATCCTGCTAAGAATGCTGGTCAGACATCTCTGAGGAAACTTAGGAGGCCCAGAATCTCAAGAACAGATCAAACCAAGGGACCCAGGGTCCCTTAATCACACTTTTCTGCCTTCCCACAGTCAGATACTCTGCCTGCCTTACCTTGCAAGTAAGGGTGTGGAGTCTTGAGGGTTATCCTCTCCCATCCTAAAATATAGGAAATGTGAGGCTCTAGCCTTTTGTCACATTCTTCCCCGCTTTTTGGAGGGTACTGGGAATTGAACTCAGGAGCACTCAGCCACTGAGCCACATCCCTAGCCCTAGTTTATATTTTATTTAGAAACAGGGTTTCACTAAGTTGCTTAATGTCTCGCTTTTGCTAAGGCTGGCTTTGAACTTGTGATCCTCCTGCCTCAGCCCCCCACCGAGCCTCTGAGATTACAGGCATGCGCCACTGTGCCTCACTACATCCCTTCCCTTAATTGACAATAAGAGGACTGTCACAAATCCATTCTGTTCAGCATCAACATGTGAATAAATGTATGTTATGACCACCAAAGTGACTGCTTTGGATGTAAAAGAGCATTACTTTACAGTGACCTCATGACAAAGTCTGCAAGTCCTGACGACAAGGAATGGTCCTTTCCATATGTTTAAAAGATTTCAAATGGGTTTTACATGGACAGCCTGTGTGTGTGTGTGTGTGTGTGTGTGTGTGAGAGAGAGAGAGAGAGAGAGAGAGAGAGAGAGAGAGAGAGAGAGAGAGAAAGAGGTGCACCAAAGTTTTCGCAGAGCTTAATTTTAGGTGGAGGATTATAGCTAATTTTAGTCTATTTGTTTTGCTTCTTTAAAGCCTCTTAATTTTCTATGGTAAGCCTGGATTACATTTTTATAGAGAAAAATATAATAGAGTCCATTGACTTTTTCAAAGTTAAAAAAATTATAACAAGATGGTTGCTAAGGGGATATATATCCCCAGGGGACAGTCTACATGGGGTCTTCCTTACAATGGACAACAATGGTCACCCAAAGCTCTGAACTGTTTGACTGTGTTCCACGTCTAACATTTCCAGCGACTGTGCAATTGTGGCTTATAGAGAACTAGGGCAGCTTAATTTAGGGATAGGAATTCCAGACTCTTATGAGGCATCCAAAGAGTTCTTCAATACAGAAGGAATTTTGGGAAGAACTACTGGGAATAGAACTTGAGATGATGAAAAGGTATTGGGTGTTTTCCATTATTCTTAGTGTGCTCTTGGTCTTGTCTGCCCCTTAGAGTCACTCTCTGAACTAATTTCATGCTCAGGTCAGTCATTTCACAATGAAGAACATACAGTTTCTCAGACTTCCTTGTTTCCAAGTTTGTGAGTGGAGTTCAACCCGAGTTCACATTATCAGTGGATGGGCATTACTCAAAGGAGCTTATTAACTCAGAGTGTTGTCTCCGTGTGGGTCTCTTCCAAGTGGTTCTGTCAAATGTGATCAGTGCATCATATATTAGGAGAATATGTTATTTCTGCCTCCACTTAAGTTACTCATAGATTGTCCTTGGCCCTTCTCTTGGGGATGGTTTTCTTATTACCATCATGCTCTGAAGACCTTTTTTATTCAACTGAATAAAACCGAAGTTGAGTAATGATTTCATATATTGCCAACCATGTGACAATGAATTCCATTCTCGGTTCAAAGATACCTTTAAATCGAAAGCAATCAGTATAATGTAAGTCTTATTTAATGTAAATCGATTAAATTCTCTCTCAGCCTACTAAGGCGTTAGGGCACTGAATATTTTAATTTGCTCAGATGAAAGTGTCCCTATCCCTGATTATTTTGAGATTAAGAAAAAGGTGACTACCATGATTCCTCCCTACTCTAGATGAGCTTGCCTGCAATAAAGAAAGAGCTCTGCACCTTGTCTCACTGCCTCTACCCTCCTTTTCTGTATTCCATCACAGGACAATCTGATCATTTTCCTAAAACATAAATGAGACCATACTTCCCCTCTGTGAACGCTCCAATGGGCTTCCATTGCATGAGGGTAGAATCCCGTCCCTGTGCTTATCAGAGATCAGATGTGACAGATCTGGGGCATGTGGACATGCCCAGCTTCACCTGAGCCACCCGCTACTCTCCCCAGCTCGCTCTCTCATGCACCAAGTTCCTGCCACTGAACTTCTTCCTGAAACTTCAGCATGTTCCTTGTTCCTTGTTCCCTTTTTCCAGAAGTTTGTTCTATTTTTTTTTTCCTCAGATCTCTTCTGAGCAGACTCCTTCATCTCATTCCCATCTCATACCTTCAAAGAAAACCATTGGGGATTTTATTTTTGTCTGCTTTATTCAAATGTGAATCCTCAAAGTCCCGAATCATGAGTGGATTACAGGAAATCTCAGGAAAATTCTGTGGAAGGAAATAGGTCTCTCTTGCCAACCCAAAGTAAAAGCAGCTTTATCTTTTCTGCCCTCATTAAATTCCACATTATTTCTTTTATTTTTTTTTCTTTATAGTGCTCAGTTCCTAGGGGTATTTTCTTTATTTGTACAACTAGTTATTGACATGCATCGGTTCAATTTTTTTTTCACTTAAGCTGTGTGGAATATACCTTTCATTTTCTGTATTCCTCTTCTTTTGAGAGGTAAATGACTTCCTGGAAGGCCTTGCCATGAAAACCCCAGTTCTGTTCTTCCCTTCTTGCTCAATTCAATTGTTTTCATCTGTGGACCCTATTGTCCAATTATGGAAGAACAGGAATAATCTTATATCCTGTTTTTCTAAAGTTTGATTTGTCTTAGTGGATGGCACTTAGCAGCTGTGGAGGACGAGTCACAGTCGGAAGAGGAAGAGGAGGTGTATGCAAAACTCTAAAGTCTACCTGGAAAGTGATCTTCCCTGAAGAGGTAGCAAGCTTCCACAGGAAAAAAAATTTCACTTGCTACCAAGGAAGATGATGATGATTAAGAAAAAGAAGAGATGATGATGATGATGATGATGATGATGATTTTTGATGGGGACAAAACTGTAGAAAAAACACCAGTGAAGAAAATTACATAGAACACTCCAGCCCAAGATGCACAAAAATCAAACAGAATGGAAAAGGCTCAAAGCCATCCACACCATTAAAAAGTCAATAACCCATCAATAAAAGTCAATAACCCATCAAAAGACAAGGAAAAAAAAAAAAAACCTCAAAGACCTAGTTCTGTAGAAAACATTAGACCAAAAATGTAAGCTAGTATGGGAATGGGGTTCTCATCTCGAAGTGGAAGCCAAGCTCATCAGTTATGCGAGGAATTGTTCCAGATGACTGATCAGGAGGCTACGCGAGATCCCTGGCAGTGGAGAAAGTCTCTTAAGAAAATAGTTTAAACCACTTGTTAAGATTTTCTCTAGTTTAATTTCTACAATAGCAGACATCTGGCTGTCCGTTTCACACAACGCAGGATGAGAACTTTCCCCGTCGTGCTGGGTAAATGCGGTCCAGGTTCCACTGCCAAGAATATGTTGTCCAAAATCCCGGTTCTGTTTTTAAAGATGCAACTCCACCCTTTGTTTGATTTTAATCATACAAGGATGTTAAGAAAAGTCATAGCAGCATAGGTCGGTAATCCCACATGGAAATGGCAGGAGGACAAGAATAACACATGGGGCATAAGCTCAGTATTTTAATGAAGTACTTTTTAAAAAAGAAAGCAACAAGTATTGGCAAAGATGGTGAGAAATTATGACACTTGTGTACTGTTAGTGGGAATATAAAATGATCTGGCCACTGTAGAACAGTATCGTGGATCCTTAAATATCAGATATAGAATTAAAATAGAACCACTTCATCCCACAATTCTACTTCTAGGTATACATGCCAAAGATTGAAAGTGGGGTCTCCAAGAGGCATTGCATGTCCACATTTATAGGAGCATTATTCACAGCAGCCACAAGTAGAAGCAACAAAAGTGTCCATCAATGGATGAATGGCTAAATAAAGTGTGGTAAACAGATAGAATGAGATATTATGTATGCAGCTGATGAAAAGAAATTCAGACACAAGTTACAACATGAAGGAACCAACGGGATATGACATCAAGTAAAATAAGTTGGTCACAAAAAGACAATTTCTGTATGATTCCCCTTATATGAGGCATCTAAAGTATTTAAATTATCAAATTCATAAAAACGGTGAATATAATAGTGGTAGCCAGAGGGATTAGTGGAAGGAGAAATGGAAAACTGTTTAATGGGTGTAGAGTTTCAGAGAAGTATTGGTATAGGGTGCAGGGTAGAAGGGTATAGGTTATAGAGAAGATGAAAAAGATCTGGAGATGAGTTGTGCAACAATACAAATATACTACTGAATTACATGCTCAAAAATGATTAAGATGGTCAATGTTATATATGTGACCCATCATTTTTTAAAAACTCTTAACATGGAAGAACTGAATAAATTGTGGATATGTGGATAGATGGAGAATATTTTATGGGATAGTCAGAAGGTCATGCATCGGGTAACCTGGCCTATCCTACTAGTTGTGTGGCCCTCAGCCTCACAGAAATTTCAGTCCCTGGTCTCCAAAAGAGATACCTTCCTCAGAGGTGTACTGCAAGGCCTCACTAAGCCATGTAGGCAAAACAAATGGCCCCTTGCTTAATTTTACTGCACATGAATCATGTAATCAATTACTCAATTATCATCTAATCTCTCACACACACACAGTCTTCTCATGAAGGTTAAATTTTCCAGAAATATCACATCTACTGTCAATATCAATTATCTGATTAGGAGCCAGAGTTCTAAATCACAATTACAGAATGACATGAATACAGAGAAGTGCCTTTCCATGCTCAGTAGTTTTTAATCTTTCATAAATGATTATGGAACAGTCATAGGTACATTATACAAAGACATAACTCTCTTCCTCTCCTGTAGGACACGAGTCTTTCCTGTCATTTCCCCATTAGTGTTCCCATGTCATCTGTTGAAGGCTGAAATCAATGTGTCTTGTAGGTGGTGGGAGCAGGAACTCAGATTTGATCCCTTGTGGCTCTGGAGGAAAGTATGTTTTGCCCTCTTTGCTTAGTGCAAAATGAAGCTCATGTACAGAGCAGTAATTCTAATTTGTTTTTGGCCATCTTTCTTCTAGGAAATTAAGCACATCGCAGTAGAACAACTTGGTACTAAATAACACTTTGTCTCAGTAGGAGTAGCTGGAGGCTCACTTCATCTTTTAATTTTTTTGAGACAGGACTCCCTCAGTTGCCCAGACTGGCCTTGAACTCAGCCTCCTAGGTAGCTGGGACTACACGCACGTGCTGTGGGGCTCACTCTGACTCCAGATGACTGCCGATTCAAACAGAAGTAAGAGCTATGGCTTCCTGGGACTGCCATTTGTTCACACTGTTGTAGGGACAAACGAGGCAAGGCACCAGAGTTAGCAGGTAACAGTTTTATTTGGCTGCAGCCAGGTTCAGAGGGTACAGCTTTTGCTATAATCAATTAATCCCCTGAACACCGAGTTCAGGGAGTTTCAGAGTTTTATACCCAGCATGTAGGGGGAGGGGCTCAGAAGTTCACAGTCTGCAGAAGTTCACATAAAAGCAGCTTTTTCTTTCACTGTTCTGGGCATGTTAACTCTTCAAGGACAACACCTGAGAAGGGGAGAGCTTCTTCTTCCCTTTCTTTCCTCCCCCTGCCAGCTGTTACCATGGAGCCCATTTGTAACTTATCTTAAAAATGTAGACATCTCTGTGAAGCTCAGCTCAAGGCCAGAGGCCTTGTTTGCACATTTCTTCAAAGTATTATACTGCATATGTTTGTGAAAACTAGGAAGGGAGTGTCCAGCACCTGGAGTGCTGGTATCTTCTCCGCCAGTGGCCAAGTAAAACAGGGTGACACGAAAATAGGAAGTTTATCTGCATTGAACTCTTTTGCAGAGACTCTTTTGCTGACAGTCCTAAAATCAGCCATGGTGAGGATGGCTTTTCTGTGGAGAAAGGGGGTGCCACTTCAACACCTCCTTGCTCCTTAGATATCCAAGGGGAAGTGAACCCAAGGGCATCAGTGGGATGTACCTGGTCATTAATATTGAGAATGTGTCAAATTCTGTCTGCATCTGCCAGCTTGTTCTGTTGTTTTAAATCAGTCAGCTTTGAGAAAACATTTTGGTCACAACAGCAAAAAATGCTGACTAAGATATCTGTTAAAATGCCAACAAATAAAAACAAGAGGACACTCCTGAGCTGACTCATTCTTGAATGAGCTATGAAGTTTCAAGGACAAAAAGACTAAAAATCCCCATGCTTCTCAAGACACCTCCTTTATGACCATAAAACAGACCAACAATAATACAAAGTTTGTTTTAAAAGTACCCAGACCTCCCTGTGAGTGGTCAGTGATTGAAACTGGAGTGGGGGGATGCCTTCTGCTTCCTGCTGCTTCCTCTGATCTAGACTCAGCTGCCTTCTTCCCAGAAGGAGCTTTCTTCCTTATTCCCTGTGTGGCGTGGCTCCCAGCCTCTTCACATCTGGGTAAGAGCTTGTCTGCAATGCCCCGCTGAAAATAAGGTGTCAAGTCGTGCTAAGTCTTGTTTCTATAGCTGGGACTCAGGTCATATTTGTATTTCGATGGTAGCCGGGTCATATGATTGGCACAGATTGGGATATATTTTAAATATTTGTATGTCGCTCCTAAAATACATGTGAAACAGTGGACGAGCCCCTCTCAGCACCTTTTCTGTTTCCCTCTGTGTATCACAGGTTTAAACTTACATACATTCTCTTAGATTTCATCAAGTATCTTGTGTATAAGTCTTTCCTAGCCATCATATAGATACCTTGAATACAAAGAATGTTAGATGCTCCCATATATTTTTCCCATGTTAAACGATGGTTTGGCACATAGCAAATTCTCAAAAACAAACAAAACCAAATCAGATTTGCTTAATTCCATGAATTTTACCTTACTTGTATGCAAACATATTTAAGACCTAAATATTCAACACACACAAAAAAAATAAGGCGGCTAAAGTAAACTAAGTTTTGCTCAATAAGAAAATGATCAAATAAATTGTGACACAGCTGTATGATTGTATACTCATTCAATAAAACTGCACCATAAACTATGCTCAATAACTTTAAAAGTTTAGGATATAATGCCATGTTTTAAAAACAATACACAAAAAATTAGGCATATATGTATTATTATTTACCCAACCAAGTTTGTTAATAATGGTTTCTAGATATAGTTGATGTATTTGTCCAAATTCTTGGGGGACTAAGCAAAAAGAAGAATTAAACAACATGGTAGTAGGCTATTTCATGTGACTTCATAGGAACAAGAAAGCATTGGGCTTCAGGAAAAACTGGAAAAATCAGTCGAGATGCTGCCAGGAGTCTCTCCTCTGCCTCCCTTTTCCTCTCTGCTAAATCTCTCAATAGCTTGTCAATTCTCTCCCCATACACTGAGCTTTCTCCACAAGTTGGCAAGCATGAATTACTGAGCACCCCATTGTCTAGCTCCTATTGAAGAGAGGGACTAGTAATCTAATAATTAAGATTTTAAATTTTCTTTTAAAATCAAATTTGCTTGACAAGAAAACTGTCAATCTGCTAAAGCCAGAAACCAGATATCAGTGATGCACAAAAAAAGATGGCCCCTGGGTCCATCTCTATGTATTAATGCTCTAATGCAACTTCCTGTCCATGGGGTTACACAGATTTTATATTGCAACAATGACGTTTCTAAGTATCCCACCATATCTACTAGGAGTATGCATTAGTGTCAGAAAGAAAAAGAAGAAGAAACCCACATTTTTAAAAAATACATTTTAAAAAGCTACTGTTTATGTTGTATGTAAAATATATACAACTAATTTATAACAAAATCAATAAATGTACAGGTGTATACGATTCATTAATCCAACATCAAAAACAGCAATATGAAGGTTTGCATGTTGACATTGGGCTTCAGGAAAAAAAATATTAAGATTTTTTGGCAGTTCTTAATTATCCAATTTTTAGCCTATTTACTTTATTGACTCAGTAATGCATGCCAATTGGTGTCATTTCTTTCTTAGAGCAAGGGAGTGGTTGTTGGAGACATTCCTGCTTTCTTGCACAGCCTCTTCTGTGCTCAGTGTCAGCCATTTGTAAGATGGGTGGTCATAGTCTCACATGAAGCATGGGGCAGGTGTGTGGCGTCATCTTTGATTTTCATGCAGTAGAAGCTTGATTCAATTTCAAGCTGTACTGAGACACTAGTTCAGGTCATGGAGCTTCAAGACAGTACCTTAGGGAAAAAGACTCTGCCCTAGAACTAAAAAAAAAAAAAAAATAGACACATCTTAGCAACATCTAAAACCAATTCTTGGCAAAAGACTTGACAATGTAACATTCACAATATGACTCAATAATAACAAAAAGCGTAAATGGGAGCAGAAACTGCAGATGACCCAGATATTGCAATTAGCAGAAGAGGACTGTAAAACAAATATTATTAAATGTTAAAAATGTTAAAAATTTAGTAAAAAGGGTGAACAGATGGTGACTGAATGGTGAATTAAGTCATTGGAAACTTGCAGACGGCTGCCTTCTCCCAGGGTGCTCAGATGGTCGTCCCTCTCTGCATGCATGTGTCTGGTGGCTCTGTGTGCACATTTCCTCTTTAACAACACCAGTCAGATTGGATTAGGGCCCACCCTAATGGCTTCATTTTAACTTCATTACCTTTTCAAGGCCTTATCTCCAAATATGGTCACATTCTGAGACTGAGGTTCAGAGAGTCAAAGCACAAATTCTAGGAGACAGGATGTATCCTGGAACACATCAGAAGAAATTAACAACAACAACAACAACAAGATGTAAACCTTCTCTAAAATATTACTGAGAGAACTTTTTAAAAAATAAATAGAAAGCTCTATCATATTCAAGATGGAAATGTTCAATCTTAAAGATTTCAGTTCTCCAAAGACTGAGTGCTAGTGATATCACAATCCCAGGGAAATTTGAAAATTCCAGTAAAATTTGAAACTTTGATTTATAAATTTATATGGAAAGCAGATATAGTCCAAAAAAGCCAGGTGTGGTGGCTCATGCCTGTAATCCCATCTGCTCAGGAGGTTGAGGCAGGAGGATCTCGAGTTCAAAGCCAGCCTCAGCAAAAGCGATGTGCTAAGCAACTCAGTGAGACCCTGTCTTTAAATAAAATACAAAATAGGGCTGGGGATGTGGCTCAGTGGTCGAAGTGCCCCTGAGTTCAATCCCCAGTACCCAAATAAATAAATAGATGTGTGAGTGTGTGTGTGTATGTGTGTGTGTGTTCAAAACAATCTTGAAGAGCAAAATTGTTGGATATGGACTACCTCATTTATGGTTAATTCACATTAATCAGTACAATGTGATATTAGCATTAGGACAGATCAGTAAATTAATAATAATAGACCCCAGAATTAAATACACACACATATATACGTGATACATTAACATATATTCTGATCATTTAAAGACATGTGGATTTTGAACTAAATTAATTCAGACTCAATACCTCTAAGGTAGACACCTCAAGAAGGGAAAGAACTCTGGAAAGAGACATCTGCATTTCTTTTTAAGTCCTTGAAGTGTATCTTTATCTGTATCTGTATAGTTACATGTGTGTGCCAGTCAGTTTTCCCTCACTATAACAAATGCCTGAGATAGTCAACTTAATAAGAGAAAAGGTTTATTTTGACTCAGAATTTCAGTGATTCCAGTCTACGGTTGATTGACTCCATTGCTTTTAGGTTTCAGGTAGGGGGCAGCACAACATGGCAGAAATATAATGTAGTAAAACTTCTTACCAGGTGGCCAGGAAGTGGAGAGAGAGAGAAGAGGGAGGAAGACGAAGAACCTGAATCCTACAGGACCCTTCAAGGGCACACTCACAATAACCTACAACCTCCCTCTAGGCCCCACCTCTTAAATCTTCCATCAACTCCCAGTGCCAAGTTGGGAATCAAGACTTTTAACACTTTTAAAGTCTTTTAATCAAGACTTTTAACTTTGGGGAAATTCTAGGTCCAAACTATATTAATATGTGTGTATGTAAATATTGTTTGATAAGTTAACTATCAATATCAAGATAAAGTCTTAATATAATTTAATATACAAAATAGGGAAATACACATAATTTCAATAGGTACCAATATCTTCTGCTCCAAAAATAGTCTTAGTAAATTAAAGAAGAAAATGCATTAACTTGTTGAAGACTGTATATTATTTCATCATTGATATTGTGCTTACTGATAAAATGTCACAAAGTAGTACTGTTAAAGCAAGGAATTGTGTCATTATCATCATTACTATAATCATTCAACATTGTATAAATATACAATGGAAAGAAGATGACACATAATTCTCATTATTTTAGTTGATATGATTGTATGTAGAATTGAAATTCTTAAATAATAAATTGCACAGTTTTAAGTTCTCTCTGGAGTAAGATTACAGATGATTCTTTATTTTTTGTTTATCTGTAGTTCAAATATTTATCATGAAAATTATTATTTTATAATTTTAAATATTTTAGAATTATAAATATTAAATACTTACCTGAAGTGCAGACATAAAAAAATCTATGTGTACATTTATAATTTCAAGTTTTCATGTTTCACTTAAGCATAAATTCTAAAGACCAAAATGTTAAGAGTTTAAGAAGTCAAAAAGAACAAATAAAAACATGTTACCATTAAAAAGAATTAGTTAAAAATAAAGAGTTAAAGAAGCATTTATAGAAAAATGTACATTGTATTACATTTATGTCATACATATAAAATTGAATTTCTCACCATTGGTTGAAAGTTTATTCTATCTCCCATTTTTGCAAAACACTAACATGATTTCTTCATGGTAAAAACAAAAATATTAGTGTTTGGGCTGCTGTCACAAAATACCATAGACTAAGTAGTTTATTAAAAAGAAGAAGGAGAAGGAGGAGGAGGAGGAGGAGGAGGAGAAGGAGGAGGAGGAGGAGGAGGAGGAGGAGGAGGAGAAGACAGAAATTTAATTCTTACTGTTCTGTGGACTAGGAAGTCCAAGATCAAGGTGTCAACAAATTTGGTGTCTGATAAGAGACCATTTCCTATTTATAAATGATACCTTCATACTATGGATGGGAAGCGGTCTCTCTGTGTTTTCTTTTATAAGGACACTAATATTATAAGAGCAAAAACCTCATGACCTAATCACCTCCCTGTGATACCATCACATTGTGATTAGATTTCAATGCATGCATTTGGTGGTGGTGCATAAATGTTCAGACCACAGCAATGAGGCTCTCTTACATTTCAAAAGATACAGTCCATTTAAAAGAAATGCAATTTTAAAAGATTATGAGGGAAAATGCACTGGTATAGTTGAGATTTTTAAATGTCTCCCAAATGTCTATGTGTTAAAGGTTTGGTCCCTAGGATGGTGTTTTTGCAAAACAGCAGAACATTTAAGAAGTAGAATCTAGTGAGAGGTATTTAGGTCATTTGGGATGTGCCCTTGAAGAGGATAGTGGGACCCTCTTCAACCTCTTCCTTCCCAATCATTTTCCACTTTCATCATAATGGGCTACCTCACCCAAAGCAATGAGAACAAAAGTATGGACTGGAACCTTTTAAACTATTAGCCAAAAACAACCTTTTCTTTTTGTAAGTTGATTATCTCAGGTATTTGTTATAGTTATGGAAAACTGACTAACACATTCACCAAGTATATCTTAAATTCAATAAATTTTGTCTCTGTAATTTAATAATAATTTATAACATTCTACATTCCTTCAAAATTCATCCCCTTCTGAATTAATGTGAGCAAAGGAGATATTTTTTGATTCCTGACTCCTCTTATTTCCCTTTTGGCCTGGGAAAGTGGTAAAACTATCTTTCATTCCCTTCAGACAAAGTAGTCTGATAAATTAATGATGTGTCTTTAGTGACATAAAACTTAAAGCAGTTGGCAGTATTGAGGTTTAGATAATTTAGATTCAGTGTGGTGAGGCTAATGAATGATGTCTCTCTGGTATTCAATGACATCTTTTATTCATGACACTTGATCTGTAAGGGCAGTTCACAATCTGAATATTTCTCTTTTGAAAGTAAATCAGCATATTATTTAATTTTGAAAATCCATGAAAGTTCCATAATAGAATATTTGTCATTATAGTTACAAATTGCATTTAAAAATAATATTTAAAGAAAAATGAACTAACTATGCTATAGTTCTCTAAAACCTTAAGATCAAGATTCAAGCATGGATAGGTATCTCTCCAAATCAATGTTGTTTTGCTTTTAAAGCACATCTAAAAGTCTTCCATAAGAAAGCCTTTAGTGGACTTTTTTGGTCTATAAACTTATTTCAAATTCTCCCTCAAATTTGAATGATTGCTATTTTGATATTAAGCGCTAGTCAACTTCTTATCCTTTAATGCCTCTTTCTAAAACAAGTGCAGATTTACAAGTGCGTTGAATGTATTTTTTATTGAAGTCCTTTGCTCAATAAGTTTTTTCATATTTCCATTTTTGAAAATCTCTTGACAGTGAGTGAGACTAACTCTAAAAAATAAATGCACACACAGTTCTTTTATAGCATAATCAAACCCTATCTCTGCACTCTGTAAATTTGGGGTCTTTTAATGTCACAGATGGGTCTATAAGGCCTCATGAACATCTAAAAATTTGGGGTTGAAAGCATATTTTTAACAAAAATAGTCCTTAATTTTCATCCAATTCAAAAATTATCAATGACACAAAAAATTGTAAAGATAATCATATTTTGGCCAAAAGAGTGATCTTTATTTTATACTAACACTTTTCTGACTCCCTAGAATAACAATTTTGACCAGTTCTATAATTTACTATATAATTTTATTGCTAATACAGGGACAAATTCATCGTGCATTTAGAATTTTGCTACAGTGTATGATAGTGTTTCAGATACAACAACAGTTCCTTTATGACTCTCTTTACAACTTTAAAACTATATTCTGTGTTATTCGTATTTGCATGATGCTTCTATCATCTCTAGCATGGATCTTATCCATATCATCATGAAAGATAATCAAATTTCATCCCCTGCCTAGATGTTTCCTGTATATAGAACTCTCTGGATTTTGAGTTCTTCCAATAAATTGTTGGTAGTTCGAATTATTAGGAAGGTATCTCTTCCATAGAACCCACGAATTCAAATTTTATTCTAAAAATGAAAGGAAATCATTAAAAGGTTTTAATCAAGAAAAAAAGACCAAATTTATATATTAAAATATACTCTCAAGTGCAGAGAGTGAAATGAAGCTTTAAAAAAACAGTCAGTGAAGAGGTCATTTCAGATACTCACGGAAAACATCAGTGTTGTATGGATAAGGTTGGCAATAGAGAAAGAAATTTTAGAAATTTTTTAGAGGCTAGAAAGTACCATATTTGGTAATTGGATATAATTAGAGGGGGAAAGACTAAAAAAAGATGACTTTCAGGTTTCAGAGTGAATAGTGGGATGATAACTGAGAAAGTCAAGCAGATTTGGAGAATCATGATGAATTTGTGGCAGCTATAGGACATACATGAAACTCAACCAACAAAACTGTATACAAAATATGTATTTCAGAGTCATAAGAACAAAAATATAACTCAAGTCTTAAAAGTGGTTGAGATTACAACTCAACCAGACAACTCAATTTACAAATAGGCAAAGATATAAATAGACATTTCTCCAAAGATGAAACACAAATGGTCAATAAGCTCATGAAAAAATGTTGACCATCACTAGCCATCAGAAAAATGAAAATCAAAGTAACAAAGAAATACTATTCCACCATTTTATGCTAAGATAATTATAATCAAAATACAGATGATAACAGGTATGGGAAGAATGTAGAAAAACTGGGACACTTGTACGCTGTTGGTAAGAATGAAATATTTCAGCCTATGGGCCATCAGTTTGGAAATTCACTAAGAAGTTAAACATAGAGTTAGCATACTACCTGGCAATTGCACTTCTGAACATATACTCAAGAAAATGCAAAAACATGTCCCCACAAAAGTCTTAGGAGTATTATTCATAATTGCCAAACTGTATAAACAACCTAACATAAGTAATCTGATGAAAGGATGAATAAAATGTGGTAGATGAGGACAGCAAATATTAATATTCTTCAGCAAAAGGAAGGAATGGAGTACTGGTACCTGATACAACATGGATTAACCTGGAAAATATTTTGCTATGTAAAAGAAGACAATATAGAGGACTGCATATTATATGGTTCCATTTATATGGAATGTCCAAAGGGCAAACATATGGAAACAGAAAGTTGATTAATAACTGGCTATGGTGGAGGAGGACAGGAAGTGGTGAATGGGCTCTAAGGAAGCTTACTCTGGCAATGATGAAAAATGTTCTGAAGTTGATCGTGCCAGTGGATGCACAACTCTGGAAAAACCACATTGAATTGTACCCTGTAAGTGAATGAATTGCATGAGAGGCAAATTACAAATCCCTTTAAAAGAATGAACAAGATTATTCAGGAAGATCTATCAAGTGAAAGAAAAGGAAAGCCTAGGGCAGATAACTGAAGAGAAATGATGTTTAAGAAATAGGCAGAGGAGGGGAGGCCACAATGCCTACTGAGCAAAGTGGATTAAGAAGCCAAGGGGAAACGCAGCTGTCCGTAGTTCACTGAAGGCAGCTCCGGGAGAACCAATTGTTACAGATTCATGAATGGTGGGAGTGTTTATACCAAAGAAATGGGCAAATAATACAAATATGGCTTCCATTTTTTAACAAGCCAGTTTACCAGCACACCCTTGGCTGTAACTTAAGTGGTTCTGAAGTGCCGAGCATTATGGAATCACCTTACATTCATTCCTTCATTGAATCCCCACTTTCTATAAGGAAATCAGGCTCCAGAGATGTTAAGTGACTTTACTGAAGGTCATAAAGGTAATGATGACAGAGCCAGGAGTTGAGGCAGACAGACTGACACACAGGAGAGTTCAGCAAGGACAGGAGAAGAGCTGTACTTAAGAGGGCCAAATGCTTTGAAAGGTCAAATAATTAAATATAAAAAGGTCAAATAACTAAAGGTCAGATAACTCAAGTCATCAGTCACCTTAGCCAGAACATTTTCAATGGCATTGAAAAGATGTATTTTCTATTAAATGAAAGAGGTTGAAGGATTAAAAAAATTGTGTTGCCTCCCTAATTACTTCCTTCAGAAACCCCGGGAAACATCCCCTCGTTGAAGACAGGTAGTTAAGGAAGCCTACAGGAGCAAGAAGCTCACAGTAACAATAGGGAAGTCGCCAATTTTGAAATCAATTTTGAAATTCGATTTTGAATTGAAGGAAGTAGAGTTAAAAAATAGTTTATGACCTTTTAGATCTCCTAAGCAATGCACTTATTTATGATAAGAAACCAGCATGTATCAAAGACACAGCTAAACAATTTAAACACGTTTGAAATGATTATCATATATTTAAAGTGGAACTATTTATCATGCTTTGGAAAACAGATTGGATCCATTATCTTTAGGGGAAATTTTATCTTAGTTAATAGACATGATTTGTTTATTCATTTTTGAATGAAAAAAATGTATGGATCCAATAATGTCAGAATATGTTTCAAATATTTAATTCCTTGCATCAGTCTTATGCCCAAATTAAACTAAAATTCCCATATGCCAATACTAGCGATTACCAATAAAAGAAGAACTTACTGCCTAGGGAAATTATAAAATTAATTATATACATAAATATGCACATATGTGTCTACACATAGATATATATGTATATATAGACAAAGATACTGAAGCAGAGAAATATAGCCACAAGGGCAAAATTTTAGATATTATTTATGTGGCATTCACAAATCTTTTAGCAGCTTTCAATTTTTCTTTTCTTTTTTTTTTTTTTGGGGGGGGGGGTCTAGTAATATCACTATTGGTAATAAAACCAAGGAAAAAATAATTCAAAATACCAACATAAAATTTTTGGGAAAAAAAAACAGTTAAAATTTAAAGAAACCAAAATATGCTTGATATTTTCTTTTGATCCACAAATGTGGCACACGTGCACACACACACACACACACAAACACACCAACTCCACTGGCCTGCTCTGCCCAGCGGGAAGCTGACCTGTTCCAGTTGTATCAACCGTCCCTTCTACTCCGAAATTCAGTTGTGTGAAGTCAATGGGAGGCACAGCAGGGGGACCTTCAGGAGCAAGCAGAAGAAAAGGTTAGAATATCTCTTGCCTGAATCTCTCCCTTTTAGGTCTCCAAACCTTGCCTGGGTTCCTGTGACCCTCTACCCAAGCCCTTAACTCCACAAGCAGCTCAATCCATAGAGCTGCTTCTCTTCAGTATAATTTTCCTTCACTTACCCCATCAATAGGTGCAGGGTATGATGCCAATCCTGGCTTGTTCTCTAAACCCTGCCCACATCATTATAATTCATACCTCCATAAAAATCTTCCAGTGGGCTGAGGTTGTGGCTCAATGGTAGAGTGTTTGCTTATCACATGTGAGGCACTAGGTTCAATCCTCAGCACCACATAAAAAAATAAATAAATAAAATAAAATTATTGTTGAAAAAATCTTCTGCTGAGGATAGGAACTCTCATTCATTACTGGCAATGTATATCATGGTATATCTAGTTTAGTTTTGCATCAAAGTAAGTGTATTCTTACTTATGTATGATCCAGGAATCATAATCTTAGATATTTATTTACTCAATTGATCTGAAAACATTGTCTACAGAAAAACCTGCAAATGAATGTTTATAGCAGCTTTATTTCTGTTTACCAGAAACTAGAAGCAATCAAGATGCCCTTCAATAAATGAATGGATAAACACAATATGGTACATTGTACAAGGGAATATTATTCAGCAATAAAAAGAAATGAGCTATCAAATCTCCCCCCAAATGAAGTAATCTCGTTTGCATACTGCTAAGTAGAGAAGACAGTCCAGAAAGTCTACAGACGATATGATTCCAATGATATAATTCTGTATTCTTCTTTAAAAAAGAAGATAAAATTACAGATAGAGTAAAAATGACCTGTGGTTCTAAGGGATTTGGCGTGAAGGAGGACGGCATAGATGAATCACAGAGGACTTTTAGACAGTGAAACTATTTGGCATGGTGCCATAATGGTAATTACGTTGTGTAATACATTTTCCAAAACTTCATAGAACTTGATAGCACAAAGAGTGAATCTAGTATGCACATCTTAAGACATTTGTTTAGGAGATCAGTGGATCCTAGGATGGAGTGCAGACTGTGACAAGAGATTGTATCTGATTGAAAATACATGAAATGACCTCAGTGAATGGAATGGGAGGGAGGGTGCTGGCTTAAGTAACTTTGTGAGTGGAGTGTTACGGTTTAGATGGGAGTTGCCCCCACCAAAAGCTCACGTGCCAGACAAGTTCAGAGGTGAAATGGTTGGGTTAGGAAAGCTTTCGACTGATCAGTGCTTTAATCCTCTGATAGAGATTAACTGGGTGGTAACTGTAGGCAGGCAGGGTGTGGCTAGAGGAAATGGGTCACTGGGGGCATGTCTTTGGGGTGTATATTTTGTCCCTGGTAATTGGAGTTCTCTCTGCTTCCTGATTGTCATATTCTGGGCTGACTTCCTCCCTCACTCCTTCCACCATGATGTTCTGCCTTACCTCAGGCCCAGGGCAATGGAGTCAGCCTATGGAATCATGAGCCCCAAATGAACTTTTCCTTCTTTAAAATTGTTCTTATTAGGTCTTTTGGTGAAAAAGCTGACTAAAAGAGTGGAGTCTATGAGACTAAAGGCAAAAAGAACTACTCATAAGCACTGCATTCTATTTGATAAGATTTCCTACATGGATATAGGTTAATAATTCTGATAATTAGAACAAATTAAAAAATTGCAGAACCTAAACAAATAATAATTCTGATACTGCTATATAGATCTGGAACTAACAGTAGAGTAAACAGATAGTAGATGCTGGAAACCATGTTCCTCATGGTTGGAGTGGGAATTTATAAACAAGGGGAAGAGTCTAAAATAAATCATGGGGTAATAGAGTTAAGACATTAGTACAAAGTCATGTTCAACTTAATAAAAATACAATTTACATAAAAAAATATGTATAGATATGTGCTTATGCATAAGTTGGCATGCCCCATGTTTCTTTGCTTTGTTAGTTGACTCAAAAAGAAACATCCCAATAATAAGGAGCATATATCTACAGATATACTATTAATTAACAACTATTATTAATCTTAGTTGCTAATACTATTCTCCAAAGAAAGGAATCAGGGTTCCTTGGGGAAATGACTGACTATACAACTGGGACAGGCAATCTGCAAGATGAACCCAGAGTATTTTGTGGTGTCCAAAATGAAGGAAGAGCTAAAAAACAAAACAACAACAACCAAAAAAACCTGACATTTAAGGGTATGTGTTACAAAAAAGCCATTCACTCAGGATTTTCAGATGCTCCAAGAGAGAATCCAAGCTCTCAGATTCATCAAGAAGAGATGACTTGTTTGAGAAAGAGTCTTCTCAACCCAAGTCTAGCCGTGGTGCTTTGCCAAAATGACCAACTGTGTAAGAACATGATCTTCAATGAGAAACAAGGTGACATACAGTTTATTGGTTGTGAATATTCTGGGTACTACTACCTGGCATATTGGAGGTCATTTCAATGAATTTGGAGGTGATTCTGGTAGTCTATAGGCTCTATTTATACAAAAAACACAGGGATTATGGCTGCATTTTTTCCTTGAGGCCTACACAGAGTATAAGAGCTTTGGCACTGACATAACTGAAAAGGAGGTAGAAATGTTCTTTATTCAAGTCAGCTTACATTGGCTTCTAATTTCTCTTGGAATTATGAACTTTGATTCAAACTAAGTACTCCACTAAAAAGTTAATTTCTTTGAGTTATGTTTTAGTCAGCTTTTTTGTTGCTGTGACCAAAAGACCTGACAAAAACAATAGGAGGGAGAAAAAGTTTATTTGGGGGCTTATGGTTTCAGAGGTCTTAGTACATACATAGCCAACTCCATTGCTCTGAGCCCAAGGTGAGGTAGAACATCACGGCAGAAGAGTGTAGTAGAGGAAAGCAGGTCAGGACATGCCCACCAAGAAGCAAAGAGAGAACTTCACTCAAGGACAAAATATATAGCCCAAAGGCATACCCCCAGGGACCTGCCTTCTCCATCCATCCCTACCTGCCTGAAGTTACCACCCCATTAATCCCCATTAGGGGATTAATGATTGGGTTAAGATTCTCATGACTTCATCATTTCATTTCTCAACTTTCTTGCATTGTTTCAACATGAGCATTTGGGAACACCTCATATCTAAACTGTGGGAGACCAACCTCGAAGTGACTGAATTAACTCCCCTGAGATGTGGCATCAGGTGGCAGCCATGCTGCTAGACTGCCCCGCTCTTCTAGGGTTCAAGGGACTGTGTCTTTGTGCAGGGGCGTGGCTTCCTACAGCCCCATGGGTGGAGCTATGCTCACCTGTTCCTTTGTAATATTACCCCTTATCTTGTTTGGGATAGAATGTTCCATGGAAACACCTTTTGTATGTCCCCTTCTCTTACTGTGCCCTTGGGTGTGGCCTACCTAGATGTCAGTCAACCTGTTGACAGTGGACATCATGAAGCTAGACTCAGCCCCTTGAAACCTGACCCCTTGCCTCATTTGAATAGCTTCTCCTCAATAAAAGGGGTCAGCCCTTTTGGGCTCTCTCACTCTCTTTCTGCAGACCCTTAAGGTCAGAGGAGCTGTCAGAGCAACCCCAAAGAAATAGGTATTTCTGTTTCTTTTGTGGTTATTTTGCGCACAGCCCAATTAGCCCAGTTCCCCTGGAGTAACCCCTGAGTGTTTTAGTCGTGAGCAACCCGGCACTAAACCATAACAGGTGTGCAGTTGTTTTAACCAGTACTTCAAAATAAATAAATA
This sequence comes from Marmota flaviventris, assembly GCF_047511675.1. Taxonomy (NCBI): domain Eukaryota; kingdom Metazoa; phylum Chordata; class Mammalia; order Rodentia; family Sciuridae; genus Marmota; species Marmota flaviventris. The sequence continues at coordinate 125,183,141 of NC_092504.1, forward strand.
AAATGTGGTGAATATAGCTAATAGTTGAAGACTGTCCATTCCCACATTGCTGGGAGGGTGCCTCTTGAATGTTCTTATCACAGATGACTCAAATGTTTGAGGCTGTCAATATACAATATAAAAAATAAGTAAAAATGAAAATTCAATTATTGAAAAGTAGCTGGGAAATCCTTGTGTATCCTCTCTTAAGGAATACTGAAAAGCCAACATTATTATAATTCTATTATTTAATTTGATTATCTTGCTTTAAAAACCATGCCTCCAAATAACCAATCTGGCAGCCATTCTGAAGTCAAACAACAACAAGTGCTGGCGAGGATGTGGGGAAAAGGGTACTCTTGTACATTGCTGGTGGGACTGCAAATTGGTGGGGCCAATTTGGAAAGCAGTATGGAGATTCCTGGGAAAGCTGGGAATGGAACCATCATTTGACCCAGCTATTGCCCTTCTCGGACTATTCCCTGAAGACCTTAAAAGAGCGTACTACAGAGATACTGCCACATCGATGTTCATAGCAGCACAATTCACAATTGCTAGACTGTGGAACCAACCCAGATGCCCTTCGATAGATGAATGGATAAAAAAAAAGTGGCATTTATACACCATGGAGTATTACACAGCACTAAAAAATGACAAAATCATGGAATTTGCAGGGAAATAGATGGCACTAGAGTAGATTATGCTAAGTGAAGCTAGCCAATCCCTAAAAAACAAATGCCAAATGTCTTCTTTGATATAATGAGAGCAACTAAGAACAGAGCAGGGAGGAAGAGCAGGAGGATAAGATTAACGTTAAACAGAGACATGAGGTGGGAGGGAAAGGGAGAGAAAAGGGAAATTGCATGGAAATAGAAGGAGACCCTCATTGTTATACAAAATTACATATAAGAGGTTGTGAGGGGAATGGGAAAAAAAACAAGGAGAGAAATGAATTACAGTAGATGGGGTAGAGAGAGAAGATGGGAGGGGAGGGGAGGGGAGATAGTAGAGGATAGGAAAGGTAGCAGAATACAACAGTCACTAATATGGCATTATGTAAAAATGTGGATGTGTAACCGATGTGATTCTGCAATCTGTATTTGGGGTAAAAATGGGAGTTCATAACCCACTTGAATCTAATGTATGAAATATGATATGTCAAGAGCTCTGTAATGTTTTGAACAACAAATAATATAAAAAAAAACCAATCTGTTTTTAAATACATTGAATGATGTCAGGAAATATGCCTAATGCTGTCAGTATGTGACAGAGTAGAAAATTGTTACGTCTAAAAATCAATAAAAATGCCAGTTCAATTCTTTCTTTGGAAATTTCATCTGTTATATGTGAATATGTTGTTATAAAGTTACATGATTCTATGGCTGCTTTTACTTGTTTTATCTATTTGTTGAGTATAAACAATGAAAATGTTTCAGCATATTTTTTTTTAATTTTACTTGAATAAGATTAAACATTATAGGTGTCCAGTAAAAGACTTTAATCTTAATGCACTAGAAGTAAAATAAAGCATTAACTGCTAAAAAAAATCAATCACTGATGTAACTTACCTAGATGTTCTTATAAAAATATGTATTTAGGAGGGTGAAGCAAGTTTCCCTTTAATGTTGACAGCACATCTTTTTTTAAAATATAAATTTCAACAGTGTCTTTTAGTTATAGATGGACACAGAATATCTTTGTTTATTAATTTATATTTTTATGTGGTGCTGAGGTTCAAACCCAGTGCCCCACATGTGCAAGGCAAGTGATCTACCACTGAGCTACAGCCCCAGCCTCAAAGCACATCTTTTTAAATTGAATATTGGGAAAGCTTTTTTGGGGAGGGGTCCTATCTTTGGGTTAAATTCCTCTCTCCCTTTATGTCTGGCAATAGAAATATTAATATTTACCGTATTATCCCAGATAGATATGATGAGTTAATACTATCAAAATCCATGTTAAATAATGTTTTCATAAGCAAGTATGATCATTTAGGTTCTTAGTTTCAGTTTTTAAAAAATTGTATTCTATTAAATTATTTCTAGCCAGAGATTTTGCTTTACTTGTCAAACTAGTTTAGGGTTTTTTTGTTTGTTTGTTTGTTTGCTATTATATAGCAACCGGTAGAATGATTGTTAATTTTTGAAGCCAGTTTAGCAATTTTGTCATACTTGGGGATATTTAATATCATTAGAATAATTATTTTTTACCTTTTCTACTTTATTCCTTGTATTTTGGTTTCATGTTGTAGTTTGATTCTGTATCTTTAGAAATGATAACAGTGATTATTTACTACATGTAAGGTCAGATTAATATGTTGAGGCTGTTACAAAGATTAAATAAGGAGCATTTAGGGTATTGATCCTGTACTCTTAAACTCTGATATGACAAAATGTGGATTATCAACATATAGTGGGAGGATGTCTGCTCTATTGCTTAGTATTGTTTTTGCTGAAGTACATATTTTATTTTGCTTGGGAATAAAGTGGATGTAATTAAATGGAAGAAAGTTGGACCTTTGGGATAGATAAGTATACTTCAAATTTGAAAAATTGCTGGGTGGGGGAGGCCAGCAGTCATATTTAACTTTATTTTGAATATTAGTCTGACAAGATTTATATACATATAAATGCATATGTACAAAATTGGCTTAATAGATCTGCATATTCAGAATATGCAACCACAAATTAATTCACCGAGGTATCTGGAGATTTTGATGCATTATTTCAAATGACTTATATTCTCAAGTGTTTTAAAATACTTGGTTATAAATTAAATGGTTATATTATGTGCATATACAAATATATAACAACAAATCCCATTATTATATACTACTATAATGCATAATAAAAATAAAATACTTGGCTATTTCAAACTGAAGCTAATAATATAAATAGAAATAGCTATAAGCCATTTTTAAATTCTAGTTATATAAATAGGATCTTAAAACTGTATATTTATACCAATGTTAGATCAAAAATTTTTGTCTACCTCTGTTGTGTTACAAAATTTTATTTCCGTTTTTATAACCATATTACACTAGGATCAATAGAATAATGCCTCATTGTTTAAAGGAATGAAATCAATTAAATGGCTACTTATAGTCAGAGTAAACTTGTGAATGTGTTTTTGCTGGATTTTTCATCTATGGTTGGAAATTTTTCACTGAACCATGAAGGCTATGCAATACTCTTGATATTTTTGCCTACCAACCTATGAAACTATACTTGCACATATATTGAGGAGCTATGGGAAGAAAGAGGATCATTCTTCTATTTTACTTCTTATTACTTCTAACCATTTTGAATGGAACCATTTTGCTGACTGAGACACAATTTTATAGAAGCACTACATAAAGGTGTATAAACGTGAACTAATGGAAAAGGAGCTCTCGCGTCTGCCCCAGGAGGATGCAGCAGATATCAGGAACAAGTGAAATGTCTAAGATATTGCCCCCATTCTTGGGTGAGATTATGGATGTTGAGATGCTCTTACTTTCTGCACAGGGTTTTGGGATCATGGTGCAGGTTGGAAATAGGATTCAAAACTGCTTCCCTTTGTATTTTCTGTAAAGGAAGATAAATTTCAACAGTGTCTTTAAAAATCCCTCTAAAACTTGTGGCTTGCTGAGATGACTTCATCTGTTAAACTACGCCACCATCTGATAACTCACATGGTGGTTTACATCTAGTTTGTAAATATGAAAGGGATTTTTAGAAGTGGCATTTGTGTATATTCAATGTCAGTCAATAGACTATAGTGGCTTGGGTGCTTTTACAAGCAACATTTTTCAATTTTTTCTCTTTTTCCTTACACATTCCTATGATCTTAATGAAATTTGATTGTTTTTCTTCTAATACCATACTACTATCATTTTCTGGAAATCAAAGTGTTATGGCAGATATACTGTTCATCTGTTCATCTGAAATCAACATGAACATAAAGTTCATTAAACAGATCTGCCTGGGGTGTCTATAAAACGGTATATATAAAAATTAATAAATCAGTATAAATTGTATCTTATATGGGAGCTGGGTATTAGTTTTCCTTCTCTTTTCTCTTACAAAAATTATTCTGAAAGGAAATGATGAATATTTTCATCATTCATATGTATATTCATATGTATATTGACACATATATTTATACATATGTCTATCTATACATTACCCATACACATATCCAAACAAATATCCATATGTGTTTATTCATATACATATTCATATCTATGGTTCTTCTCCCCTAACCAGATGAGGGCATGGTGATCTACCCCCCTCACAGAGTGAAGGACACAAGGACCTACACCTCCCAAGCAGACCTACTTCCTTCATGGGAGTGGAAGACACAGAGATCTACTCCACTAATCTAGCTCAGAACACAGGGATCCACTCCCCATGCTGAGCAGAGGGCACTGGGATCCACTCCCCTCATCAGGCATAGGGCATGGAAATCTACTGTCTTTGTCGAATAGAGGACATGGGGATCTACTGTCTTCACTGGGGAATGCACTTCCCTCATGGGGCAGAGTGTACAGGGTTATACCCCCCTGTAGCTGGGAGCAGGGTACACTACCAATAAGATGGTAGAGAGAGAGCTGGGAGCCTGCAGAGAACCAGAGAGCTGGGAGCCTGCAGAGAACCACCTTCACTAGTCTATACTGCAAGGAAAGCTAGTGTGAATTTCCAAATGCTTCATTCATCTATGTGAACATCATCACCTGAATTTACAATGATGATCTTGCAATTGAGTTTCAATCAGGCAATAGATCACCTGAGTCTAATACTGAACTATAACTTTGGGTTAAACACAACTAACCTACTACTATTAAATTAAAACTGTTTCCTCAATACATACTTTATTGAAACTTTGATTAAAACAAATCTCAAATTTGAAATCTAGTTGATAAATACAAAGGCTTCTGCTTGTGTTTTTTAAATGCTACAGGTTAAGCAAGTTTCAACTATAGATTCACTATATATTCATCTATATCATCTTCCCCAGTTTCATACTTTTGGGTTGGAATTGGAATATTCTGGAATGTGATCTCATAAGATGCAGGGGTTAGGGATTAGCTCCCAGATCAGATCAAAATACATAATTTTAATCCACTGACCAGATGGGCCATCGAGATCTACTCTCCTCAAGAGTGAAGGCCTCCAGGACTAACCCCCCATGGAGACCAATAGACCTCATGATGCAGAGGACATGGAAATCTACTCATCTAGTAGTGAGCAGGGTGATCAATTCCCCATATGAGTGGAGGCACTGGGAACTAATTCATATATTCATATCCTTATATATTCAAATGTATATTCATATACATTCTCATATACATATTCATATATCATATTCACATTTGTGGGCATAGAGATTTGTTTTAATGTACATGTACACATTCTGATCATATTCATGTATACATACATATTCATATTCATAGGCATATCCATAATCACAAGTACATACTTATAGTAATTCATGCACATAAAATTTACATATTCACATACACATATTCATACTCAACACATATTCATGAACATGTACATTTACACATTCATATTCATGTATATGCACACATTCACAATAATCTATATATTCATATTCATATACATGTTTGTATTCATATTCATGTACATATTCACATTCATAATGTTCCTGTGCATGTACATATTTATATCCATATTAATTCTCATATGTGGACATGGACATGTTCATATTCATAGACATCTTCATTTTAATATTGACATGCAAATATACATATTTATATATATTTGTATTCTTGTTCATATGTATTTGTGCATATTCATTACATGTTCATATTAACATATTCATAAATACATATTACATTACATATTCATATTAACATATTCATAAAGACATCTTCATATGCATACATAAATACATATTCATATACCTGCACATATTATACATTAATACATATTCACATATATTAATTCCTTCTCCATTCATACTTTGAGGTAGAAATGGAAAATTCTGGACTGGGAAGTCATCAGAAGGTCTGTACAGAAATTAACTCCACGGATCAGGTGGATTATAAATGGTTCTACACCCCTCACCAGGTGGACAGCATGAGGACCTGCACCCTTCAGGGTGTGAAGGACACAGGGACTTTCCTCCTCCAAAGGGAACTACTCTGCTCCCTTGTTGGAGGGCATGGAGATCTACTTCCCCATCTAGGGAAGGGCCCAGTGTTTCATTCCCCATACAGAGCAAAAGGCTTTGGGATATATTTCAGATTCATCGATAGATTCATCTTTCGATTTAGTGATCTATTACTTGAATATCACCATTAGTCATATCCTGTCTTACTTTATGAAAGAGGTATTAACTGTAATGCTTTATCCAAAAAAGAAACATAAACAATAATTTGAAGACTATGAAAACAATCACCCTAACAACTATTTAAGAGATTTGTCTTCTCTTAAAATCAAGTGTATGCCAAACTATGGAACCAACCTAAAAGCCCTTTAACAGATGAATGGATAAAGAAAGTGTGGTATATATACACAACTGAATATCACTCAGCCTTAAAGAAGAATGAAAATATGGCATGTACAGGTAAATGGATGAAGCTGGAGAATACCATGCTAAGCGAAATAAGCCAATCCCCAAAACCAAAGGCCAAATGGTTTTCTCTGATATGTGGATGCTAGTTCACAATAAGTGGGCAGGGGGCTGGGGAAGAATAGAGGTACTTTGGACTAGGCAGAGGGGAAAGGGATGGGATGTGGAGTAAGAAGTACAGTAGAATGAATTGGACATTAATATTCTGTGTGCATATATGCCTACATGACTGGTGTGATTCTACATCGTATACAACCAGAAGAATGAGAAATTACACTCCATTTATGTAATATGTATCAAAATGCATTCTACTGTCATGTATAACTAATTAGCACAGATTTTTAAAAAGAGAAATCAGTTGTAAACACTGTGATATACACATTTCATAAATGCCAGAGGTATCACACTTTATCATAATGTCCTACTTCTTTGGCTTCTTCACCTGAGGAGGTCATATCCTTTTGGATTCCAGAGGGCTGGGGTCTTCTCTTCAGAGGTAGATTCTTTTCATTTCTGATTAAAAGCTAGAATTTGACTTTTTTTTTTTTCAATGATAACAACCCCCGCATAGGCTTTCTTCAACAAAGGCTTGCCTAAGTCACATCTCCTGTTCCAGTGTTATGCAGAGGTCATTGCCACTGGTGGCTTTGATTAGGATACCAGGGCTCTCTAGTTGATAGAGCCACTTCAAGAGATGAGGATGTGTTGCCTAGAAAGTCAGTTAGCATTAAGCAGAGTAGGACTCACCTTCTCCCCCTTTATTCTTTTCCATTTTTTGAACTATTCCTGAGAATTTTAGTAATGGCATATGGAGCATGATAGAATTAAAAGGCAAAAAGGAGGAATTCCCTTTTTCTAGAAGCTGTTTATCTTCTGCTCCAGGGATTCTCAACCACGGCACTACTAACATTTTGAACTGGGCAATCCTTTGTCATAGGAAGTTGGAGTGGGCATTGTGATAGAGCTTCACCCCCTAGATGCCAGTAGACCACACACGTCCCTCCAGTATGCCTCTGAAATCCTCTCTAGACACTGCTGTTAGAGTCTGTAAGCAAGTCAAAATAACACCTGGCATTTTGCCAGGGAATGTTAGAGTTCGTGAACAAGTCTGGATGGTGCCTGGCAAAATGCCAGAGGGAGTGGTTTGAGAAGTAACAAAAGCAAGCCATTAAGTGTGGAGATTCCTTATTGGTTGACTGATGTATCTAGTTTATGCTAATTAGATAAGCTGTGTGGAATGTATAAATACTGCTCCTGTCCTGCAATAAACGGCTTCCACTCCTGCTGTATCAACATACACAAGTTGTTCGTCACCCCCCCGGTTATTTTGCTGCAGCCGGACTGCGGCACACTGCCAACTCCATCCTGGGAAGGGAATTGCCTCTGCTTGAGAATTACTCTCTAACCTCACCTTTTGTGATAAATTACAAATACTTTAAATATAATGGTACGTATATAAGAATGTATTGAAATTACTCAGAAAATAGTAGACCAATACCTTTCATACTAGACCAGAATATGTCAAAGGTTTTTTTCCAAACTATGCTTGTCCTCTCCCATATATTATACAACTAGATCAAAAAATCTCCTGTCCCTGAAGTCAATCTCAAAAGAGAAAGAGAAAGACTCTTACAACTAATAAACAGCTGCACCCTCTCCAGGCCCCTGCTTTGGTCAACCTTGATTTGAAAGTAAACGGAAGATGCCCAAAGAGCACATAGGATATTTTCACTGACTTTAGTTAGCAGCATCAACTTCTTCCAGCAAGTTAATAAAAGTGTTCTAAAAATTATCAAGTTGAAAGCTTTTCATATTATACACTGTGAAACCTTGATTATGATCTAAGGTGTTCTTGAATTGAAAGCTGTACTCTATGTGAGCTGGGGGTGGGGAATCAAGGGCCTGAATAGTCAGCCAATGAAACATGCATACAGAATTCTCTGTCCAGGAAAAGGTAATGAATAAAAATCTCAGAAATATAACAATGCATTCATAAATATTTTGCATGTTCTCTTTGTTCTGTCTTCTTTCCTGTGGATCATAAAAATTGTTTCAAGGAACCCAGATTGTGGGGACATAATCATACCCCTTAGACTGAGAAAGTATCAGCACATGGAAAAGCATTTTGATGACCCTGGAGAAAAATCTGAAATTTTAGGGCCCTGTTTCCTGCCCAAGAGGATGGCAAATCTCATGCAAAAGAGAAGCAGCAAATTGGAATTTTTAGTTTTGTAAAATTTGTCCTTGAGTTAACCCTAGTCCATCTTTGCCCACTCTGAGTCTAACCCCAGTTGTGATCCTAGCCTGCTATTTATTTCAGCTTGAAAACTTGCAGCACTGATTTCTTGGTTGACCTTCACCTTCAGACCACTATTTTATCTCTCAGCTTAAAGTCAGTCTTTCAACAAATGCTCTAGAATCTCAAACACTGGGGAGCCAATGAAAGAGGAAAGAATGGCCTCTCAGAGAAGGTAAAGATTCAGCAATGACAATACAGATGAATGAATATTGTGAAAAGAAATTTAGGAGATGTTCTGGCTTGTGTCCCCACAAAAGAGTTTATATACCATATATTATATGTTATAATATGTTAAAGTCCTAACCCCCTGATACTTGTAAATGAGAATTTATTAAGACTAGATTAAGATGAGGTCTAGGGTAGGCCCTAATATAGTATGACTGATATCATCATAAGAAGAGAAAAATTCAGATGGAACAGACAGAAGGCCACATGGTGACAGAGGCAGAGATGGGAGAGATGCAGCTGCAAGCCAAGGAATGCCAAGAATTGACCGGTGCCACCAAAGGCTGTGACGAAGCAAGGAAGGAACCTGCCCAGAGTCTCAGAGGGAGCCCGGCCATGCTGACACCTCCACTTTACACTTCTGACATCAAGAACTCTGAGACAACAAAGTTCTGTTGATTTGGCCACGCAGTGTGCAGTATTTCCTACAGCAGCTGTAGGAAACACAGAGTGTCACAGGAGCACACAGAAGAGGTCCCATCTAAGATAAGATTCAGAACTGTTTCCTAAGCTGGATTCTAAAACATGAGTTTAGCTCAAAGAACGGACAAGGGGAAAGTACTCCAGGCAAAAAGCACAGGCTATAGAAAAGCCAGAAGGCAAGAAAAAAGCTTCCCACTACAGCTTCTGCAGTGGGAATAAGTGTCTCCCAAAGGCCTATGTGTTGGGGACTTGATCCCCCAACACTTGGCACTCTTGGAAGGTGGTGGAAATTTAAAGTGGTGGGGCCTTGTGAGAGGTCCTTAGGTCACTGGGGCATGTGCTCAAAGGGGATCATGGGATCCCAGCCTCTTCCACTTTCTTGTTTTCCCAGCTGTGAGGTGAGTAGGTATGCCCCTCACCACAGACTCTTGCCATGTTGTGTTACCCTAGGTTCAAAGAATTGGCACCATGTGATCATGGACTGAAACCTCTGAAACTGTAAACAAACAAACAAACAAAAACTTTCCTCTTCATACATTGGTTATTTCAGGTATTTGTTATAGTGACAGAAAGCTGACTAATACAGTGGCTAATGGCCAAGTGTCCCCCAAAGTGAGCAGAGATGAATCTGGAGATATGTACAGGATCCAGGTCATGAGGGCTCTTCATGCCAAGAAATATTCATTTGATCTTAAAAGAAGACAATAAAACATTGAAAAAAGTGGTGTCATCAGGAAGCATGTTTGGTATAATAAACCCACTGCAGCTACAATGTGGCGAATGGGCTAGAAGGAGCAAGACCTGAGGAGGCAGAAACAGAAGTATTGCAGTGGGGTACACAAGACACAATGGCCACCAGGGACAGGGCAGTAGTGACAGGAATGGATAACAATGGACAGATTTAAAGAATTAAGAGATTAATTTAGAGCATTGCATGAAGTGAAGTTGATGACCACCTAGATGTGGAGGTAAAGGAAAGGGAAAAGGACTCACCAATGGGTCTCAACTCGATGCTGGTGATTTGTTACACAATAGTAGATGCTTATACGGAAGCTGGAAGTAAATAACATTGGAAACTGACAGAGAGGACTGTGCATAATTTGCAGCTCCTGGACCCTGAGCTGGCTGCAGAATGGATGAGACTGTTTTATCCTCCCACTGGGAGGCATGGAGGTATCTGTGGGTGAAAATAAGAGTGACATAAATACTCAGGAAGTCCTTAGAGGTACAATTCCTCCTTCTTCCTTTCAGTAATAGAAGCTAGTCACAGGCCTGCTGTCTAGCAACCACATTTTCCACTTCTCCTTCCATGTAACCAGGTTCAAGTTGATGGACTATGAGAGGCCATCCTGTGGGCAGCTTCTGAGTCATCTCTTTCATGGAAATCTGCCTGCTCTGGACTCTTTCCTTCCCCTTCTCAAGGTCAAAGGAGCCTGTGGGTAGGAAAACCAGCCTAACCCACTCAGACAAGGACAACTATATTGGATAGCAAAGTAATACACTGAGATATTGTATCCAAACAAGGGCTAGACTGTGGATGAAACTGGCTTTTGTATTTTTTTACCAAGATGGGTGGAGCTGGAAGATATGGTTCAATTTTTATCAACATATGAAATAATTCAAAGGAACATTGTTGAAATTTTGTAGGTCTTTATCCTTCATCTCTTTTAATGACTGGCATTTTTTAAAAGCCTGTCATTGGTAGACTCGTTTTATTTTTTGATGGCATTAAAATTTCACTCACTTTCTTAAAAATGTCATTTAAAGTGATCACTTTGCTATGTATTTCCCTGAATCCATATCCTTTCTTATTCCAAGTCACCACTCATCCTGAAACAGATTTAATTACCTTCAAAATTTAAAGGAAGAGAACTGTCCACAAAATCATCGTGGACATTATATATTCCAGATATATAAAGTTTTAAAAGCTTTTCCTTGTGCAAGGGCATGCGATAAGCATACAGACTTACTACATGACATATGCCTCAGTAGAATTCTGTGCAATAGGCAATAGTAGGATTGAAGAAGAAACTCCTAAATCAGACAGATGAGGAAAGGGCTTTAACTAAGGCTTGAAGATGAACATAAATAAGCTAATGAGGAAATAGAGAAGGTGTGACATCATAGGGCACCGTCAAATAAAGGCCAAGAAGGTCATGTGCCTGGACCAAAGGGTAAGGGGGATACAGTATGGTAGAAAAGGTAGTCAGGAAACTATATTCTGATGATGAAAACATATACTGAGGCTACAGTGGTGGTCTCTTCCCCTGTATGTCTGGGAAGCTCCTAAAGGATATGAGCCACATGTTTTAGTCATCTTTTTTTGTCACTGTGATCAAAATACCCAACAAGAACAACTGAGAGGAGGAAATTTTTATTTTGGCTTATGACTCCAGAAATTCAGTCCATGGCTAGCCAACTGCATAGCTCTGGGTCCAAACTGGGCAGAATATCATGGAAGAAGGATATGATGGAAGAAAGCTACTCAGTTCAACAGCCAGAAAACAGAGAGAGCTCCTCTCACCAGGGACAAAAATATGTCCCACAAAAGCTCACCCCCATTAACTACCTTCCTTCAACCATGCCCTACCTGCCCACTGTTACCACATAGTTAATTCACACCAATGGATTAATCTACTGATAAGGTTACACATCTCATAACCTAATCATTTCACCTCTGAAAATTCTCGCATTATCTCACCCACGAGCTTTGGCGGGGATACCTCATAGCCAAATCGTATCACCTCACATGTATCACCTTAGCTCACATAGCTGGTGTGTAGTAAGTCTGAAGCTGGATACAGGAAGACCATACAGACATTTCTTCAATTATCTAATTGAAAAATCACGGTGAGTTGAATTAGGGATGTTCCAGAAAGGCAAAAGAGGAGAAAGAAATATGAACACACTGAAAATATAGGATATGAGACATGATGAAGATCTGGTGGTGTTAGAGAAGAGAGCTTCCAGATGGGGTTCTGAGTGTCTCAGGCCATGTGTACTCCAGGGAATGCTGTGGAGGGAACAGATTCTCCAAGGAGAAAGAGGGAGATGATGACTTCACATGGATGTATTGAACTGAGGTGTCTATGAAATTTGCAGCTACAGATGGAACAGTGGAACATTTATTAGAGGATAAGAAACTTGGCAAAATCATGAAAGGGAACTAGAGGTAAGTGATAAAGTTGCAGCACCATCCCTCGAGGGACTGTAATTCAAAGCAAACTGGGCCCATGAAAAGGATTTCCAGACTGACAGCTTAGCTGAGACCAGTATCACGAACAAGTCAAGTTACGACTTGGTTCACTGTCTAGTCACCCCCCACCCCATTGCTCAGAATCCGTGCCTGCTGGAGGGCAGAGGACTGAGTAACCTCTGGTTGGCAGTCTACTGAGCAAAGGCACAAGGAGGAAGGAGCTAAAGGAGCTAGAAGTGCCAACACCATTGACAAATGTGATGGTAGGGTCTCCATGGGGAAGGAGATAGTCACTGACTTTGTTACTAGCAAGACGGAATAACTTTTCCTGTTACTGTCTATTGGAATTATATTCTCATAAAGGACCTAGTTTAAGTCCTTTGCTCCTTTTTCTATTGGAACATCTGTCTTTTTCTTGTTAATTTATAAGTATTCCTGATATATTCTGGAGACTAGTTCTTTGTTAGCTATATATGTTGTGTATATCTTCACCCATTCTGTGACTTATCTTTCTCTCTTTCTAGTGTTATCTTTTTATGTGCAGAAGTTCTTAATCTTACTGCACTATAAATTATCAGTTGCTTCCTTTGTGGGTAAGAAAACCTTACCTACAGCAAGGTCACAACTATAACTCCTTATATTTTTTTCAAAAAGCTTTATGGTTTTGCCATTTACATTTAGATATTTAAACCACCTGGACCATTTAAATACAGATGCTGTCTTAGGTTGGGTGCTTTGGGCGCAGTCTCTAAGGTGAAGATTCCTTTGCAGATGATTCATTAAGGGCATATTCCTAGGGAAAGCTAGAAGAAGAACAAAAAGGAAAAAAATGGAAAGAAAGCCAACCAAGTGTTAGACAAAATCCTAAAGAAAGTAGCTTCAGCTGAGTCCTACTGAAAATCCTCTAGAGCAGTCATTTTCAAAAGGGGGTGATCTTGTTCTCCAGAGGATATTAGGCAATGGATGAAAGTGTATTTTGATTGTCACAAGCAAAACATCAGTAGTGCCAGGGCCAAGAAACCCTGCTCTAGAGGGTACCTTGTGTCCCAGAGCTCTCAGACAAGACATGACATTCCTGTACCTTTCCGTCACTCATTAAGGACTGCCAGTAAGAGATGGCACCGGGATGGGAAGACACATTTCCAGGCTTTCTTGGCTCTTTAAATGGGGTGGAGTAAGTCCAATTTAGTTCAAGTTCAGTCTTCCAGAAAAAAAAAAAAAGTACACCGAACCTGGTGCAGAAATAGTAACACACCCATCAACAACCTCTGAGCATCACGCCAATTTACCTACTACAGTCCACTCCGTGAACTGTGCAGATGCGTTTGTATTTCAGTCCACCCTGTTTTATTCTTCAAAATGCTGCTGCATCACAATTTCCAGTGGAAAATTATGAGAAGGGTTATTAGCTCAAGCTACAGTCCCCATTGCTACAATTGGCTCTAAGGCTGAAGCTAATTTTACCACCCACTCTACCCTTCCTCACTGTTGGCTGGCACGACTGCTGTCATTAATTGCTCACCTGGTGGAGTGATCCTGGCCATCATTCTGGGAGTGGGAGAGGGAACAGGGTTGCTGGTTATACTGGCCTTATCAGGTAGTGGTTGCTTAATGGCTTATTCACAATTAAATTTAGATTTCAGAGGCTGGAGATAGGCCCCTATGAATCCCACAAATTCCTAATGGCCAAACAATTATTATAACAGCAATTATATTGCCTCATAATGGAGTAAATTGGCTCCCTCTACAAGGAGACCAAAGGGACCAGAAAATAACTGGAGTTTTAGGCTTAGTAGGATTCTTACCAAATTCCCTCTCTGGGTACCAAATCTCTTCACCTGGACAACCTAAAGCTATTGAAACAGGAAGCAAAAATTTCTCCCAAGGAATCACTGTGAGTGAAGGCTAGGTCACGCATATGTATTTAATGGACCATTTTCCTATCTTGGCAGTTTCAGGGGTGTGTGTAGGAAGGGGAGGTCAGTTTAAGGAACTTCCATTTAGTCTCTCCCTATACTGCTAACTTTTATTTCATGAATCTATGAATCAAAATGAGAGTTCTTCCATTGATAAACATGTCCATCCCTTGTCTAATGGCTCAGACCAGAAATCCATTTATCCTCTGACTCTATATGCCCTACTGTAACAGAGGTCCTTGTTGGTACCTTGGGCCCTTGGTATCAATGTCAGCTAAGACCCTATAATTGAAAGCCTTCAAAACAGTTAGTGCAGAACACTTAGTGCATAGTTACTAGGTAAGTGACCATAGACCTCCCACCCCCAAAGACTGAGGGAATTACTACTGTATGCATTTGCTGTGGTATTGAGAGATCTTCTTTAAGGGGATGTAACTACTTACTCCACGTGCTTTGTGTCTGAGAACTGGCTCATTTATTCAAACCAATGAGGGTAGCTGATATTTGAATTAAGCTCATCCATTCTAATATCTTTCAGTTATAACCAGTAAACAATGCCCTTTCAGGTACCCCAGGAATATATGGTGTATTGGCCATTAACATGTATCAATCGGTCAGATCTCCCTGGTTGCCCATCTGACCTAATTGCCAATACTGATCTCCATCTCACCTCTATGGATCCAATCCTACCATTTGGCCTCTTCTATTCTGAAATCCCAACGTTTTTAGTGTATTATCCAGACAAACACCATAACAGAAAATCGTAATAGCAGCCCTTTTTATATAATTTTATATATTTTTTTATAATAAAAAGTAAATAAGAGGTATTTGTAAAGGAAAGAAAGATTTAAATTTAGGTCTGATTGTTCAATATGAAGGAACAATCAGGAATCACAAACTAAAAGCCTCCAGGAATCGCTCCACTTATATTCAGAGGAAATAGAGACTTTCCACGTCCTACAAAAGTCAGTTATCTGAAATCCTGCTTTGAAAGAAAATGAGGCATAATAAATATATGTTCCTAAAATATAGTATATCCCCCCAAAACCTTTCATTAATAAATGAGTCACTACTCTGCATACCACATCAAATATTTTATAACACTTCCTCATGACTTAGAATACCTTTAATCCTTGAGATGAACTCCAAAGCATAATTGCCTTATGTTAAACTCAATTATAGTATTGAAATTCTGCTGTGCAGAGAAAAAATATTAGAACAGCATAACAAGGAAGTGCAATAAGTAGTTCTTGATTGGATTCTGAAGAAAACAGCTTCAAAAGACATTTTGAAAAAAAATAGCAAAATAAAAGGAAGGACTGTTAAATGACATTGGGGGGTTGTTGGTTTTTTGGTTTTTAGACTGCTATTGACAAACATATTTCCTTTACCATATTAAATCAATCAGGTAAATTATCTTTCTTCCACAAACTATCTTTTCTTATGAATTTGAGATTTGGAGGGTCAAAATCTGTTAACAAGGGCTGGGGTTGTAACTCAGAGGTAGAACGCATGCCTAGCATGCATGAGGCACTGGGTTCAATCCTCAGCACTACATAAAAACAAAATAAAGGTATTGTGTCCACCTACAACTAAAAAAACAAATGTTTAAAAAAATCTGTTAACAACTGCACTTTAATTACTTTAGGAGGATCTCCAGGGACTTAGATCATGAAATTCTAAGATTTCTAAAATATTGAAAAGAGCTCTGTTTGACTCACTATCTGCTTAATGTTTTCAGTTTGCAACAATTGAAACATTAATATACACATTCTATTATCTCAATCATTTTTTATTACATGATGAATGAACTAATTTAAGCCAGCCCTTTAGAAAGTGAATTTTTTCCTCAGTTATTTTAGCAAAGTATGAGAGCCAAGAGTTTTAGCCAGCATTTTTGTGAGTGAATAAATATTGCTGCTTGCTCACCATGTGCCAGACAGTGTAGAACACAGCAGAAGTCCTGAGTATACAAATCACATCAAGTCCCTACCCTCAGAAAGCTTACATTTCTGCAGGAAAGAAATTTTAAAAGATCTGAAGGTAGTTAAGTCATTACCAGTTTTTCATATTTTTTGAAATGTAAATCAAAACCACCCTGAGATTTCATCTTGCTCCAGTTCAAATGGCAAGCATCGAGATTACAAATAACAATAATGCCGGAAAGGATGTGGGATGGGGGAGAACTCTTATACACTATTGATGGGACTATAAATTAGTATAACCACTATGAAAATCAAGAAGAAGTTTCCTCAAAAACCTAAAAATAGATCTACAATATGAACCACCTATACCACGTCTTGGTATTTATTCAAAAGGACTAATGTCAGCACAGTTTAGATATACACACATACCCATGTTTATTTCAGCACAATTGACAATAACAAACTTATAGAATCAACTTCCTGTCTGTTAACAGATGAGTGGATAAAGAAAATGTTTATTCAGTCATAAAGAAGAATGAAATTCACTATGAAGGCAGTGCTAAGAGGAAAGTTCATTGCATTGAGCTCACACATTAAAAGATTAGGAAGTCAACAAATAAATGACCTAATATTACATCTCAAAGCCCTAGAAAAAGAGGAACAAATTAATATCAAAAGCAGTTGAAGACAGGAAATAACTAAAGTAAGAGCTGAAATCAATGAAATTGAAACAAAAGAAATAATCCAAAAAGTTGATAGAACAAAAAGTTGGTTTTTTGAAAAAATAAATAAAATTGATAAATCCCTAGCCATATTAATGAAGAAAAAGACATAAGAAAACTCAAATTACTAAAATTTCTGATGAAAAAGGAAATATCATGATGGACACTACTGATAATTAGAAACTGTTTCAAAAATTTATACTTCAATAATAGAAAATCTTTAAGAAATCAACAAATTTCAAGAGACATATGACCTACTCAAACTGAATCAGGAGCACATAGGAAATTTAAATGGGTAAATTTTAAGCAATGAAATAGAAGATGCCATCAAAAGCCTACCAATCAAGAAAAGTCCAGGACCAGATGGATTCTCAGTCGCATTCTACAAGACCTTCAATGAAGAAGGAACACCAATACTTCTCAAATTATTCCATGAAATAAAAAACGAGGGAACGCTTCCAAACTCATTCTGTGAGGCTAACATCACCCTGATACCTATGCCAGACAAAGACACATCAAGGAAAGAAAACTTCAGACCAATATCCCTGATTAACCTGGATGCAAAAAATCTGAATAATATTCTGGAAAATCACATACAAAAATATATTTAAGGGGCTGGGGAAATAACTCAGTTGGTAGATTCTTTCCTCCCATGCACAAGACCCTGAGTTCAATCCTAAAAATAAAAAATAAATTAAAAAAATCTAAAAGATAGTGCACCATGATCAAGTGGGGTTCATCCCAGGGATGCAAGATTGGTTCAACATACAGAAATCAATAAATGTAATTCATCACATCAATAGACTTAAAGACAAGAATCATATAATTATATCAATAGATGCAGAAAAAGCATTTGACAAAATACAGCGCTCCTTAACATTCAAAACAGTAGAAAAGCTAGGGATAGTAGGAACATATCTCAATATTGCAAAAGCTATCTATGCTAAATCCAAGACCAAAATCATTGTAAATGGAGAAAAATTGAAATCATTCCCTCTAAAAACTGGAACAAGACAAGGATGCACTCTTTTACCACTTCTATTCAACATAGTTCTTGAAAGTCTAGCCAGAGCAATTAAACAGGAGAAAGAAATTAAAGAGATACTAATAGGAAAGAAAGAACTCAAAACTGTCACTATTTGCTAATGACATAATTCTATATTTAGAAGATCCAAAAAATTACACCAGAAATCTTCTAGAACTAATAAATGAATTCAGTAAAGTAGCAGGATATAAAATCAACACCCATAAATCAAATGTGTTTCTATACATCAGTGATTCTAGAAGAGAAATTAGGAAAACTACCCCCATTCACAATAGCCTCAAAAAATAAAATCGAATATTTGCAAATCAATCTAACAAAAGAAGTGAAAGACCTCTACAATGAAAACTACAGAACACTAAAGAAAGAAATTGAAGAAGACCTTAGAAGATGGAAGGATCTCCCATGCTCCCAGATAGGCAGAATTTTAATATTGTCAAAATGGCCATACTACCAAAAGTTTTATATAGATTTAGTGCAATTCCCACTAAAATCCAATGACATTCTTCATAGAAATAGAAAAAGCAATCATGAAATTAACTTAGGCACTAGAAAAGAGACCCTGTGCCTAAATGAAGAAAATGTAGGCCCAAATTTTCACCATGTTCACTTAGGATCTGACTTCCTTTATAAGACACAGAAAGTACAAGAAGTAAAATCAAGAATCAATGAATTCAAACTAAAAGGCTTTTTCACATCAGAGGAAACAATCAATAACTTGAAGAGAGAGCCTACAGAATGGGAGAAAATCTTTATCACATTCAACTCAGATAGAACATGAATCTCTGGGATATATAAATAACTCAAAAGGCTATAAATGCTAAGTGAAATTAGCCAATCCTAAAAAACCAAATGCCAAATGATTTCTCTGATTTAAGATGTTGATTCGTAATATGCTGTGGGGGTGGGGAGGGGGGATGGGAGTATTAAAAGAACTCTAGATAGGGCAAAGGGGATAGGGGGAAGAAGGGGAAGGGAGGGGCATAGGGTCTGGAAAGATGATGGAATGTGATGGTCATCATTACCCTAAGTACATGCATGAAGACACGAAGGACGTGACTCTACTTTGTGTACAACCAGAGGTATGAAAAATTGTGCTCTATATGTGTAATATGAATTTTAATGCATTCTGTTGTCATATACAACAAATTAAAATTTTGAAACACTTCTTTAAAAAGGCTAAACACCAAAAAAACAAAAAAAAAAATCCAACCAATAAATGGGCTAAGGAACTGAAAAGGCACTTCACAGAAAAAGAAATACAATCAATCAACAAATATAACATCTCTAACAATTAAAGAAATGCAAATCAAAACTACTCTAAGATTTTATCTCACTCCAGTCAGAATGGCAGTTATCAAGAATACAAGCAATAATAAATGTTGGCGAGGATGTGGGGAAAGGTACACTCATACATTGCTGGTGGGACTGCAAACTGGTGAAAGCACTCTGGGAATCAGTATGGAGATTCCTCAGAAAACTTGGAATGGAAACAACATTTTACCCAGTTATCCTACTGTTTTGTTTATACCCAAAGGACTTAAAATCAGCATACTATAGTGACGCAGCCACTTCAATGTGTATAGCAGCTCAATTCACAATAGCTAAACTATGGAACCAAACTAGGTGCCCTTTAACAGATGAATGGAAAAAGAAACTGTGGTATATATACACAATGGAATATTACTCAGCCTTAAAGAAGAATGAAATTATGGCATTTGCTGGTAAATGGATGGAGCTAGAGAATATCCTGCTAAGTAAAATAAACCAATCCCAAAAACCCAAAGGCCAAATATTTTCTCTGATATGTGGAGGCTTATTCATAATAAGGGGGTGGGGTTGGGGAAGAATAGAGGTACTGTGGAAAAGGCAGAGGGGAGTGCTGGGAGGGGAGGGGGTGTGGGGTAGGAAGGACAATAGAATGAATTGGACATTATTACTCTATGTGCATATATGACTACATGACCAGTGTGATTCTACATCATGTACAACCAGAAGAATGAGAAGTTACCCTCCATTTATATATGATGTGTCAAAATGCATTCTATTGTCATGTATAACTAATTAGGACAAATTTTAAAACACACACACACACACACACACAAATGAAATTATGTCATTTTCAGGAAATGAGTGGAACAGGAGAATCTCATGTGAAGTGAAGTGAAAAAAACTCAGAAAGAGATATAGCATATATTTCTCTGATATGTGAAACTTAAAGGAAAATAAGGTGCTTCTTGTAATTAGAAGAGTGACCAGAGGGCATCCAGTGGAGAGAGAAGGGGAAGGGAGAAGGTATTAGGAAAGGAAACTGATAAAATCATGTTTTTATGAATGAAAAAATATGACTCCATAAAACCCACCATTCTGTATAATTAATATACACCAATAAAATTATTTTTGAAAATCATTATATGCACATAAAATGTTTCATTAAAATGTGATCTAAATGGGCTTCTGTGTGTTTAAGAAAATGCATAGCTTCTAAGGGCTGGGATGTTGTTCAGTGGTTGAGTGCTTGTCTATCATGTGCAAGGCCCCAGGTTCAATCCCCAGCACCACAAAAACAAAAATAAAGAAAAAAAAATAAATAAAGAAAATGCACAGCATCTAACAGAAACAAACTGTATTCAAGTAATGTTGCAAAAAGAAGAAGAAGCAGAGACCTTCTGAAATTATACAATACAGAAATGATAGTATCTTTGTCACATTTTCAAAGTGAATAATGCCAGGAAGGAAAAAAATATATAAAGTTGCATATTTGGCAAAATAATTAAAACCAAAGAGAAAATACCTTAAAAGATAGACCATAAGCCCCCTTTCTGCTGGTTGGTAAATGGAAGTTTAACTCACACACAAGCAGAAGCGCATACAATATTAAAGATAAGAATTTTCTTCAGCACATTTGGCTCATGACATTTTGCCAAATTAACTGATATAATCCAAATAAAACTTTTCCATTCTTATCAGTAGTCTACATTATATAAAATAATGCTACACAAAATCATGGGAGATTGCATCATTTGAAAATGTAACACAAATAACCAAAGACCATAGAAAAGGTCTATTCCACTTATAAATATCTAGATTTTATTTCATGGTTCTTTAGTTCTATGTCTTCTTCTAGAAAGATTAAACATGCTCATTCTATCTGTTCCCAAGAATTCAGGGGCTTATGTTTGTTTGTTCTGGGGTTTTTTTTTTTTTTTTAATAGAACATTAAAGATATAATTATATATTTTTTCCTTCAGCAGAAATTCAATATATAATTTCTCCTACTTGCTTCAGGCTTATTCTTTTAAAGAGTAAGTAGAAGCCTTCCAATACACATCTTAACTCACTTCCATACCTCAAACATAGAAACTGAGGCAAAGACAGCATTGTCTTCATAAGTTGTCAGTGTCATGAGTTGGGTGAACTAAAATCCTTTCATCTGAAATCTTGAAGTGTTTTTTAAAACACTTTTTTAAAGTGCTTCTCATTTCCAAATTGGGAAAAAAAAAATGACCCGTTCCCAGCACTTTCTGGAACAGAGTAAAATTTCAGTTCCAGGCATTGGCGATCCAGAGACAGATAAATTCTCCTTATATTTAACATGCAAATGCTAATGGGTAAACTGCGTTCTTTGTTAGCTATGATAGGCTACATCAGGCACAGCATCTAAGTTCAGAGCCCTTCATCAACGTCTCATTTCTGGAATACAAATAACACATCTCAGGCCAAAAGTTCAAGGCTCAACAGATGTCGTCTCGGGGAAAGAGACAGGGTGGGGAACACTGTAGGGAGAAGCACTTGTTGAAGAAAAAGGAGAGCACCACAAGTAATGAGAAATTCCCAGCAGCCAGGGGACAGAGGGCAGTCCCAGAGGCCGAGGTCAGTTTGTACTGGGGAACATGGGAAGGAGGTGTGACAGCATTTCTGGGAAGGGATTGTCAGGAGTCGCTATTTACATTATGGAGGACTTCATGGGTCACAGAGTTTTCTCAGTCTTGCTTTTGGACCACAGGATGGGGAGGCAGGTATTATTAACTACACATTACAAACAGTGGAAGAGAGACTCAGAATGGGCACATGCAGGGTACAACGACGTGGCACTTGCCCAAGAGAACATAACTAACAAGCAGAGTGCAGGTCTTTGAACTACAAGACCAGTGTTCTCCCAGCACCTCACATTTGGACCCCACGGTCATAACCAGAGGCAATACACCTTCCTGTGGGCAGCTGTAACAACTTCCTTTACCTACTGTGCTAGTTAGCTTTCTGTCCCTGTGACAAAATACCTGAGATAAGCAACATAGGTTATGATTTAGATCTGGCATGTTCCCAAATGGCTCTTGTGTTAAAGGTTTCATCTCCAGTGCAGCAATGTTCAGAGGTGGGGCTCTGGGAAATTGATTGGTTCATAAGGGCTCTGATCATATCTGTGGATTAATCCATGATTAGATTCATCATAATTTTATGGCATTATTGGGAGGTGGTGGGGGCTAGTTGGAAGAAGTAGGTCACTAGAGGCATATCCCTGGTGCCTCTCTCTCCCGGACCTCTTTCTCTCTCTCTGCTTTCTGACTGACATGCTGACGTGAGGTAAACAGCTCTCCTCCATCATTCCCTTCCACCATAATGTTCTGCCTCACCTCATTCCCAAAGCAGTGGAGCCAGCTGGCTGTGCACTAAAGCCTCTGAAAGCATGAGCCAAAGTAAATTTTTCCTCTTCTAAGTTGTTTTCCTTGGGATATTTGTCACAGCAACGAAAAGTTGACTAACACAATGCATAAGGAGGAATGATTTATTTTGGCTCAGGGATTCAGAGGTCTTCGTCCATGGTCACTTGGCACTGTTACATTTAGGCCTGTGGAAAGACACTACGTGGTGAAAGAAACCTGCTTTGTGCAGTCAGGAAGCAAAGACAGAGGGGGTAGGAACCCAGCATCACCTTCAAGGATACAACTCCAATGACCTAATACCTTTCACTAGGCCTTACCCCCTAAAAGTTCCACCACCTCCAAGAGCACCACAGGCTGGTGACCAAGGTTTTAGCACTTGATCTTTGAGGGATAGCTAAAATTCACACCAGAACATTCAACCCCTAGCCACCAAAGGCTCATATTCACCTCACAATGGAAAATTCATTCAGTCCATTACCAAGAACCCCCGAAAATTGTAATTGTTCTAGAATTGCTGAAAAGTCCAAGACCAGGGTCTTCTCTGAGACTCAGGGTAAATTCTTGGCAATAAACTCCTGTAAAAATTTTAAAAACAAGTTATATACTTCCAAGATATCATAGCATTGGGTAAACATTCCCATTCTAAAGCAAAAGAATAGGAAAATAGCAAGAACAAAACGAAACTGAAACCCAGTGAGCCAAACATTAAATCTTCTAGCTCTCTGTCCAGCATCTGGGACACCTGGTGGAATGATGTGAGCCTTGGTTTAGGCAGCTCTGCCCTTTGGACCTTGGAAGCTGCAGCACACACAGCCTCTCTGTTGAGCTGGCTCTGCTTATGGCCTGCAGCTCCCCTTGGCAGATATTTCAAGTTCCTGGCATCTCTAATTTCCTGGGGTCTCTACTGCAGCATCAGCTCCACTGTCATAATTTTGCTTTTCACCCTATCAAGGGCTTCCTGTAGGGAATTCAACCCTGCCTCAAACTGCAAAAGCCAGTTACCCAAGCTTTCCTTTGACATCTCAGTGGAACTTCCACCATCACACAACTCTCGAGATCTGCATGCCTGCAAAATCAGCATCAGAGGGAAATTGCTCTGTCTTCCACCAGCTTCTGCAGTGGCCAGACTTACTTGTACCATGGCTGCAGCAGCCTCTGAGCATCTAGAAAGCTAAACACAGAGATGAATTCCAAACACTTCCTTCATTGGTTCTCCCTGCGTGAGCTGGGTATCATGGGTTCTCTTTTCAAACAAAGTCTTTGAGCTGTGATGAGTCGGATCTTGCTAATTCCTGATCTGCCCCCAGTCATCTTTCCTACCATCCTGGTTCAATGTACTTAGCTTCTTTTGAATTGCACTAATCTCTTTAGCAACCATACCTTCCTTGGCCATAAGTTTACACAAGTTCTTCTTATGTCCAAACTGCAAGTTTTCTAATTTTTCCACTGTTCCTCTTTGCTCCTGATACATACAGTAAATTCAGCTAAAAGCAACCAACAATACCCATATCACTGCCTAAATGCTGTGCTACCTTGAAATCTCCCCTGACAGATAAATTAGTCCATTACATTTTTTTTTTTTTTTTTTGGTACCAGGGATTGAACCCAGAGGTGCTTAACCACTGAGCCTCAGCCCCAGCCCTTTTTTATTTTTTATTTTGAAACCTGGTATCACTAAGTTGTTGCTGAGGCTGGCTTTGAACTTGCAAACCTCCTGCCTCAGACTCCTGAGGCGCTGTAACTACCAGCATGTGCCACACTCAGCAGTCCATCACTTTTAAACTCAGTCTCACACAACACACAGTTGTCTTAGGGAATGGACAACATGGTTCTACCTAAAGATTGTCGTCTTCAGCCCAGTTCTGAGTAGAGTTCCCATTTCCATCTGAGACCTCATGAGCACAGCTTTTACTGCTCTCATTCCTCTCAGCATTCTGATGTTCTGCATTCTCACCACAATCACCCATTAAGCTATTTACAGCATTCTAGGACTTCTCTTGCTTGCTTCTCTAATTTTTTCCAACGTTCCTCCCACAAAACTAATTCCAGATGCTTCTGAAACACATCATCCCGTATAGTCATTACAATGACTCACTTCTCAGTACAAATTTTCTGTGTTAGTCAGCTTATCATTATTGTGACAAATTACCTGAGAAAAGCAACTTAAAAGAAGGAAAATTTATTTGAGCTCATGGTTTCGGGGGTTTCAATCCATGGTCACTTAGCCCTGTTTCCTTGGGTCCTGAGATGAGGTAGTACATTATAGTGGAGGGCATGTCACAGATGAAACTCATCACCTCATGGTCAACAAGGAGCAAAGAGAGGAAGAGGAAGGGACTGTGATTCCAATATTCAGTCAAGGGCACACCCCCCATGACCTAACTCCCTCCAACTAAACCCCAGCTCCTAAAACTTCCGCCATTTCCAATAGTCCCATAGCTGGGTACCAAGCCTTCAACATATGAGCTTTTAAGGGACATTTAAGATCCAAACCATAACACTGAACAAATAAATTTTAGCATATTTCCTCGGTTTAGAATTCAGTTTCTTAAAATTTTGCTTTGATTGCAAAGTATGTAAGAAATCTAATTCAAACAGACGCACCGTTGTAAATGATAGCTGTTTTTAAAATAGCTTTTCTTGCAACTTCAGAAAAACACCAATTAAACAAGGATAACAGGAAAATCACTTTCTAATAACTGCACAAAAAAGAGTTAACCTGGCAACACAAACTATTGCATCGACAGTCTCTGATACGTTAAGTACAGAATTCAATTCCATGTGCCTGTTATTTTTATGGCAGAGTTTAAGTAGCGCATGTGTGTGTGTGTGAGTGTGTGTGTGTGTGTGTTTCTAGCATCCATTAAAAACATATTAGTCCATGAGGTAATTAAACTGGGAAAGAAAAAGATGCACTGATTGTACTTTGTCTGAAACTGCAGAATCAAAAGTCTCATTAGGCAGGAACATCATTTGGCCATGTTAAACATCCAGAGGAATAATAAACATCCCTGGCAATGGCGCCTCAGACCTCAGATTCCAAGGACGGGTAACCATGCCAGACATAAAACATGGAGACACCTTAGACTGTGTCACAATACAGAGAAACAGGAACCAAGCTGTTACCCAAGGATTACTACTCATTGATTTAGCTATTTTAAGATTTAAAAAAATATATATTCCAAAATCAGATTATTTTGTTAGAATTGATCTACCAATTTTTCACCATTTTTTCCTAATGCTCCTGTGGGCTTTTTTAATAGAACATTCTCTAGTTCTGCCAAGTCTGAAAATGGTATCCATTTCTTTCTCAGACTACAGTTTGCAAACTTAGCTTGCAAATGCAAATAACTAACTATGTAATTAACCAAACACACCTTAATTTACAGCATCTGACATTTTTTAGGCACATTTGTGAAAGAAACAGTATTGAATGCTATAAATGTCTTTATAACAAATAAACTAATAAAAATGTTACTCAAGATAATGTGCGCACTATGAAAACTCACAGAAGATTTAAGATATGCTTAAAGCATCTACCCAAAACTTGCTTTTACAGTCACTATAAATGAATAATAAACAGGTTACTTCACTAAAAATAAACTCATTCAACTATAACCACACAGAGAGCAGCTGGGAAGGAATGCTCAGCTCTCACTACAGCTGTTTTGTATTATTAAAATTCACATTTTGCAAACAAAACTAAAGCAATCTAGACTTCTTAAAATGCTTAATTGGTTTGAACTACTATACAATTTTGTCTCATAACTCAAAAGTATAACATTTTAAACTTAAAAACCTGAATTTTAATCTCCATCTCATGATGGTTGTATACGCTCAAATGAAATGAATAGTCAAAAGCTTAATAAACTTTACATGCTGCATATTCAAATCTGTTTACAAGACTTCTGTTGCAAGAAGTCCCCAAGTGAGTAAACAAAATCTTCAAAATACAAGCTGTGTTCCTCTACATATTATATAGAAAATAAGGTCAAATCTAGAAAGATCTATACACAAAATAACAGATAATTATGTAAAACAGGATAACTGAATATAAACTATGGAAAATTTTGATCTTAAAAAAATCTTATTAGACACCTATATGTGTTGGGCCCCAGGGGAACACATAAAATTTTAAAGCCAATTCTTGCCCAAGCAAGACAACAACAGACGTTAGATTGCCTAGATGCCTAGAAACCAGGAACTTCCTGGGTATCATTCCATTTCTCACTCTGCGTGTTCTGTCCTAGAACCTTCTTCCTGCCTGTGGTCTTTCTTTTTCTTTTAGTTGTGTCTTCCCCTCCAATTATCCATCTCTGTTTTCCTTTCCCTCTCTTTTTGTTCCCCTAAAATGTGCTAATTTTTCCCACACATCCTCCACAATAGAATGATAAAGCTCTGAGCAGACAGAGGTCCAAGTAGATGGCTTATATACTCCATTGAAGACGAATCCATGTGCCACACCCCTGTGGAGCCCATTCTGGCTGACTGGATACCTGCTTGGCTTCTTTGCTACCCCTACTATGGAATCAGTACACACAGCTCTATGCAAATGGTCATTTCTGATGATTCCTATTTAAAATAAAATTGAACATGTACGAAGTTCCTTTCTCCCTGTACCGTGTTACAACATACACCCAAGTGTGCTAAATACTACCTTAATTCCTTAAAAAAGAACCATCCTCCAAAAACTCTCATATCTTGGAAAGAAAAAGTTACACTGTGAAACAATATTGTGTCCTTCAGATATGAAAACCACAACTGAATGTAAAGCATACACTTTATGTTAACTCAATAGAGACTGATATGTAATCTCTCTCCTTTTGTTTCTTTCACCCAGAGGCTTAATTAATATGTGCTATCTGTGTAACTCTGTAAGTAGTTGAAATTCGAGCCCCTTCAAATTCTCAAAAGACAGAACAAACATATCC
Organism: Marmota flaviventris; assembly: GCF_047511675.1. Lineage (NCBI taxonomy): Eukaryota > Metazoa > Chordata > Mammalia > Rodentia > Sciuridae > Marmota > Marmota flaviventris. Next base: position 125,211,042 of record NC_092504.1, read on the forward strand.
ATCAATCTTGGAAACCCTCCAAATTCCCAGTGTCACTTGATTTTAATGACTCAAAATTAATTTCTTTCCTAAACCAAGTTTGTTTGTTTTAGGTTTTGGTCTTTTTGTTTATTTTTTTGTTTTGTTTTATGGTTTTTTTTTTTCTAGTGCTGGAAATTGAACCCAGAGAAGCTCTTCCACTGAGCAACATGCAGCCCTTTTTAAAAGTTTGAAATTTTGAGATAGGTTTTCACTATGTTGCCCATGCTGGCCTCAAATTCACAATCCTCTAGCCTCAGCCCCCCAAGTAATTGGGATTACAGACATGCACCATAGCACCTGGCCTAAGACAAGTTTTCAAAGTAACTCCAGAGCACCCACACCTATCCTTTAGGGAGGTGGGGAAGATGTCTGCTTGTGCTTGCCCCTCTTCCCAAAAGGAGCCCTATCTATGGATCTCAGGGAGGCTGCCTTCACCATGCCCAATATTCTTATCCCTGCACCAGAAGAAGGAATGTGCATACATACCCACATGCAAATTTAATCCCATTTGATCATCCTACTACTCTTAGCATTCTTCTTTGGAAAAATACTTTTGTCATGGCAATTATAAATTAATTTTAACACATGATTAAATGAGTTCCCTTTGGAAACCTTAGTAGAAAAATGTTTGATAAACCTTGTTCAAGTTTACTGAATGTATTGTAAGCGCTCTTGAAATAAATTCACCATTCGAATTAAACAGAGTTCTCCAGAGAAACAGAACAAAGAGATTTCATTCATTTTAAAAGATAGAAGGAATTGACTTATGCAATCATGGAGGCTGAGAAGTCCCATGATCTACTGTCTGCCAGCTAGAGATGCAGGAAAGCTGGTGTATAACTCAGTCTGAGTCTGAAACCCTGAGAACTAGCAGCCCCAAAGGCAGGGCAAGATTGATGTCCCAGCTCAAGCAATCAGGCAGGAAGAGAAAGAGGTGACTTCCTCCTTCCTCCACCCTTTTTTTCTATTCATTCCTTTCACAGAGGGTATGATATCCACCTCCATCAGGGAGAAAATCTATCAATTCAACGGCTGGCTTCATTCCATGCAGAAAGACACTCATAGCCACACCCACAAGTACTGTTTATTGAATCTGGGTACCCATGGTGAAGTCAACACAGAAAATTAACCATCGTGTGGTTTTTAAAATATTCTGAACATCATGGTTAAAATTTCTTTGCAGTTACTCCAGATGACATTTCAAAGACAACAGATCAACTACCACAGCAACATTCTAGGACACCTCCTCACCATTATCCCTGGAATAATTGATATGGAAAAATTACACTTGCTTTTAGTCCAACTCAGTGAGAACACATATATCTATAACCTGAGAATTTTCAATATGTCAACTTGGAATTGCTTAATAATTTGATTCTGTATAAGGAAATCATGGTAAAAATAAATGTGACTACAAGCCATACTAATGATAATTCTTATTGTCATTATTTCTGGAATGAGCCTAATAATAAATGATAAATTGCTCTCATATATGAAGGCTTCAGAGTTGATTTCCTACCTGACCACTGAAACAGGAATTTATAACAAGCATAGGCTTGACTCTACAGATAAACAAATCAGCCAATTATTAGGTAGAATTCAAATTAGATTTTTTTTCTCCTTCAATTTGCCTGGCAAAAGTTTTCCTACCATGTTAGAATTCTTTATATAACTATTTCAGAATATTGTCACATGCACAGTTTTTGCATTTATATTTGCATGTGAATTTTCTTTTGGGTATATATTTATGAATTATCGATAGTCAGTTTTGCTAACTATGTGAAATAAACTGGGAAAATTTCCCATTTAAAAAAAAAAAAAAGAATATTGTCACATGCCCAGCCAGGGATCAGGGAAGAGCTGCCACTTGGGAAAGTCTGGAGAAAGGGGCAGATTGAACACCCAAACAAAAAGGATTAGTCTCAAACCTTAAAATCTAATGGAGTTTTCTCCATCAAGTTCAGACTTGCTGGGGACCCATGACCCCTTTTTTCTTTTTTATGTTGTCCTTTCAGAATGAAAAATATCTACTCTATGCCTTTCCACCATTACATTTTGGAAAAAGGTAACTTGTCTGGTTCCGCAGGTGCAGAGCTGGAAAGAAATTTGGCCCAGAGTGAATCATAGTCTAAGTCTTATCCACCATAGATTTAAGTGATTTAGGGAAGATATTTCACACTTAGAGTTGATTTTGCATCTGTTTAAGACTTGGGGTGAATGTATACTGCATGTGAAGAGCATGACTTTTGAGGAGCCAGTGCAAGAGTGTCATAGATTAAATTCTGTATCCCCAAAATTCATCTATTGAATGAAGTCCTGATCCCGAGTTTTTCAGAATGTGACCTTACTGATAAAAAGGGTCTTTATAGAGGGAGTCAAGCTAAAATGGTGTCACCAATGTAGGCCCTAAATCAACATGAGTGATGTCCTTAGGAAAAGGAGAAATTTGGCCACAGAGATGCACATGGTGGGAAGACAAAGTGAAGAGGCAGAGAGAAGAGACCACCATCTACAAACCAGGGAGACAGCCCTCAGAAGGAACCAGCCCTGCTAAGACCTTGACTTTGGACTTCAAGCCTCCAGAACTGTGAGACAATAAATTTCTATTGTTTAACCATCCAGTCTTGGCATTGTTACAGGAAGTTGTAAGCTAACACCGCATCATTTAAAAATGACAATTCAAGCAAAGCACAGTGGCACACATCTGTAATCCCAGCGGCTCTGGAGGCTGAGGCAGGAGGACCGTGAGTTCAAAGCCAGTCTCAGCAAAAGTGAGGCCCTAAACAACTCAGTGAAACCCTGTCTCTAAATAATATGCGAAATGGGGCTGGGAATGTGGCTCAGTGTTCAAGTGTCTCTGAGTTCAATTCCCGGTACCCCACCTCAAAAAAAAAAAATGACAGTTTAATACTAAAATGTTGGTATTTTCCAGCTCTATTGAGATATAATTGACAAAATCATATATACTTAAGATAAACAACATGATGTTTTGATGTACAGACTGTGGGAGACCAACCTTACATGTGACTGAGTCATACTCCCCGGCTGGGTGCTGAGGCGCTCAATCACAGAAATGTGGCAGAGCTTTTCCCAGCCTTCTTGGGTTTGAGGTTCAGTGCATGGGTGTGTCTTGCTACAGCCCCATGGGTGAAGCTACGCTCACCTGTTCTTTGTAATATAGCCCCTTGCCCTGTTTAGGATAGAATATTCCATGGAAGTGCCTTGTGTGTGTCCCCTCCTCTTACTGTGCCCTTGGGTGTGGCCTACCCAGGTGTCAGTCAACCTGCTGACAGTGGACATCATGAAGATACTCAGCCCCCTGAAACCTGACCCCTTGCCTCATTTGAATAGCTTCTCCTCAATAAAAGGGGTCAGTGTGTGCTCTCGCTCTCTCTTCCTTCAGACCCTTAAGGTCAGAGAAGCCATCACAGAGACCCCAAAGAAAAAGGTATTTGTGTCTCTTGTGTGGTTATTTTGCACAGCCCAGTCAGCCCAGTTTACCTGGAGTGACCCCTGAGCCTTTTAGTCTTGAGAATAGAAACCCGGCAACAGACATTATAAAGTGATCATCACAGTCAAACTAATTACCACTCCCATCATCTCACTTAGCTAACATGTATGGTGAAAATATTTAAAATCTATTTTCTTAGCAAATTTACAATATACAAGATTACTAACAACATGCTGTACATTAGATCTCCAGAACTTATTCATCCTGCATAACTGACTCTTTGTATCCTTTAACTAACATCTTCCAAAAATATGCTAATACTTAAACCATAACATTTATGTGATATTTAAACATCTATTCAACAGCTATCAATCATATTTTTCAGTAAGATATTACAGAAATTTTCATTTTCTTAGAAAACATATTTAATGAAGGTAGAATCATATACTCATGTTTTCCTAATTCATATTATACACTTTTATTTTTTATCAAAAATGGAAAAAAATCAAAGTAGAATACTCTGAATGGATATGCAAAACAAAAAATAATTGAGAAGATATTGTACTTTTCTATTTGACAAATATACAAACAAGTCATTTTCAGAATTTAGTTGAACTCAATTTCAGAGCTAAAGTCATGACTGGAATATGCAACGAGTCCAATAAAAATAATTCTTAATCAGATAAAATTTTTACACAAGAAAATAGAACCTAACAGCCAGGTTTCCATTTGAGTGACTCAAATCGGATTCATGGAAACTTCAAATACCAAGCAAAATTGTGTCATTTAAAAGTCATTCTGAGTTCAGATTCAACTAAGAGTTCTCCAAAAATACAATGACAATTACACAAAATATCACTATTCATCACAAGAGTTTTTACTGCCAATACTTGTAACAATATTACAAGAAATAAACATTGTTCCTACACATACAATAAATAGAACAAAGCATTTCAGGTGGGTTAAAAAAACTCTCAACCTATTAATTTTGATTCTGGCTTACGTTTGTTCCTAGTGCCTCTCTTTGAAATTAAAAAAAAAGTTACTTCTTTTATATGTTGTATGATTTAAAGTAAGATGATCAATTATCATGTCATAAATTAGTTCTGAAGAATCCCTTTCATTCTCCCAAGGTCTTATTGCAACCAGGAATGAGGGAGCTTGAATCGACTCTTTGTATTGGTGCAGAGCAGCAAAAAAAATCTTCTCCATCTGCCTTCCACCCACTTCCCTGTTCTTGCTGCCTGTCATTTTCCCTGAGCAGTAAGAGCCTGAGGAGATGCTCTGGAAATCAGGGATCAGGCACCCAACAGCCTCAAGGATGACTCTCTCTTCCCGATGCCAGTTGATCTCTCAGAAGGACAGGCAAAGCATTGATTTCCCTTCTCCCTCTCCTTTTCCACACCACCTAGTCCAAAAACACTCTGACAGCATCGGTGTACCTTGATTAAACCACTTCTTTAAAGGGAACAGTTACAATTTCATTGGGAAATTTTTAGGTACATACTGTGTAGTTACTCTCATCTTCTGTTTGCCCCATTGGATGGAGCCTGCCCTTAATAATGTCCTGTCACATACACAGGCACAGAGAACAAGGGTGTCATCCTGCAGTGCATGGAGAACCTGGTCTAGATCTACACAAAGACACGGCCCTGGGATACAGTGAGTGAAGTGCAGCTGTAGCCATTGCATTCTTCAGACTGGGAGAAACTAATCAGAAACAGGAGCCCCCTTGGTTATGTGTGTAATGGGGACAAAGCAGATAGGCTGTGTGACTTGGCTACCTTCCCTGCATGCTGCAGTCCTGACAATAACCTACACAGCTCATAGATGCCACTGTAAGGTTTCACTTTGTTTTGTGTTTTACTCATATCCTCCCTGGAGCACATTCTTCAATGTTTAAGAGTCCATCGGGGGGCCCAAAGCCAATTACAGCAAAGCCTCCAAGTGTAGCTTAAGCCAATTCAAGGTGATCGTCCTCTGATAATCAGGGTATAAGAACTTAGCCTTCCTCCAGCTGGTAGAGAAAAAAATGACTTCAGCGATGATCAGGTTGATTAGCTGGTCGTGGCTGCTTTCGCTTGGGGAAGTAAGAATTGCTGTTGTAGGTGTCCTCATTCCTGAGGCAGGAACGGAACGTTTCCCACCTGTTCTGTCACTTTCCAGAAAGCTGAATATGACTTTGCTAAAAATGGATCATCACTCTGCCAAAGCACATGCAGAATATTTGGACACATAGTCTCTTTTTTATTACCTCCTGAATGTCATTTATTCTGTGAACTCCAGGGCAAAGCCAATTATTTAAGAAATGGGACAAAACAGAAAGTCCCCCTGGAGTGTCAAGGGCATGGAGGAGTCCTTCCCTGTAGGTTACACTTTTAGTGATAGTGGGATTAATTTTCAAGGTAAAATTTTTCTACTTATCCCCTGTAAATCTCAATTTAGTACTTATCAATTTTCTACTTATCTCCTGTAAATCTCAATTTTCCATCTATAATTATAATAGTAACTTACATTTATTGAGTGCTGACTGTATGCCAGGCATTATTCAAAGTCTTTTATGTGTAGTAATCCATTCAATTCTTATAACAGCTACATAGAGTGTAGCTCTATTATTGCATATAAATTACGAATAAGACTCATAACCACCTTGCAGGGATTTTTCAAGGATCACTTGATGTAGAGCTTATGAAAACCCTGGGCACAGAGCATAGTTTACAGTTCTTTTCCTTCCTGCTTTCTGTTACACTTGTAATGCAGCTCAGGCTTAAAAGATAAATTTGGGGTGGTGAGATTTAGAAGGGCAATATGGATAAATAAACTGCTCCATGGAAAGAAGAGATCGATAATATAAATTTTGGCTAAAATCAAATTTGCATTCTCTAACCAGAGCTGACAGCAATCTTAAAGAACTGGCATATTCTAAGGATGAAAGGAAGTTAAGCTTCACCTGCATCAATCCCTTCACTTAGCACCTAGACTGCATGATGTCAGTGACTATTTATTATGCTCTTGCATCTATCTGTTCATTCAGTCAACACATATTTATTACATTCCTGCTACATGTATGCTACATGCCAGTCATTAGCATAAGTTCTGGGCATTAATGGTGAGCATTGCATATTCTCTGCTCTCAGAAAAAAAACTCAAGACCAGCCCAGAAATTTTCAGACCAGTGAATGAATGGATATGAAGTTAAACAGAAATTTAGTAACATGCCTCAGGGACCACATGGAAAAGTCTTCCTGAAGAAGTGGGACTTAACTGGAACATAGGAGGAAAACCAGAAGGGTGCAGCAATATGGACCAGAGGAGAGGGTATCATAGTGTTTTGCTACATGTAGGTTAATAACCCGAGAAAGAGTTTTGTTGGTGTGTCTCAGATAGAAACCAGATGGGAGTGTCCTCAGAGGCAAGTGAAGAAATGGATACATTATGGGGGTGGGGGAACCTTTGAAGACATTAGATGGTGATGAAGGGGAGAGGGAATTATGCCGGAAAAGGCAAGCCAGAAAACCAAAATATAAATATAGCAATTTAGTCTTAGCTGCTACCTCAAATTTTGTCTTTAATGGAAACAGTACATGAAGAAGCTGCTGCCCCAAAGTGAGTGGTGCTGGTTTCAAAAACAAAAACTACACTTACACAGGAAAATTCACTTGGCAAAATTTAATATATGCAGACTAACAAGTGTTCTTTTGTAAAAGCTCATCCTTGGGCAAAGCAGTAGCTTTATGAAATAGCAATGCCTCTTTCCTTTGTAATAGAATTTTATCTGTATTTCAATTAAAAATATTTTAAAATAATATTTTCTGCACACACTGAACTAGGTTAAACATACATTATTTCAAATATACTAGCTCTTAAAATTCTGTTATGTGAACAAATTTGTGTGCTAAAGAAATGTACTAGCATTCTACTTTAGTGGATTATATAGAGCACAGCATTTCACTGGATGATTAAATTTAATATTTAAGAGAAAATTAACTCTTTCAAGGTACTAGCACATTATTCTTACTTGGAGAATTGGCAGCAGCTGCTGCTGCTACTACTATTAAAGCTACTAAAGTGAATAAAACAGGCATCTGCAACATTGTTTTAAAAAATGAATAAAATTTAGGGGGGATTTGTATTCCTCTTGAAACCATTTTTATCAGTACAATTTTGTATGCCTCCATTTTTACTGTGACCAAAAAGTAGCCCTGGTTCATATTAATTGCATGAGAAAATACATTACCTAATATTTTTTTTTGTAAAGGAAAAGAGTGTTCTGCACAGTGACCAGACTCTTCTAATACTTAAAAAATTAAGATGAATCTGTACCTAACAAGACACCCACAGAGGGTCTGAGAGTCCGATTATGGGGTTAAATGGATTGATTCATAGAAATGAATGCAAGTGTCTGTGGTATTTTCTCTGCTACTGTTTCTCTTGATATCTTCCCTTCTGGCTACTGTATATTTTTTTTTATACAAAGAAAGGAATTAGGAAACAATACGTCTAATAAACTCACAGTCTCTGTTGATCAGAGATGGAAGCCACATGCTGAAAAAAAATGGACAAAAATTGACCTGTACACTGGATTGCTTTATGTGAGACCCACTGATTAGAAACAGATTACAAGCTATTCAAGTTTGCCAGCCTGAAGGTTGTTCCCTTTTCCCAAAAGCTGAGTAGGAAAAAAAAAAAAATGGCAGGGTTGTTTTGGAAACAGGGAATCACAAAACCTGGAATAAACTGCTTCATCGGACAGCTAGAAAATCCTATTTGCAAAATAGCTCCCGCCAGCTTTTTTGAGGTCCAAAGTGAGACTCAATTTTGGCAAGAAAATGCACTCCTGTCAGCGATAAGGAAGAGGAATGGTGTCTCTCCGCTCTTTCAGAAACACCATTCCCGAATGAATGGACCACGCCACAAGAGCGGTGTCTCCCACGCGTAGGACTGACCCGGCTACAGTCTCTCTCGGTTTCTCTCCGACCCCTGAGGGACAATCCCTTTGTGGCACTCACTGAAGAGAGTATCCGGACCAGCTTGGTCCGACGCAGGCAGTCTGGGGCTGCACCCTGGCCGGTCACCCTTCTCTGCGCGAACGTCTGTAAGGTAGCGGGTAAAGCCACCCGGAGCGGAGGACAGAGCGCCTGCACCCTCTCTAGGTCTCCCGCGCTGGGGAATATCTAGGCGGTCCCTGGCGCCAGCAGAGGAGAGACTTGGGGCCCGGGCTGAGCAGGAGGTGGACAGATCCCCTTCCCCAGCTACTACCTGCCGCAGCCAAAAGGCAGCCGCTGGCTCTTGCTGGATTCGCGCGTCCGCACCTGACCTGACAGCAGCCACCGCCTCCGCCTCCTGCACCTGCGGCTAAGTGGAACCCCTCTTTGGATAGGGCACCCTCCAGGCATCCAAAAGCCAGGGTCTCATCTCTGGCTATGGCTGGAGATTCTCGGGCCCCCTCTGGGACGCCCCCACAGCTTGTCGTGGCGCTCTCTTGCCTGCTCCTGAGTTGTGGAGCGCTGCAGAGACAGGCATCCTCTCCGGACAACGAGACGCAACCGGTGTTCTACCTGCCTGCCTGGGGAGCACTCAATGGGAGCAACCAGGAGGGCCCCAGCGTCCTGATTGCCAACCCCGGGCTCCGGGTGCCCCTGGGCCGCTCGCTTTGGCTCGATCCACACCGAGACCTGGAGATCCAGGTGCAGCCGGGAGATCGGTGCGAGGTAATAGTGCTGGACGTCCTGCCACCGTTCCAAGGCTCGCTCTCTCCTCGCCGCTTCCCCTGTGCTTTTGGGGCTCGCCAGGTCCAGTACACTCACTTCGGCTCGCGCAGCCCCAGACGCGCCCGGGTGCGGCTGCAGCTGCACTACGACGCCGGTACTTACGCGCTGGTGCTGCCCTTCACGCTGGCTGTGGACGTGGTCTTCTCCCAGCTGGAGCTGGTGACGCGCAACAGGCCTTTGACGGTGTTCAAACTGCGGGGCTGGAGTCAGACCATTGACAGGAGAGTGCTGGACTTCGCCTCCCCCAAGTCTGGAGTCCCGGCCACCCGCAGGTGCCGGCTCACCCCGCTTCCTCACGAGGGTGACCCATTGCCCAGGTACGGGCGCTTGGTGGATGCCACCGGAGATCCGCTCCCCAGGGGCAAGCCGATAGACTGTGAGGCATTCGTCCTGGCTGGAGTGCGCTACCAGCACACCCCCACCACCTCCTGGCCCAATCGGGACTATGTGCCCATGATGGTGGAGCTGCTAGGACGAGAGGGCCCAGGTGCTGGCTCGGCGGATGTGCTGATCCGTGAGCACTTTCATCTTCTAGTGAGGATCCGGAAGGGAGCGGAGAACACGGCGCCCAGGCCCAGCTTAGCGGCCCTGATGATGGTGGAAGTTGATCAGTTGGTGCTAACAGCCCTGACACCGGATGCCCTGGCAGCAGAGGACACTGAGTCAGACCCTGATGACCTGGTCTTCCACATTCTCAATGCCCCCACAGCCCCACCAGGGCACCCAAACCAGCAGGGCTACGTGGTCAGCACTGACGACCCCCTGGGCCTTCCAGTCTCCTTCTTCACTCAGCAGGAGCTGAGGGAGCTGAAAATCGCCTACCAGCCCCCTACAGAGAGCTCTGACCGGGAGCGCATCTTCCAGCTGGAGCTGGAGGTGGTGGATGAAGATGGCGCTACCTCAGACCCTTTTGGCTTCATCGTGGTAGTGAAGCCCATCAATGCCCTGGCCCCAGTGACTAGCTATAACAGGGGATTGCTGCTTTTTGAAGGTCAGTCAAAGTCCCTGTCCAGTAACCACAACCTTCAGATTAGTGATAGAGATAACCTGGAAGAGGTGAAATTGACTGCAGTCAGAGGCTTGAGACATGGACAGCTGGTGATACTTGGCGCACCTGCAGGATACAAGTATTTCACACCGGTGGACATGGCAATGGGGCGAGTGGTGTACCAGCATGATGGCAGCAACACCTACAGTGACAACATAATCTTCCGGATGGAGGATGGGCACCACCAGGTGGAATTCCTCTTCCCCCTCACCATCATACCTGTGGATGATGAGCCCCCAGTGGTCAGTGCCAACACAGGACTCTCACTGACCAAACAGCAGGTGGTCCAAATCTCCCCCTTTGTCCTAAGTGCCAAGGATATTGATTCTGAAGATTCAACCATCCGCTTTGTGCTGGACGACCATCCCCTGGAGGGAGAAGAGGAAGAGAGAGAATGGGATCTAGCCTCTGGTTCCTCAAGTCAGTACCTTGGGGAGATGTTGCTGCAGCAGGCTGAACCACCTCTGTCCCCTCTAGATGACTGGTACTATGTGGAAGAAGAAGGACTTTATGAGAAGGTTGTGACTGAGTGGCTGCAGAAAGACATAACAGAAGGGAAGCTCTTCTTCCGCCATCTTGGACCACACAGCCCTCAATCTGCAATGGTACGGCTGCCTTTCCATGTGCAGGATGACCACGACCCACCCAATCTATCCAAGCAGCACTTCTTCACCATAAATGCCCTGCCAATGGATATGCTAAGTCCAGAGCTATATCCAGGAACTACCTTGAAAATGACTGTACACGAATACCAACTCACACACTTTCAGAAGAAATTCCTCCAATACATTGACCAGAACTTAGATGATCAGAAACTTTGGTACACCTTACTTACACCCCCAACTGATACAGATAGCAACCACCACGTCCAGACTGGAGAAATTGTGCTTGCTGATTCACCAGACATTCCCATCATGCACTTCACCCAGGCCCAGGTAAATCACCACAAGATTGCTTACCGGCCCCCACAGGAGAAGCTGGGTACTGCACCTCGAGTTGTGCAGTTTACCTACCAGGTAGAAGATGCTGCAGGCAATAGTGTACCAGGCACATTCACATTGTTCCTGCAGCCTTTGGACAACCAGCCTCCAGAAGTCATCAATAGAGGCTTTGTTATCTTAGAGGGAGAGAGCTTTATCCTCAGCAGTAATGAGCTGGATATTATAGATCCTGACACAGACATTGACCAAATTGTCTTCACACTAGTCTGCAGTCCCCAACATGGACATTTGCAGTATTGTAAAAAACATATGGTCCCAGGGGAATCTTTCATGAGAGCTGATATCATTAATGGGAGTGTCTCTTACCAGCATAGCAAAGACTCGAGTACCAGTGATATCTTCCATCTGGAGGTAAGTGACGGGGTACACAGCATACCCATCACTGTCCAGATTTCTGTACATCCCACTGTTAACAAAAGTCCCAGGATCTCAATCCCAGGTAGTCCATTTTTGGATATTTCCATAGATGTACTGGAGAATAGTGCCACAGAAATCACCACAGGTGTTATTCATGTCAGAAAAGACATGAACAACTCAATGCTGTCTTTCATTGTGGAGAATGGTCCCAAATTGGGCATTATTCTGGTGAATGGTTTGCCCACAGAACAATTCACCCTAGAGAACCTCATCAGTGGGGCAGTAGCCTATGTCCACACTGGAGGTGAAGTTGGTTTCCATAAGCAGCTTGATGTCTTCAGCCTCCTCCTCTCCAAGGATTCTTATCACTCATTAGTGGGGGACAGCATAGTTGAGAGGGTGCAGGTTCAAGTGACTGTGCTTCCAGTGGACAATGTGGCCCCCAAGATCTTGGTGGGGGAGTCCTTCATTGTCTATGAAGGTGGGAAGGTCCCCTTAACTTTGCAACATCTCAAGATTGCAGATGTGGACACACCCCATGATAAAATCCTGTGCATAATAACTGGTCAGCCAGCCTCTGGCTACCTGGAAAACATTGCACCAGCTCCTGGTTCAGATGTGTCACGGGTTGGTAGCCCCATCAGTGCCTTCTCCATCAGGGATGTCCAAGTGGGGCATATCAATTATGTACAGAGTATCCACAAGGGGGTCGAGCCACAAGCAGACAAATTAACCTTGTATTGCTCTGATGGCATCAACTTCTCCCCAAAAGTCTTCCTCCCTGTGATCATCTTACCCACCAATGATGAGCAACCTGAACTTTTTACCCGAGAGTTTGTGGTATTAGAGGGGATGAGCTTAGTCATAGACACCCTACTGCTCAATGGAGCAGATGCTGACCTACCACCAAACAAGCTCCACTTTCAACTCACAGCCCTCCCTCGGCATGGACAAATCATACAGCAGCTGGCCACAGGTAACCAGCCTGTCTACAGCTTCACATTACAGGAGATCCAGGAGGCCTCCACCATTGTGTATGAGCATGATGACTCAGAGACCACCGAGGACAGTTTTGAGGTCTGGCTGAGTGATGGCAAGCATACCACCCATAAGAAGGTCCCCATTGTGGTGATCCTGGTGAATGATGAAACCCCACAGCTGACCATCAACAGGGGTCTGGGAGTGGAGCCTGGACACTCTAAGGTCATCACAAAGCAGGTCCTCAAGGCCACAGATCTTGACTCAGATGATAAGAGCCTCAGTTTTGTCCTCCATTCTGGACCACGACAAGGACTTCTGCAACGACTAAGAAGGCCCAAAGGAGAAGTGAGGAACAACCTCACTCTGGGGATGAACTTTACCCAGGATGAAATTAACAGAGGCCTCATCTGTTATACTCACACCGGCCAAGAAGAGGTTGTTGACCTTTTCAAGTTTGATGTGACTGATGGGGTTAACCTTCTGATAGACCGCTACTTCTATGTCACCATTGGCAGCTTAAACAGGGTCTTCCCTGAGGTGGTCAGCAAAGGAGTCACTTTACAGGAAGGTGGCAGAGTGACTCTTACCACTGAAGTGCTTAACACCAGTGACATCCACAGCCCTGATGAACAACTTCACTTTAGCATTACCGTGGCTCCTAGCCTGGGTCACTTGGAAAGCTCTAACCATCCTGGGGAACCCATTGTATCTTTTACTCAGTTACAATTGACTGACAACAAAATATCTTATGTCCACACTTCCACTGATGGGATAAAGACAGATAGTTTTGAGTTGAGAGTGACTGATGGACGCAACCCTGTGTTCAGAACCTTCAGGATCTTCATCAAGGATATGGACAGTAAGAAACCTATCTTGACCATCTATAAACTAACACTCCAGAGAGGAGACAGGAAGCTGATCACCCCATTTGAGTTAACAGTGGAAGACGAAGATACCCCAGATGATCTTCTTCTCTTTACCATCATCCAGGTCCCCACCCACGGCAGGGTTTTGTATAATAGTAGCCATCCTGTGACCACTTTTACCAAGAGAGACCTGAACGAGAATCTGATTAGCTACTGGCATGATGGCAGTGTAAACCCTGAAGACAGTTTCTCCTTGACTGTGACGGATGGCACTCACACTGATTTCTGTGTCTTCCCAGACACTGCCCTGGAGACACACAAACCCCAGGTAATGAGGATTCAGATAAGCTCCGGCAACAGCAGCCTCCCCCAGATTGCCATTAACAGGGGAGCCCCAGCCTTGAAACGCCTTCACACTGGGCACATGGGCTTCCTCCTTACCAGCAAGTCTCTAAAGGCAGAAGATCAGGACAGTCCCCACAGACTCCTGAAATATAAAGTGACCAGAGGACCAAAGAATGGCTTCCTCATCAATACTGGCCTTGGACACAAGAGCACTCGTGTGTTTACACAAGGTTAGTCACATTCTTCCCTGATTCTTCTGTCTGTCTCCTTCGGTGCATCAGATCTCTCAGCACTGTGTAAAACTGTTCTGACCTCAGCTCATTTGCAGTAAGACTTTGGTTCTAATAAAACACAGTGGGATGCAAAATTATTCTGAAAAAAAAAAAAGGCAACAAAGCTTGTAATTATACCTTAAAATTATGAAACACAGGAGAAGGCATTAGCTTCTGAAATATTGTAAGATAAAGCTGCATTCATTTCAATAATATCAGAATGGTTTTGAATGTTAAGAAGACATATTGAGAAATCCTTTGCATCATTTATTAGTAAGTTCAGATTTTTTTGTCTGCTATCTGGAGTTTGGATATAAATAATTATACTGCATTTTTAGTGTACTAAATGTAATTTCTGCCTCTTAAAAACAAAGAATAGAATCAAGTCCCTCTGCTTTTCTAGGTGATGTGACACCTGGTGTCTTTTGGATATTCTTTGTGTTGTCCTACATCTTCTTTAGGTACCCCTGTGCATAAAGATGCATAAAATTTCCCAAGTATAATGCATTTAAGCCTGGATTCAGTATCAGTAAATTTATGGAAGGTGTTTAAAACACAATTTGGTTACATTTGCAGAATTGCTTCTAAAGCAAATGAAATCATGTATGGTTCCCTAAGAATCGTTCTCATAAATAAATTCCCCCTAATAAAATATGAATAATTGGAGCTGTGGTTTTGGCTCAGGGGTAGAGCGCTCAACTAGCATGTGTGAGGCACTGGGTTTGATCCTTAGAACCACATAAAAATAAAAATTAATAAAAATAAAGGTATTGTATCCAACTACAACTAAAAGATTTTTTCTAAATATCAATAATTACCAATATGAAAAAATACAACTACTGATCCAAGGAATATGTTTTTTAAAAATTCAAGAAAATCAATAATATGAAAAAAACACGATTTTATTCTCATTTTCTGTTTTCCTTGAATATAACTGTTACTCTTATTTCAATTCATTTTGACAAATAGTTAATGCGTATCCACCATGATGCCAAGCTCTATATTCATGCTGAAAACTTAAAACCCAACAGACCTGACTTTCCATTGAGCCAGGATGCTATAAAGCATGCCAACTATAATGTCCTCCTTTTTGACATTATGCCAAAGATCATACACATAGTAGGTCTTTAAAAATTCTAAAGCTTTGTTTTTGTCATTGTAACTTTAAGAAACAGATTCATGTTCATTTCATTGTTACTTCAAATTTTATTTATTGTAATATTTATTTCCATACCCTGCTGAAACACTGAAGTTGTTAAAATCCCCATTTTCTGTTGTGCTAGTGTGACTTAGTGTGATGTTTGCTCTGTCTTCAAGCTGACATTGATGAGATGCATGTCTACTACATCTTGAATGAGGGCAGCAAGGCAGCAGAGGACATCTTCTACTTCTCTGTTGAAGACAATGGTAAGTCAACAGTATAACCTTAAAAGAGACCCATCATGAATTTGAAATCAAGGCAAGGTTAAAAAAAAAAAAAACTATGTCTTTTATATAGGCAAAACAGCCAACGATGTCATACCTCATACCAACAAAGGAATTCTTTTGGTTTTATTTGTGGTCCTGTGCTCAATGCTTCTTGAAAAATCAATGTTTCAACCCACTTGAATCAAAGTGTGAAATATGATATATCAAGAACTATGTAATGTTTTGAACAGCCAACAATAAAAAATTTTAAAAAAAAATTATAAAAATTAAAAAAAAATCAATGTTTCAGAGGAGAAAGCAATGAGGAATTTGATGAAGGAAATGTGAAGAATGTTTCCTGGTAGCTGTCCTGGATTATGTGTGACATCCTAAAGGCAACTGAATCCTATCTTCAGGGGACTCTGAGAAACAGCTACTGGTTTCTATCATTTTGAAATAAATTAGAAAATCTACCTTTAGATTTCATTCAGATTTCAGCTGCAGAAATGAACCTTAGGGCTCCCTGACCTTAGAATCGTAATCTTGGGTGGGATAAAAAATGTGTTTATTGGCATAGAGGAGAATATGCAAAAAAGCTGCCTGTTTCTGCTGTACTGTGTCTGTCCACTGTATCTTGAAAGTCACATAATGGGTAGCAACTGGTTAACAAAAAGTTCTTTCTTTCAACAGCTAAGGATAGGATAATTATGTGGTCAGAAGAAAAATCATTTTTCAGTATGACAGGATAACAGCAGAAATTATGTCCATGTGCTGCTCACCACTCAATAACCTCTTTCAGTATAAATCATTACCCAGTCCCTGCCAGCAAGGAACAAGTGTTTTCTGCCTAAATCATGTAATCAGTCAAGAACTGATTTATTGCAAATAACCCTATGTGAGAAGCCAGATGGTATGCTGCATTTGAATCCTAACTTGCTCTATGCGACCTTGAATGAGTTACTTTGACCTCTTTGTCATTCATTCCCCATCTATAAAATGATGGTCTTCATGCCTAATTCAAGGGGTTCACTAAGAGGATCAAGTGAGATAATTTTATTAATGGCACAAAGCAGGAAACCCTGATCCCCCTCTCCATCTTCTCATTTAAACTTGAAAACAAATCTTTCTTCCCTTCCCCAATTTCTCAAGAATCACAGTTCTAAAATGATGAATTTATGCATTTAAAATTGAGTCAAAAGGAAATAAGAATATTTTATAATGAATATTTTCCTTTCTGTTTTTGAGGATGACACCTTCAAAAATTCTGACACTGCTTTGTGTGCAGTGCCAAGAGCAAGAATGATCTGTGATGATATTGTATGTGAGTTGTGTACATTTTTTTAGTGTTTTCTAGGACTGATTGTGTGTGTGTGTGTGTGTGTGTGTAAAGTGACTTTTAATCCCTACGATATTGTGATGTGAATTGGAATCTTATTTTCACATAAAGGCACTGAGGTTGAATAACTTGTCTGAAGTCATACAGGTAATAAGCAAATGAGCTGGAATCAAATCCAGGTATTGCCAGTTCCAAAGCTGGGACTCTTCATTATTAATGCTACAATACCACTGCTTCAGGAATCTGAAATCTTGGAAAGTCAGAGAACATGTCAAAGGTGGCACTTTCTAACCCAACAAAGAAGCACTTGATAAATAAAAATGATAATAATGATCAAGAACAGACTCAAAAATATTTGAGGATCCATCTGTTAATAGTTGGTCTTAAAACAGATATTAAATTTGCACAACCATGAGTTAATTAAATATGTGTGCATTCATTTATTTGGGGGATTTTAAAATTTCCTCTTAATGCTATGCACTAAGATCCATGTCTTAAAACAGCTTCCACCAACTGATGAAAAACTCCCTTTAAACATTTTTTATCTGATATATTCAAGTGTTTATGAATTCATCTCTTAACAGTAGCCAACTTAATCTTTTTATTCCTTTTAAGATATCCCCACTTTTAGATGATGATTCCCTAAATGGAATGTTTCATGAAAATTACAATTTGACCTATTAAAAGTTTTCTTTCCTGAAAGTACATAGCAGTAACAGAAGGTACATCCCAGTCATTTAAGCTATTTTAGCTGGACAGACTTCTAGGGATGAATTTTTCACAATTAGATGGAAGTAGAATGTGGTGGTATTATTGTTGTTGTTTTCAGTACCAATATTCAAACTCTGAAGAGGTTATGAACTTTCTCCACGCCTATCCATCAGGCTTATGTCTCGGGTGAGCTCAGGGATCCTACAGGTGAGGGTCCTGGCAAGATGATCCTAGAGCTGCAATTTTACCAAAACCCCAAGCTTGATACTCCAAAGGCTTCCAGTTCATGGGTCCTGAAGCCAGGCAGCCTGCATTCAAATCCCAACTTCACCCCCACAGTAGTGGCTTAGCTTTGAGAAAATGTCTGTGCTTAGTGGTCTGTGAACTGGAATCCTAAGCTCTCCGTGGAATTATCAGAGGGTTCTGTTAGTTTCCCATTGCTGAAGTATAACAAGTATCACAAATGCAGAGGCTTAAAACAAAATCTGGCGTCTTTCTGTTCTGGAGACTGGAAAAGCAAAATGGCTCTCGCTGTACTAAAACCAAGGTTTGGGTGAGGCTGCATTTCTTTGTGGAGGAGCCTTTCCTTGCCCTTTCCTTGCCCTTTCCAGCCTCTGGAGGCTGCACCCTCCCCTATTCCCCAGGGCCAGCTTGCTCATGCTGCATGACTCTGGCACCCACTCACTGTCTCTTTCACTTCTCTGTAGACCTGTGATTCCATTGGGCCCGCTCTGATAATCCAGAATAATTCCCCATCTTGAAATCTTTGAATCACATCTACAAAGTCCTTCTTGGTATGTAATGTGACATTCACAGATTCCAGGGATTATGATGTGGATATTTTTAGGGGCACATTATTCTGCCTACCACAAGTGCTAACAGAATCAACACACACAAGACACTTAGAAGAGTGTCCAGAACACAGCAATCACTCAATAAATACCATCTTTAGCATTTTCAGCTGGGTTATATGAGGCTAGCATGAATCAGTTGCTCAATGAACTTGTGCTCTCTCCTTTCCTCTCACATGCTGTGACCATAACTATTCTCATTTGGAGAGTTTAGCAATTTAAATGGAAGATTTTTGCCAATGTGACTGATTTATTTGTAGGTTCCATCAATTTGTGCAGTTTTAAGTAATCCAGACTCAGGCTATTCCAATGTAAACTCTCAGTCTTCTTTTTAACTTTGGAGGCAGATTTCATTACATTCAAGGTTACCATAAAAGCCACACGCAGAACGGGGAATACATCTTAGATTTCTAAAGCTCTGAACTGTGCCAATTAAATCTACTGTCAGGTTCGTTAATCTTCCTCTCTCTAGGTCATCATGCTCAAAGATTCATAGATTTGAATTGAAATTTTGCCTATCTCTACTATACCTACACCAAATGGGTCTTTTCCACTTACCATATAATATTATCTTAAACCTGTACAGCACTTAATATTTCTATAAAGTGTTTTACAGTGTTCCATTAGTTTTATCCCATTTGATCTCTTACTACAACCTCCAAGATAGGGATAGGAGTTATTATCTCAAATTTTAAGATTAAGAAATTAAAATGATAGACATGAAGGAATGACCTAAAGGGACAAAGTAATTCTTTTTAATAAGCCTCAATGAATAGTTAAATACAAGTAAGATAATATTAATTTTTGATGTACTACAGATATTTAACTTTCTTTGTAAGACTTGAAACATATTTTTTAAAAATTTTCTCTTACATTATTCAGTCTCTAAAGCCAATTCAATTAATGCTATGCATTTTGATATTTGAATCTCACCTGATACTTGCCTCATGGTCCATAAGAATATCAATTTTCTGTTCAGGAGAAAAGTATGAAAATACAATAATAAGACCCAAAGAAGTGTTAGGACTGACCATAAATCCAGTGAGTATGCCCATATAGTTAAGTGTCACACTTATTTAGAATTTTTAACTCTCTAGAACACATCTGAGAATTCAAAGGCAAGACAGAAATGTCTCTCAGTAATCAAATTATCAGATCCATGGCCTAACATTTTCACACTTGACCCAAAGAAGCCCTACCTTGGAGTCTGTCTACTATTATTTTCCTGATAGTTTTAATTTTAAATTAAAAACAGTGGTAGAAAAGCATTTAAGTTATACCAGCCAGATTATGTGTATGTATGAATATGTAACAAATCCCATTGTTATGTGCAACTATAATGCACCAATTTTAAAATGTGGGGAAAGATTAAAAAGGAAAAGAAAAAGTATATAAGTTAAAAACAAAGAGAATTCTGGAGATGAATAGAAATGAGCAGATACAGCTTTAAAGAAGAATGAAACGGTGGCATTTACAGGTCAATGGATAGAGATGGAGAATATTGTGCTAAGTAAGCCAATCCCAAAAAACCAAAGGCCAAATGTTTTCTCTGATAAATGGATGCTGATCCATAGTGGGGGGAGGGGCGAGGGAAGAATGGAGGAACTCTACTCTGGATTGGGCAGAAGAAAAGGAGGGGAGGGGAGAGGGCGTGGGGAGAGAGTGGAATGAGATGGACATCATTGCCCCATGTACCGGTAGGATTGCACAAATGGTGTGACTCCACATCATGTACAAGTGCAATCAGAGAAACGAAAAGATGTGCCCCACTTGTGTAAAAAATAAAATTAAATTTTAAAAAAAGAAATGAGCAGATAAAAAATTAAAATGCATTAGAATCCAAGAGACAGTGTAATTAGTGGTGGGACAAAGTGCTCACATGTATTTCCCTAGCTCCTTTTAACAGGGGGGAAGGTGTAACTTTATTAAGATTCTAAAACATTCTTTGGGCCTTTGAAGATGATATCATAGTAAATCCGAGTGTGCAAATGTGGAAAGAGGTTTTCAGAATGTTACTAAATGAAGAAAACCATGTAGAAAGCATTGTGTAAAGGTGTAAGGAGATTACATGAAAACGTAAGTGTATATATATGCATAGAAAAAGGTCTATAGCATCTATATAACAAGATAGTAAAATTGACTTATAATGTCAATGATGGCTTATAAGTTGTTTGTATTACTTTTTTAAAAATTCTTGTGTAAATGCTTTACAATAGCCACTCTTATTATTAGAAAAAAGCAATTTCCGTTTAAGAAAAAAGGAGGGCTCAAATACTTCATAACCAACTTGGTTCAATAATATTGATTACTATGACTAACCACATTCTCCTGACTTGTATGAACCTCAGAAATGTCTCCCATTAATGATGTAATGGATTCCTTAACCTAAACACAGGCAAATCAGGATAGATTCTTTTCAGGCAGAAAGGATCAACAATTATACTTATTGCTGACACTTTCCTTCATAAAATAAAACATGGGGTTCTATTGTCACTATAATTTAGTTTTCTTAATCATGTAATTCCATGTATGAAAATAATCAGCTTGAGCATGCAGTAACCTAAGAAAGTGATACAAGAGAAAAAAAAAAATCTCATTTCCAAAAGTCACTAATGAAAAGGGAAAATAGTTTTGAAAGAAAAAGAAACATTGTGAATGATGTTCTTTTAATATTCTTTATTAGTAAATCAGTACATATTATGCCTAGATTGCCTGGTTGTGTTATCTTCTGCCTTTGTCTTCTACTTTCTAAATATCCTGACTACCATATGCATGAATTCAAGAACCATGGTGCTGCTTGAAAACAGAGCTTATTGCTTGAAAAACTCAAATTTATTCTTATTTTGAATTACGTAGGCAGGATGTTAAATAATCACTTCAGGGATGAATTTAAAATTAAACTTTGCAGGCCAGGCACAGTGGTGCATGCCTGTAATCCCTCGGGAGGCTGAGACAGGAGGATCACAAGTTCAAAGCCAGACTCAGCAATGGCAAGGTACTAAGCAACTCAGTAGGATCCTGTCTCTAAATAAAATACAAAATAGGGCTGGGGATGTAGCTCAGTGGTCGAGTGCCCCTGAGTTCAATCCCTGGTACCAAAAAAAAATGAAAAAAAAAAAAATTAAACTTTGCAACTGCAAGATTAAGTCCTAAATTCCATGTACATATACATGTGACAAGTAAATAATTATAAATAAGTAAATATGTGTGAGTGTGCACATACATATATGTGTGTATATTAATATTTAGGTATGTGTATACATACAGTTCTCTTAAAAATAGGGAAAAGGGCTGGGGATGTGGCTCAAGCAGTAGGGCGCTCTCTCTCTAAAAAAAAAATAGGGAAAAATGAACTCACTTGGAATGGCTAGTTAACATATATCAGTCTTCCTGATAATAAGGTAAAATACTGTCAAATTGAGGCTCAGTACTTTCTGAACACTTATCTCAGATGTTATACCTTGCTTCCTGGTTATACCTTACTTCCATGATACATTGTGACGTGGGTGTTAGCCACCACCTTATAGAGAGAAACCAATATTGATGAGGTTGAATGAAATGGTTATTATTCATGTGATCGGCACTTAATCCAGGAAGTAATGTGGAAGGATAAGAAAATTATAAAATCTTAATCCTTCTGAAAGTAGGTCAATATTTAAAGTATCCTTATATGTGTTGATCTACTACTAGCTCAAAAGTGGCATGCTTCTCTGGAATTCAAAAAGATAATTTAAAGCAAAAACTACAGGCATGCTGACGTTTGTATGTAGTACCTGCACAAATTCAAGTCCTTGGGTAACATTTTTTGGGGCAACAAACTGAACCAGGAAGGTAATTGGGTACATTCACTGGAGTTACATAAAACTTCCCATGAAATTAATGAAGAACTGAAAGAATAGAATCATAATCTGTATAAGAGAATTCACCATCATGCACCCCAGTCCCTAATGTAGTTAGTTTTTCTATTTCATTAGCCTCTCAGCCTTAGACTAGCTTTTTTCCTAAAAAAATGAAGCCATTCCTGAGTTCTTGCCCCAATAGGCAAGTCACACAGATGCCACTGAATGATGCCACTGCCACTTCTAAAAACTGAGAACCACTGTTTCCAATTAGTGTGGGTGACTCACCCTCAGCCTTGATTGTCTGGCTTCTCTGGAAATGGTGTTTTTAATGAGAAAACTGTTTGCACATTGCATTCCGGCTGAGCTTCCACTCAGTCCGCTGCTGGGCATTTTGCTTGTCATTCTTAATCAAGACAGACACTGTGTTGTCCCCATGCATGACAATGATTCAGGCTCTGTTAAAGTAATTTATAAAAAGTTGGAATGATACATGTATCCATCTACGTATTTTCCCTCAGCCTATATTTATGAGAAGGTAGTAGAGAAATTGAATATGTGTAAGATGCCCAGAGTGGATATCAAGCCCCGGTCTCATCCGCAGCAGATAATATAGTAAGATATGCACACCCAGTGCTTCAGGCTGGTCAGATTTCCAGAGGCCCATGCACTAGCAATAGTGCAAAAAGGGGAAGCCAGTCAGAGTGGTGTCAGCCACTGGAGGAAGCTCAAGACAGCGTGAAGGGAAGGCCTGATCCAGTGGTCAAGGACACAGAGAAGGCGTGGCCTGATCAAGTGTCAAGGACACAGGGAAGGCATGGCCTGATCAAGTGGTCAAGGACACAGCACTTTGTTAATTAGGCTTGTTATTAAGTACCACATGCAAGTAAGTAGTTGCTTTTGCTTCTGAAAATTGTTTGGAAAGGGAATTCAAGCATGAACTGTCATGCAGTGTGGCATGAGCAGTGGGCAGTGGAAAACTCACGGCCTCCAGATTCTTTTTTTTTTTTTTTCCTTCTCCTTCTTTTTATTTGGTACCATGGATTTAACCCAGGGGTGCTTAACCACTGAGCCACATCCCCAGTCCTTTTTTAATCTTTTTTTAAATTTAGAGACAGGGTCTTGCTGAGTTGTTTAAGGGCCTCACTAAATTTCTGAGTCTGGCCTCGAACTCATGATCCTCCTGCCTCAACCTCCCAATCTGCTTCCTCTGCTTTTAATTCCTTTGGTCTGCCTTGTAGAAGTAGCCGTGCACGTTCATCACATTTATCCTGTCCCTTGGTTCTTCATTCTCTTTCCCACGACACACTCCACTGTGACTTTATTTACCTTCTGAATACCTACTTAGGTCTTATTCTTTCATTCTGCAGAATAGTTGTTAGAAAATATAAAATCCCTTGATGTATTTATTAAAAATATCTCTATAAAGATAAGAGTTCTACTCTTAAAGCAGTCTCCACGTCATATACTAAACTACTTTTATTATATCTAGCCATAAATGTGCTGAGGAAGGTGTGCCATTATATTATTTCTAGAAGTAAAAATTCTTTGAGTCAGAATGACTTGTCATGATGTTTGCTTTAGAAAAGCTAAGTACATCAGAAAAACTCTACAGAAAAGAAATCCTACTGAAGGGAAGAAAATGGAATTCCCTTTGAGACTGGTTATGTGAAATGTTCATTCTCACAGTGAGTTTGCAGGAGCCAGACACCCTCTGTCTTCCCTTCATCCGGGAAGGTGCTCTGTGTAGCACTGGCTGTATTACAGCTGGAAGGAGCCCGGCATGGGACAGCCAAATGAGTTACTCAACCAAAAAAGTTATGACATTGAAAATGGCTCATGGTCTCTGAATATGTGCCAGTTGGCCAGAAATCAGGAGGAAAGATGATGACTTTTTAGTCTTTTTAAGCGACTGGATAGAAGTACAGGAGTTAAACCATTATTTGGGGGAAGACTGGCAATAGGTTTCCCATTTCCTTGTTTAAAGGTAGTTTGATTTAATAGCAATATTAAATATGTAAGTGCCACCCACTACTAGAGTGTCAGTTGCCAAAATTATTCATGGAGATGAATTACAGAGAATAAAGGCAAATCAGTTTCCCGCTAAGTCTTTATTTTCAGTACAATGAATCTGAAGATCTTAATCCAAGAGATCTGTAGAGAGAATTGAGGAAGGTGGTGAACCCAGATGAAATAAAGAATATTTTTATTAATCTCCACTTAAAATGCAGCATTTCCCCTAATTATATATAAACATAGGGAACAATAAGTGACAGTACCATCAGGAGCACCTTTGACTTTGCAACCAGTAGAAATATCAAATTACAGGCACCACAGAGATGTCAAAATATCCATTCTCTTCATCATTACTTTGAAATTTTGGTAAGTACTCCATCATAAATTTATTTTTTAAAAGCTTGCAATATAATTCAAATACCATACCATTCATCTATTTAATTTATAAAATTTTATATTTTGAGTATGTTGTCATTAAATTGTTTAATTGGCAGTAACCCTATATAACATAAATTTTCCCATTTCAATCATTTTTATACAATGTATATAACCATCTAGGTGTATCTCTTTTCAAAACTTTTCATCACCCCAAACAGAAATTCCGTAGTAGTATGAAGAGTGGTAACTCCTGGGCTAGGGATGTAGCTGGCTGGTAGAGCTTTTGCCTAGCATATGTGATGCCCCAGGTTCCATCCCCAGAATCACAAAATAAACATAAACACAAACAGTACCTCCCTGCTCCTTCTCTCCTGGTAACCTCTAATATACTTTATGCCTCTATAAATTTTCCTCCCTAGATATGTATACAGATGGACTCATGGCAACACATGTCCTTTTCATCTGACTAATTCACTTTGCACGGTGTCTTCAAGGTTTTTTATTTTGTAGCATGTGTCAGTACTTCATTTATTTCTGTGGTTAAACAATATTCCTTCCTAGGTACACGCTATATTGTGTTGATCCATTTATCTCTTGGTAGACATGTGGGTCATTTCCACGTTTCTGGCTACTGCGAATGATGTTATCATGCACATTAGTGTACAAATATCTTCACATCCTTGCATCCAATTTCTTTGGGAATATACCTAAGAGTGGAATTGCTGGATCTCATTTGGTAATTCTATCTAACTTTTCTGAGGAACTGCCAAACTGATTTCCATGACAGTCACAGAAATTCCTTTTGAAAGATTCTGAAACCTGTGTTATCATTGTTTTTGTTTGTTTGGTTGGTTGATTGGTTGTTTGGTTGTTGTTGTTGTTTTTTTTTTTTTTTTTTTTTTTGTGTGTGTGTGTGTGTTTTACATAATCCTGTGCATTTTCTTTAGCATTTAGAAACATGCTTCCAACAAGGGGACCATAGGCTTTCCCAGGCTGCCAAAGGGCTCCATCCCACACAAAAGATCCAGAACCTCTGCACATTATTTTCTCGTTCATCTAAGTCAAAATAATTTAGATCTGAAAAACTCTATCAGTATTTACAGTCTGAAATTAAAAGGGGCAATCACTATAAATATAGAAATTTGGCATAATCTTGAAAGTTCAGAATAAGTAAGTTATGCTAATCACAGAGCCAGCAGGCAGCAGAGCTGGGCCTGTCCCTTAGGGCTCCTGATCCCCAGGCCTATACATACCCACTAGGCCCGTCTCTTGATACATCATGACAGCTGTGATGATCATGAAGGAGGTTTTCATTCATCACTGGAGCAGCAATCGCTATGGCAGCACTTTTCTGTTGTACAGTGGTTAGCAGTTCATAAAGGGTTTCCACGTTCATCATTTAATCAGTGCCTCGTCACTATGAACTGAGCAGGAATTAGCATCTGTATTTTGTAAAGGTGTTCAAAAGGGTTGTACGATTTGCCCAAAGCCACAGAGCTAGAAATGACTGGATCTGGAATGAGAACTTCATGCCCAACCTTGTCCAAGCTGAACTCATTATTCTCTGTCACTTTGTCACCCAGTGCCCTTGCCAGGAACCTGGGGGCCACTTTTGACTTCCTCTTTTTCCTTCTTTAAACTCAAAATCTGTTGATTCCAATTCCTGTAATTAAAATAAAACCCATCCTCTTCTCTCACCTCTTTCTATTTTACACTTCATCTCCCCTTTTCTAACTTTGCCTCTGTCAGCAATCTATTCTTCATACTTCAGAAAAAATTATGTGAACCAAGTATAATGAGTGCTACAGTCTGAATGTTTGTACCTCTCTGAAATTCAGATGTTGAAATCTTGACCCCTAAGGTGATGGTGTTGGGAAGGGGCCTTCAAGAGGTGATTAGTTTATAAGGACAGAACCCTCGCTAATGGGATTAGTGCCCTTATAAAAGGGGCCAGACAGAGACCCCTCACACCTTGCACAATATGAGGACACAGAGAGAAGTCACCACCCATGAACCAGGAAATCGGTCTTCACCAGACACCAAATATGCCAGTGCCTTGATCTTGGACTTCCCAGTCTATAGAACTGTGAGGGATAAATTCCTGTTGTTTCTAAGCCCATGTTTATGATATTTTGTTATAGCAGCATGGACAGACTGAGAATGTCTAAACCTTTCTACTGGTCCTTCAGTGCCCTCAGGTGAAGTCTGCTGACAGCATTTGTAACATCACTCCTGCCAGACCTCTGCTCCTGATCTATGCAGAGTGAATTCAAGCAGTTCCCCTAATTTCCTGTGCTCTTTCTCCCTTTATTCCTCTGCACTCATCTTTTTCTTTTGCTTCTGTTTGGCTAACTCCTACTCATTCAGGTTGTGTCCACTTTGAGATATTAGAAATAATGCTATTAAGAATATTCATGCTCAGATTTTTGTGTAGAGGTTAGTTTTGCATGGATTTATTTCTCTTGGGGATACACTTGGAGTGGAAGGCTTCCTCTCAATTTTAAGATCCCAGGACTTCTTGATATCTACTGTCATGGCTGCCCTGGGCAACCTTTCATTCCAGTGAGAAGAATAATAAGAGTCAATTGATAGAAAATCAATTGGATTTCTTTTGAAAACACATTTAGACTTGAGCCTTTTTTTTAAGTTTATAACTATAATGAGGTGAGAAATTGTTAGTGCTGTGCATTGGATGGGTTTCCTAGGAAACTTCATAGCTTCATTACCAAGTCTTCTAAGGAATATTGGTCATTTCATATAGGGGTTTATCCATGAGATGGTGACTGTAGGAAGACTCAGCAAATCTGACACATATTCCCTAAGAAGAGTTTTACTTTCATGTTAATACAAATGCTTATATTATGAAACAGAATACAGAATTCACAGGGAATTTTTAAGATATCTCTGAGACTTCAAAGCTCATAGCCTCTGGCTGTGCTTCAAGCCCCTAGGACTTGCCCCTCCTTAGGACAAGTTCACTCTCACTTGCCCTTAGCAGTATTTCAATTTAGGGTTGGAGAAGCTCTGGTGGAATCAATCTTTTTTCACATGGATTTGATATGAATTCCAAATAATTTAAGTGCTATTTCCTAAATGGAGTGCTATGGAATTAGCAGGTGCATAGGTGTTATACTAAAAGAAAAAAGAATGTTGTGTTTATGCAACTTTGAGAAATATTTGTCTCTCAGAGTTTCTTTAATTTGAAATTTGTGGGTTTTTTAACTTAGAATTTCTCAGACACCAGAGTTCTCTCCTCCACTGCTCAAAAATGAAAGATCTAGAATTATCTTCTACAATCTTCAAGCTGTGACCTCTGTCCATGGGTACTTAAGCATATATAGCGTTTTGGCAAAATTGCACTTTTAATCTCCAAAGTTAAATTGTGAAGTGATCAAAACAATCTATTAGGAATCATCCTAATGATAGTTTTAGAGACTGAGAAGAGATTTCAGTTTTAGAGGACTGAGAAGAGATTCCTGAGAGGGCTCTCTCTGGGGGCAAAACACTCCTGTTTTGTTAACCACTGAATACAGTGGCATAGGCCTGCAGTGGTTTTTCCTCTCACTTTCTCAAGTGTAGCTGAGTTGGCTGGGCAATGTTGTGTCCCTGACTGTTTAATCTGAGTTGTTTTCTGATAAAATGGCTTCTTTCTGCAGATATATTTTCTGTGATTAATTACGCATGAATAGGTGATATTTTTCTATGTAATTTCACCTTTGATTTTTTTTTTGTTCTTTTGTTTTTTGAGAGAGAGAGAGAGGGAGAGAGAAATTTTTATTATTTATTTTTCAGTTCTCGGTGGACACAACATCTTTATTTTATTTTTATGTGGTGCAAGGATCAAACCCAGTGCCCCGTGAATGCCAAGCAAGCGGGTTACCACTTGAGAGCCACATCCCCAGCCCAACCTTTGGTGTTTGTAATTGACTATTCTCTGCAACCTCCGTTTTTCCCTCCTGTGAGCTCATTTGTAGGAAAAAGGACTCCTAGGCAGGACACTGTGCAAGTGGAGACATTTGGAAGGGAACCCTAGCTGTCAGATTTCTACTGGGGCTTCAGGTCCTTTCCACAACCTTGCTACCACCACACCCCACCCCTCCTCGCTGACCTCTCCAGCTCTGTGAGGCTCCTCCCGTCAGCCACTTGTCCTCCATGCCCACGCTGAGTTCTTCACTTGCTATCAGCTCTTTAACTTGTTTTCTTTCTAGACTCAGTGTTCCCTCACTTCCCAGTAGGATGACATAATAGAAAAAAAAAAAACCACACACACACACACACAGGTTTGGAAACCCAGTTAGGGGTCATTGTATGGCAAGGGGAGTCTTTTATCTCTTTGGCAGGAATTCTAATTGCCAAGGAAAATGGAGACGCTGGAGTTTAGTGGGCCATTGCTTCATTCACAGAAGTTTAGGAAGGAATTTGGTGTGTGTGTGTGTGTGTGTGTGTGTGCGTGTGTGTTAGAGCAAAAAGTGTAGCTAGGAGATGTAGCTCCTACTGTAGCTAGGAGACGGTATGAGTCAGCCTTTCGTAGAGAAGCCCTGAATGAGGAGACCATCAGAGTAAATCAGGGTCACCCTTTCTCAGACTGAACAAATAGAAGGAGTTTTCAAGAGTGAAGAAGCAACTGTAGAGAACACTAACGTGGTCATGCACCCCTAGGGAAGCCTTCTGCTTTCACTGATTCCTCACCAAAGGCCCAGGGCACTGGGTCCCTCTGCTCTGAAGGTGGGCTTCAGACCCGCAGTCACCCTGATGGGCTCATGCATACAAATAGCGTCAAGCTCTCACTCAAGAAATGATTCTCCTCTCTTCCTCAGTGATACAGGTCCCTCCAAAGTCATGCCACTTTTCTTTGTCCAGTGAAATATATGGGAGTGAAGTGATTCCTTACCATTTTAATTAGAAACAGGGGAAGAATATATCGAGAAACCTCTTTGCAGGTGCTACTTATTAAATAATCATTCTTATGTTTTAAATTTTTAAAGGAGAGTACGTACAAATACTAAATACTAGTCTTCTAGAAACTGGCAAGAGCTCACGTAGACACAGAGACAAAGAAGGTAATGCAGATATGTGGAAAGGGTAAAGATAAAACAGGAAGAAAGGCCCCGCCGGGGTAGGTCTCCCTCCTGATCCATCCTGATCCACACTGTAGCAGCCTTCTGTAGGCTGACTACAATCATATGCTTTTATACATAACAACAGGAGGGGTGTGATAACCAGCTTTGCATCACTGTGGCCAAAATACCTGACAAGAACAACTTCAGAGGAGAAAAAGTTCATTTTGGCACACAGTGTCAGAAGTTCAGTCCATGGTGGCCCAACTCCATTGCTTTAGGCCCAAGATGCAGCAGAACATCATGGCGGAAGGGTGTGGTAGAAGAGCTCTGCTCGTCTTACGGGAGCTGGGAAGCAGAAAGAGGAAAGGGGGACGAGGCCACAGGGAAGATGTACTCTTCCAGGACATTCGCCCCGGTGACCCACCTCCTCCAGCCACGTCCTACCTACCTACATTTACCACCCAGTCAGTCCATCCAAACCAGGATGGACTGGTTAGGTTACACCCCTCATAATCCAATGATTTTTCCTCAGAATATTCCTGCATTACCGGGAGTTTTGGGGGTACACCTCTTATCCAAACCATAACAAGGAGAATAAGCCTGAGGGAAAGACATGGACCAAGGGCCTGGATGATTATTTTGTGTGATTTTCCCAGTCACATTTCTTTCCCTACCTGAATGTTCCTCATAACTGTATAATTATATGCTGTGTCAAATAATGCAGCAGCATAATTCATAAAATAGTATATAGAATCTAGTCTTTAAAAACTCTTTTCATTCTAGTAAAATATATTTTAAATCATTCTGAAGCTACTTGTTTACCGTGGCTGAAGGCAGTATCCAGGTTCAGGATACCACTGAACGTGATTCAGCTAGGACCTATTCTGCCATCTCCTATTTTTGCCACTAAGAGCATCATTCAAAATGATGCCTAAGAGACCCAGTCTGTTTTCCCTAAGCATCTGGGAGATTTATGGATTTGATAGTGGATTGCTTTAGTGGATCCCACTGGGATCATTTATAGCTTGTGCTTTTTTAAAAGGCTCTTTTTTTTTTTTCTAGAGAAAAGAATGTTTTACCCAAGAGTTTGTAAATTGAGTAGAAGCTTTTCATTTATCTAGCCATTGTTGATTTATGGTCTGGCAGGAAGGAATTGTTGGCAAATGGAATGCTTCCCCTGGAAAGAATAGCTCAGTTTATAGTCTTAGCCTGATAAGTGCTTGCCAAGAACTAGGCTAATGACATCTGTTGAATCCCTGGCTTGACCACTTTTATAGTGTATGGACTAACAATGGATCATTGCTGCAGAATTTTCCCAACCTTTTCTCCCTAATTATTATTTTTATCAAACCTCAAACTAGAGGTCATCTCTCCACTTGGGCAGTTCTAAGGTTTGGCTGAACCCACTTACAATAGTTAGTGAACCCCCCTCGGTTCCCAAATCTGACCTGTGATCAACAGAATTTTATTTTATGCCTCCCAAGATTTCTCTTATCTTCTTTGTTTCATGTGGACCTTCATGTGGATCTCCTTTTCCTAACATGTGTCAATCAGATGGCTCTTGGAATCTTGAGCCTTTAAGTACACTATGCATATAAGCAGAGATAGGGATGTGACATTTATCTCTATGCTCTTAAGAGAATAAATGATTCAGGCTTTTATATCCAGTACTTCAGAGCCACTAGTCACTGACATCAACACGAACACACTGGGAGCATATTCTGTGTTAGACACCCATAAGGAAGTGTCAAGACTTAGTTCATTGAGGGATCCCGCCTTCCTAAGATATACAGACTAGTATGGCTTTCCAGAAAATATGCATCTGTGAAATTCTCTCTTTTCTGATGTCAGTCAAATACACACTTACCTGACCAGGGTGACATGAGCAATTTATAGAAGACTTTTTAAAAAGCAGACTGTACACAGCCACATCAATGTTTATAGCAGCACAATTCACAATAGCTAAATTGTGGAACCAACCTAGATGAATTTCAGCAGATGAGTGGATAAAGAAAATTGGTATACATACACAATGAAATATTATTCAGCATTAAAAGAGAATAAAATCATGGCATTTGCACATAAATGGATGGAGTTGGAGAATATAATGCTAAGTGAAATCAGCCAATCCCAAAAAACAAATGCTGAATGTTTTCTCTGATTTAAGGATGCTGATTCACAATGGGAGGGTGGGCATGGGAGGATTAGATGAACTCTAGATAGGGCAAAGGGGAGAGAAGGGAGGAGAGGGGGTATGGGGGTAGAAAAGATGGTAGAATGAGATGGACATTATTACTCTAAGTACACGTATGAAGACACGAATGGTGTGACTCTACTTTGTGTACAACCAGAGATATGAAAAAATGTACTCTATATGTGTACTATGAATTGTAATGCATTCTGCTGTCATATATAACAAATTAAAACTTATTTTAAAAAGCAGACTGTGAAAAAACTTAAATATTATATGCAATAGAAATTATATACGTCTAATTTTTAAAAGATTTCTTTAGAATAATACTCAAAAATCAGTTCACAGCCTGAAGGTCCACACAGTTTTGTAGAAGCAACTCTAAACTAAGAATCCAAGAGCCTGGCTACAGGAATTCCCTGTTGCGAACTAGAATAATCTTCATCTTCATGCTATGATATTCCTAGAAAATTTTAACCCTTATTCACTTGTGAAGCAACATATTTACAAACTGTACATAGATTAAATTATTAGCGGTGCTCATTCCATATTTCAATCTATATTGAGGTCAGGTTTTCTCCAGGAAGCATTCAGTCATTCAACAGGCATTTCTGAGCCCCTGTTAACTGCTGGCACTGTGCTACATGCTCCAAGATGAAAAGACATGTGCAGGCTGCTCCAAATCTAGAAAGAAAATAACATGCAAACAATGAACCACAGGTTCCTGAGAGCTGCTGCCAAAGAGGTCAAGGATGCATAGAGTTTGAGAGCTTTGGAACAGCACCTTGAACTTGACAAACTGCACATACCTTGGTATAGCCGGCTTATCAGCTCCAAAGGCTGAAAAAGGAGATAGGAGATGATGGAGAGGTAGAAAAGGATCCAGATCATGGACTTTGCATATCTTTGGATATAGTTACTAGTTCTGTAATCACAAATGAGGCAGTTACTGACCTTCAGATACTTTTGTCAAATGTCAAGTATACCCACTCTCATTTTTGAGTGGTGCTAAGGATTGGATTTTCGCATGAGATAATGAATGTGAAGGGACCCCATGACAATGTGCATCCAGGGTTTAGGTGGCACCTCTAGATGTGCCATTACACTTCTGTACCCAGACAGTTTGTGTGCCTTCTGGAGAACCCAGCTCCTCAAACGTGCTAGGCCTCTAGAGAGCTAGGAATTCACATTTAATTTCTTAAATCATATGGATGTAGGCTGAGTAATATTGTTTGCCCACGCTGGGAAATAAGTTAACTTATTTTTTCTTGGAAATAGCGCTGTGTACTAAGAAAATAACATGCAAACAATGAACCACAGGATCCCAAGAGCTGCTACCAAAGAGGTCATGTAAAGAGGGCAGAGACAAGCCATTGCTCAAGGAAGCTTCCTTGAATGACTGTGTTCAACTTGGGCCTTCCCAAGAAGTAAGTGCACCCACGGTTGCCTCTAGGTAGTGTCACCGAGGCTTTAACCCAGGTCTCCTCCTTCTGAGTCCAATCCTCTTCCAGTCACCTCTCTATATGTGAAGATGAACCATGTGAAATTGCTGACATTCAACCATTTTTTTAATTTGAAAAGAAAAAAATTCCTATGATTCATTTCAATAGGACTCACCAATCTGCCCAGCTTGCTCCCTAAATCCTGATCTCCTTCCATGATCTCTGCCAACAGAGAAGCCTTCTTATCCCACTCAGAGCCTTACAAACTTCAGTTTAGGGAAATTCAAAATTTTCCAAAACTTCCATATCCAGCATCACTTTTGATCCTTTTAACAATCTTAATACAGAAGGGGAGAATCCCAAGAAAAAAAGGTAGCACCAAATTAAGATTTTGGAAGTGAATGTAAATAATTTCAAACAGTATTCAGCAGAGTAGCTATGGAATCGATGATACTAAGGATAGGCGATGCACCTGGACTTGGCACTTACCCAAGCAGAACTGGTTCTCAGTGAGCCTGATGGGCATGCTCAGCTCCCTCTCAGTCTAGCAGGCAGTGCTGTATCCCTGTCTTCTTACCAGTGATATTTCATGATGGTCATGGAAAAAAAAATTATTTTGCTAATTGACTAAGGACACAACAAGCCCTGGTGTCCCTGGCTCCAAAGTAGAAGGATCAAACATAGTCTTAACTTCCAATAGGGAAGAAAAAGAAAACAGAGTGAGATAAAAATGAAGAAAAGGAATCTAATTCCGTATATAAAATACCCAGTCACTTTCTCTGGACCAACCTAGACTACATCCAAAAATGAGTGTGATTATTTTGATTTCCAAATAGAAAGTTGTAAATATATGAAAAAATGTCCAACATGTTTAGCAATTAGAGAAATGCAAATTAAAACCACACTGAGATTCATCTCATTCCCAATCAGAATGGCAATTATCAAGAGTACAAGTAACAATAAATGTTGATGAGGATTTGAGGGAAGAGGTATACTCATACATTGCTGGTGGGACTGCAAATTGGTTCAAACACTCTGGAAAGCAATATGGAGATTCCTTAGAAACTTGGAATGGGACCACTATATGACCCAGCTATCCCATCCCTTGGTATATACTCAAAAGGCTTAAAATCAGCATACTATAGTGACACAGCCACATCAGAGTTTATAGCAGCTCAATTCACAGCAGCTAAGCTAGATGCCCTTCAACACATGAATAGATAAAGAAAATGTGTTACATATACACAATGGAATACTACTCAGCCTTAAAGAAGAATGAGATTATGGCATTTGCTGGTAAAAAGATGGAACTGGAGACTATCATGCTAAGTGAAATAAGCCAGTCCCAGAAAAAAAAAAGGCCAAATGTTTTCTGATATGCAGATGCTAACACACAATAAGAGGAGTGGGGAAGGGAAAAATAGAAGTTAATTGGATTAGACAAAGAGGAATGAAGGGAAGGGGGTGTGGATCTAAATAGGAAATACAGTGGAATAAAAAGGACATAACTTTTCTGTGTTCATATATGAATACACGACCAGTCTTACTCCAAATCATGTACAACCACAAGAATGAAAGTTATACTCCATGTATGTATAATATGTCAAAATACATTCTACTGTCATATATACCTAAAAAGAACAATTTTAAAAGTTGTTTTAGTTTATCATATAGCATAGTATATACATTCTCTGGAAGGAAGAGTTTGTCTCTGTGTCCTCCTTAAATCCTGAGATGGAAGAAGGCACAGTGTTTCCCCTGCTTCCAGTTAATCCATGTGAAGCCCCAGCTCCCAAACAGACATGGCTCATGTATTAGTCAGGTTTCTCCACAGGAGTAAAAACAATAGAATATGTATGTAAATCTACTTTGGCTTCCACAATCAGAATCTGAATAATCCCACAGTGGATGTCTACAGTCTGGAGAGCTGGGAAAATCAGTAGCTGCTCAGTCCAAGAAGTTGAAACCTCAGAACAGGAGCGTGCCATCACATAGCCCAGATAGAAGGCTGAAGGCATGGATGCCCCCTGGAGAGTGGCTGGTACAAGTCCATGTCCAAAAGCTGAGGTCTGGCATCCTTGGGTGATGGCAAAGCAAAAACCTACCTGCTCAAGAAGAATCGGGCATGTCCACATGCACGCTATTCCCCTTCCTCTGTCTTGGTCCCCAGCCTACTGGATGGTGCCACTTACATTTAGGCAGGGACATCCCCTCTCAGTCGCTGACCCACGTTTCATTCATCTCTGGAAACACCCCCCCCCCACACACACACACACACACACAGAAATATGCTTTACCAATTTTATAGGCGTCTCTCAATT
The DNA here is from genome assembly GCF_047511675.1 of Marmota flaviventris. Lineage (NCBI taxonomy): Eukaryota > Metazoa > Chordata > Mammalia > Rodentia > Sciuridae > Marmota > Marmota flaviventris. Next base: position 125,246,707 of record NC_092504.1, read on the forward strand.
CTGTCAATTTGAGGACCAAGAGTAACCACTGTTCATATGGCTACGAGAGGGGGACAGTTCTACTTGCCAGCGAATGGAAAACTTCTGCCACAACAGTCTTACAAAGTATTTGATTTTTCTAAGGTTCTGCTTTGAGGACTCTTTGGGTTTTGTTTCATGTTAAAAGCAGCCTGCGATGCCCCTCAAAACAAAAAGCGCAAAAGAATCCAAGAAAATCTGTGTTCTTCATTGCTTCTCACTGCTCCTACTCTGCTCATATTGAAGAACTCTATTTTAAGAAGGAGAAAAGGGCACAGAAAACTTGAATTGTTATGTATCCCAGTAGCATGTTGATTTTTATTCTTTTTTTATATTTATATATATATATATAATTATATATTTTTATATATATTTATTCTTATTTATATATTTTTATTTACATATATTTATATAATTTATATTTATATATAATATATATTTATATATAAATATATTATTATAGAGAGAGAGAGACATATTTTTTTAGTTGTAGATTAACCCAGTAACTTTATTTATTTTTATATGGTGCTGAGGATCAAACCCAGTGCCTCATACATGCAAGGCAAGCACTCCACCACTGAGCTACAACCCTAGCTGGATTTTTATTCTCTAAAATAGAGAGCCAAACATATCAAGACCATCTGGGACAACTCCAAAAAGAATATACCAAACACCCCTTTTACCAAATTAGAGCTGGGAAGCTTTGTCCCCTGACACCCCCTGTTGTCCCACCCACCCACTGACCATGTGAGCACAAAGAACCCTCCCTCCTCAACCACCTGCTCCCACATTTCCACAGGTGGCAGGAGTGGATTCAGGAGCCTAGTCTGAGGGTAGCATCTTGTAGCTTAGGATAGAACCAGAGAAATGACAACAGATATCTATCTCTCTGTTATTTTTTAGTTTGTGTACTAGGTTTTTTATTTTTTTATTTTTTCTTCTCTTCTGAAAAACCTGATGTATGGTTGCATGAAATAGGTTATTGTTCAAAAATACAGTGCCCCTGTCTGTAATGATGCAGACTCCAGAGGGCTACCTCTCCTGCCCAGCCCTGGGACACAGGTAGTTGCACCCTGAAGCACCAAGTGGAAAGAATCATGCAGGCCCACGGCAGAGTTGAGTCAAAGTCAGAGAAATAAGAACGCACAATCAGCTGGAACTGTATCCTTCTCAAAAAGGAAATAGGGCATATTTCACCCAACTGGGTATGTTTTTGAAATTGCTAGGGGAAAAAAATGGAGACCTAGCAGATATGCAATTGGGCTTTTCTCTTACTTGATTGGTAAGTCCTTCTATCTCAAGTTACTTTTTCTCCCTCAATTTATAGCTCTACTGAGAAGAAATAAGACCATTGTATTTATAATCTGTTGACATGCAACTGGAGCTGCAAATGTTGAAACCAATTCAGAGTAACATATTTTCTTACAATGAGGCCTTGTTGCAGTTTCTTCCAAATGACGCTGATATTCACTATGTGACAATGGTTAATTATAGACATTATTTCCAAATACACGCTGAATTGCTACTTTTGGATTTCAAATACATTTTTAAACTATACTATGGTGGGAGCTGAAGAAGTTAAATGCCTATGACAATGAAACTATTTGAAAATGTCATAGCATATTAGAAAACATAAAGACCTATAATGTTAGCCTGTCATTTTAATCATCAAACACTTAAGATCAAATAGCCTATCCTTTTCAACCAAATTTTTTCAAGCTCAAGGACAAAAAAACATTTAACATTTGACAATGATTACCATTTTATCATTTGGTATTCGATTTTATCTGTTTGGAGTCAGCATTTATTGAATGAATTTTTAAATTTTTTATTAGTGATATGTAGCCCCCTTTTTAATTTTAAAACTATTGCATTTTTAAAAGAAGAGATTATTTCCAAAACTAGAATTAGTAAATAAACAACATCAAAATTAAATCTCAAATATAATTTTTTTGGAGTTTTTGAGATATAATATTTGTACATCTTTATGGGGTATGGCAAGGGTATGATGCATGTATACAGTGTGAAATTGAATACAATATTTAGCTAAAATATTTCACATATTTTCTTACTCTTTATGAATTTGAGGGGAAATTGTAGAAATTTAAATGTCAGTGTACCCTTATTGAGAATTATAGAAATCAGGAAATGATCAAAGTATGATTTCACAAATTATATGGTCTATTGCCATACAAAGAAAATTTTTCTTAGGTCCACAAAGCTTAAAGAGGAGGAATAATGTGAACAAACCTTACAGAGAATCCACTTAGTAAATGAGGTATGTTAATCATATAGTGAGTCCCAAAATTATTAACCTAGTTGCTCAGTTAGGAAGGAAACCAGCTTCTACAGAAAGGAAATTAAATGAAGTTTGAGGAATAGGTATTATTTCCAACTGTATGTGAGTAGATGTTTATAGAATTCAAATATATCTTAAACTGTACTATGATAAGAGTGGTAGAAATAAACACAACAATGAAGCTATTTGAAAATGCCATGTGATATTAGAAATCATAAGTCTAATGTCATATTTTCATTTGAATTATTAAGCACTTAAGAGGAAATAGTCTGTTCAATTAATTTTATTTTGTACTGGGGATTGAACCCAGAGACACTTTACTACTGAACTACATCCTCAGTCCTTTATATTTTTATTTTGACATAGGGTCTCACTAAGTTGCTGAGGGTCTTCATCAGTTTCCAAGGCTGGCCTCAAACTTGTGATCTTCTTGCCTCAGCCTCCCAAGTCACTGGGGTTACAGGCACGTTTCACCACCGCTGCCTCAACTGAAATTTTTTTAAAAATTTAAATGTGTGACTCTGTTTTAGTCAACTTTTGTATTGTCGTAACTAAAAGACCTGACAAGAACAATCAGAGGAGGAAAAGTTTATTTAGGTCTCACAGTTTCAGAAGTCTCAGTCCATAGATGCTGACTTCATTGCTCTGGGTTCAAGGTAACAATCATGGCAGAAGGGCATGGTGGAGGAAAGCAGCTGCTCAGGACATGGGAACAAGGAAGCAGAGAGAGTGCCACTCACCAGGGACAAAATATAAACCCCAAAGGTACACCCCTGGTAACCTACCTCCTCTATCCCCTGCCCGGCTATAGTTACTGCCCAGTTAATCTGTATCAATGCACTGATTAGGTTGAAGTTCTCATAACCCAATCATTTTGCTTCTAAACGTTTTTGCATTGTCTTACACATGAACTGTCAACGGTTCCCCAATGACAGAGGAGGCTCCTCAATGTTAGAGGACAATACCAGTATTGGTAAATGAGGCTGTATCATAATTAGTCCAAAATTTATGTGTGTGTTTTTTAACCTTTGCTTGTCCCCCTATTATTCCACACAGCCAAGTATCTGATGAATTTTTCCACTTATTACTATCATTTCAAAAACAAATCTAAAATCAAACTCCCAAGTTGCCTTCTCTCCTGAGTTCTCTCTATCTGCTGGTATTACATCTTTATTGCAAGGATCCAACACGAGCTGCTCACTGAGCTCTCCGAATCATCCCCAACAGCCCTTATCCCTTGTTCTCATCCAGTCGTCCCCACATCCTGTCCATTTGTCCTTCATTTATCTCTAACCCTCTACTGTCACTGCCCATGCTTAAGCTCATACTGTCTTGTGAAGACTGTCCACATCCTCTCTGAAGAAACTATACCCACCATGTCTTTTGGTCCACACCTCTTAGCAAAACCCATAGCGTTGGGCCTGATATATTGTTTGATTGCACAATCATTATTTATAGGTTGTGTAAATGAGCAAATAAGTGGTTTTCTGTACCTAATCAATTTATGCATTCAAAAATATTGATTTGTACTTACTTTCCCCTGCTTCCCCATTAAAATGTGTTTATTGACATCAATATCACCTTAATGTTCCCGGTTTCTTGTTTTAATCATTTGCAACTTCACTATCCAATGTAGCCTTTGCCACTCTGTGAGGAAGATATTATCACTGTTGTCATTATTGTTAGTGTCCCTATTTGGCAGTCAAGGAATCTAAAACCCAAAGGTACTTTGAGGCTTTCTTGAGTTAATATAGTTAATTAATGGCAGGTGGCCATTTGATTTTATTTCCAAAATCCCTGCTATTCCTATCCCATTTAGCTTCCATTTGTTATCTGTATATTTTACTTTGGAGATCTGAATATAGAAGAATTATTAGAGACAACACCGCAAAGGAACTTCCAATTTTTCACCCGGTTTCTGGGTTCTCTTGTAAAGATAGATGCAATTTGTGTTATCTGGTTTTTGGGGGAGTGGGGGATAACTGGGACTAAACCCAGGGGCACTCAACCACTGGGCCACATTCCCAGGCTTATTTTGCATTTTATTTAGGGACGGGTCTCAGTGAGTTGTTTATCACCTTGCTTTTGCTGAGGCTGACTTTGAACTCACAATTCTCCTGCCTCAGCCTCCTGGGCTGCTGGGATTACAGGTGTGCGCCACCACACCCAGCAATTTGTGTTATCTTGAATCTACAGGCCTTCTTCTCTGAGAACTACCCTTCTCCATACCCTGACACTGTAGCCAAGACCACAGTTAACTGCACCTCAGCCAAGCAGAGCCAAGCTTGACCACTGAACTGCCAAGATGTTAAACTTTTTTAGCTGGTTACATGAACCAGAAATAATCAAACTCACAATGAATGCGACCATCTGCATGGAGACATGGAGAAGGCAGGCTCCTCTTCAGAGATTGCAGAATGTAGCAAATGCCCACCAAGCAGTCTTAACTAGAAACCATGTGGCTCTAGGGGGCTGAGATTTAGGGCAGTCTTTTACAGCCTAATGATAGTATGTTCCTAAGCCCAGTTTCTTGAGAAATCCAGCTCTACTTACCCCCTCCCCAAATCTTCTATTTTGTGTGTGTGCCTTCCTATTCCTTTACAACCTCAACTAAGAGAAAAACAAGTTCACTGGTGTATGAATCAGGTTTCTTAGCCGCAAGTCTACTGTAGCTATTTAGGCCAAGAAATAATTCATAATAGAGTAGAAGTGAGCTTCAGTAGCATCTCTAGGTCAGAGAGACATTGATAGACTATGCAGCAGAAAGGATGCCAGCTGCCTCGGCCAATAGGCACAGTTTGCGCTCTTGTTCCTAGACACTTGACCTCTACCACCAACACCTCTGGAAGACAGAGACCTTCACTGCAACCCTCTCCAGAATATGAGGTCCAGGCAGCTCCGAATCCTCACATTGCCCCCTTCGGAACCATCATCTCAAGCCACTGGCAAAGTGTGTGTTATGTGCTTATGCCCCACCCTAAAGAAGGCGGCAAGATGACACTCTCTGACCTCTTCCTAGAGGACGTGGGATTCATCCACAACAAATTGTCCAAACATAGACAGGGAGCTCCAAGGCTGATGGGTAATAGAAAATAAAATCGTGCTAACTTCATGGCTGTATTGAACACTAAGGGTCTGAAAATGATACTCTTTCTAAATGCTGATTGACTGGCAAAGAATGAAAAAGGCACCAGAGGACACGGCTACAGTAGATGCTGGTCGTGACAGAATGTGGATTAGTTTTAAAATGTGGACATATTGATTTTGTAATTGCTCTTCCCTCTGCTTAGAATATTCTTCCCATTTATTTATTGATTCATTTACTTTGGTACCGGGGATTGAACACATAGGTGCTTAACCATTGAGCCACATCCCCAGCCCCTTTTTATATTTTATTTAGAGTTAGGGTCTCACTGAGCTTCTTAGGGCCTCTCTAAGTTGCTGAAGCTGACTTTGGACTCACAATCCTCCTGCCTCAGCCTCCCCAGTCACTGGGATTGCACACATGAGCCACCACCAGCTCTTCCCCCTAATTTCTAATAAAAAAAAAAATCACCCCTCTAGGAAAACCTCACCTGCCTAGTCTATATAATTGTCCCTCGGATTCTCCCAGCCATTCTTTATCCACCTAACCTACTTTTCTTCATATTGCTCATCACTACCATCACGTCACATGCTGTTTGCTTATTTACTCTCTCAGGAAAGTAAGCCCGTGAACAAGGATCCTGTTGCACTTCTTGCTGTGTCTTGGACACTTGAAACAGTGAACAGCATAATAAACATGGAGTAATTGGATGAATCACCGAATTGATCAATTGTAATTTTTCATCAATCCTTCAAAAACCTTGAATGTAACTTAGGTCTATGAAGGAATTCTAGACTTCATGAAAACACTTTCTTTCTATAATTTTCAAACCAAGAAACTGAAAGAACCTTTAGAATGTGTTTACATGATCAGGATTGCTCTTATTTCGGTGAATGGGTTCAAGTATTTTGATGGTGAGAAACTCCTCCACTTTCAGAGAAATACATTTTCTATGCATGATTTGAAGATTTAGATGCAGGATAGGAAAGAAATATATTCAGTAATTGATTTTTCAATACTGCACTCCTCATGGATCACAGGTTGTTCTTTTCCTCAAGAACATGATGATTATATTAACTAAATCGTTTACTGAGCATCAATAGGGAAATATTAAACTTATTCATTACTCTGAATAACCAATATATGCTTCCTTTGTTTCACATAGAATTTAAGAAGTCCAAAGATGGGCTGAAGGGTTTTCATAAATCCCCTGGAATTGCAAGTAAAATTGGTAAATATATGGGTTTTGGTAGAGAAATGTACTACTATATGCCCCCCCCCAAAAAAAAAATCTGTAAACCCAAAAAGTTTTAGACTGTCCTAGGTATAAATGACCACAGGTAACTGAGCAGAAGGTAAAATATTTACAACCAAACAGCAATAAGAAATTTTGTTTAAAAAAAAAAAAAAAAAAAGAAGTACAAGGAAGCAACAGTAGATGGAAGCTCGATTCTTCCTGAAAGGTTCTTGATTGCTGCTGTGATATTCTGAGGCTATCACACTCTGCCTCCTTCACTCTTCCAAAGTGGACTCTGCCAGTGATTCTCAAGGGAGTTTCCAGAAGCCATCGGTATCCGACTGGGGTAGTACCATTGATCCCTCTTGTTCTGAGGCTTCAGCCTCTTGACCTATACAGCTACTAGTTCCTCCAGCTCTCCAGCCTGCAGATGGCCTTTATGGGCTATCCAGCTTCTGGTCATGTAAGCCAATCTAATAAATCTCCCTTTTTATTAAAAAAAAAAAAAAGAAATTTTGTTGCCTGGTACAGTGGCCCACGCCTGTAATCCCAGTGGCTCGGGAAGCTGAGGAAGGAGGATTGAGAGTTCAAAGTCAACCTCAGTAACTTAGTGAGGCCCTAAGCAACTCAGTGAGACCCTGTCTCAAAATAAAATAAAAAAGGGCTGGGGATGTGGCTCAGTGGGTAAGTGCCCCTGGGCTCAATCCCTGGTTTAAAAAAAAAATTGTTGTTGTTGCACTTGTAACACCTAGTTCTGATTGTCCTTAAATGTTTCAAAGTCCTTTGCCTAGGATAGAAAGTTGGAAGAGTTATTTGGTGACAGAAAACAAGAGCATTCAATGTGAATCATGAGGCATGGATCATCACTCATAAGAGATCTTAGAAGAAAAAAATGTATGTTAGTTGATGTTGGCTTTGAATAAAGAATTTTTCCATTGACTTCATTGATTCAAACTTCATGACAAAGTTTGAAACCTTTGCTTAGAAATTTTAAATAGCTTTCTAAAGCCGTTAAATAATTTTTAAAATTACTACCTTCAGATTTTACTCTAAGACTCATGACTACCTATTCTAAGTCTGTACCACAAATTACAATTCTTTCAGGTGACAACTGTTCAATCAAATAATATTCTAAGCTTATTTTGGTTTTGCTCCTGTAACTTGCCAGGTGTTTCAGACAATCTGCAGCTTCCCAGTAACTGATCCAGCGATACAGAAAATGAGGTCCATTTTTAAAACATATTTGGAAAGGAAACTATTTGTGTTGGAAAACAGTCAAAGAAAGGCGTGAGGGATAGCTGTGAATCCCTTCTGAAGGATTTTTCATGCTTTATCTCATTTTACTACAGAACACTGCATTACAAGTAGCTGAGAAGGTACCAGGCATTATATGACCCCAGACTCTGCTACCCACAGGGCTGCCCTCTTCTCCTTCCACATTAAGAAAGCCTCTACCTCTTGTCCACAAAGGAAATGCCACCCATTTTTCCAAGTCCACCCCAGCCCAGGGAGCCTTTCCTCATTTCCCTTCATCTATTTCTAACCATAATCGTATTGGCCTTGTGTTACCATTTAATGGCTTCACACAAGCATGACTTATTTTCTGGTTGGATTGGAGAAGAATAGGGCAGTACCCTCGATGAGGAAATAAACATATAGATATTATCATTACTATATTGAATGACTTTTACTTAAAGACAGCATTACAATAACACAACCTTTCTGAATGTTGAGTTATTTCATGGGTAAATTGGCATTTGCAATGGTAGATCCTTTAGAACTTAAGTATTATGTACTAAGCCAGTCCCAGGATCAAATAATATTGTGTTTGACACAAGTTCACATTTAATTCAAATATAATAATGTCTTTTTAATGCAGGGCAAGGAGTGGGTATTTAAGATCAATAAGTCCAGCCATGATGGTGCATGCCTATAATCCTAGCTAATTAGGAGGCTGGGGAAGGAGGATCACAAGTCTGAAGCCAACTTCAGCAACTTAGCAAGACCCTGTCTCAAAATAAAATTGTTAAAAAATGGCAGGGGATACAGTTCAGTGATAGAATGCCCCTGGGTTCAATCCTGGGCACTGGGAAAAAAAAAAAAAAATCAATCTGTAGGATATGACCCATACACCAGAGGGCCATTAATCTCTTTTTGAGTTGTTTTATAGAAAGAAGGAAAGAGAAAATACCTTTAAAAAACTTTCTATCACTGTTCAGTTCTTTTGACTTTTCAAAATCAGCTGTTTTGGTTGTTTTTGTTTTGTTTTTTCTATAATCTCCCAATGCATGTACTTACTACATGTTAGCCACCAGTATTTTTAGGCCAAAACTGGACCGAGTTGCTTCCTAGATATTTGCAGCTATATTTCTGGGGTTGATTTTATTTAGCAAAATTAATGACTATAGCCTTAAAACATACATGGACGAACTTCACCTCTGGGATTTATCTAGAACTAGAAAGAACTTCTGCCCAGTCTGTTCCTCCTAACATGCTTGGTTTAAAGAGCCTTTCTTTTAAATATTTTCATGCATAGACTATTACTTATTTAGTCAGACTATGTTTATATTTTTCATCTCTTTCCAAGTAAATTGATAAGAGTGCCTAGTTGCAATCACAGGCTTGCGGAAGCATTGATGTGCTAAGATGTCAAGTTACAACACTGAAGCCCTCACGTTGAAAGGTGGGAATACATTCGCATTTTCTTATCTTACTCAAGAGCTAGGCATATTAAAATTAAAGCAAAGCAAATGTTCACGGTATTAGGTATGGGGCAGACAAAATGTAGGTGAACAGCAAACGAATATGAAATGTAATAAGAAACTGCTTTAAAATTGAAAATATTACAATAAAAGTAGAAGCTGTTCCTATGATACCTGAATTTAAAAAAAAAAAAAAAACAGAGAGGAATAAGTTGGCCAAACAGCTACAGAATATAGAACTCTGTGGTACCAACTGGGTTCCTTTTGCTTTGTGAAGCTGCTACTCTACAAAAGAATTTTACAGTTTGGGTCTAGTCATGTATTTGATAAGACCTGAGTGTTACAAGCTGCTCTTCCCCAACTGACAATTATCATGTTCTGTTCTAAATTCATCCATTGATAGCTTTTGCTTTCAAGTTATCATCTATTTTCACTGACATTTGAGAATCTTGTTTACAAATGATGATTCCAGGGTGGAATCGAATGCTTTTATTTATTTTTTTTAATTTAAAAAAATTACAGCAGTTGAAAACACCCCAATTGTTGTGGCTTAGTGAACTTGTTTTGCTCTATTGAGAAAAGAATGAAAATTGGCATTTTAAAATATGTTTCTCGAAGCTTAAACACAATTTTCAAAAGTTTTTACTTGTATTTTGCTTCTCATACAGTCAAATATTCAGCTTTGTTTTTCATGGTTTCTGGTATTTTCTGAAACATCGTAATAAATTTGGAAGAAGAAGGAGGAAGAAGAGGAGGAGGAAGAGAAAGACAGCCTAGTCTAAATCAATTCTGTGTTGTTTCAAAGTTATCATGGAAACTAACCACAGATGTTGAACACCTAATGTGTGCAGGCACTTTGTAGAACAGCTTCTCTGATCCTCACAACAGCTCAATAGAGCACATCATGTTGTTATCATACTTATGGATGAGGAAGCTGAGTTCCATAATGTGTCCATGATTGTGATCACATGGCTAGTAAGTGGCAGAGCCAGAATTTGAACATGGGTCCATTTGACTCAAGAATTTGTGCTTTTGACCAGATTTGCAAATAGCTGTGTCAAGAGTACAGAATGGTTCTGTCTCTCACTGTACACACTCTCTTCATTGTTTTTTTTTTAAATTTTTTAATTTTTTAACTACACGACAACAGTGTGCCCTACACATATAGGGCACAATTTTTCAGATCTCTGTATATAAAGTATGTTCATGCCAATTTATGCCTTTATACATGTACTTTGTTGCTCTTTTTTTTGCATCACAATTTTTTTTTCACACCTTCATGCATGTATTTTGAATAATGATGAGGGTCTCCTTCCACCATCCTTGCTATTCCCCTTCTCCCTCCCTTTCCCTCCCACCCCTCTTCCCTATCTAGAGGTAATCTTCCTCCCTTGCTCTCCCTCCCAACCCCATTTTGAGTCACCCCCCCTTATATCAGAGAAGACATTCGGCATTTGTTTTTTCGGGTTTGGCTAACTTCACTTAGCATAATCTTCATTGTTTTTTATTCAGACAGTCCAATCTGTAACAGATTCTGCCCAGTTTCCTTGTGCAGTATTTGAGGAGCATGGATTGTAGGAGCAGAAGCTCAGAGTCAAAAACAGAGCCCTGCACTCTGAATCTGGGCTTGGCTGGCCTAGCCACTAACCAGGGTGGACCTGGTCAAGTCGCTTCATCATCCTGAAACTGTCTGATTATAAAATGAGACTAATATTTACCCTATCTGTAATATGATTGTAAAAATAAAGATTAACAAATTAAAAAATAAAGAGCACATGAAACAATTTAGAAAAAGACCCAAAAGTAAACACAACCTATTATTTTGACTCAAGATTTCAAAATCCCAGGATTATATCCATGCAGAATCAAAATGGTCTCAAACTGTCAATATTTTTAAAATAACAATAGAATTTCTGGTATTTATTTTGTCATATTTTTTTCTGTATTTATCAGAATATCCAAACTAGTATCAATGATATCATTTTTAAGAGATAGAAGACAAAGAGTAAACATATGAAAGTACGCATTTCTCCTGGGGTTATGCATCAGTATGTCCCTGGCATGCCCAATAAGCATCATCTGTAGTGAATCCAATTATAATTGTGGCTGTAGGTCTTTTTAGCATTAATCCAATGGTGGTAGCAGGAGGAAGAGTCTTTCCTTTCTCTTCTTTCTACCTTTCTGATCATCATCATATCATGAAAAAATAAATCCTGTAGACATCATGTTAAATAAAAATAACAGTACCAATCTGGTCATTAGAATTCACAGTCCCAGGCAGTAAATAGACCTGAGAACTGTTTTGTGTGGGACTTTCCCTGTAGCTGTGGGCTGGACCTGCGATATGGAAGGAGAGCTGAGGCCAGCTTCACCCTTTCCGTGGTCATGTTCCCCTAGTTAACTAGCAAAGGGTGGCCGCAGAGAGAGCAAGAGAAAGAGCAAAGGAATGAGGGGAACAGCATAGCTGGTGTGAGGAGTGCTGTTGCCCCCCAATATCAGGGCCTCCTGGGTGACCGCTGTTAAAGGGGGCTTTTAATTTATTTGGTGCTTCATGGGTTCCTTGAAGATTCCTGTCTCCTTGCCTGTAGCTCCTTGTCTCTTTCTGCTCTGTGGTTCATGGAATCTGGCAGTCAGGTCCCAGCATCCTTCCTGCTGGGCAGGCCGCGGCCTCCTTGTCTGGCCCCACTGGGTGGTGACCCACCTTGATCCACCTGCATGCTCCCTTGTCCCACCCCTATGCTGCTGAATTACACCAGTGCAGCCCCCTCACTCTCTCTCCCCAGCCAAGGCCACTTCAGCTCTCTAGAGAATGAGTCATTCACTTGGGTCTCCACCTACAGTTCTGGTACTGGTCAGTAAAACTTTCCTTGATATTCCTACAGAAGGTCATGGCGCACTCTCTGAGAGGGTCATTGAAACCCACTCCCTCTAGACTGGAGGTGGACCCTGTGGCACCAGCCCACACCCTCTCCCTTCTGAGTGATCAGTGAGATCCCCACCCTGGAGCCCGCCTTTCCTAAAGTATTCTCTTCACCAAGCCTCCTTTCTTGTCCGCACACGGCCCCCTTTGGCTGTTTGATCTGACTAAGGGGTTCAGGAGTTCTGGAACTGGTTAGTAAAGCTTTCCTTGATAAACTTTTCATATGATGCTTTGTCCCAGGGTCATTTGGTTTTGGACACCTCTCATGGGCCCATCAGTAGAAACTGAGTTATAGAGAGACTCATTTCAACATCATTTTAGAAGTGAGGATTTGCAGCTGCCGCTCCCCAGCTGAGGAAGAACTGCCCTTTCTTCCAACCCACACATAGTGCACCCCAAATAAAGGGGCCAGGTTGACCTTCCCCAAAGAGGCATGGTGTGGACAAGAAGAAATCACAGCCTTAAATCCTTGTCTGCTGCCTCTAGGGTAGTTTTAAAACATTTAAGTATCTGAGTTCAAGGCCCCATGCTAGGCCCTGAAAGTGATAAGTCAACATAATGTGAGCGCTGCCTTCAGGGAAGTGTGAGCACGTGAATGCCCCGCAATGCAAAGAAGCACACATCAGAGAAGAGGAAAAAATGGGGAAGGAGAGGAGGAGACAGGAAGAGAACAGGGAGGCAGGAAGAAAGGATGAAGGTCATACAACCTGCATTTAAAGCTGTCAAGCTGTGGTTCTTTGGAGCCCTGGTGCATAAGTTGCTTTAAGAAAAGACTAGCTCCCTTCACATCCAGCAGGGATTATAGGACTTAGGATGATCTCCTTGATGTTCTCTAGAAACCCAAAGAATCTTAGTCTCTCTTTCAAAAAATAAAATGTCTTGAAACCCATGGCTTTGGTAGCAAAATACATACCCTGATCATTAATTTTACCAAATACTGCCACTGAATTCCCCATTACACCTGTCAACTACAGGAGGAAATAAACTGACAAACCAGCCTTTCCACCTACACTGGGCTTGGATTTCTTTGGAGAAAGAGTACTACATTGTGGATGAAGACTCCGTGTTTTTAAAAGTGACCCTCCAGCACAGAGGCTACCTTGAAGAAACATCCTTTGTCAGTAAGTTACTTGGGATTGGCTGTTGGCAAACGGTCAGGGAACGATGAAATGCAGGCTTAAAAATAATGAGAAGAGAATAGATTGAAAGAGGATCAATAACCATCTTGGGTGCCGCAGTCCGGCTGCAGCAAAATAACCGGGGTGTGTGTGTGTGTTGGGGGGGGTGACGAACGACTTGTGTACATTGATATAGCAGGAATGGGAGCCATTTATCGTAGGACAGGAGGGGTATTTATACATTCCACACAGCTTATCTAATTAACATAAACTAGATACAGCAGTCAACCAATAAGGAATCTCCATACTTAATGGCTCACTGGAGTTACTTCATAAACCACTCCCTCTGGCAAAATGCCAGGCGCCATCCAGACTTGTTTACAGACTCTAACATTTCCCCCTTTTGTTTAATTTAAATAACGACCATAGTGGTTTTTACAAAAACACCATAAATAACCTGCTACAAACAGAAAGGGAGGATACAAAATGCCACAATACCAAGCCAATTGATGGCTCCATGCAAGAAGCCCTTGGAAAAATTATACCAGCAATGACACCATTAGCAAAGATACCAAGTTACAATTTGTTGTAGATTACAGTTTGTCTCAGTCCAGATAAAACAGTGTCTCAATAGATTAACTTACAGTCCAGGTAAATCATAGTCCAGGGAAGTTCACAGTCCAGGTTCTGCAGGCAGCTAGCTTGATCCAAAGTCTCCTCCGTTTCTTAGCCGAAGTCTCGTCCGGTTTTCAGCAACACTGGAAATTCTTCCACCCTCGTCCTCACCGGCACTGGGACGAAGGCAGGAACTCCTAACTCTGGCTAAAGAAAATCCTGTAGTATTCCAGCAGGCACTAAGAAAACAACCTTCTGAACAATTTAGTACATTATCTCAAGGTTTTTTACATTTGAAATAAGCCTTAATAGTGCTCATTATTCATCAGCCTCCAGGTGTGGGAGAACCATTGTAGCTTAGTTATTGGCATTGAAAATGATCAAACTTCAGGGACACAGGCCATCTTCGTCCTGCATTGTCCCGGGCAGCCCCAGATGGCCCCGGGAGAGTCCCCGACTCAAACTGCTTCCGGGCACAGGGAGCAAAAGCTTGCAAGACTGTGCCTCCGGGTCAGGTTTGGATTTGGGCTCTCACAGTGGCATCCGGCTTCCCCGGGCGGGGGGCGGGGAAGAGCCGGCTGCTGCAGCTTGGAAAGTCCTTGCTGCGCTGTGACCCGCTTGCGCACGTGGCAGCCGCCATTACGCCGATTCATGCACCCTCTGGTAACGAAAAGTATTTAGTAATAGACTTTTGCTGCAACTTTTTTCCTGATAATCCTTCTTCTTCTGAACTTTCTTTTTCTTTCTGACTAGAGTTCCCGGGCTCTTATCAACACATGCCCTAACTATTCTTGGTTCCACTGGGGTGCCTTCTTCCCTTAGTAATTTACTTAACTCCCCTTCCATATTTTTGTCACAAAGACAATACAATACACTGAGACAAAACAAGACACAAACATACTGTATCAATCTTCTCCATTTTCTCAAAATGGCCATTTTTCCTCTCGCCCTATCTACCTAGGGATGAGCAGATTTGCTCCCGTCCTATCTTCGGACTGGCAGCTTTTTTTTTTTTTTTGGTCACTTACCCTCGAGTGTCCCGGGGCTCTCTGGACGGGCCACCATCTGCCGCAGTCCGGCTGCAGCAAAATAACGGGAAATAAGGGGGGGGGGGGGTGACGAACGACTTGTGTACATTGATACAGCAGGAGTGGGAGCCGTTTATTGTAGGACAAGAGCAGTATTTATACATTCCACACAGCTTATCTAATTAACATAAACTAGATACAGCAGTCAACCAATAAGGAATCTCCACACTTAATGCCAGCACCTCTGCCAGGCTCTGTCCCCTTGCCCTGCACATAGATCTTTGTTGCACTAACCATCCCCAGGCATGTTTAATGGGTCTGTCTTCCCAGTAAATTTCCAGCTCCAAATGGTCAGGAACTCCATTTTAATTATGCCCCTTCCCCTACAACGTAGGGCATATGAACTGTGTCACCCAGCATGTGCTGTGGCACGAGCTATAGTCAGCCTTCTGTTCTCAACAATACTGCCTAGAACCACATCCACACCACAGATGTGAACCTCCAAAGCATCTCACTCAGATGCTCCTGAAAGTCCTCCAAAGAGTCCCATCCTACCCCAGGCCAGGGCTAGTAGCAAAGCACAGGATCTAGATGAAAAAAAGAAATAACCATGGAGTTTGGCTTCCTGTGTTGCCACTTACTCTTTTTTGCAATGATCCAAAGAGCTTTCAGTTTCTTTATGTGTTGATTACCCACAATAAGATATGTGATATAATATGTGCATAATACATGATAATAATTCTAAATACATCTAGCATGGTTCCTGACTGTTAATCTGATAGCTACAGTTTATTGAGCACAAAAATAGTACTATTATTATTCTATGGCATTGTCAAACAGAATTGTCATCTGCTTATCTCCCCATATCTAAATAACATCTAGAGTAGTGGCTGTGCCTAATTCTGGGTGACATCCTCAGCTCCGTGCACACAGCCAGTGCTCAACAACTATATTAAGTAAACAACCATATGCCTGCTTCGTTCCTGTAGCAACGCAAATTGCTCTACATAAGCTTCAGCTGAGGACATGAACCATCTTCCTTATTGTCTCCACTTTCGACATGTGGTCAAAAGAGATTCTTCCCAAACTGGACATTTACTCTTGGTTACCAGACTATATGAATACACACTTCCTTTAGCAGTTTTGCAAAGACAATACTAGCTGTCCTGCCTTAGAAATTATTTTCACACTTTACACCTTTGGATATCTTTTTCCAGGTTTTGGATTATTGGAGAATCAGACAAAGGGCTGTTAATCTCATTTTTCACCATAGCTAGTATCAGCTCATGTTTGACTTTACACATTCAAATAAATGCAGACCCTAAACCTGACAATGATACCTAAAGTATTCCTGCTTCATTAAAACTTCACTAGGATGTTAAAAATTAAAATAAAACAATGCTAGAATGCTGTTCAAACCTTCTGTACTGAGGGAAGTATTTATTCAGTCTTGATGGGGTAGCACCTTTCATCTTCATATCTAATATTGGACATTTTAACACAATTGTTGTTGTTTAGTCTCTTTGGGTACTCATTAGTTCCTATTTCTTAATTCAGAATATATATATATATTTTTTTTTTAATTGAGTTCCAACTATGTGCCAGGTTCTGTCCCAGGAATTCATAAGTGAATAAAACCACCAAAGATCCCCACCTCCATAGTGCTCAATTTAAATATCTTCTATTTAGACTATGAGCTTTCTGAAAGATGGGGTGGTATCTTATTCATCTCTGAATCCCCAGCACCCAACAGAGTTGGTCACATCAGAGGCCCTACTATACAGAAGCTGAAATATATAAGCTCATCACTGTGTCCTCTTCTTTGTTACTCCTTCCTCCTGCTTTCCCCTCAATTTGGTTCACTTCCACTTACTTAAATCCTTTTAGCCAAGAAGCATCATTTATAAGTGTCTTTTAGAGCATTAAAAGAAGCCATATCTGGTGGTCTGTGCCTATAGTCCCTGTAATTTGGGAGGCTGAGGCAGAAGGTTTGCAAGTTCAAGGCCAGCCTAGGCAACTTAGTGGGACTGTGTCTCATAATAAAATTTGTAAAGAGCTGGGGATGCAGCTCACTGGTGGAGCACTTGCCTATTATGAAGGAGGCCCTGAGCTCAATGCCAAGTACCACGAAAAGAAAAAAGAAGCAATGTCTGTGTTATCTACTTTCATTAACAATAGAAACCACTTTGAAAGGAGAATATTCCTTTAGTCCCTTGACTTTATATTTATGGTTTCCTGATTTTTATTCAGGCATTGGAACCAAAGATGAAACTGCAAAGAAAGATAAAGATTTTAAAGGAAAGACCCATCAACAGGTGCAGTTCAACCCAGGACAGACTACAGCCACATGGAAGGTGAGAATTATACCCGACAATGAGTACGAGGCCTCAGAAACTTTCCAGATCATTCTATCAGAGCCCGGCATGGCTGCACTGGAGTTTCCAGAAATGGCAACAGTTGAAATTGTGGACCCTGAAGACGGTATGTGACATTGATTGATGTGTTCTATTAGTCAGTCTTGGCTTGTGGGTCCATGTCCTGCCTTCATGTCTTCCTCAGTCTGTTATCCTGTGGATGCATTCATATTCATTTATGATTTAATATGAGGTGAATCGCTTCAAGGCAGTAATCGCTTTCAGGAATTTTTTTCTTTTTTTGGACCAGAAGTTGAACTCAGGGGCAATTAACCACCGAGCCACATCCCCAGCCCTTTTTTGTATTTTATTTAGAGACAGGGTCTCACTGAGTTGCTTAGGGCCTCACTAAGTTGCTGAGGCTGGCTTTGAACTCACAATCCTCCTGAGCCACTGGGAATACAGGCATGCACCACTGCTCCCAGCAGGATTTTTTAAAAAGAATGTAGAAGATGAAAATAGAATCTTTACCAGGACTCCTTTAACATTCATAGGATCCTTGCTGCAAGCTTCCAGCATACCACTGGCCCGAGAGGGTTAGTCCACAGGGCTTATTCCAGGCCTCTTTTCCACAGGCTCATTTTTTCCCTGCAGCCTCTGCAGTCCACTCAGCAGCTCAAGTGGAAACTTAGATCTCCATTGTCCTCGATGTGGCTGCTGGGTACATGCCAACCCATTAACTTTTACATGTGTTTCACACAGTTCTGTTAAAATTGTGCATCATATTCTTGAATTCATCAGCCAATTTTATATATTCATTCATTCAGCTAATATCCAGAGAAATTAAACAACCAAACAAACAAAAAAAAACCCTCTAACTAGTAATTATACTATTTGCTGTCCCATTTTGGCCAAGTAGATGATTCCCTAAAGGGGGCTTTTAATATTCATCTTTGAAGTAATACTCAGACATATTTATTATCATAGTAGTCAAAAAAATCAAAGTGCACCTGGAAGTGCAGAATTTACAACCAGGAAGCTGGCCTTGTACTCCACAGGGCTCTGGGAGAAATTCCCTGTATTAACATGCTCCTAACCACATCAGCGAATGTTAGCATAATAGAATGTCTACTTCAGAGGGGTGGAAAACTTCCCAGAGCAAATAAGTCTAGGAACTATTTCAATCCTCCTCAATCTTGAAAAATCCTAATTCACATTAGCATATTAAGGATTCTGAGATACTCTCTTGCAAACAAATCTGTTTAATTTTGTCTAACCTGGTTTCCCCAAACTGCACTATGGATGTTTTGTTGTCGTTTTGTGTTTGTCCTCTCCGAGGAATATTCTTTAAATTCTCTGAGTTCTACTTTAATTGAAACACAATTTGAAAAAAACATCATTCTCTATGCTCTGCACGCACTTGGGCCAATACCAAAGAAAACACAGCCCCCACCACCCTGTGAACAAGTGTCGGGTCAGTGTTGTTTGTAACGATGCTTAGAAACATGAATCAATTATGAGCCAAATATAAGACAGATGGGGAAAGAAAGGATGTGGAGCATTCACCATGGCCCAAAGTATTAAGGTTCATGGAGGAGACAGGGTTTGAGGAGAGGCTTGGAAAGCAAGTGGGCTTGATTACCACAGTGGGTAGGAGCAGGTTTTCCAGATTGGAAAAGCAGAATGTGACTGAAGAACTCAGTCCTCTGCCCATCGGTTTTGTCACATGACATCATAACTTTAACTTGGTTGAGCTCCTTCATGATGCCAACTTTTGATATTGAGAGATGTAGAGGAAGTGGGCCATGTCAGGGGGTATTAAACGGAGGAAAGAAAATCACAACTGGCTTTTTTCCCCTGTAACTCAAGACCTGTGTTCTCCTAAAAGCTGATAGCAGTATGGTTAAAACTAATTTGGGGAAGAAAGTAAAGAGGAAAAAAATGTAATACATGATAAGTAGATAATTTAGCCCTGAATTCTAGATTAGTATTATTTCCAAAAGAAGGAAGGATGATCTCCTACAACATTTTTCCTTCTTGCTCACGTTGCCAAGGGGAAAAAAAAATCTAGCTACATACTTGATATGGGGAAAAGACCTGAGGCAATTAAATGTGGTATGATCCAGATACCTACTTCAGTTCTCCACTGGACACTGTGGATCCAACCTTCTTTAAGTTCTTGGTTTTTAAAACAAACAGAAATTTTTAATGTTTTTTAGTTGTAGATGGACACAATAACTTTATTTATTTATTATTTATTTTTTAATGTGGTGCTGAGGATCAAACCCAGTGCCTCACCCATGCACGGCAAGCATTCTGCCACTGAGCTACAGCCCCAGCCCACAAACAGATATTTTTAATTGCACAGTGCATGCTTAATGAATGCCTTGGAAACATTAAAAATCTCAGAGAAGAATAGTGTAATCATTCTGTCAGGGAGACATGACCAATACTCATATTGATATTTCATGACAGTTTTAATGGTATGTCAAGGTATGTGTACACACACAGCCCCACATACAATGCACAACTCTGTGAATTATTTTAAAAATTGAGGACAAGACCTGTAACTTATTTTTCTCTGCATACTAAGTGGCCCATATCCACAGTGTCTGTTCAATAAATGTTAAATAAGTTATTTACAGAATACTGCAGAAAGGTATTTTTCTTCCTTAATGAATTAGATTACCCGATTGTTAAAAACATATTTTTAAGTGAGCCATAAAAGTAAAGACAACAATATTAGATCTCTATTTAAGAGATCTAAAATTTTACCTAAAAATAAATAAGAATTGCAGCAGGATTTTCCTTTCATTTTAAAAGACCTCTGAAAAATATTTTTAGCAAAAAAAAAAAAAAACATTTTTAGCCTTTTAGAAGGAGTCCTGTATTCCAATTTCACTGCTGTTCTAGGGGAATAATACTTCCCACTCTCACAATATTTTTAATATTGTTGATCATGTTGGAAAATGCAGGGGTCAAAGACTACGTGTATTTCTGCTCAGATGTGTTAAAATATTATCAACCCAATTTAAACCCTGTTGAAATATCTTCTGTCATCTTTTCTAGAATCAACAGTCTATATTCCTGAGGCAGAATATAAAATACAGGAGAGCACTGGGGAGTTCCTGATTCCCGTGAGAAGGTCTGGAGATGCAAGCCAGGAACTAAGGGTCATTTGCTCAACTCATCAAGGTAGGAGGCTGGGGGGGGGGGGATCTTGGAGGCAGGAAGTAGGTTATTAGAATGAGACTGTGGTGGCCCTGGAGTTGTGCAGGTGGCGATGAAGCAGAGGGCACTCATCATCTAGGGCTGCGGCTAACCTCCCTTGCTGACCCAGCACAGGAGTCCTGGCTGCTCTGAGCTGGTCTCAGATGAATTGTCTTTCAAAATTGAGATGAAAACAACTTTTTCTACTATCTCACAAAATTTTGTGAGAGTGAAATGAGACACTGTATATGAAAACTGTTTACATATGATGGTGAAAATATAAATAAGAATGATTTGTATTTATAATAGTCTGAATTGCCTGTGGGCAACACTGTAAAAGAGTCTTCATATACTATTCAGTCTCTTCTCTTCCCTTCCCATTTTACATCTACAAATGCATGCTTACAACCTTGGGACCAGGTGTCCTCCCATCCCCAAATAAGCTTCCATTCTTTCTGACTTCTATATAGTCAGAATTTAGCACCAAAACCCTACTCCCTTAAGCTCTTAGTCTCTAACTTATTAGTAACTGCAATAAAGAAAAATTGTGGAAATAAATGAAGACCATCCAAATGAGAACAAGAAAGGTGTTTTAGTCTACTTTTTCCCTGCTGTGACTAAAAGATCTGACCAGAACAATTTTAGGGAAGGAAAAGTTTATTTAGGGGCTCACAGTTTCAGAGGTTTCAATTCATGGACAGCTGGCTCCATTCCTCTGGGCTCAAGGTGAGGCTGAACATCATGGAGGAAGAGTGTGGCAGAGGCAAATGGCTCACATGATGATCAGGAAGCAGAAAGAGAGATGCCACTCACCAGATACAAATATAGACCCCAAAGCCACACCCCAATGACCCCACTCCTCCAGCCACACCCCACCTGCCTTCAGTTACCACTCAGGTGATTAATCCCATCAGGTGATTAATTCACTGATTAGGTTAAGGCTCTCTCATAACCCAATTATTTCTTCTCTGAATCTTCTTGCACTGTCTCACATGTGAGCTTTTGGGGGACACCTCACATCTAAACCATAAAAAAGGGCTATTTATTCAGAGCTTGCTAGAACAAGATGAGTCAGCCACTGTCACTTGCATTTGGCAGAGACTCAAAGGCACAAGAATGAGAAGTTTTTATAGCAGAAAAAATAGAGGGTATCAGGCAAGCCCTGACTGGCAGCTGTTGACACAGGGGAAGGTAGGCTCAGAAGAAGCAGAGCTTCCTACATGATTTGTAAGAACATATCTGGCTTTCTTCTGTTAGGCCTGTTAGGCGAGGAACAAAAATCATGGAGGCTGACAGTTATTAGGGCCTGACTATTTGGGGCTGATTGCTATCAACTGTGGCTTGGCTTCTGGGATCATCGCTGCAGACTGTGTGTGGGTGTCTGCCTTTATCAACAGTATAGCTCTTGTCTGCTCATATATTCAGTCTCGAGATTGATGCTCTTACTTACTGAAAAAGCAATATTGGAGAAATCATTCTTGTAGCTCTTCTTTCTCCCCCACACTTTTTTTTAATACTAACCCCCCATGTCATGGTCTGAAAGTACTAATGATGGATATTTCCATCAAATAGCAAGTACAGGTTATGTCTGGGCACACAGAAATTTTAGTGGTAGGGCCTTGAGAGCCTATCAAAGCTGAGCAAAAAAAAAAAAGAAAAGAAAAGAAAAAAGAAACAAGAAACAAAAATCTTTGTTTCCTTTTTCAATTACCTATAGCCATGTGTGGTAGCTACACATTATTAGTAACATGCAAAGCATGAGCTTGCTCTCCATTCAATCATTAATACAGCTCAAGCATATTTTATTCATGACATAATTGTTAAACATTTATTTAACAAGATTTCCAAAGAGGCTTAAATCACCAAATTGTACTTCCATCCTCTGAGAGGGTGAAGTACCTACCCACAGGCTGGAGGTAAAGACAATGTCACAGTGACAGGCAATATGAGAAGATTCACAATTATCAGTCTCTCATAATTCCACAAAACGTGTCAGGGTACTACCATACACACCGTGGTGAGTTCTCCAGGAAGGGCCCCTGACCCTGTTAAATCCTTGGTTTTTCACTGCAAGTTTGACCTGGGGAATCCCAGGTCAAAGCTCAGGTGTCAGACAGTGTGAGTTGGGTGGCTGCTGTGCACAGAGTTTTCTGGGAATGCCACCTTCGCCCCTGGAGACCTGATGGCAAGTTGGGTCCTACAGAGGAATCCCATGAGAAGCTAAATGTGGGTGTGGCCCTGCCATGTGGTCAGGGGATGGGAGGAGGAAGCCACTGCCCAAGTGGACACCAGCAGTTCAGCAATCTCCCGTGATCCACCAAATAGGCTGTTTACCACCTCATTTCTCCCATTCACATCTGGGAGACCCTCTGGTTGTAGATAGAGACTGTGTCATGGTATCAAGCTGCCCAGCTTGAAGCCCAGAGAGAAGAAAGTGTTTTCTACAACAGCTGGGTGCATTCTCCCTGGGATCCCTGGGCCGCCAGCTGGGGAAGGAAGGAGCCTACAGGGAGTACTTCACCCCACCTCCTTTCTTCTTCTTCACTTTTCAATTCCCAAATGGAGTAAAATCAGGTTAAAACTGAGAATTGCTAAAATGTACATGATGCTGGCAGTACATGGACTTTTTCTCTGAGTCGTGCTAAGAAGGAGATGGGAAGCAAGTTATTCAGAGAGGGTTCCAAGCATATCCAGGCAAAAAACATGCCCTCTTCTGCCTTTTTAAAAAACACGTGATATGTTGATTTATTTGGTTATGAGTATGCTTTTAGATAATAGAAGTCATGCCTTGCATCTCATAGGGTCCTGGGGAACCATTTTCTTTTTTCTGAAGTACAAACAATGTCATTTAAAAGTTCCTTTTCTGTAGGTCTGCTGAAGATAAACTCAGTTTTCTATTTATTACAATACAACTTTATCTCAACCCATCTTTGAACTTCTAGGACGGTAGTAATCTTCTCCCAGTGTTTTGAACTCATTACTCCACTCTGTTCTGGCTTCCAATGTTGCTATTAAGAAGTTGTTCAGGGGCTGGGGATATAGCTCAGTTGGTAGAGTGCTTGCCTAGCATGCACAAGGCCCTGGGTTCAATCCCTAGGGCGCGCATACACACACACACACACACACACACACACAACAAAGAAGTAGTCCTTAGTCTAAAAGTCATCTTTGTAGCAAGGACATTTTTACATGTTTAAGATCTTCTCACCTGTATGTGATCAAAAGCTGTGGAAGTTCTGTGGAGCTTCTCTTGAAGAAGTTTTTTTCTGAGAAGGATGTGATTGCTTCTTCCAGAATTGACAGGGCAACACTCAGAAACCCTCCTGCAGCCCCAGGTCCCCAGGAATCATCAACCACTCCACAACAGCTCCTTGAGATACCCAGATGAGGCCCAGGCACCCCCTGCTATGCTGGTGTCCCACATGCTCAAGGGAGGAGACCAGTTTACCATTGAGAGACCCTCTAGATTATCTAGATTATCAGGCTCAAGTTTTGGGACATTGGGTTTTTTTTTTTGTTTTTGCTGTTGCCCCTAGGTGATTTTCCTTGCTTCCTGGGAATACAGAAAAGCCAGTATAATTATTTCTAGTTGTTTTGTTGTGTGAGAGTATTGCAGGGTACTCACTGGCCAAAGGCTGGGAACAGAAGTCACAGAGTCTTCTGGATGGAAGCCCCCATGCTGTGCAGCCCACCTCTCCCAGCTGCCCTCCTCACCCTTTATTCCTCCGCTTCCCTCCAATCACAGAAGAATTTTATCTCCACTCTGGGGATTTTTAAATTCGCTACTGATAAAATAGAAATTTTTAAAAACTTAAATAAATGCCAGTACTCTGTGTTCTTGACCATAGAATGTAACTTATCAAATGATTTCCCAAAATAAATTTTCTGGACTCCTAGGAGGAAGGGGTCATATATTGACAAAGAGATTTAATCATTTTATTTAATTTTATAAAGGCATTATTGACTACTATGTGAGCCTAGTGTATGTCTGCTTTGGGTATTTATCTTGAGGAGCTAAGCATGCTGCTTCTGACAGGCATCTTTTTTTTATGTCACCTGCTTGATGACGAGGCACAGTAAGAACGTATATTCTCCAACATAAAGTCCTCCTGTGTAAACATCTAACTCTTTTAAAAAATATTCCAAATGATTACTATTAATCATAGGTTGTAAGACTTAAAACCTTTTTTCCTCTGTGTGTGTGTGTGTATGTGTGTGTGTGTGTGTCCTGGAGTGACTCACCCCACCTGCCTTCCTATGTTGCTGGCACTTGTCCCCATTCCCTTCGTAGTGGGAAAGTGCCTACCTCTGTCACTTAGTCATAATGCTCACCTTTGCCATCCCAAGAACCAGCCTCTCCTGGCTGAGGAGCTCAGAGAACTCTTGGAGGCACAGGTTTTTGGGGGAGATAGAAAGAATAAGGTTTCAAGGCCCCAGAACCACATTGAAAATTAGCCAACCGACCACCCAGTGAGAGTCCCCTTGAGCCAGACATTAATCACAGTTTCTGCCCTGGCCCTAGTAAACAGGTTTTATTTTCTTCAGTTCTCCAGATTAAAACTTTTTATATGTTCCCACACTAATAAAACAATCAATAGGTGACTTTCTGATTCTTCTAAAATCTGGTTTGGTTTTTTTAAAATCGTTCTGAAACATTTTGTAAGCTGGTGCCCCTTTGAAAAAAGCCTCTGATGTCATTTTGGAGACAACTTTTTAGCAAGCTGTCCATAACTTTCCTTAATAAAAAGCATACAGCCATAGATACCAACTCATATTCGTGTTTAGAAGACATCGGGCACTGACAGTGTCTTGCATTTGCCCACGTACCATACCACAAACAAGAAAGGCCCTTACAAGACCAGAGTATCCTTTCCAGAATCTTCCTGCCACATTCCCATTGCTTTTTATTAAGGAAAGTTATGGTGGGAAATATTTAGATTTTTCAAATATCACTTATCTAAAATATTGTACTAACTCACTTCAATTACTGTGGCTGATTTTCACTCTTTTAGCTCTAAAACTGTGTTGCTGTTAATAATACAGAAATGCACTAAATCCTAGAAATCCCACTCCTGAGTCCTTACTACAGAGAAATGAAATCATATACCCACTCCAAGACCAATAATAGAATATTCATAGCGGCGCTGTTCCAAACAGCTAAGAATGAGAAAGAACCCATTATCAGCTCATAGATGAGTCAACAAACCGTAGGAAGAGGAGTCCACAGTAAAAGAGAAGGAAGTCATGATACATGAGAGAGTCTCAAAGTGAGGTGCTAAATGAAAGAATCTGGCCACAAAAGACTACAGAAGTACTGTGTGTTACACTTGTATGACATTCTCATAAAGGGAAATAAATCTTGGGGCTAGCAGTAGAGGGCTCTCCTAGCACATGCGAAGCACTGGGTTCGATCCTCAGCACCACATAACAATAAATAAAATAAAGGCATTGTGTCCAATTACAACTAAAAAAAATATTTTTTAAAAAAATAAATAAATAAATAAATAAACCTAGGGTGACACAAAGCAGATCTGTGGTTTTTGAGGGCTGGGAGGCAGGGAGGGAGATGGACTATAGAGGCTACAAGTCAACTTTTATGGGTAGATAAAAATGTCCCACATTATTATTTTGGTGGTGATCTTATGTACTTATCAAAACTCATCAAGGGGGCTGGGGTTGTAGGTCAGTGGGAGAGCACTTGCCTAGCACATGTGCAGCACTGGGTTCAATCCTCAGCACTTCATAAAAATAAAGAAAGACACTGTGTCCATTTACAACTTGTACATGGTGTATTGACATTGATGAATCTTAATATAAGTAAGTTGTTATAATAAAACTTAAAGTATAGTGGACCTAAACTGAAATCCCCCAATCAGTCCTGCATGCCTAGTAAACTAACAAGTAGCTTTGTGGCTATGTTATGGTGTCATACAAGGAACTCTAGTCAGAGTGAAAAATTAGATTATGTTCCTAGTCCTCACAGCTATGTCTTGGACAGTGCAGGGGCAGAAGAAATTCTGTAGCATTATCATGCTATGGATTTTCTAGTTTTATTTCTCTGCCCTTTAGTTTTTCCATCTATTACATGAGAGATTTGAGCTGAGCCAGCTCTGACAGCCTACAATCCTTCAGTTCATTTAGCCCTTAATCTTAAACTAACCATACTCAATACACCCTATTGAAAGAGCAGTAAATCTGGATCATGCCAAAATACCAGAGTCTATTCTGAAAGCTTTCTAATCACAACTTTAATATTGGTGCCTGGAAGAGATGTGTGCCTTGTAATTCAGAGAGCTATCATCTATAAATAGTTTGAGGAACCAATAAGGAATCCCCATTTGGAATTCTCCTCACCTTCCCTGCTCCTTCTGACATTCCTGTAGGGTCTGCCACAGGCATGATTCCGTCCATGGCCTTATCTTTCTCTGACTACATCTCACTACCAGAAGACCACACCAGCATCCTCCTCTTTGACAAAGATGAGACGGAGAAGAGCTGCCGGGTTCTCATCATCGACGACTCCCTCTATGAAGAGGAAGAATCCTTCAGTGTTTCACTGAGCCTGCCTGTGGGAGGGCAGCTGGGATCCAAATTCCCCACCACCAAGGTGATCATCCTGGCTGATGCTGAGGATGGTAAGTCCGTTTCCCGCTTCCCTACTTTTGGCCATAGCTGTCTCTTGCTCATGTATTCTTTCAGCAGTTAAAAGGGAAATCTAACTTTATTTATCTTTTAAAGGAATGTTTGATGTTCTTCTTTCTCCAAAAGTGGTATCTTTTCAAATCGATAGACATCACCAATATCTACAGAAAAATAGCAACACGGGAAGATTAAATATTTGTGTATGACTTTATTTTTAAGAGGAAAAAAAAGAGTGAATACAGGCCAAGAAGGTGACCCAAGACTTAGAAGGAAGCCAAGAAGTGGACCTGAGTCAAGAATCTATGTTCCCAACCAAGACAGCCCCACAAAGGCCCTCACTTGAGCAGCACGGGGATCTTCTCTGACAACAGTGCATGAGAGTCTTCAAATGGCACAGGGTTTATTTGTGCTATGAAGGAGCTCCATGTGTAGGCATCTGGACCCTCTCTTCCCAGGGCTCTCTGGCAGGAAGTTTGGCTCCTGTCCCTGGGGAGCCCAGCTGAAATTCAGCCAGAGAAGAGAGGAGCTCCTCATTCCTCAACACCAGCCCTTCCCTCCCTGATGTGATAAGAAGTATCAAGCCCAGTATTATCACCCTAAGTTTCCATTGTTATTTCTATAGGGAGCATTTTTGAAAGTAAATGGTACTCAAGATGGCCAAGATGAGACTATTTTATGATTTATCTCAGATTAGT
Source organism: Marmota flaviventris (assembly GCF_047511675.1). Taxonomy (NCBI): domain Eukaryota; kingdom Metazoa; phylum Chordata; class Mammalia; order Rodentia; family Sciuridae; genus Marmota; species Marmota flaviventris. The sequence goes on from NC_092504.1 coordinate 125,274,630, forward strand.
TGCTTCATCTCTTAACCAAGCCTCTGCCTGGATTTGAAAGGCTGTGGGGTACTGTGCTCAGATCAGCCTGCTACCAGAGATCCAAAACTAATGTGAGTGCTTTTTCTATAGTCCCACACCTCCCATAAAACTGAGAGCTATGCCCAGAGAAACAGTCTCTTAACATTTTTTTCCTCTTAAAAATGACAAATTTATCATGTATTATAGGACAATTCCTGCTTGAATTTTTTTAAAACAACCATAGAACAGAGGTAAATATGAGTGAGGTTAAAAATATTTTTTTGTGTTCTATTTGGTCTGCCAGTCCATGACCTGTCAAGGTCAGAGGTCCAAAACTGCATTTTGACAGCCAGCCTAGAGACAAGATACAGACCCCTAGGAGATGGATGTGTGAGGACAAATGCCAAATTATAAATTACAGTGAACAACCAAAGTCAAAGAGAACTAAAAATCAGAGTCCTTCATTCTCTCTTTAAAGAAGGCTCTACCTGGATAGCCACTGTATAAACAGATGATTGAGTAACAGGTGTGAGGTATTAGCAGTGCTATCTGACCAAGATAGCCATCTCTGCTGGGGCAAATAACTGCCCAATGTCCAAGATTTGTTAGTAAAGATAAACATATAGCAATACAGAATAAAGTACTATTATAATTTTGTAATGGTAGTGGGTAAATCATTTCTAAGTCTAGAATAAAGATTAAGAGACTGAAATATTAAAAGTAATTACAAATAGAAATACAATAATGAATATAATTTTCATAGACATAAATTATGACATCCATTTCATAAAGTATGGGGAAAAGTCAAAGTGTAGAGTTTTTGCATGCAATTGAAATTAAATTGTTACCAGCTTAAGACAAACTGTGATAATCATAAAATATCTTATGCGAATCTCATGGTAACCATAAAAATACTACCTATAGAAGTTAAGAGAGAGAGAAAGGAATCAAAGCATACCCATGCAAAAAAAACAAAAGGGAATACATTAAAAGACAAAACGAAGGAAAAAAGAACAAGAAGACAAATAGAAAACAATTAATGACTGGCAGGGGACAGGGGTATAGCTCAGCGGTAGTGCGCTTACCTAGGATTCTGAGGCCCTAAGTTCAATTCTCAGCACAACAGCAGCAACAAAATCTGTTAGACAATATTACATTTTTTCCTATCAATAATTACTTTAAATGCAAATGGATTAAATTCCTTAATTAGAAGACAGTGGCTGGCTGGTGTGGTGGTACACACCTATAATCCCAGAAGCTCAGAGGCTGAGGCAGGAGGATAGCAAGTTCAAAGCCAGCCTCAGGGTGAGGCCCTAAGCAACACAGTGAGACCCTGTCTATAAATAAAATACAAAACAGGGCTGGGGATGTGGCTCAGTGGTCGAGTGCCCCTGAGTTCAATCCCCAGTATGCCCCTCCCGCCACCCCCCAAAAAAACAGTGACTGAAGGACTCACATAACCTGAAAGTAATGGAAGGCAACAGTCCATACAAATGGTAATGAAAAAAATGGCAGTGGAGGCTGTACTTAAATAAGGCAAAATTAAAACCCCTTAGTTAGAAACTGACCCAACAGACAAGAAGGGCATTATATGATGATAAAAGGATCATTTCACCAGGTAGTTATAATAATTATATATGCACTCACCATCAGAGAACAGAAATGTATTAAGAGAAAATTGAAAGAACTGAAAGGGAAAATAGCCATACAATAGTAGTGGGAGACATCAACACTCTACTGTCAATAAAGAGGAAACAACCAGAGAGAAACCAACAGGGAACCCAAGCAACACTACAGACCAAATGGACCAAGCATTCCACCCAACAGCAGTAATAGTGAAACCCATGCAGAATATTCTCCCGGAAAGAGTAGATTCAGTTAAAGAGTAGACATCACAAGTTTTAGCAAATTTTAGGAGGTTGAAAACATGCCAAATATCTTTTCCCACCACAGAGGAAAGAAACTAGAAATCAAAACCAGAAAGAAAATTGGAACCTGGTGCAAGGGTGCACACCTTTAATTCCAGCAACTCTGGAGGCTGAGGCAGGAGGATCATGGGTTCAAAACCCATGATTAGCAACTTAGCAAGGAGCTGAGTAACTTAGCAAGACCCTGTCTCTGAATAAAAAATAAAAAGGACTAAGAATGGGGCTCATTCATTAAGCTTACCTAGGTTCAATCTCTTATACCAAAAATAAAAAAATAAAATTGTAAAATTCATAAATATGTGGAAATTTAAAAGTTCACTTTTGAAAACCCCAATGGAGCAAAGAAAAAAAAATCAAACAGAAATTGAAAAATACTTTGAGACAAATGGGAGCAAAATACAACATACCGAAACTTATAGGATATAGCAAAAGCAATGCCAAGAGGGAAGTTTACAGCCAAAAATACTTGCCACTAAAAAAAGAAAGATCCCAAACTACTTTGCATCTCAAAGAATGAGAAAAAACTAAGTTGAAAGTTTACAAAATGATAGAAACAAAGATCAAGCAGAAACAAATGTAATTGAAAGGAGAAAAACAATAGAAAAAAATTAATGAAAAAATTGATTCTTTGAAAAGATAAAAAAGTGACAACCCCTTATCTAGACTAAGATAAAAAGAGAAAACTCAAACACATAAATCAGAAATGAAAGAGTAGCTGTTATAGCTGATGCCATGGAAATAAATATCATAAGATACTATGACACCAACAAATTAATTATAGTTCAATAAACTGGGTAACCTAGAAGAAATGGATAAATTCCTAGAAACATAATAACACACCAAGACCAAATCATGAAAAAATAGAGTGTCTAAGCAGACCTATAACTAGTAAGAGACTAAATCATTAATTAAGCTTCCTAACAAAGAAAAGCCCAGAACCAGATAGCTTCACTGATGAATTCTACCAAACATTTGAAGAATTACTGTCAATGCTTCTCAAACTCTTCCAAAAAATTCAAAAGGATGGAACATTTCCAAATTCATTTATGAAGCCAGCAATACCCTGATTACAAAGCCAAAGACACTGCAAGAGAAAACAACTAGGACAAATATCCCTGATGAACATAGATGCTAACATTATCAACAAAATGCTAACAAGCTGAATTCAACAGCCAAGAAGGACCAGACACTATGTCCAAGTGGAATTGATCCCTGGAATGCAAGGATGGTTCAACACTGAAAATCAATTAAAAGGATACACTTCATTAACAGAATGAAGAAGAAAAGTCATGACTGTCTCAATAGATGCAAAAACAAAAGTTCATTGTATAAAATTCATCACTAATTCATGATTAAGAAAAAAATCCTTAGCAAATAATAGAGGGAAATTACCTCAATGTGAAAAAGAGCATATATGAAATGCCCACAGCTAATATCATATTCAACAGTGAAAAACTGAAAGATTTTCCTGTAAGATCAGGAAGAGGACAAGGGTGCAACCCCTCTACTTCTACTCAAGATCATCCTGGAAGTCCTAAGCAGAGAAATTAGGCAATAAAAAATAAATAAATAAAAGTCATCCAAATTAGAAATAACAAAGAAAAATCACCCCTGGATCTTCTATAAAGAAAACTCCAAACAAACAAAACAAAAGAAGAAAGAGGAGATAAAAAGAGAATAGGAAAAGTTGTTAGGACTAATAAATGTAAAATGGCAGTCTACCTATTAATATACAAAAACCAATAGTATTGCTTTATGCCAACAATGAATTATCTAAAAAGGGAATTAGAAAAACAACTTTAACATGAATAAATACTTGGGAATAAACTTAGGAATTGAAAGACTAGCACATAGAAAATTACAGTCATGAAAGAAATTTAAAAAGATAAAAACACATGGAAAGATATTACAGACTAATTAAAATGCCCATACTGCTGGATATGGTGGCACATGCTTGTAATCCCAGTGATTTAGGAGGCTGAGGCAGGAGGATTGCATGTTCAAGGCCAGCCTTAACAACTTAGTGATACCCTGTCTCAAAATTTAAAAATAAAAAATAAAAAAATGCCCATACTAGGCAATCTACAGATCCCATGCAAACCCTATCAAAATCTCAATGGTGTTTTAACAGAAATAGAAAAAACAATTATAAGATTCATGGATCCACAAAAGACCACAAATGGCCAAAACAATTGAGAAAAAGAGCAAAGCTATCATGCTTTCTGATTTCAAAATGCTTCACAAAGCCACAGTGGTCAAATAGTACAGTACTGGCATAAAAACAGACAGTGTTGATCAAACAGGCTTTTGTGCAGAGTTTTCACTGGGCTCTACAGTTCACACCATGCGGCTGACCGTGTCCTAAGGTGCATCTTGATTCTTTTGCTGCTGATCGCCACTGTCCACTCGCACACTGCTATCTTCCTGGATGTGCGTGCTGTATTGACACCCGGGCTGCTCATTTTTCTAAAATTCTATGCTCTCTACTCTCTTTGTTTCTCTGCTTCCCCACACTGCCTCCCCACCCACCCAGCCATGTCTCCAATTATTTTTTGTTTGCTTATTTGTCTATTTCTTTTCTGGAGGGCTCCTGTCTATCAACCTGTCTCCCTAAGGGTTGATGTCCCCCACCATGATTCCCATTGGATGATGTTACTTTCTTATATGAAATTTCGCCCTCAACTTTTGAGCTTAGCCCTCCCAGATCTCATCTCCAGCCCTAGCTAGATTCTTGAATTCTAGATTGACACATGATAGTGTTTCTGCTATCCATTTAGAGATTCCATAGGCAACTGAGACTCCACATCTGTAACTGAACTCATCATCCTTCCTTCTCTACTCCCATTCAACATCATTTCTCCTCCTTTATTCTCAACTGAGTTCCTATGGTGCCTCCCTTGCCCACTTTCCACATTTTAAGCTTGTAGGGCATCCTATACCCAATCACTGGGTGTTGCTCAAGTCACTTCTGCCACCCTCCTCTCCCCCTCCATCCTAATACTGCTTAGTTCAAACTTGGGGGTGCTCAATAGATGTTTGTTGAACTGAACTAAAAGAAAGATTGAGGGTGCTGTGCCACATGCCTGTAATCCCTGTGGCTCAGGAGGCTGAGGCAGGAGGATTGCCAAGTTCAAAGTTGGCCTCAGCAACGGCGAGGTGCTAAGCAACTCAGTGAGACCCTGTCTTTAAATAAAATACAAAATAGGGCTGGGGATGTGGCTCAGGTCAAGTGTCCCTGAGTTCAATCCCTGGTACTAAAAAAAAAAAAAAAAGAAAGAAAGATTGAATTTGACTTCACCTCAAACAGTATGTTAAAGATTCAAAATTGATTCATATGCATTTTCTTTCTTTTCTAAGAATCCAGAACCTGTTCCAATAAGTAGCTCTAGAATTTTTCCAAAGACTAAGTTTACCAGTCTGTTTCTAGAATCTGTATTCTAGATGAGGAACTGAAAAAGCATTTTGGCTTCCACCTTGTGATACTCATCCTGTTTGTGGTGGTTTCTCAAAGTTGACAGAGTGTTTCTGTCACCTCTTCTACAAGCCTTGGCATTAAATTTCTGTGACTATGGACACTAAACTCCTTTTAAATCATGGCCATGTCTTTTGAGACCTTCACTTTGCACCTTGTCATATTGTTTTTCCCTGTTTCTCTTTTTTAAAATATTCTCTTTTCAGTGAGATATACCTCTGGCTGTAGAAGTGTAGAATTCACTGAACACAGGTGTGATATTCAATCAGATATTTCAATCAGACTTTCCTAATTGCCTGTCCTGAGGAATCATTGCTAGTGTCTCAGATAAGGACTATCTGAAAACCATGCTAGGAACTGTTTTCTCCAATCTGACAAATCTCCTAATACAAATTAACATGGGGCATCTCAGAGGAGCTTAATGATTTTTTTCCAAATGACAATATCCTCCTCTCACATATTATATTTTATTATTCAGAGAGGCTTGAGGGCTGGGAATGTGGCTCCGTGGTAGAACACTTGCCTAGCATGTGTGAAACCCTAGTACCACAAAAATAAGGAGGTGGAGGTGAATTCTTACTTCTGCCCCCTTCAAACAGTGTCATAACTGATCCAAATTTTTTCTTATCTTTCTTGCTCCTTGCCCTTCCTCACAACCACACAGTATAATTTCTCTGTCAAAAGCAGGTTACACTGGGTCTGTAGCTCACTTGGTAGAGCACTTGCCTAGCATGTGTGAGGCACTGGGTTCTATTCTCAGCACCACATATAAATAAATGAATAAAATAAAGGTCCATCAACATCTAAAAAATTTTTTTTCAAAAGCAGGTTACTTTGTCCAAATTTTAAAACAACTTTGTAATAAATTTAAAATATTTTATAAATTAGTTAAAATTATCTATTCTCCAGTGAATTCTTGAATGCTGAGAATATGCTGGCCACCGTGTCACTAAGTATACAGGGATGTGGGATGTGGCCCCTGAACTTGGGAAGTCCATAGGCCTTAATAAGAACACAAAACACCACGATAGAATGTGGCTTCAACAGTTTCCTTTTCCAAGAGTTGCTAAATCAAGAAAGGAGACTAATTGGGACGTCATGCGTGTCACCTGCAAAAAAAAAAAAAAAAAAATGTCATGTGCATGGAGAACAGGTGGACTGGAGATGGAGTCTGGCTCTGCCTGAAACATCGCTGTGTGGGAGATAAGCTAGTTAGCTGCTGTCACAAATGAGCAAACAAAAGGGACTGTATTGGGATTAAGCAGTATTCCTAGAATTTATCAAGGCAAAGGAAGCAGGAAGGTGCCATCAATCAGATGTGAGCTGCACATGAAAGAGAGCAGCAAGCTTGGGCTTATCTGAAGTCTTGGCCAAAAGTGCCATCTAGAGGGCTGAATGGTCCTCAGCAGAGGTGGTGCCAAATGCACAGGAGTTGAGAAAGGATTAAATAACCAGTCAGAATATTGACATTTCATCTGTGTCTAGAGACCACAGAAGAGATATCCAACTATGGGAGGGACAGGTCTCCAAAGAACCCACACAAAAAAAGCCCATGGAAAACAGAATCAGCTTTTCTTCCATCTTCCAAGACTAGAGAGTATTGATCACCATGAAGATACCCATCAAGAAAAGAACTTTCCTGCTATCCTGCCTCTCCCATCCCAACCTTGGAGACACCAGAAACATCATTGGCAAGAATGGGGAGATGAAGTGGAAGGTTCTTATATGGAAAAAAAAAAAAAAAAAAGAGAGATGACCTTAGCACCTTTGCCAAATGCAAATGGCAAATGGAACCCATTACCACAGTGGTAAAATTACGCCAAATGTTAAAGAGGTATGGGGTAAAGAATGCTTAGTTTCCTGAAAGAGTTAGATGTGGCTTCCCTGGGACAGGTAACTCTAACAAATTCTTAAAGCATGAGTCAGCATTTGCCAAATTGTCACACTCTAGCTCAGACAACATCACCAGCAAAGATGGAGGCTCCAAGCACCTGCTACACTGGATGCATTGTGAGCTGTTTGCAGCAACTGGGAAACAGGGCACAGTGTGGGGCAAAGTTGCAGATGATTCCAGAAAAAAAAAAAAAAAGGACTCAATTCAGATTATGAGAGGTCTTGCATGTTATAGTAAAATTTTTCTCAGCATTTACAAACTATTAAAATACATCCTAAGCAAATTAAATCTGATTTTTACCCTCCAAATGTTTAAGTCAAATATGCTTCTTTGTGAAATATATTTGTGAAGGTGTCATCTCTGTAACTTTGATTTTCCATTTTCCAATTTCAGAGTCATTCCTCTTAGGGGAAGCTGCTTCTCAATGTTTTTTCTTTGGCAGCGGCGGGTTAGAGGGGACGCGTGTTTTGTTTTGGTTTGGTTTTTGGCCTCCAGATGTCATAATTCAAACAAAAACATTTATTTCAAAATATTTTTTAGGACAGCATATGTCTAGTATAACAGCTAAGCCTTGTAATCTTTAAATGGGCAAGTTTGTAGGCTACTTTTTAGAACAGAATGAATCAGGCATATTTGCATATTTGTTTGGCCAAACCTCAACACTCATTGTCAAATGCTCCTGCCTTTTGGAAGATACACGTTTGCCCAAGCCGTGACCTGCTCTGGCCTCCTTCAGCTTTCTTTCCAGAGAGCCACTTCCCTGCATCTATGGGGAAAAAGCATCTGGCATCTCTGCTAACAGGATCCTGCCTCCCCTCGATTAGTGTCTGTCCCTGTGATCACCAAATGCCTTGGGAAAATGCACAGCAGCAGTCCCCAAATTCAGAACCCTGCCTCAACATCAAGAACAGTTTCTACAGAAGAAAAGACTCCCTAACTCCCCACCATCTTTTCCGAGTCACTGACTTGTCCGAGTTAGAGTCAATTGGCCAATTTCCCCTCCTTTTTCAAAGAGAGCTCTTAAAACAGAAAAAAAAAAAAAAAAATGAATAGGGTTCCAACTGATTTTATCTCCAGGTACTTCCTGGAGTCAAAGTCATGGCATGTTGCTCTTTGACATGGCTTCTGGGAAGTTTCTGGGGTTTTTCTCCCTGAGCTAAATATTGACAGGACCTGTAGGATCTGTCAAGTCTTGCTCTTGTGATCAATACCCAGGCTCACACCAGGCCAAAGAAGAGGGTTCTCCTGGGAGGTGGAAGCATTCTTTGTCCTTTGTGCCTCTGCAGAGCCTAACCTGCACTTTGGGGATGCAGAGTATCATGTTGATGAACGTGCTGGCTACGTGGAGGTGTGTGTCAGGAGAGCAGGTGCCGATCTTTCCCAGGCATCATCTGTCACCATAAGCTCAAGGAAGACTGAGCAGAAGTCAGCAGAAGGTAAGAGGCCATTGAATGGATACAACATTATAATATGTGTTTTCAGTAGGGTCCAGCCTAGCCTTTCTTGACGGGCATCTCCTACCTGAACACAGAGATCACATGCGTATGTAACAATTTCTGCTGTCTATAAAATATATAGAATATTCAAACATCATCATTTATGATTCATTCATTACCCACTTGCTTCTAATAAGTTCAGATTAATTTTCTAAAGTTCAGAATATTTGTAGGTAGTTAAGCAGTTCATAAAGAATATTCCAGATGATGGCACCCCCAGAATAGCTGAGCAAGTCCCAACTCCTGGAGGAATCCAGTCACATCTGAGGAAAAGGCAGCTCCATCTATGCTGCACTTACATGTTCACATTTGCAGCTGGACCTTTTGGTCTCCTGGGACATGGACAGCGAGCATAGCTCTTGTGTATCCAAAAACCTCTGAGAATATTTTAAAATAAAAGCAAAGAAAAAGCAAAACTCCTGTAAATAATACCCAGTAATCTAAAAAGCTGCACTAACTGATGAGGCATACGAAGAGTAAAATGCACATTTATGAATTAAAAATGTAAAGCCAGTTTCATCATGCATCCAGAAATGTTAAAGTAAATAAACATGGCCATTTTACTTACACTTGGAAGAATTCACACATTAGAACTCTAGCGAATTGCTCGTCTGGCATGTGTGCGGCCTGGGTTCGATCCTCAGCACCACATACCAACAAAGATGTTGTGTCCGCCAAAAACTGAAAAATAAATATTAAAAATTCTCTCTCTCTCTCTCTCTCTTAAAAAAAAAAAAAAGAACTCTAGCGAATTATCTCAGGACATTGTACATGAAACCAGTAATGATTCTTACCAGTTTCTTTTTCTCTTGATTTCTTTCTCTTTCTTTTAATCTTCATAGAGGGTCATTCTTACTTTAGGTATATACATGGAACCAAAGACAAATAGACCAATTGATTCATTGGACTTTTTCCATTTAAATTTGTTTACAGGAGGTGTTAATTTTGATCACGTGATTAAGGTGGTATCATCCAGGTTTTCCCACTATAAAGTTATTTGTTTTCTTTTCAATTAATAAGCATTTTATGCACAGTTAACTTGAGACCATATAAATATTATCTTCCTCAAATTATTAATACATTCATATTCCTTGGGGGTTTCTAGTTTCGGTTCAGCGCTTATCACTGTTGGTATCATAACAGGTGATGACTTTTCAAAAAGTAGCAAAGAAGCTATATGGTCAGGGGCAGGAGCTTGCAAAAGTGATTAACAACCCAGAATATGGCAGGCACAAGCTCTAGGGCTGAGTAAAACTGAGCAGAAAGTTGCGCAGTTAAACCAGATGTCTGGCAAAGGTGAATGAGTGAAAACGCATCAAAATAAAATTCATAAGGTTAGCTTCCAGGTTAAAAATTAAAAAAGGAAACCCTTTCATTTCTAATTGAAGCATCCCTCAGAGAGCTTTTATTATATTCAGTGGATTCTTTGTGAAAGTGATTGGAAAATGATGTGCCACTCACTGATTGGAAAATGATGTGCAAGTCAAGGATAGCACATGGATATAGGATGAAGAACTACATATATGGCATTTGGCAGGATATGAAAATTTGCCCATTCTAGGGATTGAGCCCACAATATGATTTTGAGTGGGTGCTGAGGACAAAGGCAAATGCTGCAGAGTTGATGAGCCATCTCATTTTTCTCTGAAAAATACAACAATGAATCCTAGAGTCTCACCAGTGCCTTTTCCTTGCCCCTAGCTGGAGTTGATTATATTGGTGTCATCCAAAGACTGGACTTTGCCCCAGGAGTACACATGCAGACATTCCGAGTGACCATCCTCAATGACTTGGGACAGCCCGTCTTGGAGGGTCCAGAGAGGTTTGAATTACTTCTCCAGGTGCCTACTGGTGCAGTGCTTGGAGAACCCAATAAAACCACCGTTATCATCAATGACACCATTGCTGACTAAAGAAGAGTGCCTGTAGTTTCTTTGACCAAGAGGCTTCCTGAGAAATATAAGCAGCCAAAACATGTGTCCTCACCACAGAATAAAGCTCCACTGTCACTAGAGCTTTGCAACTCTGGGATAGTAGTGCTGTTGTAGTGCCATTGGTGTTATAGTTTTGGTGATATGTGCAAAAATAGTTTATGCAACTGCATGGAGATAAAAATATGTATATACAAAGAATGGATTGAGCCCACAATAAGTGAGACTGTGCTTTTGTTGTCCTATTTCTATTTTCTTTTACTTTGTTTCTAAGACCAGTAAAACCATTTATTGTCAATTAAATCAAAACCGAGTACCAAAGATTGACCTCTCTTTACTGATTGAGGCTGAAAATGAAATACTTCATTTATGAACATACACACACATGATCATTATCATCATCATTCTATTTTGAATTTTCTGGGTTATTGGATGGGAGTGCAGATATCTGAAATTTGCAGACAAGTTCCTCTTGGCCATTTGTTCAATTTCCCTCCACAGCCCTTCATCAGAGCTACTTTGGTAGGGATGTCATTTCATCAACAAGCCTTGCTTTTGCACCCCTTTGTAAAAAGGGTAATAAACAGTAAGGTGATAAAAATATAAGTATCCGAGAGGAGAAAAAAGAAAGTTTAAAGATTTGCATAGTTCTCAAACTGCCCAATTAGTTCTTAACTAATTTTGGAATGACAATATTTATAGTCTTTAATGTACCTCACACACATCACATAAATCATTTCAAGTTATTACGAAGCCACATCTTTGTATCCTATTGCTATTTTTGAGGTATTTATTGTGCATAACTTGTAAAAATGTGTTTCAGACATTAACCTATTTCCAAGCCAACCTGGTGTTCAACAGAAACCATTCAAGAAGTCTTTCTCCCAAACATGGAGGAGGGGTAAAAAGGCTCTTACTGTAGGCAACCTGCACAGATGGGCGGAGATGTCCTTGTTCACCATCAGCCTGGGCTTGGCTTCAGTGCTTGACTTCATTTCTCCCATCCAGAGAAAACATTTTTCTAAGCTACTTTGTAACTCTTAACTTTGCTCCTCCTTCTGTGAAATGAGAAATTTGGATTCAACTTCTAAGATCCCTTCCAGTTTTGTCTGATTCTTTTCTGAAGGAAGACAAATTCACCAAAAGAATATAATCCTCCCTCATCATACAATTTGCCCAATTACTGGGGTCAAAAATCTTATAAACTCAATTAAATTTAACAACCATGTATTGGACTTCTTCTAAGATTAGAAAGATACAGACCCTTCACAAATGTTAGGGAAAAGCTATATACAAAATATACATGGGCCAGGATAACTCTCAGATATATCCCTAAGCCTCACAATGCCCTGAGTCAGCCCTGCCAAGGCCTAGACTTTGGCCCAGGGACTTGGACTTCTGGAGACCTCCAAAACTATGAAAGATAGACTATCGTGATAAGTCATCAAGTTTGGGACAGTTTGTTACAGCAGCCACAGGAAGTTAGTACCCAATGAGAGATCTGCAGAATTTGCTGATATTGGCAAAGTAAACTAGAAAGTACAAAAAATAAGACACTCGGTGTTTGTGAGGTAATGTTTGTGGAAGCAGCTGAGACCCTGTCTTGAAGACCTGACTCAGTCCATTTGAGAGTGCTGCTGCTTCCAAGCAACATCAACACATGCACTATGTCTAAAAGCCATGGGAATCCCAGCCTGGACCACGCAAACCTGTATTTAGAAAGAAGTTGTAGGCAGTCCTGTCCCTAAGCTACTCGTCATCCACATATTAAGGAATGTAATTGACAGGCATTGCTCTACTCTTAACAGTTCTGACACCAAATGTGTTGGTTTTCTCCCACACCAACAACAAATCCTCCACCTCTCTAGACACCTGCTGGGTGTCCTACAACATCTTCCCAGAGTTATGTGAGACCCCACAGGGCTCTGCAGTCCCGCAAAACTTCTCCCACCTCAGTCACCAGACATAAGCTCCAGACCTCTGATACTTCTGCCAGCTTGGCTACAAGTCACAAGCTCTTACAACCCCTTTCTCAGGTGTGATAGTTTGATAATTTGCTCACAAAACTCAGGAAAATACGTAGTATTTTGCTATTACTGGTTTATAATAAAGAGTTCACATGAACAGCCAGATGAAGAGGCACATAGGGCAAGGTCCAGAAGGGTCCCAAGCACAGGAGCTTCTGTGCCCTGGAGTTTGGGATGTGCCACCCTCCTTTGCCCATGGTCGGTCACCAAGCCAGTTTTTATGGAGTGGTAGATCACTCACCTATCACATGAGTTCTTGGGTTCCATCTCCAGCACTGCAAGGAAAACCAACAAACCCTCAAATGTCAGTAAGAGGGGAATACCATGGTCTCCAGGAGCAGTGCTTAATTTGTGCTGAAATTTTCTAGGCTTTTTGAAACAAGGGGCAGAACTTCTATCATGTTTAATGAATATTGTGTGTTCTTGTTAACTGGGCTCTGGAAAGACTGCTGTTGTCTGCAATCTGCCCTTCCCCAGCACCCAGGCACCTTTGTCTTCCTAGGGTCTGACCTTCCTGGGGTCACCTTCATGCTAAGCCTCTGTAGGAGAGACCCGCCCACCTTCCAATTCCAGCACAGCACTGGAGTTGCGTCTAAGGTTTCACAGCAAATTGTTTTGAGGACAAAATTGGGTTTGGAATGAAAAAGAAGTTTCTATCATAAAGTGCTTTTTATTCAAATTCTGTTTTCAGTGACTAAAGAAAAGCTTATCATCTCATGAATCAAAGTAGGAATTCACAATAGCTTAAGGTGAAGAAATAATCTCTATTTAGCTCCACTTCTTTCCCCAATTTATGAAACAACCTATATACATAAAAACACCCTTGGGTTATTTATACCCTCAAAGACAATGTGCTTGAGAAAGAAAAATATATGCTTAATTATTGACTTTGCAAGTGTATTAATAGCCTTTTTGCTAATGTGGTGATTATCTTGTTTAAACAATAAAGCCTTCAGCATTGTCTCTCTTATTACTGAAGATGGATGATATACAATATTAAGCATTGGCATCGGACCAGTAAGACCCGTACATCTTGGATGCTAGAGAATTAATCACCTCCTCAGTTCAAAATTTAGAGGCTGGGAGTGTGGCTCAGCGGCAGTGCACTTGCCCAGCCTGTGAGGCCCAGGGTTCCATTCCTAGCAACAAAAACAACAAAAATGTAGGTGACTCTCAATGTGGGATATTCCTATGTATACAGAAGATGGGCACATTCCCAAATACAATCCAGAAAATAAGGAATATGGCTGTTTGGCCAACTCACCCTCACTACTCTACAGGTCCAAAATCCCAATAATTCTTGTTCATGTTCACTCTATTGCCAGTAGCCTACTACCTTAGGGACATAGAGGGGAATTACAACCAAAGAATATTGTTGCTACTAGCAAACAACATGGCTGGTCAAGGAGGTATGTTGAACACATTTATGAAATTGATTTAATGCTAATTTTTTAAATCAAAAGTTTAAGTGTTTAAGTCAGGGAGAAGTAAATTGAGACTATTCTTTTATAGTACTAGAGTTTAAAAACTAATATCAAACACCTCATACCACCTGTAGGATAAAGCTCAATGAAAGACTCAAATCAGAAAATTTGGCAATGTGAATTTTGATGCTTGGTGAGCCTCAGACCAAAAGGATTTCCTGTGGTAAAACAGCCACAGATCTAATGGTTTCAGCTTGTCCTCTGCTGCCCTTTCAGGCACATGTCCTATAATGCATTTTAACAATAGCCTCCAATTTTCCCACGGTTCACTTCTCATGTTTTGTGATCTTCCTCAAAGCAGATCTTTTCTTTTTCAAGGGAGGCAACTGGAAGAGAGTACTATATCCACACAATTTACAGTCACTGCTTGTTGCGGGTTTAGAAAGAGAAGCCTATTCTGTCATCAGTCCACTGTATTCTTCGTTCTGGGCACAATCTTAAAAACATAAGGGCCAACAGGAGTGCCAACTCTATCTCCAGATGTAGGTGATTTAAAAAAAAAAAAAAAACTTACAAGACCCAGAGGCACTAATCAATCTCCAGTATGGACTGAAGAGGTTTTTTGGTTTGTTCTTTGATGCTAGGGACTGAACCAGGGCCTCTTACATGCTAATTATGTCCCCTCAGGAGCTCTATCACTGACCTATACCACCAGCCCCAAGAGAATCTTTTTTAGCAAGCTCCCAATTATTGCCACTGTTGCTGGTCTTAGGACACACTGGAGAAACGAATCTTTGATATAATTAAGATATTATGACTTAAAAGCTAGTATATAAAAAGAGACCCTGGTAAATCTGCATAAATTCAAGAAAATGCATTCTGAAATATTCATCCTACATTTAAAAAAAATCCAGGTTGGGGTGGGGGCACAGGGGGAATAGCTCAGTGGAAAAGTACAAAAGGCCCTAGGTTCAGGCAATAGCCACCCCAAGATCCGTATTAACTTGATCACCATGTTAATTTTGAAAATGTCTGGTTTCAGTTTGCTTTGGCAAGATATCTTAAAACAAAGCTTTTTAAATTTTTAAAATATTTTTTAGTTTTAGGCAGACTCAATATTTTTATTTGGTGCTGAAGATAGCACCCAGGGCCTCATGCATGCTAGGTGAACACTCTACCACTGAGCCATAACTCCAGCCCCAAGCTTTTTAAATTTTATTGCTCATATTGAACACCTTTGAGGTGATAAAAGACTGATTCTAATTCAGATCTGGCACGAGGCCCAAAGTTCTACATTTCTAACAAACTCCCAGGTAAAGGTTTTACGGCATATCCCTGGTAGGCCCAGAGGATTACTGTGACCTCAATTTTCAAAACACACTACACTTAGTGACTTTTTCTAGTAAAACTTGTTGTAAGCTACAAAGGTGGTTTTAAGGGAAAGCATACATGAAGATAGTAGAGCGCTACCCAACCACTGCGTCTGTCAAGGTTTACCTAGGTGACTACATGAGGCCCAGGCAGTTTAGGTCCAAATATACTGAAATACAAGTTGTATAAAGCGCTGCTTCTTTCTTTAAAATGGTCATTGAAAAAAAACTTGTTTTACTATTTCTGAAACAAGTGCATTATTTTGAGTTCAACCTCTTCATATTTTTTCAACTCCTACAACTTAAATCTGCCTACTGAATTCATTCACCCACAGAAATACTTCATAAGAAAAAGTGTCAAGTATTAAGGACTGTAGGCTTTTCAGCATGGGAGTTAATGAACATTATCTGAACTAAGGACTCGCAGATCTCTAAAGGGAAAAACAAAATTGACATGGCTTTTTAAAATACTGTATAAATTATGGAATCCAACACCATACAATAGGATTCTATTTAAGAAAATTTGAAACCTACCAACAAATTAGTAGATTAATTGGTTGTGTGTCAAATACTTATATTGAGCCACTTATTCCTTTTTGCTATTACTTTTTACCTCTTAACTAGATACTAGAATTCCATAAATACATTTAACTAGACACTTTAGAATCTTGTAAGAGAAAAAAACAAGATTTAGATGTCCATGAATACAACTATTAATTATGACTGGTTAGTACAGAATTCCTAATAATTTTAATTCGTCATAACAAACGCACATAAGCATTGCTGTAACATTATGCACATTCGAATTAACTATATTAAGTGGCTTAAATTAAAAATAAAGCTTGTTATTGCAACATTTTCCATTCTTTTTAAGATTAACATTTATATTGGGAGTAGAAAATAGCAATTGCATTTTATTTAGTAACAGACATTACCTTCCCAACAGAAATTACATACACAGCCTTACTCATTAAGTAAATGAAATATTCTAGATAATAGATTGCTGTAACACATCACTATGTCAACACTGGCTCTTCTGGGTTTACTTCAGGCACCATCCTACCAGTATGGGATGGGCTTGTTTTCCAATGTTCAGTCTATCTTCACCGTTAGTTCTTTAAGACAGAGGGGTACTTTGAACTTAGTTACCATTTTTCCTTCCCTTAAATAGCAAATAAAAATGTGATTTAATTCTAGATGAACATGCAACAGTGGTATCTACATTCACTGATGAAATAATTATCGCCTCTATTGGCAAAACTGCAATGCTAAATACAGGCATTATTAGTTTTCATGCTTTTCCCAAGTCCATTTTTCTTCATATTAATTTATTTTATATTTGAGTCTGCAAGCTCTCAAGGACTAGTACTGTATTTAATTCAGTCTATATTTCCACTCTTTTAACTCCTCCCAATTTTTCTTTCTCTGAAAAACATGACTTTAGTGACCTCTATAGTTTTCTTTCAGCCTTGCATTTTTTCTCCCAATTATTTTTTTCTAAAATGAGGTCACAACTCTTATTTAAGAATCCAATGTTGTTTAGAAGTCAATTTAGTTTGGGGAACATGTAATAAATCCAAACTACTCTATAATTTACCATAAAAACTGTTTTGTTTGATATTAGCATCAGCAATCCCATATTTCACAAAATTATGCAGTATGAGTAATACTAATCAGAATTTTCAATTATATATGAACAGATGAAAATATCTAATAGAAATATGAGAGGAAGCAATCTAAGTATAGGGAAAGAGAGAATGTCCTAAGGAAAAAAAAGTGGAAAATTAAGTGAGAAAAAAAACTTTTAATGGAAAGAAAAGACCACTTTGAGGATTATAAAAGTTATATTTATTCACGATGCTACATTTATTGCATTCCCTTAGAAAAATGGAGAACTGTTTATGTACCCAATTTGCACATATAAAACTTTATACAAATTATGTGTAGCACATAAAGGCCTCTGGTACAGCTAAAATCCTGACACTACCATTTGGGTATTCCTGCTTCAGGGTCTCCAGTTTATCAAGTCTGTTCCATAGAAAATAAAAACTGGAATTATACTCAGTCTTGCTGCTAACCCTTAGAAATTATTTTAAAATATAATAAAATAAAATTTTCATTTACTCTAAAACTCAAAAAATACTATAAACTGGGAGTGAATACACTTTGTTACCAATTTTAACAACATGACAAATTCACACCTTATTGTAGTTGGGTCTTTCTAAATTAAAAAAAAAAAAAAAAATCACCTTAGTTCTGACATTATCTTTCTAAATTGTGGCTGTTTCAGAAGGTTATTTGTCAAAATATTTACCAAATACTTAAAAAATAATAATAATAATAATATTCCTTTTACAAAATGGTACAACACCTTAAGGAACCAGAAAATACTAAATGTCTTTGGCTATACAACTAAAAGGCCATTCTTCCAACAGAATAGGGCATATTCGCTTCAGAACCAACTATAAAACCAGAAAGCATAACAGAAATATGCATAGAAATTAATAATAATTTGACTTGCCTTTTTCCCCATTCTATAATAAGCAAGGAGAATGCAATTTACATAATCTTTCCAGATGAAACTCAATAGCACTACAAAGAAAATACCCAAATTTCTGCAAAGGCAAAGTGAATTAAAACAATTACACAACCAAGTGAAGACTGAAGGGACAAATGTTATTTGCAATTTTTTTTTTACTTGTTTGCTTGTTTTAAAGCCTTACAAGTGTACAAATCATAGCGGATAAACAAAAAATCACAATCTTCACAAATGGAACTATAATAGAAAAATAAATCAAATGAAACATTTATTAATAAATGAAGCCTATTTTATTACTTCAAGTGTTAACGATAAAAAAAATTTCAGCACAGCTGTTGCATTTAAAAAAGTGAAACTACATACTATATTTCTAGCTCAGTAAACAGATGAACCTGATGTCTTTGAATGACATAACAATTGAGCATTGTACAGTACATCTTATGAAGACCCGTAAATTAAAGAACTACTGGTTTAAAGTTAGTGATTATGAAACAAATATGCATTCATAGTTTCAGTTTCTTTTTTCTTCCTCGGCCATCAGGTGCTCCGTCCATTTTACGTTTCTGTGTCTACAAACAAACAGAAGGATTATTTTTCATGGCAAGACTAATACCAACATGAAATAATCTGCAGACATATGATGGCACTTTAGTTATAACTGCTACATAGTAACAGTTAAGTACAAGAATTTTTTCCCCCCAGACTATTTAAATCTTTCAAAACAAACTATCAAGTCCCCAAATAATCATATTATTATTAAGTAGCAATATAATTTTCTTCCCTTTATAATGCTTACCTTAACATTGCTAAGACCTCACTAGGACAATAAACCAAAAGTTAAAAGCTAAAGCAAAGGTTGTGATGTCATTGTTTTCCTAATATTTCTTAAATTATTCTAAAATTATGACCTGTATTCCCAAAACGACTGTGCACTCTGGGCATCCAGGAGACATACCTTTGCATTTCTTCAGGAGCCCCTAAATAAGAAAACATGATTTTCCCTACACAGTATAGTGAAGTTTCATTTATACTTTCAAAGAATTTAACTATTATTTTAAGAAACAAAACACTAAAAAATGAGAAAACTAACACATTAATGATAGTCAAGTAATATTCAAATACTTAAAAATAATGAACTTTACATGGTCTGTACACCTTCACATATTCACGAATACTTACTGAAGGCTTTGGTCCTCTTTTCTTTTTCTCTGCCTTCTCCTTTTCTTCTAGTTCCATGTTTTCTCTTTCAATTAGAGTAATTAAGGTATTACACCTCCTTTGGAGTTCCTGAGTTATAAACATAATTACATGATAAGCTTATATTTTCCATCTATAAGTTGTCCTAATTTCAATTTTTAAACTAAGGTTATGTCTTAGTAGGATAATATAAAACCACTCATAAAAAACTGACAGTTTAAACAAAAACAAGCAAAAGAAATTTATTTTCATGTAGAGTCCATGCTGAGGATTTAAAAAAGATATGATGTGATGTTTTTACATCATACTGGTGAATACTCTTCACAAATCCTTCCTACATTTAGGAACTGAAGCAGTGAAAATGAACATCTCAGAATATATGCAAATATATGCAATACTGTTAACTTTACTATGACTGAGAACTCCATGCTATTTATACCACAAAATTTTTAAAAATCAATAATGAATAATCTGAAGGTGAAAATCAGCTGGAACGTTAACATATGCATAATCTTTCCCTTCAAAGCATTATCAGAGCCTGGTGTGGTGGCACACACCTATAATTCCAGAGGCTCAGTAGGCTGAGGCAAGAGGATTATGAGTTCAAAGCAAGCCTCAGCAAAAGCGAAGTGCTGAGCAACTCAGTGAGACCATGTCTCTAAATAAAATACAAAAATAGGCTGTGAATGTGGCTCAGTGGTCAAGTGCCCCTGAGTTTAATCCCTGGTACCTCCCTGCCCCCGCAAAAAAAAAAAAAAAAAAAAAAAGAAAGGAAAAAAAAGGGCATTATTAGAATTAAAGTAGTAAAAGTAGCTCATGCTACCTTTCCCAATTTTGAAAAAATGACCATGGAAGCCTTATGAGTTCTACCTCTCTGTCCAGCAATCTATACATCCTCCAGAAAGGGTTTTTTTTTTTTTTTTAGAAAATTTTTAATATTTATTTTTTAGTTTTCGGCGGACACAACATCTTTGTTTGTATGTGGTGCTGAGGATCGAACCCGGGCCGCACGCATGCCAGGCGAGCGCGCTACCGCTTGAGCCACATCCCCAGCCCCAGAAAGGGTTTTAAGTCTAATGGAGAAGTAGTAAACAACACTACAGGAAACCTAAATCCATTTGAATCAATGGTAACAACTCCATTACTTACAGAGCAAAAGTAACTCTGTTCCTGTAATAAATTAAACTTTTACATAGACAACCACAATACAATAATTTAAATACTATACAGAAGACACCATACAAAGCTTAGAAATATGTGCAGTAACATAGAATTAGAAGGCAATAACATTAAAATTGTTTCCTTTAACAGTTATATCAATGTATTACAAATATGTGTATAAATCCTCTGGGCTTCTAGACAAGAACTACGTATGCCTCAATTATTTATCACCAAGGGGCTATATATATCATGACTGTTGTGAGCTTTAATATGAGACATGCTAGAAAGTAATGCAGTTTTTAGACCATAGTATTATATGGTATGTGACACTCTGTCTCTCATTACAGACCCTATACAATCATTATTCCTAATTAATCATCAAACTGTTTCTACTTAAAGACACTGAAGAGCTTCCACCTAATTACATGTTTATATAGTGGTTTTTTTCCCCTTCAAAGTAGATCCATGTTAATTACAACATTACCCTAATTTGGGTATCATAAAATAGTAGCCCTTCTTGTTACCCTGTGAAAATTTTTTTCCATTGATCAAATATGAAAACACTGAACACTACCCAGTGCCATATAGAGTGGCAATATACCTCAAATACTCTGAGAAATCCTACTACATATTTAGAGTTTGCTTCTCCTAGCATGTCTCAAACCTATTTTTACATTTTCATCATCTTGAAAAACACTAGTTAAGGTTAAAAGTTCAAAGGTGATGAAACAATGGAAGAAAAGGATCAATCCACCAAACCTAAACTTTTCTGAATTCTAATTTTAGGTTGTTAGAAATGGAGAACATTGGTCAGATACAGCCAGGCACTGGAAATAAAAACAAAACTGAGCATTAAATCAGTACTAAAAAATAGTGCCTTACTACATTCAGTCATTTAAAAATAACCCAGATTCAGTATTTTGATGTACAAATGCCTGCATGCAAAAAGTCTTTCTACAGAAATATGTCCACTTTCAAAATCAAAGATATCACATTCAGAAGTTGAAACTGATGGCAACATTGCCTCCCACTCCGTACCAGATTAACATTACTATCAAAAATTAGTTCTATCATATATTACAATGTTAAAAAAATGCATATTAAAGAATTAGACCAATAAACATTTTATGATACTAGATTTTTAAAATGTTGATGTGATTAGTTTTCTAAGAAAATGGTTTAACTTCTGATACTACCAAAAAATTACGACAAAAATCTATATCAACAAATTTTAAGTTACCTTAAAAGGACATTCAGTCTAAACTCTGCTACACTACACAAAAACCCTGAGCACTCACCATTGCAGTTCTGGACTTCAGAAACCAATCAAATCTGAACTGAGGAGAATTGCGAATACACTGTCGCAATTCATCATAAACATTTTCCTTGTCAAACCCAAGCTTATGAAGCATACAAATGAGAAAACGATCCTCTTCTTCTGTATAGTTTTTTCCTTTGTTAGTACCATATGATATTCTCAGCTGATGAAAAGGTGCTTTGTACCGTCCAATCTATAAAAGATATTATACATAATTTTATTTCAAATTCAGCTTTACTCTAATTAGCTTGAAATATTATATCTCAAATCAAAATTTTCTATCCAGAGAACCTCAAATGCA
This sequence comes from Marmota flaviventris, assembly GCF_047511675.1. Classification (NCBI taxonomy): domain Eukaryota; kingdom Metazoa; phylum Chordata; class Mammalia; order Rodentia; family Sciuridae; genus Marmota; species Marmota flaviventris. The sequence continues at coordinate 125,296,688 of NC_092504.1, forward strand.
TTATATAACCTGTGTTCTCAAGCCTTTATAGTCCTTATTATTATTACAAAGAGAAATACAGACTCAAGACTTCCTTACACTACTTAAGAAGGAGTCAATCTTGGCAACTTTGACCCAGATTAAGTCAGTCTAATACTACTCAGGTAAATTACAATAACATCTATAACGTTTGAATGCTTTACTTTGAGGAAATTTTAAATGTTAAACCTTCACTGCTTTTCCTTTTAAAAAGTTACTTTAACTTTTCTATATTACAGATAGTACAATTTTTATTAACATAAAAAGTACCTTTGTATCAAGTGCTTTTTTGATACTTATTCTTCTCTGAATTCTTGCCTCTCCCCTTTCAATCTGAGCCATAATCTTTTCTATGTCCTGGAGCTCATTGCATCTTTCCCAGAACACAGCTTTAAAAGAATAAAAGTTGGTCAGATGGGATGAGTGCAGGAAGCATACATGTTAACATGTTGTAATTTATTTGCAAAGGACTAAGAAACATTCCCAATTATCCCACACTTAATACTAGAAAGCAAGTCACTTATAATTTCTCAATTTCCTTAAATGAAAGAGATAAATGGATGATTTAAATTACCTACCAACTCTTTATTTAAACTTCCACTCATCTAAAATTCTAAGCATTCTCAGCACAGCATAACTACACATATTCAATCTGACATTTCCAACTGACCTCAAAAAACAAAAGCATACTAATACTTGAGAACTGAAAGAAAAATAATAAATTGAAAATTAAAGCACACTAAAAAAAATTTTTTAAAGCACAATTATTTTGTGTCTATTTTAGCTTTCTTGGCTATAGTTTTAGCTATAGTTTAAAAAAGAAAACAAAACAAAACAAAAAACCAGACAATTATTTTAGGGAGGGAGACATTTTTTGTTTCAAAAAGCACAAAGTCAGGCTAGGGTTGTGGCTCCGTGGTAGAGTACTTACCTAGCACATGTGAGTCACTGGGTTTGAGCCTCAGCACCACATAAAAATAAATAAAATAAAGGTGTCCTTCTGCAACTAAGAATATGTATTTCTCTCTCTACATTTATATATACATATATGTGTGTGTGTGTGTATATATATGTTCATATTCTTTAAAAAAGCACAAAACAAGGCACTAAAATGGAAACTTTAGCTGATCAAAACTATTCAGAATAAAAATTCAAAAACAAGAAACTTCAAACAGCTCTTGCAAGACTTATAAAATATGTATTAAAATAATAAAAGAATTACCAGAGTATTCAATGACTTCTTCTGGAGTTTTTCCTTCTACTTCTCTTGCTATATTTTCAATATCATCACGACCCCACTTCTCATTAGCTTTGATAAACTGATTAAAATCTCTCTTATTCCAATTGGTAAATCCCTACATAGTAAAAGAAACAAAATATTTCATTATAGCACATTAAACATGGGAAAAATGCTATTATACTTTACCTACCCTTCCAAATACTACACAAAATGTTTCTAATTGCTTAGATACCCAAGCAATAACTCAAAGTTGGAGACAGTAAAATATGCTGTATGAAAGGGGAAATTTTTGCTGTTGTAGTTTGCCCAAAGGAGTAAATAACATAAGGTAAAGGAAAGCTTTAGTTAAAGAGCACTCTGAAAGACCTTGAATGAATCCCATGTTTTAAAAGCAGCAAGCAGAATTTTATAATTGAGAATAACTTGGTAGCAATGTGGAAGATTCACAGGAAAGATGGGAACACTGAAAATAAGGTGTTCAAAATTACACACACTCTACCAAGTGCAAATCTATAATCTTCTTGACTACCTCAACTAATGACAATTAAAATGTAGCATTTATCCATGTTTTACCATGTTCAACTATTCTATCTCTGTATAAGAAGAAATATACTTTGTATGCCAACACGATCTCACAGGATATTTTATAAAATTAACAATTACTAACTTTTGAATCGATTGAAGACTATACCTGTGTCAGAAGCTTCTCTTTTTCCTCTAACTCTTCATCATTAAGGGGTTCAGCTTCATCAATTTTCAGTTGCTCTTCTTTCTGTGCCTGTGCTGCATTAGGAAGGTCAGGACTTCGAGGTACCTAAAAGATATTTTCCCATGCCATCAAACAATATATTTTAAAGAGCATGTGATGAATTACATTCTTAATCAACTAAACTACATTTCACAAATCCCAATCTAATCCAAGAGAAAACATACTAATACCCTGCATTTATTATATTAAAAATAAAGATTAGTCATCAAAGTTTTTTCCTTTCCTTTTAATGAAGAACAATTCAAACATTATGTGCTAGGCATATACAGCTAGGATACATACATAATATTCTTTTCTACTAGGCTCAAAATAGTTAAACAAACAATAGTTAATGTTCATACATTTTATGGTTTCAGGGTGGAAGAGGACACAAAATGGAGAACTGCAATTACCTTGTACCCAATAGTTTTTCTGTAATACAGAATTTCTTTTTCCAGTAATTCAAACAAACGTGGGGGAAAGAACTGGAAATCCTGAACATTGGGTTGTTTTGGAGGTCGAGGAGCCTAAAAAAAAAAAAAAGAAAGAAAGAAAAATAAATCATAACAGCCAATTCTCCAAGCAACTCAGTATATCTTTCAATAAAACTGAACTGACATTAATCAAATTTTAAACACACAACTTAAAAATTAATTTTAACAAGTGTTAATTGAAATCTGAAGAGGATATTCTATACAAAGTATAATATTCAATCTTATTTTATTACAAGAATTTTTAAAAATAATTTATATTTTCAAATTTTAAGATACTTTGATGCTATGTCAACTCACTTTAGGTGCTTTAGGTTCACTAACGCGAAGAGCTTCCCTGAAATAGGCATCAACAGCATAGTTGGCTTTTCTTTCGCGTTTGGGTGGTTCAATCCACTCTGTGAATGCAATCTAGTATGTGGGAAACAATTAAAATCATCAACTTGCATTATTAGTGTAACAAATTATTATTGAGTGATGTTTATGAATTAAAAGATACTGAAAAAAAAATCCTGTACTTTGACGAGGGTAGGAACTATGATGTTTTGCTGAATACCATGTAATTAACACAGGACAATGTCTAGTAAACAGCACAGGTGTTCAGGAAGTATTTCTTGCCCAAATGAATAATTCTGTTGGATGTGAGAGAAAATGCTGCAGAATGTTTGCTATGACCCAAATTAGGAGGAAAATGGAGAAACACATTTAACCTAGGAAAACTTCTAGGGATATATGTGCCCAAATGTTAATAAGGAAAACTCTAGATATGCTCTAGGTAGAATTATATTTTCTTTTCTATAGGTATTTTCTAATTTCTACATTAATCAAGTATTACTTATGAAATTAAGAAATTATTCCTTTTCATATTACCAAGCAAGTCTGTTTAAAAAAAACCAGCTGTGACTTTTTTGACATTATTTTCATTTTCAAATATCCCAAACACTATATTCTCTTGTTGCAAGAACATACTTAACTATAACCATATACAAAAACATTTCAGCACTTACAAATGTAAAATTTTCCATAATGAAAAAAATTTAGATACATTTACATACATCTAATTAAAAAACTACTGTTTGAGACACAATTACAAGGTATTACATCTAGCACTTAAAAATTCACCTTTCCAGGAAAATAAAGCTTCATTACTAAATCTTTTTTTTTAATTAATTTTTCGTTGCTGTTGATGGACCTTTGTTTTATTTATTTACATGTGGTGCTGAGAATCAAACCCAGTTCTGCACATATGCCAGGCAAATGCTCTACCACTGAGCCACAACCCAAGCCCCACTAAATCTCTTTCTAAAATACCTTTTGTTTTTCTCTGTAGTCTTCTCCTTCAAAGTTATAAACACTTGATTCTGTATCCATTGTAAAGTTTCTAAGAGAGCTTTCACCCATCTTGGAGAGTTTTTCATTCATCTCTGCAGTCTAGACAAAAGAAACATCAGAATGAGAAAGGAAAAAAGCACTAGACATGCAGTCAAAATGAAAAGGACTTCACCGAACACAAAAGCTGCTTTTTACAGTAATACAATAATAATAAAAATTATCTATAAATTCACAGAACAGTCCCTCAAATAGTTTTGGTCTGTAACACTCATTAAAAGCATTATCATTTAATCTGCATCTCACCTTCTTTGCACCTCTTTCTAAAATTCCATCAATATCTTCATCAGTGATCTCACTTTCTTTTGAGGCAAATACATGCGTTGCCCCATGTCGAATCATTTGAAGCATCTCATCTTTCCCAATTTTGTTCAGATTCTGATCCACGAGCCTCCCTGAGATAAAAGTTTGTATTGTATAAGGTTAGCCAAACAGACTTTATTTTACTGGAAACTTGAAATTCTAAATGTTAGATGTAATAAACTTGTACTTTTGTCTCAAACATCAATCATTTCTGTTTACTGGTAATTCACATCTGATCATTTTCCTATTAAACTCAATGCCAACTTTTCAGCTTTGAAATGTTTCTAAAGCTTATGACTTATGTAATGTCACCTACTATATATTATCTCAATGATAATCTCTTTTGTGGAATAGATACACTACTTGAGAATCAAAATTACTGGGGAAGAAAAAACTCACAAATTTAAATATAAGTGAGCATTATAAACAAAAAAGTTTCTGATGAGCAAAAAAAGATATCAATGCAAATCCCTTAAGTCAAGTTTTTCTCAGAAAAGTGAAATACAAAAAAACCTTCATGAAATCAAACTTTATGTAAAAACTGAAATATGTAACATCAGTTTCTAAAAACTTCTCTCTGAAGAATTCAAAACTCCTGAAAATTTATTTTGATCAGAGATGAAATTTAGCATTAATAAAGACCTTCAATTGGTAAGTATTGGCCAATCTGAGTAGCTCGTGTTTTCAAAAAATATAGGCATCAATATTGTGTCTTCCTTAAAAATGCTAATCTAGAATGGGAATTTTGAGTTTCATTTAATCAATCCAAAATAAAATTCCATTTTTACCCTCTAATCTACTCAGTGTCTCACTCCCTCCCACTAAATATAGAACCTGAAAGTTAGAAAACACCAATTTTATTCATCAATGTATTTTTGGCAAAGAATAGTGCCTGCCATACAAAGGATACTCAATAAGTAGTTTTTTAGTCTTATAAAAATAAGACTCTGATTTTAATTTTTACTTCTTCGGTATCTCCCCAAGTAAGCAACAGTGTTTACAAAGCATAATCACTCTGCTCTATTTAATAAGTATTATGCTGAATATTAGCTATTTTATATACACATTCTATTTAATTCTTGAAAATTCTAAGCAAGGGACTGGGGCTATAGCTCAGTGGTAGAGCTCTTGCCTTGCAAGAGTGAGGCACTGGGTTCGATCCCCAGCACCACATAAAAAATAAATAAATAAAGATACTGTGTCCACCTATAACTAAAAAAATAATTTAAAAAATAACAAAACTAAGGTTTAATCTTTGGAATTCAATCTATCTCTACTGGGTGCTAGCTTGACTCAACAGATGAGATTTCTCCTTTAAAAAAAACAGTCGTACAATCAATCACTCATTCTATCAATCCAACTTGTAAATTTTTAAAGTTCTAGGGCCCACCTTGTTGAATAACAATTGAATCCAGTCTGAGTTTCATCTCAGCCCTTTCTACTATTCTTTCTTCTACAGTATTATCAGTTATAAAACGGAACACTCTGACAGTCTTGGTTTGTCCAATTCTATGTGCTCGGTCCTAAGTGAAATAACATGTTATTTTGAATATACTTAAAAAGTCATATAAATAATATATGAAAGTACATACTGATAAAATATTCTTAAATAGAAGATACTTTCTATTAAAGATGTGACATGAAAAAAATAAATTTCACCAACAATATAAAGATCCTATTCTTTAAATATTACTAAATTTATAAATAGAGAAATTTGCACATTTGAAAATTACTTTGAATACAATTTTCTGTTTATCATCTAGTAAGTCTACAAACCACATTCCCACAAAGCATTTCTTATTTGTAATAATTATCAAATCTTCCCCAGTTATCAGATTTAATAAAGTTGGCTTAAGGGTCACCAGTATCACAGACTGAGTCATTAGCATTATCAAACAAAAATCTGTAAATCTTCATATTAATCTACAGATCATAATGCTGAGCATAATAATAATTTGCTGATCCAGCCAGACACTCCCATATACAAGCATGAAATTTAAGCATGTAAAGTAAGAGAACAGCGAGGTATTCACCAAAGTAGTTAAGTTATGCTACATTTCAGTTTTGGCCAATCACTGTGGGAGCACTTTCAGGTCTGACCCACTAAACATTTCCAGGGCAATCCTTACTCTTCCCTATTCTGCTATCAGGGTACAGAAAATACAGCAGATGACTCCTACATCCCAAGTTAGGACAGAGCCGTAAGATGAATATACCCTTAGATGGTATTCAAAACACCCTCACTAAACCATTGGATCAGAGAAAAATCAAATTTACTGGGTTAAGACACTGACATTGGAAGAATTAGCTTGCCTAACTATGAAATCTATTAAGCACAGAATGTTTGTTTTCTCTTACCATAGCCTGAAGATCTACTTGGGGATTCCAATCTGAATCATATAAAATTACTACATCAGCAGTTGCAAGATTGATGCCAAGACCACCAGCACGCGTACTTAACATGAAAACAAACTTTGAGCTATTTGGTTCATTGTATGCATTGATTGAATCCTATAGATATAAAATAAAGTCAGGATCAGAAAATTGTATTATCTGATGTTTTTATCTCTCCTTCCCAGAATTTCACTCACTTGTCTCTCATCATGGGGTGTCTGCCCATCCAACCTGCAGTACTCATAATTTCTCCACATACAATAATCTTCCAAAATGTCCAATACTCTGGTCATTTGACTGAAGATTAGTACTCGTGACCCTGTTAGAAAATATAACAGCCTGCTATTAAAGGCTTCAATAGTAGAAAAATCTATTCCAAAAGCTAAACAAAACTAACATATTACACCTTAATTTCAAGTTATCTACTTGGTTTCAGGTAAAAAATGACATGATTAACTATTCAAATCAGTAATTTCTTACCTCTTTTCCATCATGACACAAACAAAAAGGATAATATTTGGGTAATGCACTAAGGCAATCAAAAAGGCTATCTATCTCCAGTTTGGGAGATCTTGCCAACCCAAAGCCTGAGAGAATCATTAGCTTGTTACCTCACAGATATTTAAAATAATCTTCCACTAATCAACAACAATTCTTCCATTCACAAAGCCTCCCATATTCCACAATGGACACCAAATATCCCTGGTCTCATTCTAGTTTCAATCAAAGGACCATAAACTTATGCCTCTTATCTACACTTAAATCCTTCCACTTATCCACCATGTCTCAAATTATGTGCTGCCTATCATCTCTGCACAATCTTCAGCAGAATGAAGGAAGACAAAGGGACCACTTTGAAAAAATAATGATTATGAAATAATTTTGTTTTCAGAAGCTAAGACTTATAATCTTCTACCATCACACATTCTAGTAACCCAAATGTATAATGATCTTCAATAGTCATTATCTTCCCTGCGGAGTTTAATATAGCTCACATCAATACCTGAGGAACTCCTACCAAACTCCTGCCACTCCTCCCAAACAATTTAATAATTACTTTGTTTTCAAGGAAAATATTTTAGAAACATATTCCACACAAAGGTGTAAGAAGGAAAAAGAAAAAAGTAACTATTCACAAACTCTTATGTTTGTGATAGTCAATATCACAGAGATTCATCATCACACAGGAGATTCGTCAACTAGTTCGATTATCTTTCCCACCAAAATCATGAAGAGAAAAACCAAAGAAATTTGAAAAATGACTGTACATCTGATATTACACAATCATTAAATTTTTAAAAATGTGACACTCTTCATCTTTAATGAACATCCTTAAGAGCTACATAATGAATAATTTACAAAATACTATAATGCCTGGGATTTGCTTCAAATAATCTATAGAGTAGGTACATCATAGATAAAACAAGTTTTACATAGGTGTTAACTGCTAAAGCTGGCTTCACACCAAGTTCTCCATATTCATGTAATTTCAATATACCAATACAAATACCAGAGATACACATCTATTTTTGTATTTACAAAATCAGCATACTACAGATAAAAATGTTGAGTCTATGTAAACTATATTTGATTAAATTTTTAAAACCAAATAATTGAAAAACAATACTATGACCATGACACCATTATCTAACAAAGGATCTGGGATCTGTGTAGGGGTGGAAGGAGAATTTCTAATACTTTAAGATTAAAAAGCTGAAATTTCTAGGAAAGTATATATAAAATGGAAACTCAACTGGGCATGGTGGCTCAGGAGGCTGAGGCAGGAGGATCAGAAGTTCAAAGCCAGCCTCAGCAACTTGATAAGGCCCTAAGCAACTCAGGGACACCCTGTCTCTATATTAAAAAGGGCTGGGGATATGGCTCAGTGACTAAGTGTCTCTGGATTCCATCCCCATTACCCCCGCCCCCCCAAAAGAAACACACCCAAATCCAGGAATTGTTTCTGCCTCTACTACTTTATTACCTGCTAAGAGACTTAAGGCCTACTAGGAAGTGAGGGGAACCTCAGATAATAATGGACAGAAAATTTTAGAAAAGTGTCAGAGCTGTCATTTCAAAAGTATATTGTTCCCTTTGTTTTAACACTAGCGTTTTAAGTTTCCATTATTTCTCAATTTGATGCAAGTAACAATACCTTGTTCTTTTAATTTAGGAAGCAACTTGTCTAATACCACCATTTTGCCACTATTGGTAACTAGATGCATATCTGTTGTATAAGGTGGACCAGGTTCAGCTCCATCAAAGAGATACGGATGATTGCAGCATTTCCTCAACTGCATCAGGATGTTCAATAACCTCATCTTGTCCATCTTCCCTGCTGAGTTTAGTATGTCTATATCCTTCATTAATATCCGAGTATACCTATTGAAAAGAAAAGTATTTTTAAGGACTCAAATATTCCCTGCCACTTTACATACTCCCATTCCCCAACTCAACTCTGAAATACCTGTAAGAAACAAGCCATCAACTTCTAAGGTATGGTTTAGAATCTATCATCTGTAATCTTTTTTCTGCTTTTTCTTTATAGCCCATAGTGTGCTACTGTCTATACTTATGCATTGGACCTTGAGGACATCATTATTTTAAAAATACAAAATAGTCTCCTTGGATGGGATTAAACATAGCAGTATAATACAACATTTTTGAGTAATTATAATTTTGAAACATAATTTTAGTTTCTAGTCTTGCAACAGAAAGTACCATTACTCATTTATAATTATGCACTACATAATGATGTTTCAGTGAGCACAGGCAGCAGTCCCATGAAATTACATCATCTAGTAAGTTCAAAGCTTTGGGCAAGTACACTCTATATGATATGTACAAAACAAAATCACCTAAACCACATTTCTCAGAACTTGTCTTGACATTAAGTGATGCACAACTGCCTCACATACCATGTAGCTAGTACAGCATTTGAGTAGAACCCTAATCTGAGAAGGAAGAAACATGAGAGGTAAGGCAGGAGGATGAAAATGAGATGAATACAATGTGATTTAAACATCTGCTTAAACACATAGGGAGAGGGAGATATGAGATCTATCAATCTACAGCCACAGGCTAAGGCAAATTATTAAAAAAGCCATGAATGCATACACAGAATTTCAGTTTACTGAAAGAATAAGTAAACACTGAAGTTTCAGTGAAACTTTGAATCCCTTGAGCAAAATAACTTAAGCAACCTAAGGAATCTATGTTTAACCTCCATCCTGGAGCATAAAAACTACTCAAGGCAAAGTTCATCATCATTCTGATTGATACAAAGTTCACTCATGTTTAACTAAAAAAAATACTTGCCTTTTGTTTGTACTGACTCATGTCTTAGTTCTATAGGATATATACAAGACAAGCCTAATATCTTCACTACTTTGTAATAGCCTTTCAAAAGTTTTGAGGACACTGAGGATAGCTCACTTTCTACAGTGGACCTCTCTTTCTTAGAGAGCATGCTCAGATCTCTATATATCCCTTTAGCCTTTTTGCTACTCCAATATTTTGCAAATATGTTATCGAATACATTTGAAATATGGTAAGACTAGTAAAGAGGGCAGCTCTTATTTCCCTCCTCTGAACACAACTTATATTAACATATGCTAAAGGAAGACTATCTTTTTCTATAGCCATTTCACACTGTTGAATTCATGTTGTATGTTCTTATAATAAAAAAAGATTTCATACATCTATAAAACCTTAAAAAATGAGGAAAAATATTTTTTTTAAATTCACTAAGGTCTTCAACTTTTAATACTGCCCTATACAAATATGTAAAAATAGATATCAGGCATCATCATCATCATTTCTCAAAAGGACATTTTATTCTGCCTAAAATAAAACTTTGGTTCAGAATAGTGTTTTAAATACATGGAGTCTTATGGGATAAAAGAAAGCACGTAAGCTTTACATGTCTATAATCTACAATTTCACCAGAGGCTAGCTAGCACAAATCCATGATCCAATTACTTATTAACCACCAAGTTAACCAACTCTATGTCTCCCATTTGTACCACCCTACTCTCCTCTTAAAAACCAAAGTAGAGGATTAAGGTTGTGGCTTAAGAGGATTAAGGTGTGGTACAGTGCTTGCCTACCATGTGTGAGACACTGGGTTCAATTTTCAGCACCGCATATAAATACATAAATAAAAATAAAGGTCCTCAACAATTAAAAAAAAAAATCCCAAAGTAAAGGGTTTTCAATGTATTGTTGTTTAAGTCCCAAATAAGTCTCAGTTCATAAAAAATGAATTTACTATGTTTCATCATGATTCTCTCAACTATACTTCAAAGATTTTATATGATATATATGCTGAGCAAGCCTCTTTTCAAGATGAGTTCAATCCAGCAAACAACAATTCCATGAAGGCACAAATTAGTAAAACAAAATACTATATAAATGAAATTTTGAGAATAGTGATATCAAGTATCTTAGAAAACATACCATTCCCTTTGCATTTTGCTGAGACCCACATAGATTTTTACTTCCTTCTTGGGAGGCAAACTCTTTTCAACATCAGCCTTAATCCGACGAAGGAGGAATGGACGCAAAACCTTAGAAAAAGCAAAGAAACAGAGATGACCTTACCTGTAATACTAGTATTTTTTCAAAATCTTAAAATCACCTATTAAAAAGATGGTGGAAGGAGATGGACATCATTACCCTAGGTACATGTAAGACTGCACATAGGGTATGACACTACATCATGATGCTACAACCAGAGAAATGAAAAGTTCTGCTGCAATTGTGTACAATGAATCAAAATGCATTTTGCTGTCATATGTACCTAGTTAAAATAAATTTAAAAGAACAAAAATCACCCATTAAATATAGACTAATGTCTTTACCAACATTTAGTCTGCTCGAATATCAAATGATTCTTAGGACTTTTCCATTCAAACTATATATAATTTATCACTACTAAATTCCTGAAGGGTAATAATAGAATTTTGTTATTTAACCAACATACAATTACACTCATAAAACACTGAAAACAGTAGTACACTTTAAAGATGTTGTTTTCTACAGTGACTGCCTTCCAGGTTTAAAACTAGTTACTTGTATCTTTTTCTGCAGCCACTTCACACTGCTGATTTTATGTTGTACCTTCTATTTAGAAAAAAAAAAAAAATAGGAAGTACAGATTTCATACGTTCATAAAACTTTTTAAAAATAAAGAAAAATATTTTTAAAATTAACAAGGTCTTAAACTTTTTAATTTTGCCCTTATACAGTGCTTAAAACTTGGGAGGTCCACACTCAATTCTTTATGAATAGCTTTTAAATTTATTATCCTAATCTATGGAAGCAACCTATATGCAGGGTATACAAATCATGAGTGTACAGTTCAATTAATTTTCATCAAGTAAATATATTAGAAAGGTCAGGTCACAGGGGAAAGGGCACAGAGCATGACTGTGCCTTCCAGGGGACATTGGCAATGTTTAGGGTCACTTTTTCATTGTTACATCTACAGGCATACTATTACTGGCATCTAATAAGGAGGAGACATGTCAAGGGTGTTACTAGGCATACTAAAATACACAGGGCAACCTTCTCTCCCCTACCCCTCCAATTCCCCATCCCCAAAGAATTATTCACACCAAAATGTGAAAACAAGTTCAAAGGTGACAGGTCACAAGGGGCTTTCCACAACATGTTTACAAGGTCCTGCTTTCTCCTGCTCACCAGGTATGTTTCTTTATCTCAGATTTGTTAAGAGGAAATTTCTTTACCTACCAACTTTCACTTGTGCATTGTCCTAGAAAGGAACAAAGCTACACATCAAAACAAAAACCACAATACCAGCTCTGCTCACACAATGCAATATTAGTTGACTTATATATTGTCACTAGAATTCCAAACAACAGATGGATCATCTGTCTTTTCAGAAGTAACTTATTAGAGTCTATAGAATTTAAATAGGACTAAGCTTTAAAAGTAGTTTATATTGGTCATTAAGTAATGCTTTTTCCCTCATTATACCTTTTTTTAACTGCAATTACTTTTTCCCCTCATTAAGTTAAAATCCCATCCTAGGTTCCAACACTAAGCCACTACACATCACTCCATATCCCCATTATAAGATCAAATAAGATCCAAACAGATCTGATTCTATAGCTATTATGCTTTTGTTAACTAGAATATAATCTAATTTTAATCTTTATCATTTCTTCTTATTAAAAATATGGTTAACACTACTCCAAAATACTTACCATATGAAGCCTCTCAACTAGTTTTTGATCCCCAAGACAGTTGTTTGTGTCAAACCAGGAATCAAAGTCCTAGATTAACAAATAAAACATATCTTAAGGTTAGAGACAGTATGAACAACAAACTTCCAATAATCCCAGATAAAACAATAATTTCTAGAATTAGTATAATATTTGAGTTGTGATCTACTAAAACCATTAAGTTCAAGTCCGTATTTTTTTCTTTTTTCTTGGTACTGGGAATTGAACCCAGAGGCGCTTTACCACTAAGTCCCGTCCCCAGGCCTTTTAAAAATATTTTGAGACAGGATAAAGAGGAAATTTCTTATTGGCATCTAATTTGCTTTAGGGCCTTGCTAAGTCACTGAGGCTGGGTTTGAACTTGCAATCTTCTTGCCTCAGCCTCCCAAGCTGCAAGGATTACAGGTGTGCACCTATGCACCTAGCTGCTACCATCATTTCTTAATGACTTACGATAAATATTATGACTTAAAGATAAATATTAAGTTCTGCTTATTAGAATATCACATAACAAAGGTTAGGCAGATTTTGTCATATTTGAAAGTCATGTCTGAGCCTTAAAACATAAGCAATATGAGATACACAAATTCACCTGGGAATGCTTAAAGCAGCACCCTGAAAATACAAGCAGTCAACCCAGACAAAATCATTGAAACAAAGTCAGACCAACATGACTATCAACTAGGATCGTCATGCCAATGGCAACCTATGCCAATGCACACAAAGAAAACAATGATTTGAAATGAGACTAAAACCAAAAGGCTCAAAAATAAATTCTAAGAATGCACAGACAATTAATAGGTTAACACCAGGTTTAACTACATAAAAGAATGAGAAATTAATGACTGCCTCAAATAGCACTAAAAGGCAGGCCAATTCTACTATAAAAATACATAAGTATTAAACAAAATTATTAACCAGAAAACAATTAGAAATACTTACATCAGCTGAATTAAAGACATCAGGCAACAAAAAATTAAGAAGTGACCAGAGCTCATGCAAGTTGTTCTGAAGAGGTGTTCCAGTTAGTAATAGTCGATTTGTAGTCTTGAATTCCCTCACTATTTCTGATAACTGAAAGAACCAATCCCATCATCAGAATATTTGTAATATGGATTAAATTCTCAGATACAATGTTCAGAATATCAAATTACCTTGGATTTTTCATTTTTGATCCTGTGAGCTTCATCTATAACTAAGTATCTCCAGTTAAATTTTTTGAATACAGACTTCTCTTTAATAAGCATTTCATAAGATGTTACACAAACATCCCATTCTCCTGGTAACAAAACATCTCTGACAAAAGCAGCCTGTGTAGCAAAATTAAAAAATAACAACGTTCAGAAATCAATTATACATTAAACTTCTGGATGACAAGTAATCTAATCCATAAAAGGGAGTGGGAATATTAAAAAGGGATAGAGTTGCTATATCATGTAAACATTCAGAACTAGCTTTCCTACCACTGAAATAATCAGTCATCATTTAGATTTCAGAATCATTAGGTTTAAAAAAAAGACAAGACTGATGAATACAAACTTCAAAAGGTCTTCGTTCTACAATTCCACTAAGTCCTGGAATACTTAGGAGACAAGTTTTTAATATGAAGAAAGGAAGACTGAAGGACTGTTGTTTGCAGTAAACATGTTCATTCCCCTCTTCAGATTCATAAATGTATTAACACATTGCTATTTTTACTCTCATTTCACAAGTAAGAAAACCGAAGCAAAGAATGGTTAAGTAAGTCCCAAACAAAAAGGAATCTGGTAACTTAACATAACCCTTTGGTTACCTATAAGGGAAAACAAAAAGCAATTCACACTCATCACTGAGATAAAGGAAGGGAAAACAAAGTAAGCACAAAGTCATTTAATGCAGTATGAGTAAGTTTCCAAATCTGACCTTTACATTCTTCATGGTGTCATTATTTCCGCGTCTTCTTCCCAAAAAGATGTTATTTATTAATCAACATTGTAACTTATGCAATAGATATCAAAATAGCTGGCTCAACTCATCTTTAAAAACTACTGTTCTCTCTCTATATATAGACTATTATCACTATACACTAACCTAAAAATCTGGTTCCTTAAATTTCCAATTGCCTCTCACATTCAAAATCGTTTTTAAAAACAAAATACTGCTGAAGGGCACAGGTTTTGATTTTATACAATCACCCCCCAAAATGTGAGGGAAACCATATTCTTAGTCTCTATATACTTCTGAAGACCCTTTCTCTTTTATCCTTCCTCCAGCAATTCCTGACCCCAAGCCTGAATTCAAACTCCTTTAATATGAAAAATGTAATGAAATACTAAAATCTTACTCTTTGTTCTTTATCTCCTATCAAACAAACAGACCGAAGTGTTGGTACCCATCTCTTGAATTCACTCATCCAGTTGTGTAATGTAGACTTAGGAACCAAAACCATATGAGGACCAGGAATGTTTCTATAATGTTTCATGTAGCCAAGAAGAGAAATTGTTTGAAGAGTCTTTCCCAGGCCCTGAAAGAGTTCAGAGTAATCATAAAACAATAAAAAAACAAACGCAGTGTTCCATATTTATACTGCCCAACATATACAGAACATTTAAAAGAAATGCTATGTGTTTATGATAGCTAACATATAACAAAAACTTAACATCTGAAAGCTCACAGTGTTATATCACATAATTTTCACAAGTCTATGACAGAGGTATTATTATCACCCCAGTGAGGCTCAGAAAATGTGATTCTCCCCAGGTCACGTAGCACAGTTAGAACCAAAACACCTTTCCTTTGACACTATACTTTCTTCAACCAATTAAGTATTTTAGCCCTACGGTAATAAGGAATCTTTTTAAAACCTTTATTATATAATTAATAGTAGTAAACAAGAGATAAAATCTTTTATGAAACAAAACTGTACAAGCTGCCATTCTAGAAAACAAAATTAATATTTACAGGTGATAAACATTTAATGACCTCAGTTTGTTTTTCATAAAAATGGAGGGAAATGGTTACACAACGGTACTACAAAAGTTTTTTTAAAAGTTTCGAAAAATGTGTTATTTTTAAATCTACTTTCATAGATAATTCCTCACAAGTGAAGACTTCACTAATGCAATTATAAAATAGTCTGAAGGAAAATTAGTTACTAAAAATTCCAGACTGCCATCAACAAAACATGCTGTATATCTTAAACTTCTATAAAATAAGTTACAAAACATGCCTTCAATCAAAACTACCAATCACATACCATTTCATCTGCAAGGATACCATTGATGCCATTTTCATACAAAGAAATAAGCCAATTCAGTCCTCGGACCTGATAATCTCTCAATTTACCCCATTTTACATCTGAGAACAAGAGAAAACCCACGGTTACATTTTAAAGGCAGGAAATACAAAGTAGCCCCCTTCATCTGATACCCAGAGCTTTAACTATGGCTTACATTTGCCTACTGACTTTGCTTTCTTTTCTAGGATATTTTTACATGAATTCTGCAAATCCCAAATCATTAGAGGTAGCTGTTGGAGTCTGCAATGGAGTAGGAGCACGAATGATGTGAAAGATAACCAAGTCCTAATAACATGATTGGGCATTAGAGTATTCATCCAAATCATTCAATTTCTGTTATTCATATATTGGTCCTAGACTCTTTAACCTCTTTCTCTTTCTAACCTTACCAAAAACATTTGTAATCGAACGCTTTCATCTTTCATAAAGATCAGACACAGGTTCTCTGGAGATTTTATTTTCCTCCTAGTAAAAATGAGATGATAGGAAATTCCTTTTCCTTCACCATTTCTCCTAAGCTACTTTCCCAATACATCTTAGACTAATAATACGCTTTCAGGGTATACACATTACTTATTTTGCCTGCCAAGTCAAATCACTGCTTAAGGATGAAAAATAACCAGTGCTAGTTACAATGTAACAATGTGAGACAAAAATAATCCAAAATTTCCTTTCCCCCTATGACATACATCTGGCTCTGGCCTCACTTCATTGGGATAGAAATAGACACCAGGTGCTCAGTAAGTAAAAAAAAAAAAGGAAGCCTGAAAGTGTACACCTTAAACCAATTGCTGAATTTCTAACTAGATAAGTCCAGCTGAAGTTCAATTAGATAAGAGTTCACGTAAATAAAGCAGCATTAGAGGAGGTTTGGAGGGGTGGGGGGTGGGGGGGATGCTAGGCTTCAAGAGAATGTGTAAGTCTCTAATGCCAACAGACAAGAAAAAAGGACTATACAAACCTATTTAAATACTCTTCTTTTAGAAAACCACTGAAAACAAATATATGTCAAACAAATTAAAGCTACTATAACAGCATGAGTAAGCAAAATTCTTCATGAATTTTGTTTTCTTTTTACAAATTAGTTTTCTTATCCAGATCAGGTAAAAGGCAAAATCATACCTACTTTTACATGTATCTTAGAAAAATAATAAACTCAATGGCATTTTATACACCTCTGAAATCCAATATCACATTATATAACACATTACTACCTCCATTTAAAAAAAATCTGAAACTTATTCACAACCAATAAATATATAAGATTATGAAAAAAGTCCCTGTACAAATTATAGCCAAGACAAATCCAAAACATTAACCGAAGGATGTCTCAAAGTGAGATCTTTCAAAAATCAAGTAATTTAAGTATGTTTAACATACATGATGGAGAATCTTCAAATCGAGTGCAAACATTGGTTGCTTTGGAGCTTTCTGTTAACAGTTCTTCATCCTCCTCTTGCTCTGTTCTACGATGTCGGTAGCTATCAAATGAAAATAAAATCAAATGATTTGAGTTTTGGCTTTAACTACCAACTACAATTCAACATAGTAAGTCAAGTGGCTGGCCTCAAGAATCCACAGTAATTTTTAATTTAAAAAAAAATTAAATAAAAATAAAATGAAGGACAAAACAATTGCTTCCACCTCTTAACAGGATGAACTGCAAAGAAACTGTGGCTATATATAAATTATAACTGTTTAGGGAATATCTTTTCACTGATTGTATAAATACTGCATTTGAACATTTTACAACCTTGGTTACATCAGTTTATGTTATCAATTTATAGAAGTAGTTTTTTATATTTTTTGGTACAGATACAACCAATGTCACTTTTGGTTATTTTTTATTTTTTTTAAAGAGAGAGGGAGAGAGAGAGAATTTTTAATATTTATTTTTTAGTTTTCGGCAGACACAACATCTTTGTTTGTATGTGGTGCTGAGGATCGAACCCGGGCCGCACACATGCCAGGCGAGCGTGCTACCACTTGAGCCACATCCCCAGCCCCACTTTTGGTTATTAAAACTCTGTGAGGGTGTGAAATCAGAACAAGCTTCCAAATCCTCCTGATTTTCTCTTCATTGTGAGGTTCCGCTAATCTGTGAGATTATATGAATTCCTAAAACATCAGATACCCATATTTATGCTTCAGAAGAAAAATTAGTCCCATGGCAAATCTCAAAATTTGGGGGAGAGGTGTTACTGCCATTTCCTAGTTGCTGTGTCTCAAATCTTATAGCCTTAAAAAAAAAAAAAAAAAAAAAAAATCAATTTTGACATCTCTATTTAGAAAAGAACTCACATAGAATAAAATAGGCATGGTTATGGAATTTTTGTGCTTTCCTTTTTTCCTTATTATTAAAGTACAATGAACTCACAAAAAATAAAAAAATAATAATAATTTTTCATAGGCATCTAAATTAACCTAGAAAGTGAACAGTAAAAGGGCTGGGGATATAGCTCAGTTGGTAGAGTGCTTGCCTCGCATGCACAAGGCCCTGAGTTCAATGCCCAGCACCACACACACAAACACACACACACAAGTGAATAGTAAAAAGTTACTAGTAAATATAAATCTAAAATGTTTTACAGTTATCTAAAATATACAAAAGCTGTTATTAAAATAACATATATTAACTACAACTTCATAAGCTCAAATTGCTTCACCTCTATAGAGCTGAAGTGAATAAAACCACTTTCTTCCCAATTATGAAGCTTCCAACTTCAAGACCTTTTTACTTTCAGTAAATATCTTAATCTAATTTAGAAAGCAGATTATGGCCCTACCGAGACCTCTAAATCATCTTCCCCAATAACACTATTTAATGATGAATAAATCAAATTGAATAACATTATATATTTTCAGGGGGGCTACCTTTATCTTTTAGGTTAGTGATAGAAGGGTTTCTTTAATAATATTAATATCCCATAAAAGTATTTGTTATAGTAGTTCCCATTTCCAGTATATGACACTAATATATTTAAGTAGATATAAACTTCAATTCTAAAGCAATTTAAATACATCTGATATACAAAGTTGACTTTTAAAAAGTTTCAAATATTAAAATAGCACTTTAGACACAACAGACAAGGTATAAGACATACTGAAAAATCAGAATACCTCAAATAAAATGAAGAAATTTTGCTTGCATGGTAATTCTGTGAATTTAACATTGTTAAGTTTTTAATTTCTTCTTTTAGATAATCTGATGTATTACAATTACTGACCACATTTTTTTCACATTGGAAACTGCAGCCATTCCAGGGAGTCAAGATGCCCTAAATCTATTAATTATTACTAAACATCCTAAGTTATCCAACCAACACAAAAATTCTGAATCTGATAAATTTAACATGTATACGTATTTTCAATCACCACCAAACGATGGCATACAACTTGACACTTCAATTTTTAGAGGAAGACAACTGTTTAACAAAAATGCTAAACAAACTTCTGTGGCATACATCATTACAATATTCCACACACCAGCACAAACTTCACATAAAAGTAATACCCTCAAGGCGTGTATATGGTTTTGGAGATAAGCATAAGCAGTTCAGATCCAAGTTCAAGCCTGGATTATTCTAAGTACTTCTATGTGATGCTAAATAAGATACTTAACTTATGCATTTGTACCCTCTGTAAGAAACAACATTAATATCTGACTTCCCTATTCAATATTACTGCTGCAATCCATAAACTATATAATGCTATAAAAAATAAGACACTACGCAGGATTTTAAAATACTTACACATTTACGGCTACATCCTACCAAGCAATGGGGCCAAATACACAATTGTATTAACTTTTTTTTTAAATAAAGTAGATTTATGATTCTAATGAAAACCATCGATAATAAACAAGGTTGAATTATGAAGTATAAACTATTACTCACTCGCCAACTGAGAGCAAGTTCTGTTTCTCATCCTTTTTTATTCGTGGGCGCCCTGGTTTCATCTTCAAAGGTGAGGTTGGAGTCTTCTGAGCAGCAGGCTGAATGAAATGTGCAAACAACTCGGTTTGCTTTAATAAATATTCAAATCTATTTGCACGATCAGTTTGCTGCAAAAAAGTTTAAGATACATTTCATCAAAACTTTGGAAATCAGTTTCAACAAGCCTCCATATTAAGAATTCAGGAATAAAAAGAACAAACTACTGACACATGCAACATGAGTCTTAAAATTTGCACTTTGTCAAGGGAAGACAAAACACAAGTCTACAGTATATGATTCCACTTACAGTGTATGAAATACTAACTACAGACACAAAGCAGATGAAAAGTGGCAAGAGGTTAGGGCAGGAACTGCCTACAGAGGGACAGAAGCTTTTAACAGGATGGAAACTATTCTACATCATGACTGTAGTATTATTTACGTGACTGCATATACTTGCCAAAACTCAAAATCATTTTATGTAAGTCATACTTTAAAATAGTTGACTAAAAAATATATTTTTAAAGACGTTAAAAGGCATTGTGCATTACAAGTGAATTTATTCAAAAGTTGGAGAAAAGGCACTGGTCATTCATCAGTTAGGCTGGTGTCAAATTTTAAAAAGATATCAGGCTTAAAAACCATGAAATATTCATTAACTTAATGTAGTTCAACACTATTCCTGCCTTTCATTATCTGCTATCTGCCCCTTTGAATGTTTCCTATTACCACACCAAAAGAATGAAAATATGTATAAACCAAAAAAAGGGTAAGATCCTTGAGAAGTTTTCATTAAAAAAAAAAAAAATTATAAAATCTCAAGACGTTAGGCAACCAGACTTTAGACAGGATAGTTTGTTTAAACAAAGAGAAACTAGACAAGTTCAACAGATAAACCAGTTACCCAACAATGCTGCCATAAAAATGTTTAAAATGTCAGTTTTAGAGATTTACAAAATGACCCACCAAAGCAAACACTGAAGGTATCCAAACACCATTTATGTTATAAAAACCACATACTTTAAAAGGGAAAACGGTTATCTTAAAAATCACACTAGTGTAAAAACTGAAGCTAAATTTGCCATCAGGAAGTGGTAAAAGTGTTTCAGTGGGTCATAGTAACAGTCATAGAAGCAACCTGATATGCACAATTCGAACAGGCTGTCAACATGCTCCTCCCTGGCAACATCCTATAAATGATGTGCCTTAGTTTATGCTTTTCAAGATTACAAACCATTTCAAGTACAGAACTAAGATAAGTAGATATTTATTTTCAGGTTATATATATTAAAATATATAACCTCTGAAAATAAATCCACAGGTTAAATTCTAGACATGCAAGGTAAAAGCTATTGTATAGTATTCAAAATTTATCAAGTCACTATTATTGTTCCGATTATTAGGGGGAAAACTAGGCACCTTGCTGCTTAAGGGAATTAACAGGCTAAAATGAAAATAATTTTAAGATCCTAAAAGGTTAAAAGTGGTAAAAAGGAAAAAAAAAAAATTGATCCTAAAATGCAGCAACTATTAACACAGTAAAATTAGGGAATTGAATGAACTCAATGAAGATTATATTGAACAACCATGGACCAGCTTTTTTCTGAGACAGGAAAAAACAAGGCATCAGAGACTATATATATGATTGAAAATACACAGTAAATAGGATAAGTGTGATTTTGTGTGTGTGTAGAAAGCCTGAAAATTAGGGTTAGCAGAAATAAAGTAGAAAGATACATCCAAAAACTTAGGGGGAAAGGAGGGTAGAGTCAAGTCAAGTTTTAGGTACTAAAAGCCCAAGAATAAAAACCATAAATCTGCAGGGCGTGGTGGCGCACACCTGTAATCCCAGTGGCTCAGGAGGCTGAGGCAGGAGGACTGAGTTCAAAGCCAGCCTCAGTAACTTAGTGAGGCCCTAAACAACTCAGTGAGACCCTGTCTCTAAATAAAATATAAAAAAGGGCTAGGGATATGGCTCAGAGGTTAAGCACCTCTGGGTTCTACCCCCAGTACCTCCTCCGCAAAAACAAAAATAAATTTATTCTGTCTTTGGAAGTAGTGCTCAGAATCCCAGATTCAAGAATGAAGAGTAAATAATGGGGACTTACCCATGCTATGGTTAAGAACTAGCAGATGACATGGGAGTTTGTTTAGAAGAAAACTATTCAAAGGAAGATCATGTCACAAAATGAAATGAAGCTTGGAAACTGAAAAACTTAAGAGGCAAAAAAAAAAAAAAAAAAAAGTGCATGCATGCAAAATAAAAGAATATTGAGCTAAGATGAGAGGGAAAAATAAAAAAGAAAGATTTATGACAGTAAACAAGTAAGAAAACAAAAAGTAGGAGGTATTGTCACAGGCATCTTGGATATATATTGAGAAACTTTCATTCACTGAAATAACATTAAATATGTGTGTAAAGTAAAGATTGTGAATTCAATTCTGCATATTCTCAAATTAGAGGTCCCAATGTGATTTAAAAGTAAATGCCCAACAAGCAATAAGAGGTATCTGGGCTCAAAATAAAAGATTTGAAAGTATTCCATTTAAAGACAGCAAGTGAAATCCAGTAGTAATAATCAAGCTGTCCAGGAAGAAATGTTCAGAATGTAACAAAGGACAAAGGCACAATCAAATAGGGTATCAAGGGAGTAAAAGGTGTCTCAAGGTAAGTAAAGATTTTTTGGGGGGTGGTCAACAATGTCAAACATAAGCGAGATCAAGAACAATGAAACTAAAGCCAACAAACTTTAAATTAGATTCACTAATACAATGTTAGTGTCAGAATCTAAATTGTAAAGGGTAAAAGGGGTATTTACTTTAAAAGCACATTATTTGTTTTAAAGTGTACTTATTTTTAAAGGCAGGCTATATGTATATTTTTTCTTTAAGTTGAGCAGCAAAACAGTAGCTATTTGGATATACAAAATGTTATAGAAATCATATATAAAATCATATGTAACGCTGCACATGTATTATGTATATTACATATGTACATATAAATTTACATGTATACATAAAACATAACAATTTTAGGATTCATAGTATTTAAGAGGTTTAAGAATATCTGCTGATTTTGAAGAGAATATCAAACGACAAGGAAAAAGTACATTTAAAAATATATATAAAGCTCTACTATGTGCCAGATATTATGCCGGGTGCTGGACACACACACAAGAAAATTAGGATACTCTTGTTTAAGAAACATACTATAGTGTTATTAACTGACACATTTCACCTTAAGGATTTCAAATATTATTGTGTTTATGCTACATAAAGGCCTCAGAACAGGGTTTGATAGATCATAAGCATTTGCTATTAAAACTCATTTAAAGCTTTGGTTATGTCAAGTCATGTTAAAAAAGCTGTTTCCTGGGCTGGGGTTGTGGCTCAGCGGTAGAACGCTCATCTAGCACATTGATTCTGGGTTTGATCCTCAGCACCACATAAAAATAAAAAAATTAAAAAAAGTTATTGTGTCCAACTACAACTAAAAAATAAATATTTTTTTTAAAAAGTTGTTTCCTAAAACATATGGGATGTGAACTTTGTCTTTAAAAAGTGTGTCATGTTTTCTTTTTGTAAAAATCCCAGCCATGGCCTAGGCAGGTAGTTCAGTGGTAGAGCACTGAGTATGTGCAAGGCTCTGGGTTCCACCTCCAATATAAAAATGGGGATGAATATACACAGAATAACTACTTCTCTGGTCTTCACCTCATTTCTTCTTTTTTTTTTTAAGTTTAATCTTTATTTTATTTATTTGTTTTTATATGGTGCTAGGGATAGAACCCAGTGCCCCATACATACAAGGCAAACACTCTACCACTGAGCTACAATCCTGGCCCCTCACCTCACTTTTGATGCTGAAAATCTCAAGGTGTTAGCATAATTAGACAATTACATCATGTTCACTAATTCACAGAATATCAGATTTGGTTTATTTAGGCAAATAAAAATAGAAATTATAGTACTCCAGGTTACATACTTCATTGAAACATCTGTGCTCTAAATATAAAAGTTAAACATGGATATTTAGTATATTTAATCATCTAACAAAAAGTTTCTTTACATACTCTATACAAAGCCAGAACATACCATTTTTTCTTCATAGGTCGGATCTGGTTCTTGAATTTCTTTTTGCTTTCCAGGAGATGCATCATCGAATACTTCCTAACAGAAAGGAAAAATCATGGAATTGTTCTTCAGAATAGTCAATTCACCATTATACACTGATTTCAGCCCAAAGCACATTTCAAATAATATACTCCTTACCAAACTCCCTATACACTTAAATGGCTGTCATCTAAGCTGAAAGGAAACCTGATAAGGATAAAATAAAATACTATGGGGATAATAATCTGTTTAACCCAATTTTGTAAGCTGTCTGGCTGCTGCCAAGATTGAAACAAAATATTACCATCAACATCATTCTCAAATAAAATTACTTATCAATGCAAGTCATATGGGCAAATCTACACTCCTTTCTTTATATTTTAGTTGTAGATGAAAACAATACCTTTATTCATTCATTCTTATGTGATACCGGGGGTTGAACCTTGCTAAGCGCCTCACACATGCTAGGCATGCCCTCTACCACTGAGCCACAATCTTACCTCTTTTTTCTAATAAAATTATGAAACCAAATTAAAATAGTATAAAACATGAAAAGAGTTCCCCTTTTTATCATAAAATTGCATCTATCTAACTGTGCTTTTACACAAATGTACACATGGAAGGGAGCGTTAGTCACTCTAATTTCCATCATCTGGAATATTACAAAAAAGGTATCCTGAAGCCTAATTTGAATACTCTTTAACTACAGTGTGATTACTAACTTAGTATTAAATGTTATCCTTACAAATGATTATCCTAGCATTCAAATGCCACAAAAAAATTAGCACCAATTTTTACACTACAAAGTTCCATGCAATTGAGCTGGGGTTGTGGCTCAGTGGTAGAGTGCTTTGCCTAGTGTGTGTGAGGCACTGGGTTGGATTCTCAGCACCATATATCAATAAATAAAATAAAGGTCCATTGACAACTAATATATATATACACACACACATATATATTTTTTTTCAAGTTCCACTCAACCATTTAAAAAAATTAGCAGCTGGTAAAAGCATACTTTTTATTAATAATGTCCAAATCTGTGCATGTCAATACATACTATTATAAAGCTATAAATGATCACAAAGTATAGGAGACAAGAGCTGTTGGAATTTAGAAGAAGAGCCAAAATGACCTAAATTCAAGTCTAATTCATTGCTAAGGCTTTTAAGCATCAGTGTGCCCTTATATCATCATAACTCTCTGGTCTTTGTAGATAAAAGTGACAAACTAACATCTACTTCAATTAACAAAATTCCTGATAGAATACTACCAAAGGTATACCCAAAGAAAATCAAAGTGCTTTCCACAATTGTCATTCTTTCTTCTACAATAATTTTTTAAAAATTGAATTTCAGCCCTCTTAAGGGCACACAATTATTGGCACATAGCATGTCTATCTATGTCTGGTCAATGAGGTTGAATAAATAAGGTGAACACTATCAAAAACATAACAACTAAAAAAAATGGAACTGTTCCTTGACGTATTACTGGGAAAAAAGCAAGAAGAAAAATTAACTGAATACATGGGAAAGCCAACAATTGTTTTATGGGAAAAAGAGATTTGTCAGAAAAAAGATCACCTTAAATTCTACTTTCAAACAAGAAAAAGGCATTTAGAATATCTTTTTTCCAAATGCATAACTAGACTAAGGTCTTCAGTCATGAAAAACATCCTGAATCTCAAATGATTCTGAATTTAGCTAAAGAAGCAGCAAAAACTGACTGGTACGTTTATTTTAAAAGACAAAAAAAATCACTATGAAACGTAGAGAGAAAAAAATAAAAAAGATAAAAATTAAAGTTACTGATATTCCTAACATAATGGTAAAAGTAACTAAGTCATTCTTCCATAACTGAAACTGCCAAGCATCTTAAGTACATGACAAAGCAAGATGTGTGGGAAAAGACTCACTTTTGGAATCAGACCTGAGTTCTAGCAAAGGTTCTACTGATCAGCAGATTGGATTTCCTCACCTGGCCAATGAAAATACTACTGATTTCAG
The DNA here is from genome assembly GCF_047511675.1 of Marmota flaviventris. Taxonomy (NCBI): domain Eukaryota; kingdom Metazoa; phylum Chordata; class Mammalia; order Rodentia; family Sciuridae; genus Marmota; species Marmota flaviventris. Next base: position 125,322,847 of record NC_092504.1, read on the forward strand.
GAGTTATCACTCAAATTTAAACTTCAATTCAATTTTAACTTTAAAATGTGAACTCAAAAAGTCAAAATATTTATTTAAATTGCTCTCCTTTTTGATATTTAAATAAGGCCTCTGGTAAGACATTTGTTATCCCAAATTTGAACAGAAGTCCCTTTGGAAACCAGAGGATAACTAAGTACATCTCTTTGTAGGGGAACTACATATTTAATCACCCAATTGCTTTCAGCGTCAAAGGTTTCCAAACCCCTTACGCCTTGGAGCTGGAATTCAAGTTAAGCGATCCGATGCTAATACAAGAGAACCATTTAAAACTTTAAAGGGAAAATAAAAGAACACTGAACACATTTTACTGTGAAACAAATCTTAATCACTGAAAACTGCAGAGTATTAGCATGTATTCCACTGAAACCTACCCTCATCACTTAAAGTTCTTTCTGTTTCTTTACCCCACCCTAGCTGTCCCCGCCTCAAAAAAAAAAACAACTATCACTTCAATGGTAAGCTCCATTATCATTTCTTTATTGTGTTAATTTTGACTTAAGGCTCATTTTAAAAGCAGTATTACTTTCATTCTGCCTTAGTATGGAAAACCCCAGAAATCTTTGGGCTGGAGCTACAAAATATCTCCAAACAGGTCCAAGGCCAAGAATAAAAATTGGAAACAATCACTTTGTTCCCAGACATCGCAAAGCCTAGAGGCATACCCATGAGACCCGCCTGGCAGGTCCCCCATCTTTCCACATTCGCACACACTCAAAACCAGGGTACTGTCACCACCCCCTAGCCAACCCAGGCCCCAAAAGGCTCAACAGCGATTGCTTAAGTTTTTTTCTTAAAGAGGCCAAAACCCCAAAAGCCCGGTACAGAAAGCCAACCATCTGCCCTGATTCTGTAATACATTCATCCACCCATCCAGACCCCCAAATTAGATGGGGACTCAAGACGGCTGCTGCTGCTGCAGCCAGGCTCGCTTCCCTCCCGGTGCAACAGTGCCTGGGAGGGGCCTCCGCTCCCTTCACAGAAGCAGCTGCGCCCCGCTTATCCCCATTGCGCATTTGGCCATCCAGCTCTCGCCATTGTTTCTGCCCAGAACAGACAGATACCGCCTCCGCAAGGACCGGAACGAAGAAAGGAGGCCCAAGTCCTCGGATGCGCCGCTTTTAGTTGCCGCCCCAACCCGCCTGCGTATCCCACTCCTAAAGGGCATCTCCCCCGCCCTCCCCCGAAGTTTGGTAGAAACTAAAACCTAGATTCGAGGAGGAGAGAGGGAATTATGGAGGTGGAAGGAATAGGTTTCCCCCGGACACAGTAATCAAGAACATCTGCTTAATAAGAGCGTTCGAAGATTTGGCAAGATTCGCAAAAGAAACACAATTTAAATGTAAAGCACCATTTACTCATTTGGATCGGCTGCACTGGGTTAACGCAAGGGCGCAGGAGTCGGAACCTCACTCCGGATCACACGGTGCCCAAAGACTCTCCACGACTCTGCGCGCGATCCCCGGCACCACGGCGACGGAACCAGCTCTCCTCCCCTCTGCGCCCTCTCCCGCGCCACGAGCCGCCCTCACCTCCATCTCGGCGTCCGCGGGGCCGGCGCCGGCCGCAGAGGGAGCCGCCTGGGCCGCGCCGCCCTCGGGGCCGCCTTTGTTGCTGCTGCTGCTGCTCCCGCTGCTGGCGGCAGAGGTTGCGGACTTGGAAGGCGCGCTCTCGGGAGGCGGGGGTGGCGGAGGCTCGGCCGCGGACGACATGATGTTCTGTCTGCGTCACCCGCTGCTGCCAGAGGCCTGGCCGGCAGGGACGGAGGAGGCGGCCTAGGCGCGGGTGGCTACGTCGCAACGGACTGATGGAGCAGCAAGAGGCCCACCCGGAACCTCGCCCGCGCCGCGACTCCGCGACGGGCCTGAGCCGGGCCCAGCAGCTTCCCTTTCCTCGGCGACCTCTTCCGCGGGGCTCTGGGTTCGACCGGCGCTTACCTCACGGCGGGAATCACGTCGACGAGGGTGGGCGGGGCCAACCAGGTCACTGAGGTCAGAGAGGGCGGGCTGACTTAGAGGAAGGCGGAGGGCTCGGGGAGAGGGAAAGGAAAGCGAAAGAGAGACTGAGGCTGGGAACTCGCTTCACCTCCTCCTCTTCTTCCTCTGATAGATAGCATCTACCTCGCTAGCATCCCAGACAACTACCTACGCCACCGACTTTCAACCCTCGCGAGATTGCTAGTTAGCTCATTGGCTGATCCCAAGCGCGCATGCGCATTCTCTTCACATTTGGCCACGCCCCCTTCGGACCTCTAGCGGGCTGTAGAGCGAAGGGTAGGAGGGGCCTCGAGGGAGCGCTCAGAGACGTAGGTTGTGCGTCGGGACCTTGGCGTGACGCGAGCGTCGTAGTAGGCGCTTTCTTAACGGTTTGCTGTCTGCCGGCGCGGCGTCTTAGGGTCTAGTCTGGGGTACTCGGAACTGGTTGACACCTTTACTAAGTTCTGCGCTTCCTAAATTTAGAGGCTTCTGTTGGCCTTCCCACTTCCGCCGCCTTTACCATAAGGCGTGACGTTTTGGTTATCCCAAGTGACGTCTCCCTTTTTTTGTTGTGTAAGAAAAAAAATCCGTTTAAAGAGAGAACGCGTGTGTGTGTTTGTTTTAAGTCTGTGCATGTAAATCTACGGCAAATCATTTCTAAATACCTTCTGCCCCTTAGGTACAAAGTAATATGATGTTTCCAATGAATTTATCTGCTGGAAGTTGAGCAGATAAGCTAATGTGCACACTACCCAGTAAGGGAGAAACATGCATATCAACAGATGAGAAAGACAGGTGATAGGATGTATCTTTTTTTTTCAAGTATCAAACATAAAAGTGCACATTCTTCTCCAGAAAATGTTAGCAAGTCAGGTGTAGTGGAACATGCATGTAGTCCCAAGGAATGAAAGGCCAAGGCAGGAGGATGGGAAATGCCAGGCCAGCCTCAGCAATTTAGCCTGTCTCAAAAAGGTCTGGGGATGTAGCTCAATGGTGAAGCTGTCCGTGGGTTCAAGCCCCAGCCACACACACACCACACATTGTGTTGTGTTTGATAACAAATCTGCGTATTACAGTAGACAGTCCGCACACCCTTCCCTACTCATCAGGTCTTTTTGTCTTATCCTCTCCATGTCCAGTATTATATCAATATTTGTTGAATAAAAAAGACATTTTCAAAAGTTGAGGGTTGAGCCAACTTAGTTATGTTAAATTTCAAACAGAAGGAATCTCCTTTGAATATATAGACTGCAAAATTTTTAAGCAATTGAATTCTTTGATCAGACTTGAGATTTGGAAGCTGGTGTGGTGACCCTGTTGTCCCAGCTACTGGGAAGGCTGAGGCAGGAACATCACAAATTGAAAGCCAGTCCCAGCAATTTAGCAAGGAACTCCTTCCCAAAATAAAAAAATAAAAAGGACCACAGTTGGAGCTCAGTGGCAGAGTGCCCCTAGGTTAAATCCCTAGTATCACAAGGAAGAAAAATATGAATAATGAAGATAAGGAGAAATGCACCCCCCACCCCGTTAGAAATGCTGTTTCTGAGATTGTTTACAAATGCCTATGTATAACATATAGAAATAAATAAGTTTATAAATATCTTCATATAATAAATAACCATCTTCATATGTACTTGCAAAAACCTGACAAAAATGCTTGAGATTCCAACATATAATCCTAAAACTATTGCCCAACCATAAAATCAACTATTAACCTCTAACAACCATTAATACAGAAAAAAGTTTATTATGAAGTGTTACCTGAAAAAGAATTTTAGCAATTCGAAAATGTGTAAAAGTTTCCAATTATATTTATATAAAAGTATTGAAAATGAATGTTGTTGGTATGTATATCCTACTTTTGGTCTCCATTTCTTTTTCTGAAATAAATTTTCATATTGTATTGGGAAAACTTTTGAAAATTTTTCCAGCTTTATTGAGATATAATTGACAAAAAATATATAGACTTCAGGGTATAACTCAATGGCAGAGCACTCTTGCCTCACATACAAGAGACCATGAGTAAAATCCCCAGCACTGCAAAAGATAAAATTATATATATTTAAGGTGCATAATATGATGTTTTGATACACAGATGTACTGTGAAATGATTACCTCCACCAAGCTAATTAATGTCCCTCACCTCTCATCGTACCTTTCATGGGGTGGAAGGATGAATATTTAAGATCTACTTCTAGCAAATTTCAAATACACAGTATTTATTATTAACTACACTAACAATACTGTAAGGTACTTGCTTAGCATCTGGACGGCCAACTTAAGTGACCACCTCTATTTTAAGAAAAAGTTTCGCTTACCCGCCCAAGGGCATTTCTGAGAAAGGCTCACCATTCCCTCCTACCAACACAACCTTTCACCACCTGCGTTAGGACCCACCAGGCTCAAGTCCCTGAGCCTGCCCCCAAAAAGTCTAGGAACCCGAGGCTGTATTGCCATTATGATGGTCTTTATTTGTCAGCTCTGACAAATAAACTCTTGTGCATATCTCTGCCTGGTCTCCATCTTTCATTTCTTGCTCACCTGTCTCCCCAGTTCCTCACTTTCCTTTCAAATACTGTACATAAGATTCTCAGAATTTATTTCATCCTGAATAATTAAAACTTGGTAGCCTTTAAACATCTTCTTGTTTTAAGAAAATTTGTCTTTTATTTAAAAAAAAAAGCTTAACAAAAAAAAAGAGTGTGGAAGAGTAAAAGGGTAGTGTCTAGGGTGTCACCTGACATATACACACTCATAAATAACTATTGAAAAAATATTAAAGATTTACATTGTTAAGTAGAATATAACATTTAGTATTCAGAGTATTTCCTTACTCTTTACAGTTTTAGAAGAAGTCTTGGACTGATTTGTAAACCCTAAAATTATACATAAGTATATAAATGAAAGGACTTGACTGTGATAACTATTTAAGGAAAGAAATAAATAGCAAAAAAAACAGTGCAAATAAATAAATACTGCCCGCCAAATTGCAGTTACCTTTTAAACATGTTTGTCTGTATGTATTTCTCATATGAAAGGTGTATAAGGAGAATTATTGAGGAAAGAATCATAGAAGCTAAAAGGGTAAAACAATGTTCACATTTTAGCCTAACATAAGGGACAGAAGAAAAGATTTGGAGAAGGGTCTAGAATGAGAGAGGGGTAAGGGGAGCTGCAGAAAAACAAATAAAAACCAGGATGACTTCAAACTGAGTTCTTAGGGACATTAGCTGTGTTAATGAGGTAGATGGCAGTACTTACCTGGTGGAAAAATCAAAAAGGCCTGTTTTGCTTCAAAAGCTAAAACTATTTAGCTTTTCTCAAATTGATAGCAGAATGTAAAATTAGTGTAGTTCATAAGCAAATAGACTGGGAATTTAGGCAAGCCTAGATTCATGCAGGCACTAGAAATTAGTTGTGTAAATATGGGTAAGTTTCAATGTCTTTGAAATTGGTTTCATATCTTTTTATTATCACACTGAAATAATATTCTTATAATTAACATTCTTATAGTTATGTAAATATTCTTATTATATAATTATACTGAGATAATACTTATAATGATGTCATACGAATTAAATGAGATAATAGTGCATGTCAGTTGCTTAATATAGTGTTCAATGGGGAGCTCTGGGTTCAAGTGTTACCTATTTTTAATTGAAGAATCACAAGGCTAAGAGTCAGAGTCTAGTTGGAAGAAGGGTCTGGTTTTTTAAGAAGGCAGAAGGTAAGATGAACTGTGACAAGAAAACACCAGAGGGATTAGTGCTTTAACCATGCTCCTAGCGACAGAATGCTGCATTTTAAAATCATGTTAGTGTTCTATCTCAAATCCATAGATACACATTGTTAACATCTGAAGTTCCTCTCTAGACTTAGTGTGCAAGAACAGCATATGCTGTACCAAAACAGTGGACCAAAGAAACGATGCCAGAGGGCAAAAGATGTCAAAGAACCAGGGCTCTCTTATGACATTGAATGGTAACAGATAGGAATTAAGATTTGACAAAGGACAAAAGTAGGAATGCTGCACCTTTCTTCATTGCAAACTCGTTTTATTTTATGAAAACCTAAGAAAATAAGTTAGAGAAACATTAACCACACTCTTAATAAATAAGTAAGATTTAAATACATTCCCTTCATATTTGGCCATTAATCCACAGCAGTGGGTGACTATATCTGTTAGATGCACGTAACACTGCTTTAAAGTTGTTTTAGTTCTTCTCAAAGTTGTTTTAGTTCTCTCTGCATTTTCTTCTTCTTAATTAGATTAAATATAGGTAAAATACTCCTAAGAACCCAAATATTATGGCCTCATTTTTTTTTAATTAGTTGCTAATGGATCTTTACTTTATTTGTTTACATGTGGGGCTGAGAATCCAATGCAACATACTAGGCAAGTGCTCTACCACTCAGCTACAGCCCCAGCCCATGGCCTTAAATTTTAACTACTATTCTTGAAGCATTTTTTGGAAGAATTAACTATAGTTAAAGCTATAGTAAAGAAATTTGGGTTTCATTTCCTCAAAAGGTTGGAAGTAAAAAAATGTAGAAAGATATACCACAAAAACAATTAAAATAGCACAGGTATGGCTATATCATTATCAGGTAAAATAGACTTTAGAGTGAAGAAAATGGCCAAAGAAAAAAATCGTGTAATGAGAAAATCATCAGTCCACCAGGAAGATATAGCAATTCTAAATGCATAAACATGATGCAATCAAACTTAAAATCAATATTCAAAAGTTAGAAGGAATATGTCCAGATGAAATGGCATGCTTCTAAATAGTCCACAGGTCAAAGAAGAAGTCTCAAGAGAATTCAGACTAACACACTGAATGGAATGAAAATACAATACATCAAAATTTGTGGAACACAGTTAATATGCTGCTTAAACAGGAAATAGCACCAAATCTTACATTTTAAAAAAGCCTTAAATCTAAGCTTCCACCTCAAAAACCTAGGGAAAAAAAAGCAAAAATAAACACAAAGTAAGTAGAAGGAAGGAAAGAATAAATACAAGAGTAGAAATCAATGAAATTAAAAATAGAGAAAATAAAATGTAACAAAGAACTAGCTATTTGAAATAAAATAAATTGACAAACCTCTAAAAAGACAGAAAAGAAGACATAAATCACTATTATCAGTAATGAAATAGGACCCATCACTATAGACCCTGAGAACATCAAAAGAATAATAAAGGAATGTTGCAAACATAAATTTAGCAACTTAATATACAACTTCCTTGAAAAATACAAGCTACTATAACTCAGACAATATTAGATTATGTGATTATCATTATAATTACATAATGTAACTTTAAAAACTCCCCAAAAGAAATATCCAAGCATAGATAACTCAATAGAGAATTCCAACAAATATTTAAAGAAACATTAATGTCAATTCTACACAATCTCCTACAGTATATAGAACAGGAAAGTATATTTCCCAGTTCATTTTATGAAGTTAACATAATTCTGATACCAAATGAAAGACAATACAAAAAAAAAGAATGAAATAAAATGGCAGACCAATATCACCAATGATTATAGGTGTAGAAATCCTTAATAAAATATTAGCAGATGAGCAACCTGCTGAATGAAATAATTATAGAAAACTTTCCAGAAATAAAAAAGGAAACAGATATACAAATTGTAGATGCATACAGGACACCGAGCATACAAAATCACAGTAGACCAACACCAAGACACATTGTTATGAAGATATCCAATATACAGAACAAAGAGAAAATATTAAAAGCTACAAGAGAAAGGAGGCAGATTACATTCAGGGGTAAACCAATAAGGTTAACAATGGATTTTTCATCACAGATGCTGAAAGCGAGAAGATCCTGGAACAACGTATTTCAAACACTGAAAGACAATGGATGCCAACCAAGAATTTTGTATACAGCAAAATTAAACTTCAGGTACGACAACAAAATAAAAATCTTTCATGATAAACAAAAGTTAAAAGAATTTGCAGCCAGAAAACCAGCATTGCAAACCATCTTGAGCAAAACACTACACGAGGAAGAAATGAAAAACAATAACCAAAACCAACAGTGGGAAGTGCCTCAGTAAAGACAGAGGGCGGGGGGAAAGCTAATCATGGAGAAACAAATTAAATTAAAAAAAAAAAGATAAATAATCAAACATGGCTGGAAGCACAAACCATATATCAATAGTAACTCTAAACTTTAATGGCTTAAACTCTCCAATAAAGCGACATAGGCTGGTAACATGGATTTAAAAAACAAATCCAACAATATGCTGCCTCCAGGAGACACATCTGATTGGAAAAGACATACACAGGCTGAATGTGAAAGGTTGGGAAAAAATATACCACGCACACGGTCCTCGTAAGCAAGCAGGCGTGGCCATTCTCATATCAAATAAAATCGACATCAAGACTAAGTTAATCAAAAGGGATAAGGAAGGACATTATATACTGATAAAAGGAACCATTCACCAACAAGACATAACAATTATCAATATTTATGCACCAAATAATGGTGCTGCGACGTTCATAAAACAAACTCTCCTCAAGTTCAAAAATCAAATAGACCACAACACAATAATTATGGGTGACTTCAACACACCTCTCTCATCATTGGACAGATCCTCCAAACAAAAGTTGAATAAAGAAACTATAGAACTCAATATCACAATCAATAACCTAGACTTAACTGACATATATAGAATATATCAACCATCATCAAGTGGATATACTTTTTTCTCAGCAGCACATGGATCCTTCTTAAAAATAGACCATATATTATGCCATAGGGCAACCCTCAGTAAATATAAAGGGGTGGAGATAATACCATGCATTTTATCTGATCATAATGGAATGAAACTGGAAATCAACGATAAAAGAAGGAAGGAAAAATCCTATATCACATGGAAAATGAACAATATGTTACTGAATGATCAATGGGTTACAGAAGACATAAAGGAGGAAATCAAAAAAAATCTTAGAGATAAATGAAAATACAGACACAACATATCGGAATCTAGGGGAAACAATGAAAGCAGTTTTAAGAGGGAAATTCATTGCCTGGAGGTCATTCCTCAAAAAAAGAAAAAACCAACAAATAAATGAGCTCACACTTCATCTCAAAGCCCTAGAAAAGGAAGAGCAAAACAACAGCAAATGTAGCAGAAGGCAAGAAATAATTAAAATCAGAGCAGAAATCAACGAAATGGAAACAAAAGAAACTATTGAAAAAATTGACAAAACTAAAAGTTGGTTCTTCGAAAAAATAAATAAGATTGACAGACCCTTAGCCATGCTAACAAAGAGAAGAAGAGAGAGAACTCACATTACAAACATACGGGATGAAAAAGGCAACATCACAACAGATACTACAGAAATACAGAAGATAATTAGGAATTATTTTGAAAACCTATATTCCAATAAAATAGAAGATAGTGAAGACATCGATAAATTTCTTAAGTCATATGATTTGCCCAGACTGAGTCAGGAGGATACACACAATTTGAACAGACCAATATCAATGGATGAAATAGAAGAAGCAATCAAAAGACTACCAACCAAGAAAAGCCCAGGACCGGATGGGTATACAGCGGAGTTTTACAAAACCTTTAAAGAAGAATTAATACCAATACTTTTCAAGTTATTTCAGGAAATAGAGAAAGAGGGAGCTCTTCCAAATTCATTCTATGAGGCCAACATCACTCTGATTCCGAAACCAGACAAAGACACCTCAAAGAAAGAAAACTACAGACCAATATCTCTAATGAACCTAGATGCAAAAATCCTCAATAAAATTCTGGCGAATTGAATACAAAAACACATCAAAAAAATTGTGCACCATGATCAAGTAGGATTCATCCCTGGGATGCAAGGATGGTTCAATATACGGAAATCAATAAATGTTATTCACCACATCAATAGACTTAAAGATAAGAACCATATGATCATCTCGATAGATGCAGAAAAAGCATTCGACAAAGTACAGCATCCCTTTATGTTCAAAACATTAGAAAAACTAGGGATAACAGGAACTTACCTCAACATTGTAAAAGCTATCTATGCTAAGCCTCAGGCTAGCATCATTCTGAATGGAGAAAAATTGAAGGCATTCCCTCTAAAATCTGGAACAAGACAGGGATGCCCTCTATCACCACTTCTATTCAATATAGTTCTCGAAACACTGGCCAGAGCAATTAGACAGACGAAAGAAATTAAAGGCATAAAAATAGGAAAAGAAGAACTTAAATTATCACTATTTGCAGGTGACATGATTCTAAACCTAGAAGACCCAAAAGGGTCTACAAAAAAACTACTAGAACTAATAAATGAATTCAGCAAAGTGGCAGGATATAAAATCAACACGCATAAATCAAAGGCATTTCTGTATATCAGCGACAAAACTTCTGAAATGGAAATGAGGAAAAACACCCCATTCACAATATCCTCAAAAAAAATAAAATACTTGGGAATCAACCTAACAAAAGAGGTGAAAGATTTATACAATGAAAACTACAGAACCCTAAAGAGAGAAATAGAAGAAGATCTTAGAAGATGGAAAAATATACCCTGTTCATGTATAGGCAGAACTAACATCATCAAAATGGCGATATTACCAAAAGTTCTCTATAGGTTCAATGCAATGCCAATCAAAATCCCAACGGCATTTCTTGTAGAAATATATAAAGCAAGCATGAAATTCATATGGAAAAATAAAAGACCCAGAATAGCAAAAGCAACTCTAAGCAGGAAGTGTGAATCAGGCGGCAGAGCGATACAAGATTTCAAACTATACTACAGAGCAATAGTAACAAAAACAGCATGGTACTGGTACCAAAACAGGCGGGTGGACCAATGGTACAGAATAGAGGACAGAGACCAATCCACAAAGTTACAACTATCTTATATTTGATAAATGGGCTAAAAGCATGCAATGGAGGAAGGATAGCATCTTCAAAAAATGGTGCTGGGAAAACTGGAAATCTATATGCAACAAAATGAAACTGAATCCCCTCCTCTTGCCATGCACAAAAGTTAACTCAAAATGGATCAAGGAGCTTGATATCAAATCAGAGACTCTGCGTCTGATAGAAGAAAAAGTTGGCTCCGATCTACATATTGTGGGGTCGGGCTCCAAATTCCTTAATAGGACACCCATAGCACAAGAGTTAATAACAAGAATCAACAAATGGGATTTACTTAAACTAAAAAGTTTTTTCTCAGCAAAAGAAACAATAAGAGAGGTAAATAGGGAGCCTACATCCTGGGAACAAATCTTTACTCCTCACACTTCAGATAGAGCCCTAATATCCAGAACATACAAAGAACTCAAAAAATTAAACAACAAGATAACAAATAACCCAACCAACAAATGGGCCAAGGACCTGAACAGACACTTCTCAGAGGAGGACATACAATCAATCAACAAGTACATGAAAAAATGCTCACCATCTCTAGCAGTCAGAGAAATGCAAATCAAAACCACCCTAAGATACCATCTCACTCCAGTTAGATTGGCAGCCATTATGAAGTCAAACAACAACAAGTGCTGGCGAGGATGTGGGGAAAAGGGTACTCTTCTACATTGCTGTTGGGACTGCATATTGGTGTGGCCAATTTGGAAAGCAGTATGGAGATTCCTGGGAAAGCTGGGAATGGAACCACCATTTGACCCAGCTATTGCCCTTCTCAGACTATTCCCTGAATACCTTAAAAGAGCGTACTACAGGGATACTGCCACATCGATGTTCATAGCAGCACAATTCACAATAGCTATACTATGTAACCAACCCAGATGCCCTTCAATAGATGAATAGATAAAAAAACTGTGGCATTTATACACAATGGAATACTACGCAGCACTAAAAAATGACAAAATCATGGAATTTGCAGGGAAATGGATGACATTAGAGCAGATTATGCTAAGTGAAGCTAGCCAATCCCTAAAAAACAAATGCCAAATGTCTTCTTTGATATAACAAGAGCAACTAAGAACAGAGCAGGGAGGAAGAGCAGGAGGAAAAGATTAACATTAAACAGAGACATGAGGTGGGAGGGAAAGGGAGAGAAAAGGGAAATTGCATGGAAATAGAAGGAGACCCTCATTGTTATACAAAATTACATATAAGAGGTTGTGAGGGGAATGGGAAAAAAAACAAGGAGAGAAATGAATTACAGTGGATGGGGTAGAGAGAGAAGATGGGAGGGGAGGGGAGGGGGGATAGTAGAGGATAGGAAAGGTAGCAGAATACAACAGTTACTAATATGGCATTATGTAAAAATGTGGATGTGTAACTGATGTAATTCTGCAATCTGTATTTGGGGTAAAAATGGGAGTTCATAACCAACTTGAATCTAATGTATGAAATATGATATGTTAAGAGCTCTGTAATGTTTTGAACAACCAATAAAAAAAAACAAGGAGTATTGTGACAAATGAACAAGGATAAAAAAAAAATTAGCAGATACAATTAAGCAATATAAAAATAAACTTAAGCACCCTGGCCAGATAATATTTAATCCATAAATGTAAGGCTGGTTTAGTATCTGATAATTGGTCAATATTATTGACCATATTAACAAGTTAGAGAAAAAAGTCATATGATTATATCAATTGATGTATCAAAAAAAAGTATTTGACAAAAGCTCAATAACTATTCCTAATAAATATTCTTGGACAAAAAAAAAACAGAATAGGAACTTACTCTACTTAAAGATCATCTACAAAATACCTACAGCTAGCCAGTCATGATGGTTCATGCCTATAATCCCAGTTACTCAGGAGGCTGAGACAGGTGGATCACAAATTCAAGGCTAGCCTAGATAACTTGATGAGACCCTTTCTCAAAATGAAAAGTCTTGGCATTTAGCTTAGAGGTAGGGTATTTGTCTACATGTGTGAGTCCTTAGGTTCGAACCTCAGTACCACCAAAAAAAAAAAAAAAAAAAAAAAGATAAAACTTACATCTAACATGATGTTTAATGAGGTAATATTTTCCCTTTAATAACACAAATTGGTGAGGCTATCTGCTCACATCATACATATTCAGCACAGTCCCTGAAAGAAATAGCAAAACTATCCTTATTTGCATATGATGTAATCATCTCCATAGGAAAATCTCAGTAAATCTACAAAAATTCCCATACCTACAAATAAGATCTGCAAAGTTTTATTATAAAAGAAAAATGAACAAAAATCAATTGTATGGACTGTAGATGTAGCTCAGTGGTAAAGCACTGGCCTAGCATGTGTGAGGCCCTAGGTTCAAGGCTCAGTGCGCGCGCGCATGCACACACACACACACACACACACACACTCAATTGTATTTCCATATACTACCAATGAATACATGACCTCAGAAATTAAATTATCATATCAGTCAGAATTGTTTTACAAAATTAAATACTGCTTGGTAAGATGGCACATGCTTAAACTCAGAAGGCTGCATCAGGAAGATCACTTGAGCCCAGAAGTTTGGGGCCAACCTGAACTACATAGTCAGTCTCAAAAAAAAAAAAAAAAAAAAATATATATATATATATATATATATATATATATATATATATATATATATAACTTGAATGCTGAAAACTACACAATATTAGTGAAAGAAGTCAAAGACAATCTAAATAAAAGGAGAGACATACCATGTTCATAGATTGGAAGGTCCAACATAGTAAACAAGTAAATTCTTCCGCAAATTGATATGCAGGTTTAATTCAATTCCAGCAAGATTTCTTAGTTATAGACAAGATTGTTGTAACCTGAAAAGTCAAAGGAACTACAATAGCTTTTAAAATAGGGCAAAATAATAATAATAGAGTAGGAGGAGCTTACCCAATTTCAACACTCATTATATAGCTACAGTAATTAAGAGAGTTCAATATTGGTGAAGTAATACATAGATCCCAGATATCCAATAGAACATAATAAAAAAAAAAACCCAGGTAGACTCATGCAAATATATCCCTTTGATTTTTGACAAATGTGCAAAAGTAATTCAACAGAGAAAGAACCATTTTCAACATATTGTTAAGGAGAAATGGCATGTCCACAGTCAGGAAAAAGATGAAAATAAAGACAAAGAAGAAGCTTGCTATAAGTCTCAAACCTAGTATAAAAGTAACTCAAAATTAATAATAATCTGGGCATGGTGGCACACATCTACTATCCAAGCAACTCGGGATGTTTAGTCAGACAGATTGCAAATTTGAGACCCTGTCTTAAAATAAGAAAACAAAAAGACTGGAAAGTATCTCAGTGGTAGAGAACTCCCTGAGTTTAATCTCCTGTACCATCAAAAAAAAATTAATAATAGACTTCATTAATAAATAGACTTCAGTAAAACTGAAAATGGTAAAACTTTTACAAAAAAATAACATGAAAGAAAATTCTCAGGACATAGCACTAGACAAAAGGTTCTTTTTTATTTTAACCACCTTACTGAAATGTAACAAATAAAGTTGCATATCTTTCAGCTACCCAATATGATCTTTTGATGTACATATAAATTGTGAAATGATTACCAAAATCAAGCTTGTAACACATCCATTACCTCACATACTCACCTTTGTGTGTGTATGGTTTGTTTTGTTTTTGGTTTTTTGTTTGTTTGTTTTTGAGAATATTTAAGATCTACTGTCCTAGCAAATTTCATGTATACAATACTGTATTATCAACTGCAGTAACCATGCTATAGTTTAGATCTCCAGAAATTGATCAATTTGAATAATACAAACTTTCTACCATTTTTCTTTATTTTTTATTTTTAAAATTTTTTTATTTATATATGACAGTCGAATGAATTACAATTCTTATTACACATATAGAGCACAATTTTTCATATCTCTGGTTGTATACAAAGTATATTCTCACCAATTTGTGTCTTTATACATGTACTTTGGATAATAATGATCACTTTCTACCTCTAAACATCTCATTTCTCTCACTCCACAACTTCTGAAACCACAATTCTACACTCTACTTCTATAAATTTGACTTTTTAGGTGTCCATATGTAAGTGGGGTCATAATATATTGGTCTCTCTGTACTTGGCTCTTTCATTTAGATAATGTCCTCCAGGTTCATCCATTGATGTTGCGAATGATCAATTCTCATCCTTGTGTTTGTGTGAGTATGAGCATGGGCATGAGTACATGTCTGTGTGCATTTATGAGATTTTCTATATCCATTCATCCATTGATGGACACTTAGATTGAGTCTATGTTTTAGCTATGAATAATGCTATAATCAACATGGAAATATAGATCACTCTCCTAGGCCCTGATTTCATTTCTTTTGAATATCAACCCAGAAGTGGAATTTGGGGATCATACGGTAATTTCTAATTTTAATTTAATTTTTTTGAGGAACATCCATACTGTTTCCCATGATTGCTGGTATGGATTGGGTAAGTATCCACCAAAGGCTAATGGGTTAAAGTCTATGCCAGCTTATGGCACCACTGGGAGGTGGTGGAACCTTTTAAGAGATGGGGTCTCATGGGAGGACATTAGGTCACTGGGGGTTCCCTTTAAGGTTGGAATAATAGTTCTTTCCTCTCTTTTTTTTTCACCAGCTGCTGTAAGATAAGCAGTTTCCTCTGCCACATGCTCCCACCAGTCTTGCAGCAGGCAATGGGCCAACTGAACATGAGCTGAAATGTTCAAAAATGTTAGCCAAAATAACCTTTCCTCTTTTAAGTTGATTTATCTTAGACACTTGTTAAAGTAACAAAAACCTAACACAATTGCTGTAGTAATTTACATTCCCCATCAACATTTTAGGAGGATTCCCATAATTGCATGTTCTTGCCAAAACTTACCTTTTGTCTTTTTGGTAATGGCCTTTCAAATAGGTATAAGATGATATCTCATTGCTATTCTGACTTGCGTTTCTTTAATGACTATTAATGTTGAGTATGTGTTTATATGCCTGATGATACCTGATGATAATTTGTGTGCCTTCTTTGAGAAATGTTTTTTCAAGGTCTTTGCTTATTGCTTTGGATTATTAGTTTTCTTGCTATTCAATTGTTTGAATTCCTTACATATTTTGAATAGTGTGTGTGTGTGTGTGTGTGTGTATACTAGTAGTAGTAGTAGTAGTAGTAGTAGTAGTAGTAGTAATAGTAATAGAAACCAAACCCAGGGCCTCATACTCACTTGTCAAGTGCTATACCACTGAGCTATGTCCCCAGATCTGAGCTTGTTACATATTTAGGACATCAATCCCTAATCAGATATACAGTTGACAAATATTTTTCTCGTTTCATAGGCTGTCTCATTACTCTGTTAATTGTTTCCTTTGCTGGACAAAACTTTTTAGTCTGATGCAATACTATTTACCTATTGTTTTCTGTGCTTTTCGGAGGGGGGGTCTTATAAAATAAAACCATTGTCCAGATAATGTGAGAAGCTTTTCCTCTGTTTTTTTCCTGGTACTTTCATGTTTCAGATTTTTCATTTAGCATTAGTCCACTTTGAGTTGATATTTGTCTGTGGTGTGAGATAAAGTTCTAATTTCATTCTTATGCATGTGAATATCTTATTTTCCCAACATCATTTATTAAAGATCCTCTCCTTTTCTCATCATGAGTTCTTGGTATTTGATTAAAGATCAGTTGACTGGGCATGTGTGGATTCATTTCTGGGTTCTGTATTGTGTTATATTATCTGATATGTCTGTCTTTATACCAGTACCATACTGTATTGATAACGATAGTTTGGAGCATATTTTGAAATCAGGTAATGTGTGAGTCAGCTTTTTGTTGCTATAACAAAGATATCTAATAAGAACAACTTAGAGAAGGAAAAGTTTATTGTGGTCCACAGTTTCAGCCATCTTAATATGTGCTCATCTGATTCCATTGCCCTGGGCTCTAAATGAGACAGAACATCATGGTGTGGCAAAGGAAAGCTGCTCAGCACATGGCATATGGCCAGGAAGTGTATATATGTGTGTGTGTGTGTGTGTGTGTGTGTGTGTGTACACACACACATCTATATATATGTACACATATAAACATATATAGAAAGAGCTGGGGTCCAAGCCTTCAACACATAAGGCTTCGGGGGACATTCCAGATCCAGTAACAAACACCTCCTTTGTCCGTGGTTTTGCTTGAGAGAGAGAGAGAGAGAGAGAGAGAGAGAGAGAGAGAGAGAGAGGAGAAAAGATAGTTCAAGGGTATGCCCTGAGTGACCTACTTTCTCAAGAAAGAACCCTACCTACAATTACCACACAGTAGTCCATTCCAATTAATCCATCAAGTGGATTACCCACCAATGATGTCATAGCTCTAATCATTGCTTAAAAACCCTACCTCTGAAACTTTCTGCATTGGGGATTATGCTTTGAAAACATGAGGTTTTCAGGGGATATTTCTAGATCCTAATCATAAAAGGTAGTATAACATCTAACTCTTTTCTTTTTGCTTCTTGTTTTGGTTATTTGGTGGGAGGGTATTTGTGTGTGTGTGTGGCTCCACATATATTTTAGGATTTTTTTTCTATTTCTATGAATAATTCCATTGGAATTGTGGCAGAGATTAAATTGAATCTGTATATTGCTTTGGGTTGTGTGGACATTTTAGCAGTAGCAAGTCTTCTAATCCATGCATGTGAACTATCTTTCCGTTTATTGGTATCTTATTTGATTTCTTTCATCAGTGTTTTATAGTTTCCAGTGTACAGATCTTTCATCTCTTTGGTAAAATCCCTCTTTCATTTATACATAAAGCTTTGCCCAGTGTAGTACTCTTGGCTGTCAGCTTTGCTCTTTTAGCGTTTTGAATGTCTTACTCCACTCTCTTTTTCCTTCATGGTCTCTGCTGAGAAGTGATGGAGTTTCCCTTGTATGTGACAAAATGTTTTTTACTTTATGCTTTCGAAATTCTCTTGTCTTTAACTTTTGAGAATTTTATTACAATGTGTTTCAGTGAAAATCTCTTTATATTTAATTTGACATCTTTGGACTTTATCATTTTTTTGTGTGGGGTGAGGTAACAGGGATTTAAATCCAGGGGCACTTAACCACTGAGCCACATACCCAGCCCTTTTTTATGTTTTATTTTGAGACTGGGTCTCATTGAGTTGACAGGGCCTCCCTAAGTTGCTAAGGCTCGTTTTGAACTTGTGATCCTCCTGCTGCAGCCTACTGGGATTACAAGTGTGTACCACCATTTCTTTAAATTGACTTTCTATCCCTTTGATATTTGTCCCATGGTTTCAGAGGTTTTAGGCCATAGTTGGGTTGCTTTTAGGCCTGTGGTGGTGCAGAGCATCATGGCGGGGAGTGTGTGGTACAGCACAGTTTCTCAGCTCACAGCAGCCAGAAACAGAAGACAGAGAAAGAGAGAGGGGATAAAGTCCCAATACATCCCAAGGTCATACCCCTAGTGATCTACTTCCTCTAAGTAGGACCACCTCCTAACAGCTGGACAAGCTGGGGTTCAAGCATTCAACACATAAGGCTTCAGGGGACATTCCAGATCCAGTAACAAACACCTCCTTTGTCCGTGGTCTTGCTTTCCACAGCTTTCAGTTTCCTGAATTCAACTTCAGTCCAAAAAATATTAAATGGAAAATTCCAGAAATAAACAATTCATAAATTTTAAATTGCTTGCTATTCTGCGTAGCTTGGTAAAATTCTGCACTGCCCCACTCCATCCCAGTTGGGATGTGAATCGTCCCTTTTCCCTTTGTATCCATGTTGTAAATTCTACCCACTTATTAGTCACAGTTGTCAGGCTAACTGCTGCTATGCTGCAGTGCTTGAGTTCAATTAACCCTTGTTTTACTCAATGATGGCCCCAAAGCACAAGGGTAGACATGTTGGCAATTTGGATATGGCAAGAAAAACCTGTAAAGTGTTTAAGTGAAAAAATGAACA
This sequence comes from Marmota flaviventris, assembly GCF_047511675.1. NCBI lineage: Eukaryota > Metazoa > Chordata > Mammalia > Rodentia > Sciuridae > Marmota > Marmota flaviventris. The sequence goes on from NC_092504.1 coordinate 125,341,750, forward strand.
TTGTCGACTTCTTAAGGAAAGAAAACATCATATGTTGAGGTTGCTGAGATGTGTAGTTAAAACAAACCTTCCATCTATCAAATTGTGAAGAAAAAAAAAAAGAAATTCATGATAGTTTTGCTGTCATATCTCAAACTGCAAAAGTTATGGCCATAGTGTGAAAAATAGTAATTAAGACAAAAAAGGCATTAAATTTATGGGTGGAAGACATGAGGAGAATTGTGATGCAATTAATAACAACACCTGGTGACCTAGACCCATCCTAGTGCAAATGGCACTAGCAGAACTGAGAAGCCGCTCTCAAATTTCCCCAGGAATGACTCCCGTAAAAACTCAGCTGACTGTTAACAATAGATAGAAACAAAAGTCAGTTTGACTGCTTCATCTTAAACACTTAGCAAAGACAGGTAAAACCAAAACACAGTCATTCCTGGACATTTAAAATAATAATAATAATAATAATAATAATAATAATAATAATAATATTTTAAGGTGTACACTTTATGTTAGCCTCCCAAAATAAGTAAGACTGGAGGCTACAAAGAAGGATTCTCAGACAGAAATGCCTGATAACTATCAAAAAGAAAGCCAGAGTAGTTTTTAGTTTAAGGCCTACAGCTATTTCTAACTACATAGGTAGGCTTGGTGTTTGCTAGTATGATTATCCAGCCCTGAGTAACAAGATTAAAGGTTTCTCTATTAGACACAGAGGTCATACTAGAAAAAAGATTTTGCAAGATCAGATGACATTAAATTATTAAACTGTATCTTAAGAAAAAGGACATCTATAACCCTAAAAGTTAAATGTTGTGTTTACATCCCTGACAATTCTGGCTATGTGACAAATATCCTTAAAGATTTACACGCTCAGATAGAAGCCATGTCCTCATCAACTTTGTCATGGGAACAATATCTTAGCTCCTGGTCCTCTGGTACTTCCTGGCAGAAAACATTGTTAGTCTCTTGTCTTTGGCATCATACTCATTGGCATATTCCTGTGCTGTGGCATTTATTGCTGCATCAATCTGGTTCCAGTACTAATGAATTCTTGTTTCTCTTATAGACCACCCATCACTCAAATGGCCCTCCAGCCTGTTACTTCTCAATGGACTTCTACCATGGACCACTCGATAGACCCGATTTTTAAAGGGGACTCCAAACTGCTTGCCCAACATCGTCCCCTTTCAGCCTGAAGAAGCCAGAACAATCTTCGCCCCCTTTCCTTATATCAGTAAGGAGTTCCCAAAATTAGAGGGGGGAATGAAGCCAGATTTAAAGTTAAGTAGTCAGTGTAGTTAGGTAAATCGGGTCTAATATCAAGTGAGATCTAAAGGAGGCCATGAGAATAAATTCCCGAAAAAGTTGAGCAACTCTTGAAATGTTAATGAAGTCCTGAGAAAAGCCCTAGGCCCAAAGTCCATCGCAAAGAAATATTAATGAACAGCCCCAGCAGATTTAAAGATAGCCCATCCCAAAGAAGTGTTAATGAAGTCCTTCCTGTCCAGATTACTTCTTTGGCCCACCTGTGTCCCAACCCTTTGGGCCTTCCCACCTACATTCCATCCCCAAAAACTATAAAATGGAGAGACAACCGCACTTCCATGGATTCCATCTCTTGGGTCCCCTTCTTCCTCCGGGAGAAGTCTTTTCTGCTGTCCTTTAATAAACTTCTAATTTCTACTCTGAAAAAAACAACAACAACACCTGGTGCCAGAAAGCATTGAGCCTGTATGAAGACTTCAGCAGGGATCCCCTGAGATGAGTGACACCAAGCCATTTACTGCAAAGAAGAGACAGTTACACGAATTCAGGACCAAGCTTTCAATGAGGAACATCCTGAAGCTGGTGCATCTGCTGATGAGGCTGCTGCCACCACATTTTCAAAAGAGTTGAACAAGTCTGACTAAAGAGACAGATCATCAGAGGGTCGATAGCAGAACAACACTGTCACAATGCCCCATCTTTCAGCCCTCTCCACTCAGCATGTTGGGTCGCATCATCTCATGATGACAAGAAGGGTGAGTACAACACAGTGAGAGTTCAGGAAAAGAGGGCCCATGTCCACGTATCTTTTATAGTAGCACATTGTCATAATTGCTTTATTTTATTAGTTATTTTTATTAATCTTGTACTGTTCCTAATTTATGAATTCAAGTTTATCATAGGCAAGTATATACAGAACACACTCACACACACATACACAGGGTTTGGTACTATCTGTGATCATCTATCAGGGGTCTTGGAATGTATCCCCCAGGGATAAGGAGGGACCACTGTAAATCCACACTGAAATGGATCTTCCCCACCTAATCTGCTTAGACTCACACACTTATTACTGCTAGAAATATCCTTACAGACAAACCCCAAAATAATGCTTTACCAGATTTCTAGGTATTTTTTAATCCAATCAAATTAAATCACTATACTTTTATTTTGTCAAAAACTGAAGGGTAGATATTGTGAACTGTATATCATACACTGGCATTTCAGCAGATTAGGAGCTCAGGAATACACATGACAATTTTAGTACAGCCACACACATACAACTGCTCAAAGTAGCAAAATTAAGCACATTCACTAACAGACCCAAAGAAATAGCTTCTTTATAGCATTTAAAATACAAAGCAAAAACATATAAACTGAAAATTGTACTTAGCAACAAATGTGTCCGTGTTGTATCTTACTTATGATGCAGGATTACAATGAATACCTAAAAACTAATTTAGTGTAAGTCCAAGGTTTTAAGTTCCCTAAAGAAATTAGCTTCAAGTTGACTTACATAAAATTAAAATACTGTTGAAAATCAGAATAATGATTCAATTTAACTAAACACAAATTTATAGTTTTTACAATCTTAAACATAAACTGGAAGTAAGGCTAGTTTACATAAATTTTGAAAAAAAAACATTCCCCATCAGAATTAAGGCAGGATCAAATTATACTTAACACTGATAAATCAGAGAAGACACACCTAATTTAATTAAATGAAAAGATATTCAATTAGTTTTCTTTGTCAAAGATATACTTCTGTGAGCTTGGTTTCTTAAAATGTTTCTTGCTAGTTTCAGTAAGAACAATTTTCTTTCCTTTTAGATTCTAGCACGTTTATAGTCTTACAAATTGGGTGTGGTGGCACATGCCTGTAGTCAGGAGGCTGAGGCAAGAGGATCTCAAGTTTGAGGCCAACCTGGACAACATATTAAGGAAGGCCCTAAGCAATTTAGAAAGACCCTGTCTCAAAAACATAAATGAAAAGAACTGGGGATGAGGGTCAATGGTTAAGCACCCAGGTCCAATACCTGAGGAAAAAAAGAAAGGAAGGAAGGAAGAAATAAATAAAGAAAAGTTTTCTGGGAATTTTAGGGTCATTTAATCCACTTAAGATTTTTTTTTTTTTTTTGTATCAGGGATTGAACCCAGGGGTCTTAACCATGGAGCCACATCTCCAACCCTTTTTATGTTTTATTAGAGATAGGGTCTTGCTGAGTTGCTTAGGGCCTCACTAAATTGCTGAGGCTGGGTTTGAACTTGAGATCCTCCTGCTTTAGCCTCCCAAGTCACTGGGATTACAGGCATATGCTACCACCCCCAGCAAGTTCTTATTTACTTTTATCAATCAATTGGAAAAAGGCCCCTTTAATAATGACTTTATAATCTAATTTATTGAAAATATGCTCAGATGGAAAATATTACACATTTATGCAATAAAAACAAGTGTCTCTAAATTATAAACATATGTAGACAGAGGGCACTGAGGGTAACTCTAAAATTTCAATCATGGATCCAGAATAAACATAAAAAAAAAAAAAGAACTCTAAGCACAGGGCAAGTTTTCAAGATAAAATTAGCCACATACTATTTACTTTTCTGTTCCCAGACTTTAATTTTTTTTTCTTCTGTGGTTTTAGAGATGGGGAAGAGAAGGGATTGGAATTAGTGACTCTCCCTGCCCCTTCTTAGTGAAAGATGGAAGGATGTGAAATGACCAGTGGTAAGCACAGGGGAAACCTCTTTTCCATTTGTTAACTAGGTATCATTACAGATGGGAGCTCAGCTGCCAGGAGCCTGAGGAGGAACAGGCCTGTGGAGCCCATTTGTGCCTCCTCACTGAGGGCTGCAGCTCAAGCGGCTGCGTCTGTCCATGGTCCCAAGCTTAGCACCACACAATTAGAAAGGACATTTAACACAAACTATGTTCCGAGCACAAGAATGAAAAATACAGAGTCAGAAGAGAAATCACTGAAAATTAAGCACATCAACAGGGACATGTCAACTCTGCTCCAAGGCAGAGTAAAGACAAGACTCAGGCATCCTGGCCTCACCCTGGAAGTCAGGCAGCCCCTTATGGAGCCACTATTCAAAGGGCAAGAAACAAGGAGATTCCAGGCCTGCAGTCTCTTTGGCTGAATGGAGCATGTTAATTGAGTATGTACCAAGGAGTCCTCTAGCATTGCTGTCCCTGAATTCTGGGGCATCACCTGAGCCAGGTACCACACCAACCCAAGAAAGTTAAAAATATTAATAATCCATTCAGTTCCAAAAGAGAAGTCAAATGCTTAGTGGTTCTAAATTTTGATAAAACTATTCCCCCAAGTTGGGGATATTATTGAATGCTATCTACCTTGGCATAGAAATGAATGTGACTTTGTGTTTCTTCTCTATAATGACCTTGAAATTATCACAGAATTCAAAATTTAGTGTGCTGATTTTAATTACTTACAACAATGCAAATATTTTGGCTAAACATGACCAACTGGTTAACTTCTCATTGTTTGATGGAGAAAAGTAAAAAAAATTAAGTATGAAAGTTTGAGGGCATAACTACATGCAGTATAAATATTTCAGTTGCAATTATAATAAATGTGATTGATATATTGCAGGTTAATCCTTATGAAAACTAAACAATGTTCCAAAAATAGACCTCCCAATTTGTTCTACTTAGTTATTTTAGATCAGGTTTTTTGTTGTCTTAATACTAATTAATTATATATACTAATTAACTTCATTGGCTTTTAACAATTGAGCTAGTTCAATAGTAAGATAATAAATATCTGGATTTAGTAAAGATCCTTTTAAAATTTTGTGACTCAACAATGCCATCTATAATAAAAGACCAATAAACTTACATTGTCCAATAAAAAGAGTTAAATGACAATTCAAGGTCTTGTACTTGCCTTTTTGACTATTCCATTGTTATTTTAGGTTAATTTTATGGTCTTCTATGTAAAGTGTTGCTATGATATGATTGTACCACCGCCGTCCCGATCCCAGTTGAAACTTAATCCCCAGTGCAGTAATGCTGGCAGTGTCATCCGGGAGGTGACCCATTCATGAGGGCAGAGCACTCATGACTTGGAATGTCACGAGTGCTCATGAATGGAATTAATGGTCTTACAAACGCCCTGTTTATAGAGAGATTCTGTCTGCCCCTTCTCTCATTTGAGGACACATAGGAGGTGCCATGAGGAATAAGGCCAGACCCCAGATTTTCTGGCACCTTGATCTTGGAGGTCCCAGCTTCAAGAATTGTGAGCAATAAATTTCTGTTGTTTATAAATTTCCCAGTATTATGGTTTAGACACTAAGTGTCCCCCCAAAGCTCATGTGTGAAATGATGCTAGAAATTTACAGATGAGATGACTGGCTTATGAAAGCTTTAACCTAATCAGTGCATAATTCACCGACAGGGACTAACTGGGTGGTAACTGTAGGCAGAGGGGGAGTGGGTGGAGCAGGTGGGTCCCTGGGGGGCATGACTGTGGCTTATATATTTTGTCCCTAGTGAGAAGAGCTCTCTCTTTCCTGAGCTACTTTTCTCCCCACACCCTTCTGCAATGTTCTGCCTCACCTCAGTCACAGAGCAATGGAGTTGGCTGGCCATCTTTGGACTGAAACCTCTGAAACTGTGAGCCCCATGTAAACTTTTCTTCCTCTAAAATTTTTCTTGTTAGGTCTTTTGGTCACAGTAGAGAAAAAGCTAACTAAAACACCAAGTCTGAGGTATTTTGTTACACAGCTTGAACAGACCAAGACAAGTATTTTCTGGTTTTGAATTCTCCAGTGTGTCCTATGGGAAGATAAAAATTTCTTTCCTATTTTAAGGTATAAGATATTGTCTTTAAGTGCGAATAGGAAGCAATACTTAATATGTGCCGGGCATGGTGGTGCACTCCTTTAATCCCAGCAGCTCAGGAGGCTGAGGCAGGAAGATGCAAGTTCAGAGCCAGCCTCAGCAATTTAACAAGGCCTTAAGCAACTCAGCAAGACACTGTCTCTAAATAAAATATAAAAAAGGGCTGGGATGTGGCTCAGTGGTTAAGCACCTTTGGGTTCAATCCTCAGTACCAAAAAAAAAAGAAAAAATAATAATGTAGATGAAATAATTAAAAAAAAAGGTGGTTGAAACAGTGAGACATGCAAAACAGGAAGGCCAAATACATGCTAGCTGTGGGAATGACTGGGAGACTGAGCCATCGATCTTGTTGATAGCATTCTAAATTCTCTTGATTACATTTGCCTGTAAATATTTTTCTCTATCCATGTCTCCCTAGATACAGAAGCTCCCAGCCAAGTGGTGTTGCTCTAACTGCAAACAACTCTGGGTCTTAAATATAATACCACAAACTTTCTTGCTGCAAACAAAGCTAGTCCCTAACAAGTATTATTTTACACATCATGTTTCCAGAGCTGGTTACTACCTGAAATATTGTGCTGTCCTGCCTGTCATTAGAACCCTTATTTTTTCTTATCTTGCTCTGGAGTGGGTGCCCCATTGCCTTACTAGGTGAATCTTTCATAAGATAGACAATTCACAGTTCTCTCTGGAAAATAAATACTACTTTGTACTGATGAGGCTTAATTTCACATCACAGATAATTTTGGTCAAAATAGGTAAAACTCCAAACAGGAAATACAAAGATATAATTGCAACCGAATTATGACTTCATGTTAGTTTTCATGTTTTCCCTAACTTCAGTTCAAGGGAAATAATAAAACAACTTTCAAAATGTTTTTTAAAAAATCCTGATCCAGCCACTGTAACCTTGTAAAACTGAATTAAATTTTGGGATTGTGCCCAGTGCATATCCTACATGGATCAAAACTTGTTTCTTACCAAAATACTAGCCAGGTTTATATCTGGGCCCTAAATTACTGGATTTTCTAAGAGTTTGGGTTTGCACTAAGCCACCCTTCCCTAAACAGCTTGATATAACTTATCACGGAAGGCTTATTTTATAATTCAAGCCCCTGAAAGATTTTTGTCTCTCAGTTGTTTACATTATAAATGGAATAATAGGGACACCATATGAATATTCAGGTTGTTCTTTACCCAGATGTGATAATGTTAGGATTTAAGCTGCCTGTGGGTGAGGCACCGAGGCCTTCTGCCAACAGCCTTATGAGGGAGCAGCTCTGGAAGCAGATCTCCAGTCCCAGGAAGGCCTCCAGAACACTGAAGTTCACACTAATACTGTGGCTGCCATCTCAGGAGACCTCTAGGATCAGTTAACTGCATTCCCTCCAAATTCCTGATCCATACAAACTGTGGGACAGTGACTGAAGTATACTGTTGCTTCAAGTTGCTAACTTTTCAGATAATTTGATAGATAGTTAGGTAAATAGCAAGAGATAACTAATACAGATGTTCTTAATTATTTCAGACAAATTGTATAATTGTAGTGATAATTTTCCAACAGATGGTACTAATGTATCTCATCCCACAAAATCAGTATAATTATCTAGCAGATTAAAGTGAAGGGTTGTTTTCTAATTTGACTGATATTTTTCATTCCATTTTGTGAATGAGGTGCAAATTTGATAATGGAAAAATCTCAATGACTTAATATCTAAGATAATCTGTGTTTATTGACAGAGAGCTGTGTCTTCTGGCTGATGTAATGATTATCAAATGTTTTGAAAATTAAAAAAAGAGAAATAAATTTCCTATTGGTACTGGTACTCTTGGCTAAATTTGACATTTTTTTTTTTAAAGAGAGAGGTGAGAGAGAGAATTTTTAATATTTATTTTTTAGTTTTCGGCGGACACAACATCTTTGTTTGTATGTGGTGCTGAGGATCGAACCCGGGCCGCACGCATGCCAGGCGAGCGCGCTACCCCTTGAGCCACATCCCCAGCCCTAAATTTGACATTTTATATTGGAGTTCAGATCTTCCATTTGTTTGCTGTACCAAAATGTTATTGTTGAGTCAGTGAGTATTAAAATTAAGCCTTAAACCCATAAGTATTTCCATTATAAAATAGGTCATCAGTAATTAATTTTAAAGTACTGTTATAATATATTTATTCATAATATAAATTTGAATAACATATAGTGATATATTATCATTTATCATGTGTATATAATACATGCATGTATAAACATGTGTGTAGAATATATTTATTCATAAATATAGACATAAATATAAAATATATTATGAAATAGCTTAACATGTTATATGTATTATATGTATGGTTTATAATAGATGTATGTCATATATGTATATATTTACTTATAAACAATCTGTAAAATATGTTACTTTTTAAAAAATATAACATTGTAAACAAATGTTAATATTTCTAAATATACAGTATAAATATATATTTACATTATATAAATATTTTTAACTTATAAATTTATTATACAGATATGTTATACATAAACCCTTACTATACAGTTATAAGTGAGTGATTACTATGTAATTGTAGGAATTTTTTTATATATATTTAACAGCAGAATGCATTACAATTTTTTATTACATATATAGAGCTCAATTATTTCATATCTCTGGTTGTATACATAGTATACTCACACCAATGTGTGTCTTCATACATGTACTTTGGATAATAATGATCATCATATTCAACTCATTAATTACCCCATGCCCCTTCCCTCCCCTCCCACCCCTCTGCCCTATCTAGAGTCCGTCTATTCCTCCTGTGCTCCCCCTCCTTATCCCACTATGAATCAGTTTTCCTTATATCAAAGAAAACATTCAGCATTTGGTTTTTTAGGATTGGATAACTTCGCTTATCATTATCTTCTCTAACTCCATCCATTTACCTGCAAGTGCCATAATTTTATTCTCTTTTATTGCTGAGTAATATTCCATTATGTATATATGCCACATTTTTTATCCATTCATCTATTGAAGGGCATCTAGGTTGTTTCCACAATTTAGCTATTGTGAATTGTGCTGCAATAAACACTGATGTGGCTGTGTCCCTGTAGTATGCTGTTTTTAAATCCTTTGGGTATAGACCAAGGAGAGGGATAGCTGGGTCAAATGGTGGTTCCATTCCCAATTTTCCAAGAAATCTCCATACTGCTTTCCATATTGGCCGCACCAATTTGCAGTCCCACCAGCAATGTATGAGTGTACCATTTTCCCCACATCCTCGCCAACAATTATTGTTGTTTGTATGCATAATAGTTGTCATTCTGACTGGAGTAAGATGAAATCTTAAAGTGGTTTTGGTTCGCATTTCTCTAATTGCTAGTGATAATGAACATTTTTTCATGTGTTTGTTGATTGATTGTACATCATCTTCTGAGAAGTGTCTCTTCAAGTCCTTGGCCCATTTATAGATTGGATTATTTGTTTTTTTGGTGTCTAGCTTTTTGAGTTCTTTATATATCCTAGTGATTAGTGCTCTATCTGATGTGTGAGGGGTAAAGATTTGCTCCCAAGATGTAGGCTCTATTGTTTGTTTTTACTAGCATATCTTCAGTACAAAATTTAGTTATTATTAAATTTTCACCTGTATATTGCTTAGATATTACATTAAAATATTATAAATTCTAAGTTAAAATGCTTGATTAACCACCAATGATGTTTAAGATAGATAAAATATAATATTGGCATTATTGAATAAGCTTTTGGGAAAAAATGTGAAATACTTTATAAAAAGATTAATCTCAGGCTGGGGCTGTAGCTCAGTGGTACAGCACTTTTGTAGCATGTGTGAGGCACTGGGTTTGATCCTCAGCACCACATACAAATAAATGAATAAAATAAAGGTCCATCAACATCTAAAATTTTTTTTTAAAAAATCACTCTAGACAAAACAAATTTTAAAAAAGATTAATCTCAATGGAATATATCACTGATACCACATCAGTGGGACAAGTTAAGCTTTTATCTTCTACCTATATGTCAACTATAACTGAAAAATAACAAGAAAAACTCCAAATGGGGAAAAATTCAGACTAATCTTTCTAGGTAATGTCCAACTAATTCGAGTGATAAAAAATTGTACACTCTTGTTGAAAATTATCCACCTTGTGTACAGAATTTTAGACTTTCAAAATATAGTTCAGACTGGGATTTTTTCAGAAACTTTCAGAATTGTAGATCAGTTCTCCATAATGGTGAGGGAACAAAGCAAGGAATAACTTGATCCTTATTAATTTATTTTACTTTTTATCTTTACTGCAATACTTTTTGGGAAAGGGGCAAAAATCACGTAAAGAGTAAGAATGGACATAAAGATGAGTAGATTTTGTATCACATTCTTATAATCATGAGGTGAAGTGAACATTGCAATCAAAATTGATATAAAATCCAATGTCTTTGCAGCAGTAGAGATCATCCCAGTGTGATATTGTTAAGGGCATAATATGCAGATGCAGTTTTTGCCAAGGCTGTTCAACATTCAAAGGATCAGGTAATAAGCATTTGAGTGAGATAATGAGAGTTTTCTTCATATCACAGAAATCACAACAAAAACTGTGCATGATAAGGTATATATTACATAGATTACAAACACTGGCATCAAGTAATGTAGCACAATATAAAGGGAGTTCAATACATAAACAATTTAAATTATAGCAACTGTGATTAATAAATCATTTAAATAAAGTAAACCATTAAATATTATCGAATTATTTTTCAGATTCAACCCTAAGTGTAGATAATTAAAAATTGTTAGATATGTGGGTTTTTAAAAAATGCAGATATTGTTACATTGAATAGTTTGCACCAACCCAGAGGTGTTCTACCTCTGAGCTATCTCCCCAGCTCTTTTTATTTTTTATTTTGATATATTGCTCACGCTGGCCTGGAATTTGTGGTCCTTCTATCTCAGCCTCCCAAGTAGCTAAAATTACAGGCACGCACCAGCTTATAAGGCTCTTTTATAAAAATTATTGATGATATTAATAAAGATGCAAATTCTAGAACTCAAGACAGGTATAGAGGCTGGGGGTGGAGCTCAGTGGTACGGCATGTGCTTTGCATTTCATGAGGCCCTGGATTCAATCCCCAGCAACAAGAAGAAAGAAAAAAAGAAAAGCTCTAGGCATAAGTTGGAAATACCCACTTTAAACACTCTCTTAGGACTAATTTGACATAACATTTTTAGTCAAAAAGTCAATCAAAATGATGCAGGACTAAACTCAGCATAAATGATGTCCTTAAAAACATCAAAAGAATTAAGAAATTCTATAAAGGCAAATAAAGTAATGATATTTACAAAAGCATATACTATTGTGCTTGCTTTGGCTGCATGTGTGCTAAACTTACAATGTTATTTGATGGGTATAGTTTCAGGTTTATGAAATGAAAATGTTATGGAAATCTGTTTCACAATAATGTGAAGATACTTAACACTACTGAACTGAAGACTTAGAAATGGTTACGGAGATAAATTTCATGTTAATGTTTTTTACTTCAATGAAAAGCACATATTGGGCTGGGTTTGTGGCTCAGTGGTAGAGCGCTTGCCTTGCACATGTGAGGCATTGGGTTTGATCTTCAGCATCACATTAAAATAAACAAACAACAAAAAAGCATGTATTATCAGTTCTAAATAAAGCATTTGATATTGATGCCAATTTTTCCAGCATAAAAAATCTAGAAGGTAGCAGTCTAAGCAGTCTATTAAGTCTTTCTTTTCTTTTTCTTTTTTTTTTTCCATATCAGAGATTGAACTTAAGGGTTCTTAACCACTGAGCCACATCCCCTCTTTGAGATAGGTTCTAACTAAGTGGCTGAGGGCCTCACCGAGTTGCTAAGGCTGGCCTCGAATTTGTGATCCACCTGTCTCAGTTTCCTGAGCCCTGGGATTGGAGGCATTTACCACCACACTTAGTTTATCAAGCCCTTTTTGATCCCATATCAAATAACACATTCGTTTTATTTCTACATTAGATATAATATTATATTTAAAAGAAAGATTGTAATGGTGATTTCCCAGATTAATACATATGTCAGACTCAGATATCTATTTATACACTTTAAATACTTCTTATTCTATGTACATGAATTAAACCTCAGCAAAATTGTTTTATTTTTTTCAAAATAAGAGAAGTTTACAAGACTGAAATATCATAGCTTGTATAGTTCACTGCTTTTAAAACTTTGAAGTACATGTGAACTTCCAGGGATATCATATTAAAAAGTGGATTCTGATTATATAAGTACAATAGCAATGGTTCATTAATGTGTCATTATATAAAACCTTAACTTATTTTCTAAAGTCTAGTATGAGTCCTATGAATTATTATAAGAAGTCAGGTGCAGTGGCATGTGCCTGTAATCATAGTGACTCTGGAGGTTGAGGCAAGAGGATCACAAGTTCGAGGCCAGCCTCAGCAACTTAGCTAGATCTTGTCTCAAGAGAAAAAATGAGGATTTTCCTGCAGCATCTGAAGAGGTGGTTGGCGAGGTGGGCACCTCCATCCAGGCTCCTGGTGGCTCCTCTTCTGTGAGTTCCCCAGAGCGAAGAGCCTTGCCCTCAGGACATCAATGCAAACCTGAAGCAAAACTGGTTTCTTCCTCCTAAGCCATGGCACACCAGTTATACAGAAATACCACTTTGGGAACCAGTCTTCAGGAGAGCCTAAATGAGCTCATAGCGTCTCAACAGATCTCCCCCAACTTGCCCTTCAAGTTCTACTTCAGTTTGATAAGGCTATAAATTCAACATGGGCTCAGAAGTTCAGGAATAGAGTCAATTTCAGGGATCTCTAAATATATATAGATAATGTGTGGACTTTTGTACTGAACAGTGTTGAATTCAGAGAGGTGACAGAACTTATTAAAGTGGATAAAGTAAAAATTGTAGCCTGTGATGCTAAAAATACTGGCTCCAAAACTACAGAATGAATGGGGAAAAATTGACCTTTTCAGGCCATCTTCTGTTATTATTCATCACTTTTTGAAGAGAAGCAAAGAAGAGACTTTTTAAATTTTATTCTAGCATTACATAAATGACTAAACTGTACTGTACTATCGGAATTCCAGCAAAAAGAAGCTTATAACTACATTCTCTTATATTACCTTTATTATACAGCATGAAGAAATGTAATTTTTTTAAATGACTAATCAAAAGTTGTTGCCTTCTTAAGAACATTCTTTAACATACTCATTTTAAAACTAAATAAATAATGGCTGGGTTTTTTAAAAATTTTTTTTATTCTAATTTGTTATATATGACAGCAGAATGCATTACAATTCATATTACACACGTAGAGCACAATTTTTCATCTCTCTGCTCCTAGACAAAGTATATTCACACCATTTGTGTCTTTTCCATAATGTACTTAGGGTAGTAATGTCCATTTCATTTCACCATGTATTTTTTTTTACCCTCTTGCCCCCTCCCTCCTTCTCCTTGCTCTATCTACAATTTGTCTAATCTTCCCATGCTCCCCCTCCCAACCCCACTATGAATCAGCCTCCTTATATCAGAGAAAATATTTGGCATTTTTGGGGGGGAATTGGCTAACTTCACTTAGCATTATATTCTCCAACTTCATCCATTTACCTGCAAATGCCATGATTTTATTCTCTTTCATTGCTGAGTAATATTCCATTGTGTGTGTGTGTGTGTGTGTGTGTGTGTGTGTGTGTGTGTGTATATAACATTTTCTTTATCCCTTCATCTACTGAAGGGCATCTAGGTTGGTTCCACAGTATAGCTATTGTGAATTGTGATGCAATAAACACTGATGTGGCTGTGTCCCTGTAGTATGCTGTTTTTAAATCCTTTGGGTATAGACCAAGGAGTGAAATAGCTGGGACAAAATGTGGTTCTATTCCCAGTTTTCCAGGGAATCTCCAAATTGCTTTTCATTTTTCATTTCAAATTGCTGAACCAATTTGCAGTCCCACCAGCAAAGTATGAGTGTGCCTTTCCCCCCACATCCTCAACAACACTTATTGTTTTTTGTTTTCTTAATAGCTGCCATTCTGACTGGAGTGAGATGAAATCTTATAGTAGTTTTGATGTGCATTTCTCTAATTGCTAGACATGTTGAACATTTTTCATATATTTGTTGATTGATTGTATATCACCTTCTGAAAAGTATCTGTTCAGTTCCTTGGCACATTTATTGATTGGGTTATTTGTTATTTTGGAGTTTCACTTTTTGAGTTCTTTATATACCCTAGAGATTAGTGCTGTGTCTGATGTGCAAGTGGTAAAAATTTGCTTTCAAGCTGTAGGCTCTCTATTCACCTCACAGATTGTTTCTTTTGCTGAGAAGAAGCTTTGTAGTTTGAATCCATCCCGTTTATTAATTCTTGATATTAATTCTTATGCTATAGGAGTCGTGTTAAGGAAGTAGGGGCCTAATCTGATATGATGGAGATTTGGTCCTACTTTGTCTTCTATTGGATGCAGAGTCTCTCGTTTAATTCCTAGATCCACTTTGAGTTGAGTTTTGTGCATGGCGAGAGATAGGGGTTTAATTTTATTTTGTTGCATAATGGATTTCCAGTTTTCTCAGCACCGTTTATTGAAGAGGCTATCTTTTCTCCAATGTATGTTTTTGGCACCTTTTTTTGTCTAATATAAGATAACTGTAATTATGTGGGTTAGTCTCTGTGTCCTCTATTCTGTACCATTGGTCCTCTATTCAGTCTAATTTGGATAGTTTAAGGTCTGGTATAGATGTCACCTGCTTCACTCTTCTTGTAAGGATTGCTTTGGCTATTCTGGGTCTCTTATTTTTCCAGATGAATTTCATGACTGTTTTTTCTATTTCTATGAGGAATGTCACTGGGATTTTGATTGGAGTTGCATTAAATCTGTATAATGCTTTTGGTAGAATGGTCATTTTGACAATATTAATTCTGCCTATCCAGGAACAAGTGAGATCTTTCCATTTTCTAAGGTCTTCTTTAATTTCTTTATTTAGTGTTCTGTAATTTTCATTGTAGAGGTCTTTCACTTCTTTTGTTAGGTTGATTCCCAAGTATTTTATTTTATTTTTTTGAGGCTATTATAAATGGGGTAGTTTTTCTCATTTCTCTTTCAGAGGATTTGTCACTGATATACAGAAGTGCCTTTATGGGTGTTGAATTTGTATTTTACTGAATTTGTATTTTACCCACTATTTTACTGAATTCATTTACTATTTCTAGAAGTTTTCTGGTGGAATTTTTTGGGTCTTCTAGATATAGAATCATATCGTCAGCAAATAGTGTTAATTTGAGTTCTTTTTTACCTATCCATATCCCTTTAATTTTTTTCATCTGTCTAATTGCTCTGGCCAGTGTTTCAAGAACTATGTTAAATAGAAGTGGTGAAAGAGAGAATCCCTGTCTTATTCCAATTTTTAGAGGGAATGTTTTCAATTTTTCTCCATTTGGAATGATGTTGGCCTGGGGCTTAGCATAGATAGCTTTTACAATATTGAGATATGTTCCTGTTATCCCTAGTTTTCCTAGTGTTTTGAACATGAAGGGGTGCTGTATTTTGTCAAATGCTTTTTCTGAATCTATTGAGATGATCATATGGTTCTTATCTTTAAGTCTATTAATGTGATGAATTACATTTATTGATTTCCATATGTTGAACCAAACTTGCATCCCTGGAATGAACCCCACTTGATCGTGGTGTACTATCTTTTTGATATGTTTTTGTGTTCAATTTGCCAGAATTTTATTGAGAATCTTTGCATCTATGTTCATTAGAGATATTGGCCTGAAGTTTTCTTTCTTTGATGTGCCTTTTCCTGATTTTGGAATCAGGGTGGTATTGGCCTCATAGAATGAGTTTGGAAGTGTTCCCTCTTTTTCTGTTTCCTGAAATAAATTGAAGAGTATAGTATTAGTTCTTCTTTAAAGGTCTTATAGAACTCAGCTGTGTATCCATTTGGTCCTGGGCTTTTCTTGGTTGGTAGGCTTCTGATGGCATCTTCTATTTCCTTGCTTGAAATTGATCTGTTTAAATTGTGCATATTATCCTGATTCAATTTGGGCAAATCATATGACTCTAGAAATTTTGATGCCTTTAATATTCTCTATCTTATTGGAGTACAAGTTTTCAAAATAATGTCTAATTATCTTCTGCATATCTGAAGTGTCTGTTGTGATACTTCCTTTTTTATCACATATGTTAGTAATTTGAGCTTTCTCTCTCCTTCTCTTCGTCAGCATGGCTAAGGGTCTGTTAATTTTATTTATTTTTTCAAAGAACCAACCTTTGTTTTATCAATTCTTTCAATTGTTTCTTTTGATTCAATTTGGTTGATTTCAGCTTTGATTTTAATTATTTTCTGTCTTCTACTGCTTTTGGTGTTTGTTTGTTCTTCTTTTTCTAGGGCTTTGAGATGTAGTGTTGTCATTTATTTGTTGACTTTTTCTTCTTTTAAGGAATGAACTGCATGCAATGAACTTTCCTCTTAGTACTGCCTTCTTAGTGTCCCAGAGGTTTTGATACATTGTATCTGTTCTAATTCACCTGTAAGAAGTTTTTAATCTCCTCCTTGATGTCTTTTGCAACTCACTCTTCATTCAGTAGCATATTATTTAGTCTCCAGGTGTTGGAGTAGCTTTTATTTTTTATTTTATCATTGATTTTTAATTTCATTCCATTTTTTAAATCCAATCTGCCAGTCTATGTCTTTTGATTGGTGAGTTTAGGCCATGAACATTCAGAGTTATTATTCAGACATGATTTGCATTCCCAGACATTTTTGTTTATTTTTGGTATTTAACTTGACTTGGTTTCTCCTTTGATTAGTTTTTCCTTTAGTGTAATACCTCCCTTTGCTGATTTTCATTGTTGTTTTTCAATTCCTCTTCATGGGATATTTTGCTGAGGATGTTCTGTAGTGCAGGCTTTCGAGTTGTAAATTCTTTTAACTTTTGTTTATCATGGAAGGTTTTTATTTCATCAACACATCTAACGCTTAATTGTGCTGGATATAAGATTCTTGGTTGGCATCCATTTTGTCTCAGAGCTTGATATATGTTGTTCCAGGATCTTCTAGCTTTCAGGGTCTGGGTTGAAAAATCTGCACATAATCGAATTGGTTTCTCTTATATGTAATCTGATTCCTTTCTCTCGTACCTTTTAATATTCTCTCCTTATTCTGTATGTTAGGCATTTTTATTATAATGTGCCTTGGTGTGGATCTGCTGTGATTTTGTACATTTGGCATCCTGTAAGCCTCTTGAATTTGGTTTTCCAATTCATTCTTCATGTTTGGAAATTTTTCTGATATTATTTCATTAAATAGATTGCTCATTCCTTTGTTTGGAACTCTATTCCTTCCTCTATCCCAATAACTCTCAAATTTGGTATTTTTATGTTATTCCATATTTCTTGAATATTCTGCTCATGGTTTCTTACCATTTTCACTGTGTGGTCTACATTCTTTTCAAGATTATATATTTTGTCTGCATAGTCTGAGGTCTAATCTGTTGGTGATGCTTTCAATTGAGCTTTTAATTCAGTTTATTGTTTCTTTTATTTCAAGGATTTCTGTTTGTTGTTTTTTTTTAAAGAACCTCTATCTCCCTGTTGAAGAAATCTTTTGCTTCCTGTATTTGTTTATGTAGCTCTTTGTCAAAATGATCTTTTGCTGCCTATATTTGCTCTCTTATACATCCTTTAATTCAAAGAACATTTTAATCCTGTATATCCTGAACTCCTTCTCTGTAATTTCTTCTTCTGTGCTGGCCATGGATTCTAATAATGTGGTATCTTGTTATTTGGGGCACTTTCTTCCCTTGTCTTTCTGTATTGCTTGTGTGTCTTCCCTTCTAGCATTTTGGATCTGAGGTGTCACTATTTTTTCCCTATAAGCCTATAGTGCCCCTATAGTGTTCCAATACCTATCCTTTGAGGTGAAGGGAAATGTTATCAGATCCCAATATAAACAATATACACCCTAAAAATCAATGTTTACTATTAAGACATTTACAATTTGGTCAAAATGTACAGAATTCAATTATTATCTACAATACACTCAGTAGGTTTGTAAAGGGTTTACAGTTTCTGATGGTGGACAAAGAACATGGGGTGAGGGCTGGGATTGTGGCTCAGCGGTAGAGAGCTCACCTAGCACAGGTGGGACCCGGGTTCGATTCTCAGCACCACATAAAAAATAAAGGCATAAAAAAAGAAGATGGGGTAAGGAGAAGGATGATATTCTGCGGAGGTAGAAAGTAAAGATATAGAATTGTTATATCTTAGGAAGTGTGAAAAATAAACCTAAAGAGGAAGGTTAGTAACAGGAGAAGGTTGAGGAAGTAATTTTGGGTAGACAACTAAGTGGGAAGACAGTAGAGTACATAAAACATACACACACATATATATTAAGAAAAATTTAAAATGTTAAGATAGTAGAAATTTGTGGGATAAAAGAAAAAAAAAAACATCTCACAGCTGTAATATACTATTCAGATGTCCCAGTCCTCAAAAATCTTAATTCATGCAAAGTACTTGGTTTCACATATGTTGGGGATGAGAGGGCAGAAAAATAGAGAGTGAGGAAAAAATCTTGAAGGAAGAATCAGGATGGTTTTGGTTAGAGATCTGAATCTTTCCTGCTTCCCTCCTCATGCAATTGGTGGGGTCATCTCTTATTAGCTGGTATCTCTTCCCTCAGGGTGGTGAAGTTAACCAGAGTGTCACTGTGCTGGGGTCGCGGCTGCTGGGGAGAGGGAGGAGTTAGAAACTGGGTACCTGGCCAGCTGGATTCCCAAACTGGGTGTTGCCCCCACTGAAGAGGGTGATGAAGGTGACCCAAGATGGAGGTGCCTGCTTTCAGTGGTGGGCTGTTGGGTCCTGTGCTGGAGCTGATCCATGGCGTTGGATGATGAGTTCAGAGAAGAATCTGTGCAGTGTGTGGCTGTCGTCTGACTTCAGAGCCTGTGTGAAGTTCCCAGTGCAGGCAGGACACTGCACACAGTATCTCTCCTGCTGCAGAGTCCCAAGATGGCAGCAGCTAGGGAGCCTTGGGTTGGCAGATGGGGGTCCACACAGGAGTGGTGGCTGGAGTTCCTGCATGTGGGAAGCTGCCAGGTGACTTGTGTGGGAGTGGTGTCGGTGATTTCTGCTCAGGTGGATGGCTGACAGTTCTGTGCAGGTGTTGATGGTACTCGATCGGGTCCCCTGGTAGTCCTGCGTAGTTGGGAGACCTACTCTGATAGTGAAGCCTGGAGCCCTGGACAGGCACGGTGGGCCTCACGTGGGAGCAGGAATATCACTTGAAGAGAAGAAGTATTCTCACAACTTGAGCCCCAGGTCATGGAGCGACACAGAAGGCTGCCTCCCTCTGGCCCACCATCTTGGATTCATGACTGGGTATCTTTAGGAAAAAAAAAAGTGTTAAGTGTAATATATTTAAGGAAATACTTTACTGAACACATTTCCAAATATTTTTTGGAGATCTTAAAGGTATTTACTTTTCCAGTATCATTTATTTGCCAATGAGAATGTAGCCTTTTAAAATTAAAAATATTTAAAAACCTTTTAAAGTCTAAAATTTTGTAAGAAAGAGACAGATCTGGAGACTTTTTCTGAAGAAAACAAGATATCAAAGCAATTGGGCTGGGGTTGTGGCTTCATGGTAGAACACTTGCCTAGCATGTGTGAGGCACCTGGTTCGATCCTCAGAACCACATAAAAATGAATAAATAAAATAAAGGGGTTGTGTCCACCTACAACCTAAAAAAAATTTCAAAAAAGATATCAGAGCAATTAAACACAACAATAGTCCTAAAGAATTTTATTTGTTAAAAAAAAAAAGGAATTTTGTTTCCTGACTTTTGTGTATGTGTGTGTGTGTGTGTGTGTGTGGTGTGTGTGTGTGGTGTTGAGGATTGAACCCTTTATGACTTTTGACAGCATTAGTTAAAAGATTGAATACTTCACAGTGACTTTGAGTTTTTTAAAAAAACGGATTGCTTATGATGACTTTGAATTCCATTATTTTGATTATAATTTTAAATTTTTATAATTTCATGTTGCCATTTTATATATATATATATATATATATATATATATATATATATATATATATATATATATATTACATACATACACACGTATAATTTACTTGGAAGTTTTTTTATTGACCTTACATTACTCTTTTTTATAATTTTATTGAGAAATAAACAATACATCAATTTTAATTTTATGGGGTCTATGGGCAAGAGCTGTTCTGAGTGTAAGGTGGGGTGAGGGAAGTGGTGAGCAAGTTGGATTTTGGATTTTATGCTGAAGGCTGCAGGAGCCCCTGAGGCATATTAGGCAGTGAGTTGTATGTTTAGATTTGTGATAGATAAAGATCCACCTGGCAGTACTGGGGGTGAACAGAGATGATGGGTCCAGACAGCAGTGGGAGACTGGATGTGGAACTGACAGGAGCCAGGGCGGCCAGGTGGTTCCTGTCTGTGGTCCAGAAGAGCAAAAGCAAACTAGGTAGCAGCAGGAAAAAAAAGAGAATGGATTTCAGCACTGGAGGTGTATTTATTATCTGAGCAGAGAGAGAGAAAAGACAGAGGTAATGCAAATCTATTAATAAGGATTTCTCACTGTCGACGTATATTACAGAACATGCATTCCTACATACCAATGAGCCTTTAATATAAGAATGGTCCCTGACTTACTGGGGTATGATTTACAGGTTTTTGTTTGTTTTGTTTTGTTTTTTTGACTTTGCAATGGAATGGAAGGTGATATGCATTTAGTAGAGATTATACTTCGAATTTGGATCTTTTCCTGGGCTAACAATATGCATTATGACACTTTCCTGCAATATTGGGCTGCTGCAACTGGCAGTCAGCGTTGGCCCCACAAAGGTAAAAAACCCATACTCTATGCTGGGCATGGTGGTTCATGCCTGTAATCCCAGCGACTCAGAAGGCTGAGGTAGGCGTAGCACAGGTTTGAAGCCAGCCTCAGCAACTCAGTGAGGCCCTAAGCAATTTAGCAAGACCCTGTCTCAAAATTTAAAAAACAACAAACAAACAAAAAAAACATACATACAAAGCCTGAGGGTGTGGCTCAGTGGTTAAATGCCCTTGGGTCCAATCCCTGATACCAAAACAAAAACAAACAGCCAGGTGCACACCTTGGAGGCTGAGGCAGGAGGATCACAAGCTCAAAGCCACCTCAGCAATAGGGAGGCACTAAGCAATTCAGTGAGACCCTGTCACTAAATAAAATACTAAGTAGGGCTCAGTGGTCAAGTGCCCCTGAGTTCAATCCCTGTTACCACCCCCCAAAAGAAAGAAACCAATAATTAAGTGAATTCTCCAATTGTTCACTTGGTGAAGTGGCCTGATTGCACTGGCCCAAGGGGAAACTTGGCCAGTTGAAGGTAGAGGTTGAAGGTGGAGGAAAAGGTCTTGGGAGGTCAAGGAGAGGTGGTTGATATTAAAGCTCCCCAAACCTGAGAGTTGAAAGGAATGTAGGAGGGAGGCCTTGGGCCTGGGGCATGGACGTGAGTGACCTCTGAAGGAGGGGGAGGGAACTGGAGTCTCTAGGGTAGAGCAACAAGAGGGTGGTGTCTTAAGCTCCTCTAGTCTGGGTTTGGGGATGGGGGAAGGAAACCCTGTCTGAAGGGGTATTGGAAGAGGAAGGAGGGGACTCACTCCTGCTCTCACAGTCCAGGGTATGAGGGGAAAATAATTCCACCTGAAAGAGCTGGGAAGGGTTATCCTGCCGGGTGAGGGCAGGAGCAGGCAAGGGGGCTCTTCATTCAGTCAAGGCTATTTGCGAATAAATGTGAGATAAAGCTTTCCAGAGAACTAGAGGAAAGGCCTGAGGGAGGGGAAGAGAAGGGCAACTGTGGAAGCTGATGGAATGCTGGTTTTAGGAGTGAAGAACTAGAGCTCAGAGATGGCAGGGCCTCAAGTGAATTTGAGATGGAGCCCTCAGGCGGGGCGGGAACCACTGTGGTGATGGAGTGTTGGGTGATGGTGTTGGTGATGGGCATCATGGAGTCTTCAGGTATTGTGAGCCTTTGATCATTTTAGCTCAGATTTCCATGTTGGCAATTGTAAAGGGGGACACTTGATTGTCCATAGCAGCATTATTCATGATTATCTGGAAGGTGGAAATCAGGCAGATGTCCATCCCATCCTTACAATGGAATAGTATTCAGAAATTTAAAAAAAAAAATGGTGGCACCAACGCAGGTCTCAGAATGGATGACCCCCTGCACACCTGCTCAATGAAAGCTGTTACAAAAGCCAGGCCACACATCATGTGATTCTACTTATGTTCATTTTAGAAAAGGAAAAGTGATCGTGCTAGAAAGTAGATTTTTTGGTTGCCTAGGGCTGGGGGGTAGGTGGGGGGAAATGGATAGTGACTGCCTGAGTACAGAAATTCTTGCTGGAGTGACAAAAACTAATTTGTGCACAACTCTGCACATATATTGAAGACAAGTTGTTTTTTAATTAATTTGTTTGTTTGTTTATAGGTACTGGGGATTGTACTCTACCACATCTCCAGTCCTTTTTTATTTTTTATTTTGAGACAGGATTTCACTGAGTTGCTTATGGCCTTGCTAAGTCGCTTTGGCTGGCTTTCAACTCTCACAACTGTATGCTGCCGTGCCCAGCTCTGTTATGCATATTAAACGGGTGAATTGCATGGTATTTGAATTATATCTCTATAGAAAATGAACACAATAATTCCAGTTCTAATAAAACAAAATATTATGGATGTGAATGAGAATGATTCAAAGTCCAAAAAGCACCAAACACATAAGCCATTGCTAAGGCAAGTGTAGAGACATGCTCTTTGAGGGCTTAAAGAAAAGGACTAATAATTTTGAGTTGGTCATAGCTGACTTACTGAAAGCTCTGAGGCAGACCATTTGACTTCAAAAAACTTTTACAATTGTAATTCCATGAAAGAAATAAATGTATAGTCATACATTTATTCCACTGGTCTAACTTTCCATGGAAATTCCATTTTATGCACAAGAGGGCGCTGTCCACCAAGTAACAACCTGTTCATAGCAGCTGGAAATGCACAAATACAATCTCCCGGGGAAACCAAAAACTTGTCCTCAGGTTGTAATATCAAGTACAACCTAATCTCGAAAATCTCCTTAATATATATGAATTTGCTTATTAGTGCAAAAAATATCTTTAGAAGGACACATACATGGGCATGGGAAGACTTTTGCTGTACAATTTTTTTTAACCATAGGATTTTATTATTTATTACAAACATGATGTGGAAAAAATACCTTATAAGGAAAATTATTTTGTGATCCTATTTAGACTAATATGTGAAATTTAGAACATGGATGTGGAAAACGTATGCAAAATATAAACTGATTATTAAAATATCTTTTCAATAATGGTTGCCAATTCATATTAACTTGTTTTTGTTCTATTTTTATGGGCAGTTTGTTTGTTTTGACAGAGGACTGAAACCTGTGGTGCTGAACCACTGAGCTACATACAGCCCCAGTCCTTTTTTATTTATTTTTTCTCTTTTTATAATTTTATTATTTATATATGACAGCGGAATGAATGCATTACAATTCTTATTACATATATAGAGCACAATTTTTCTTATCTCTGGTTGAATACAAAGCATATTCACACCAATTAATGCTTTTTATTTTTTATTTTAAGGCAGAGTCTCGATAAATTGCTGAGGTTAGCCTTGAACCTGTGATCCTTCTGTCTCAACTTCCCGAGCCACTGGGATCACAGGTATGTGCCACCGTGCCCAGCTGCACATCCTCTTTTAAATGTATTCCTAAGTGCATGATTTTTTGATTCTATCACAATCTTTTTCAAAATTTCATGTTTAAATTGTGACTATGTGAAAACACAATTCATTTTTGCATCTTATCTTACTCCCAACAATTTTTTATCTGTAGATTTGTTTAGCTCTTCTGCATGCACATCATGTCATCTGTGAATAACATGAAGTTATTCATGTTTTATTTTGTCTAGTTCCTAATACTTTTCATTAGCCAGGTCCTTCTGTACAACATTGAATAGAAATGGCAAGACTGGGCACATTTGTCCTGTTTCTGGTCTTCAAGATAAAGTTGTCATATTAAGTTTTGCTGATGAAATTTTAAGAATATATATTATTTTTTTCCCTTCATTTCATGATACTGTTTTTTTTTTTTTTTTTAAATCATGAACAGATGTTGATGTTTTCTGCATTAATTGAGGTGGGATGGGAGTTTCTGCATCAGGTGGGATAGTCATATAATTCTCATTTGTTTTATTGATATGGACCTTATGTTCCTGATATATTTATCAAGATTACTTATTCTCCATATATGTATCCATATTGAATATTATCACTGAGTACTTAAGATATTTGAATAACTATCATGCAGAATATGATAATTCAGATACTTAACACCTAGGAAAATATTTATTATAGCAATTAATTAAAAAAGCAAACTAAAACTGCACATTCAAGTAAAGATAGGGAAGTAACATAGTTTGCTTCTGACGCATCCAAATTTTCTTTAATTACACAGTTTTACAACATGAGAGCAGGAAGTTTCAAATGCAAAAGGTTTGGTCTGTCTCCATTTTCAACAAACTTAAAACATATTTGTAATTTTAAACATAAAGGCTTTTTTTGGTACTTGGGATTAAACTCAGGGCCACTTGACCACTGAGCCACATCTCCAGCCCTATTTTGTATTTTATTTAGAGACAGGGTCTCACTGAGTTGCTTATTGCCTCGATTTTGCTGAGGCTGGCTTTGAACCTGCTATCCACCTGTCTCCGCCTACTGAGCTGCTGGGATTATAGGTGTGTGCCACTGCACCTGGCTATAAAGTAATTTAATAAAGATAATAGAGAGTTTACAGTGACTGGCAACTATGAAAGGTCTTTAGGAATGATTGTTAGAACAATGTCACAGGGCTGGAACAATCAGGAGTCTGGATGAGACAACCACTGGTTGAATCCATGGCACCATCAGGGTGCAGGCTGCCACTGCAGCTGTTGGCTCCAAGCATATGACCACCTCAACCATGGACCAAAGATCAGGAATCCATTGCTTCATCTACTAAATGCAAACTGCTAGATTTGGCAATAGCGATGCCTCACAGAGTTCTGTCTGTCTCTCTCCACTGAACTAATTTTCTGAGTTTAAGTGAATCCAACTGGTAGAAAGTAAATGGCATGCAGAGCCCTTGCTTCAAGGAAGTCCAGAAAATGTAGCTTTTTAAGAGGACATTCTAGAAAGAGGTTGGGCCAGCTGTTAAGCAGGTCAGTCTTCACAGATCCTTTATTTCCTTTTTGATGGCTAATAAGCATTCATTCATTCATTCAATTCAATTGAATTTTTAGTTTGACACAATGATCAATATGATGATTATGAAGAATTTTCTGTTCTCCCTGCCTGATCTGTCCCTTGCTTCTCTGTCTTGTCACATGCTCTGGAGGCTGAGCTCTATGTATGACATCTCCTGGGTTTCCAGGTTCTCTGGCTGCTGGGTGGTTTTAGGCAATGGTAAGTCACAAGAGGAACCTGGTTCCCTCCCTGGTGGTCTCCCATGGTAGTGGTTGTGTCCTCCTACTGAAGATCAAGGTGTTTCTTGGTGGACCTTCTCCCCCCAGATATAGCTCTTACTGGGTTTCAATGACAGCTCCTTCCACCAGCTCCCTTAGTTCTAGAAGTGGTAATGCCTCCTTCACGTTGCTAGCCACTTCCTGTTGTTCAGGGTTTTTTTTTTACTGCTCCTTGCTGGTTCCCTTGGCTATAATTTTGTAATAGTCCATTTAACTCTCTTCAATGACTCCTTTGAGTCTGCCACCTTTCCCTGCCAGGAATGTTTAGTGAGTGCTATGCTATGGGATAAGGCACAGTTTTAATTTTAAAGTGCATACAATACATCCAGGTAGATGAAATACAAATATAGTCATCCCTGTTCATGTGGAAGTCTTACTGCCAGGATCTCAGAATTGTCTTTGGATGTAGAATTTTAAGATCTAATTAAGGTTAACTGAGTCATATGGGTGGGCCCTCATCTAATATGGTATCTTATAAGAACAGAGATACCAGGGCTGCACACAAAGAGAAAAAGACCAAGTGAAGATACAGTGAGAAGATGCCATCTATAATCAAGACCCAGGCCTCAGAAGAAGACAAACCTGCTGCCCAACACCTTGACCTTGGACCTGTAGCCTCCAGAACTGGGAAAAACCAATACCTGTTATGTAAGTCGCCCTGTCTGTGTTACTTTGTGTTGGCAGCCCTAGAGGATGAACACTCCCCCACCAAAGCCAAATATGAAGAGTATGTGGTAAGTTCATGGAATTGAGAGAAATTCTTGTGGATTTTAAAATTGAAGGTTGAATAAAATAACCATACCTACCTTACTCTATTAGGAGGATTAAGAATATATGCAAAAGTCTCAAGAACTGTTGAATACCTTTGTAATTTACAAGGACACACAGCTGGACTCAATCTGGGTGTAGAACTGTCTCTTGACTTCTTGTGGCCTATTCTTTCCATGCTTTGGGTTATTTTCTGACATTCTGAAGTTCTTAATGCTCAATCCACCTGAGTTACACTTGGTTCCCAAGGCCCTCCACCTTTGGCCTCATCTCTTGACTCTTAACTCTGCCTACATGATAGTTAACATGAGATGGCTGGCTCCCAGTGATCCTCACTTCCTGGTATTTATGACCGTGTGAGTTTCCTCCTCCAACCCATTAAAGTATAGCTGAGATGACAGAAGGGAACCTCCAAGGCTAGGTCATTAAAGGTCATTACTGTCTCTGCTTGGTTTCTTAGATCACAAGCTTTGGGCAAAGCTAGTCCCCATGTCAAGGGGATACCGAAGCAGCTCTGTGAAGAAATCCTCACTAAGAGAAAAGGAGACACCTACCAACAGGAAGTACCAACTTGCCAGTCATGAGAGAGAACCACTCTGGAGCTGATCCCTCAACCCTAGATAAAAGTCTTAAGACAGTCTCAGCTGATTTGATTGTAGTTTCATTAGAGACTAAGCCAGAACTTCTGAATTCTGATCACAGAAGTTGTGAGAATTGATGATGTTTTTAAAGTCACTACGTTTTGGTGACTTAGAATGCATTAGATAATACAATATTCATAACTCTCCACTAATACACAGTTCTCCATGTTGTCTTTGTCTTTTTACTTCTGTCTTCTCACAAAACAACTAACAACTAGACAAACAGCAAGCTAATAAATAAATTGTTCACCATTTCCTCCTGGGATACCCTTCTTTGCATCTTAAATCATCCAACATTTAGCTCAGTTTCTGTGTCATGAAATGTGTCTTCATTACAACATTTTGACTGTCTTTCCTTTGGTAACTTCAATGTTGGAAACAGAATTGTTTACTTACTATCCTGTATCATCTGTCATTTTACATGTATTAATTTGTAAACACAAATGTGATGTAGATTTCTCGTGTTTTCCATAGCACCTGGCCTGTGCCACACAGGTACCAGTACTTTAGCAAACTGATTGGGATTTTTAATTGCCCACTATCCAGTAGGGAAAAAAAAATGGGACAAAAGTTATTTTCTTATTTGGAATCTAGCAGTTAATCACCAAAAATGACCATGAGTAATAACATCCTCTCTAAAGAAACATAGAAATACATCTCAGAAACTTAATTTTCCATAGTCGAGCATTTATCTTACTCAAAATTTTATGTAGCTGGGCATGGTGGTGCATACCTGTAATCCCAGCTATTTAGGAGGCTAAGGCAGGAAGATTGCAAGTTTGAGGCCAGCCTGGGCAACGTACCATGATCCTGTCTCAAAATTTTTAAAAAAGAGGAATAGAGATGCAGATCAGTGGTGGAATGATTGCCTAGTATACATGAGGTGCAGGGTTCAATCACCAAAACACACCCCCACCACAAAAAAAAAAAAAAAAAAGAGAGAAGAAAGACAAAATTACTCCTTTGTCTGAGGATTGGAATAAACAACTTTCAGGCTCAATGTTTTTGCAAAGTTGATTAAAAATAGTGTTAGATGTTTGTAGGGTATTGTTTTATGTACAGAAAGGAAATTTAAGGCAGAGATAACTAAATGCATGTGCATTAGGGTTATAGCATGTGACAACTACAATTAACCTTTGCCCTAACTGAATCCTTGATCCTACTCAGCCAGAACCCAATCATCTTTGTGTTCTTATCATTCTGGATTTCCTCATTGGAGATGACAATTTAACAATTCCTAGAAGACAGTAAATTAAGGCCAGAGTGGAAACATGGCTGTCAGTATATGACTCTGGAAATTAATTCATCGAGTATTATAGAAAAGAAAAACATTTTGGAGCAAGGACTGCCAATATATTTCAAATTAAACTTTAAAATCATTGCTGGGTATTAAGAAGCACTCAGTTTAATTCATAAATTGTCATATGTAGTTCATTGTTGGAAACAGAATCATGTATTTGCTGTTCTGTATCATTTGTTATTATTTCACATATTAAACAAACACATATCTATTATATATGGAGAGAGAAAGAGGAAGAGAGAGAGGAAGAGGGAGGGAGGGAAGAAAGGAAAGAAAGATGAAAGAGAAAGGGAGAAGAGACAGGCAGATGAGTTTCATGTTAAGGAAGACTTGAAGATAATTAGGTCTGGCAAGTCTGAAATTTACAGAGTAGGTCGGAGACGAGAAACTGAGGCAAAATTAATGTTGTAGTTTTTTTGTTGTTGTTTTGTTTGGTTTGGATCCCAGGGCCTTGCTAGGCAAGGGCTCTACCAATGAGTTAACATCTCCCATTCTAATGTGCGGTCTTAAGGCAGAACTCCTTCTTTGGGAAGCTCCAGATTCTGCTCTGAAAGCCTTCAACTGACTAGATGAGGCCCACCCATGTTAGGCTTTACTTAAAATCAATTGATTATAAACATGAATCACATCTACAAACACCTTCAGAGCAACATCTCAGATTAGTTTTTGACCACACATGGGTGCTATAGCTTAGCTCGTTGGCAGAAAATTAACCACCACTATCCATATTTGATAAAGTAAATTTTGGGGGATATTTGATTTAAAAACTTTCCATACTATATATGTCATATATACATATGACTCTTTAGAGTATTCCAGATGTTCTGGGCACTACATAGATCAAAAAATTAAGAGGAGACACGCTCATCTAAGAGTTAATCACCAAAAATAACTAGGAGTAATAACATCCCGTCTAATGAAGTGTAGAAAAACGTCTCAGAAACTTCATTTTCTATAGGCAATTGTTTATTTTCTTAAAAAAATTTTATGTAGCTGGGTGCAGTGGCACACACCCATAATGCCAGCTATTTGGGAGATGGAGGTAGAAGGATCCCAAGTTCTGGGTTAGCCTTAGCAACTTGTCAAGACCCTGTTTCAAAATAAGAAACAGGTACTGAGGATGTAGGTCCATGGTACAGTGCCCGGGGTTCAATCCCCAGTACTGGGGAAAAAAAATTAATGTAATACTAAAGCAGGGACTGTAACCAATCACAAAATAATCAAATGCCTCCATCTGCTGACCCAGCTTTTAAAAATACTACATCATTTACAGAGTTGCCAAGATATTCTGTACAAAACTGAAATTCAAAAAGCATTTCTCTATCAGAGGATGTTTCACTTACATACAAGATGACAGAAAAACAGATAAAGCAAGGATGACCTCAAAGAAGACAACCTCACCTCCCCAAAAGTGATTTAATGAGAAAGCTACAAAATGCTGGGCTGAGCAGACCCAAGGGCTGACTTGTCCCAATTCCTGGGATTTTATAAAGGGCTAGGGATGTTTGGAGACTCTCATAGAAATAATAAACATTATCACTGCCCAAATCATATTTTATGTATAAGATGCAGCTTCTCATGGTTAAGGCTGCATACAGGCCCTTATTTATTTGGTCTTATATTCTACAAAATGCTATTGGCACTGGCTGGATGGAGGGATAATGATATATTAATGTGTCTTAGAAGCGTTTCCTATTTAGAGCAGGTCATGATATTTTAGCATGACTTAGTGAAATCTCTGTGCAGAAAATGTGTGACCCTAAAGACGTGGGTCTAATAAGTTCAATTAATAGCAGAACTGAGGTTCTGATCCAGGCACACTTTATGGAAGGGTTGGAAATAAACATCTATCCATCCTTATTAAAATATTTGCAAATACACATGTATATGTCCTTAGTTCACAATCTCTATCATCTATTCAAAGGTCCTGAAACCAAACTGTTTGAAAGTTTTTATTTGGGTAGCATAAAATATCTACAATTGGATCTTTACAAAAGAAGATGTGCAAAAGGGGAGAAGTAAATTTATACATAAGATTTTGCTGCTGAAATGTGGGAAGACATCAATAATCAACTTAGGTTCCAGAGCTCATGCAGAACGGTCAGAACTTTGTCTTCCTTAGGTAAAGGAAGTAGAAACTATGTTAATCCCCTGGTGAGTTAGTTTATAGAAACTCAGAGATTATACTGAACCTAAACAAAAATAAATCTATGGGAAGGGAAGACAGACTAAATTATTTCAAATCATAATAGTACATAAACATATTTAGAAAGACTGAAAACAATTATCTCAATAATATGACATTGTTTTTCAAGTCCATGATGCCATCGATACTCATTTACACTGTGGCATTTCATCTCATGGTTCAGTATTTAAAATCACATAAAAATTTATGCATAACATCAAGTGTGACTGTAAGTAACTGTTATCCTGGGATATATGTCTCTTTCTTGCTCTGAAAACCCAGATGATTTGGCCAAGTATACAACCCTGTCACTGACCTGGCTACCCGACAGCAGAGGGCGAGACCTACCAGAATGATCCACAGACAGGGGCACCTCATTGTAAAGCCTCAAAAATTTTGCAGTCATTCACACTTGGAGTGGACCAAAGGAAGAAGGCATTAAGAGTTTTCGAGAACAACAGAGAATTACAATCAGAATCTATGGCACAGTAAATAAGCATATAGTAGTTAACATTTTAACAAAATATTTTAAAAGTATTGTTTTCTCCGTAGGGGGAAAGCAGACAACTCTCCAGTAGTAGAAAAAGAAAAACAACACTGGTATTCAATTTCCAGTTTAAACACACTTGTGAACAGGAAGATTGTGAACCCCATTAATTAAATATAAAAACTCCAGAAGAAATTATGACCTTAATGTACAACAGCATTTCTATATCAAATTAAACTTAGCATCTGATTAAACACACCCATAGTACCTTTATGGAATTCTCTAAAATGCTCACAGTAAAAGTGTATAAACTAGAGTGTAGATTAAAACATCTTGTATAGCTTGAGTGATACCTGCTGTGGGTTAAATAGCTTCAATTTTTAAAGTATGAGTTTTGACTTTTGAAAGCAGACTGTGTTTTGGCATTCAAACCTATATAAGATCTTACAATTTTGTCTTGGGTATGGTGGCACATACCTATAATCCCAGCAACTTAGAAATTTAGTCTCTGTCTCAAAATAAAAATAAAAATGTCTGGGGATGTGGTCTGGTGGTAAAGCACCTCCAGGTTCAATCGCCAGTATCAATCAATAAATAAAATTTAAAAAACCTTAAAATTTTGTCAAATAAGGAATACAAGATATGAAACATCAAATGTGGGGGAAAGATTTCTGATCTCTAACATCACATGGGTAATGAGTGGTTTACATCCCATGCCTCCCTGAAATCTAGCTTCTTGGAGGTGATTTATGGGTGAGTTAAAAGGATATCATTCAATTTAGTTTAAGTGCGTATTTAAAAACTTACTAAAACCACACATCCTAACACATACCTTATTTTACCACACTGGAGACTGCTTATGTGTTAACTTCTACTACCAAGATAATTTATATCTTTATATAGTCTTTGGAAGATAATTTCAGCTATCTTTAATTAAAGACTCCTCCAGAGATGTGTATTTGGACTGTTATTATAAGCACTTATATTCGTGTTTTATTGATAGCACACAAACCGCTAAGATTTCCTCCACCATAACTCCACATTTGTGTTATTCAGAAATCTTGTTTTTCATAGTAATGAACCAACAATTTAACATAAGCAGAAACTTGAAAAATATTTATACAGATAAAATCGACCTTGGGGGCTGTATGTATTGAAATAATACATTAAAATTTTAAAAATATTCTAGTCTGTCTGAAAAACAAAGTTCTATAAAGAAACCATCTTTTAATTTAATTTGTTAATACAGAGTTTAATGTGATTTAGTTTTTTAAAGCAAACTAACTTTATAATAACATTTCAATTCTCTTACTTTTTTGGTGCTGCAGATTGAACCAGGGCCTCGCACATGCTAATAAGTACATGATCTACTATTGAGCTACATCCCCAGACCCTCCATTCTTCAGCATAATGGTAAGAATTCTAAAAAACAGAGTGTTGTAGATCTACAAAAATGGTGAGTAACTTGTAAAAAAGTTGAGAAACTACACTGAAAACATTCATAATGGCTTTGGACCCTCCAGATAGGCAGGTTTAAGGAAAGATTTTTATTTCTGAATTTATCACATATTTGTTACTGGGTTTTAAACTTCAAAATACGTTCCTCCTCCAGGTAAAATGTCAATGGTGTACCTTTACACATCAACTGTGTTGTGTGTTTTGACAGTTTAGGCACATTTCAATGATTTTAGATTTTTATTTTGTGGTTTTATTATAAAACAGCTTGCACACCAAAATCAAACAGATCTTTTTTTATTTAAAAATCCACCTCAAAATTCAGTTCTGGGTTTTAGTTTTTGTTTAAAATAAAGCAAACATTTAAAAGCATCACATGTTACTAGTCTACAATTCATCTTGTAATTAGCACATAGTTTGTGGACTGGGGAAGTTAACCCAGCACATGGATCAGGCACAGTACTAGGGCCAAAGGGCCAGAAATCAGGGCACATCTGTGTACTCAGGCAACAGTGAGAGGTCTGAATGGAGTGGGTTGTGCCTCAGTGGTGGGCACCCCATTTCTATGCACCCCCCAAAAGCTGTAAGTCTGAAATCAATACATAAGAGACTGTCCGTGACTTAGGTAATAAAAAAGAACCCCAAACAACTATATCTGCTTTCTAAAGTGTGTTGCAAAGCCAAGAAAGATGAATATAACTGTAGTCTCACTACAGTTTGTGGTCTTGACATCTGTGACACAGGACCATGTTATAGGTGAGACAGAATTACGCCATTCCTCTGGTGGTTTTGGAAATCTGGTTGGAAGGGGTCCGTGGGTAGAAGACTTCACATTACAGCAAGGCTCTGATATTTCACGAACAGGGGCAGTGAAGAAAATCACAGTACAAAATCCTAAATTCTTTTACTGGAAAAACAACAGGTGCTACATGAGAATCACTAATATAACATCTATTTTTTTTTTAAATGAAGATATAAAACATTAATTGCATAGGAATTTAAATATAAGGCCAAGAAGAATATTAAGTAAAATAAAATCATAGAAAGGGCACTATGGTGTCAAAAGATAGAATTTCATTCTTAAGAGTTATAAATCTCAATTACTGTCTAATTAAGAATCACAGTATGTTGCTATTACTAACAGTGAATGTCAACTGTTTCCTTAACTCCACACTGGAAACCAATATTTAGGATGAAGAACAACACAACTAAAGCTCATTGTCTAAACCTGATCAGTGTATTAGCACTTCAGTGCCCGGTACGTACCTGATTAGTTATATTATCTACCTTTTGCAAGTAATGCTCAATACATGTTAACAAGCGTAAGAGCATGTCATCACTGCACGCTGTCAATGATTTTCAGGGTTACTTGATAGTGTAATTTATATTCAGTCTTTCAAAGGTGCAAGATCCCACCCGGCAGAATCTTCACTCAATGAACCAAAAACACTGTCATTAACAAAATACAACAAAGTCCCTCCATTAAAAACTAAATGCACATGAACCAGAGAACTAGGTCCTGACACCAATACATACATTATCCTCAGCATACTGAAAGGCAGTGGAGGACTTGGTAGTTCAAGCTAATGGTTACCACCTGTAATGTCAGGTAGAAAGCTAATTTGGGATCCTACTTCTCATTTTCATGTTGTTAGACTGTAGTTTCAACAGCAATTTCCAGATCTAAAAGTAGCTTAGTTAACTTAGTATTGTTATAGAGAGTAGTGTGAGAAAAAAACAAGAACTCCCAAAGGAATTCCACTAAGGTTCATCGAGAAGACCCAAACCAATGTTTTAAATGAAAAAGTGCATAAATACAGTAATACTACAAATGTGTTAACCACGGGACCAATGTTTCTCTGGGAGCTAAATGAGACTATTTTTCCACATTATTTACATGTTACAAATTGTTCAGATACCACAAAGCACCATTTCCAATCCCAACTGCTTGATTATGTGTGACGGGTCCCTTGACTTCAACTCTGCTCACTTGAGGATCTAGTTAGCATAGAAGCGTCACGTCATTTTCAAACAGGATTTCTCTCTACATTCGGTTCTCTTTTGTTCAGAAATGGCAAGGTGATATATTCATTTCACACCCTTGGTTGGTGTTTCTGATTCTGTGGACTGTCTTCCATCCGTCCAGGCCTCCCGGGTACTCTTGAGAGCCAGGGTCTTCTGCTGGTCAACCACGACATAATCTACTCTCTCATCCGCCACACTGCTTCCTGAGCCACTGCTCTTTTGCTAAAATGCAAAGAAAAAACAAAAAAGTAAAAAAATTTTTTACTTAAAAAAGTAAAGTGGGACTGAGTGAAATTCAGTCTTAAAATGGACATACATGCACTATGGATATTCTTGAAATTCTATTGGCTCACAAAGAAATACCATTAACTACCTCAATTTAACAATGCCGTCTCTCTCCTAACTAAACATCATTTTCTCTTTAATTTAAAATTATAGAATTCATACTAACACTCCCATCAGAGATGTTATTCATAGGAAACAGGGACAGAAAATACCTAGTTCATCTTTTTTTTAAAATTTTTTATTTGTTCTCTTTAGTTATACATGGCAGTAGAATGCATTTTGCCGTATCATAGTTCATCTTAACATATGCAGATTGATTCTCCCTTTAACTTGACTTTTTTTTTGAAATCCAGTGTTTACTTTCAGAGCTAAGAAATGTGTGGGGTTTTTTTGTGTTTTGTTTCATTGTTGATTTTTGCAAAGCAATAGTTCAAGAACAATCAATTACATGGGCTGATGCTCTTTGACTCTCCAAATCCAGCCTGATACTAGATAACTTAAATGTGATTATTAATGCATTGCTGGCTCACTAGAAAGAAAACAGCTAATTATAAGAAAAATGGAGGGAGAGGTTAAGGCATGGAAAGAAACCTTGTCTTCAGGATGGATGTCAATCTAGCAGAGCAACTAGGAGGCTGGGGGAAGGAGGTCATGCTGAACCTAAGGCTATCCTGTTAAGCTGTGGTCCCTGGAGGGAACTAAACTATGGTAGTAGTAGCTCCTGGTTCCTAGCAAAAGGTAATACAAATCTTTTCTGGAGGAAATTTAGGTCCTCAGGATTTGCAATTAGACAATGTACACACACACAAGCCAAAAAGAATGAGTTAGCAGCTGGGCGCAGTTGCGCGTGCCTGTAATCCCAGCAGCTCAGGAGGCTGAGGCAAGAGGATTGAGAGTTCAAAGTCAGCCTCAGCAACTTAACAAGGCCCTAAGCAACTCAGTGGGGCCCTGTCTCTAAATAAAATATAAAAAAGGGCTGGGGATATGGATCAGTGGTTAAGTGCCCCTGGGTTTAATCCCTAGTACCAAAAAAAAAAAGAGCAGAAACAATAAACATAAATTCAAACCTCCAAGGACTTCAGACTATCAAAGTTACTGCATCAACAGCATAAAACATGTACGTACAAAATGTTTAAAGGAACTAAAGCATAAATATAAAAGGAATAAAACAAATAAGAAATCCAAAGTTGTTAAAATCAGCAAACTGTATTTTAGAAATGAAATATAAAATAATTGAAAACTAAACAAATAGGAAGAATAGAGAATTAGTGAACTTGGTGAAAGATGTAAAGAAACTATCCAATTAAGCACAGAGAGATGACAAGCAGAAATTATAAAAGAATGGTAAGAGATCCAGAAAATACAGACATCCTAACATGTCTAATCAGAAATGTCAGAGGAGAGAATAAACAGTAAAATGAATGACTGACATTTTTCCAGAGTTGAGAAAAAATTGCAAACCCAGAAAATGAAATAGCAGCACAAATAAAAAGCAATTCATGTCTAGACACTGTTGGGAAACTGCAAAATGACACAAACAGAGGAAAGAGTTTAAAATCAGCCAGATAGAAAGGATAGGTGACCTGCATAGGAACAGCCATCGGACTACAACATGCTTTCCTCACAAGGGACAGAAGCAAGGTGAGGGGGGAACAGTGTCTTCTACGTGGTGAGAAAGTTACCGTCAGTCAAGAGCTGTCGGCTGAACCCCGTCTTGTTTTCCAAGATAAAGCAAAATCAAGACATCACATAAAACAAACAAACAAACAAAAAGTGGAAAGGATTTACCACCCACAGAGCTCCACTAAAGAAACTTCTAAAGGCTACATTTCAGAAGGAAAAAAATAATTACACGAAGGAGAGTCTAAGATACAAAAAGAGTGATAGACAAAGAAGTTGGTAAGCAGGTAGGAAGATGTAAGTCAATACTGTTTACAAAATGCATTCCTACTAATACTACTAATTGTGGGCTTAACAAAAGAAAAAAATTGAAATTTTGGACAGAAAGAACATATAATTTGAGATAACTTTCTAAAAAAGAATGAAGATATTGTTTACCTTAAGAATCTGTTAAGCAATCATTTCAGTGGTAAGAACAGAAAATATCTAACCGCCATACCATCAGAAAAGAGAAAGTTACTTTATCAGTCTCCATAATTTTTTCTTTCTTTCTTTCTTTCTTTTTTTTTTTGAGGTGGGGGCGGAATACTAGGGATTGAACCCAGGGGTGCTCTGCCACTGAGCCACATTTCCCCACCCCTTTTATTCTTTGAGACAAGGTCTCTCTAAGTTTCTGAGCTAGTCTTGAACTTGTGATCCTCCTGATCCAGCCTCCTGGGTCTCTGGATTACAGGCGTGTGCCACTGTGCCTGACTCAGACTCCACCATTTTGTTGCAGTTTTCAAAAGTGCATTAAGTAATAGACTTCATTAAATTAAACATAATAAAGGTTTCCCCAAGGAGACAATGCTCGTTTAAAGTGCACGCTAACTACATTTGTGGAATGAGGTTTCACTCACCTTCCGCGGTGGTGTGGACTTCCCAGAATCTAAATCTAGATCAAGGTACTCCACCTGCTTGTCTCCCTTGGGCTTGATCATAGGACTGCTTCCTCCATCAAGGCTATTACTGCCAAAAAGATTCTGAAAGTGAACCACAACAACACCAGCCGTCAAACATTCATGAAACACACCATTCATCCTTTTTCATTTGAGTTGGGGGCCTTAAAACTCCTGGGCTCAAGAGATCCTCCTGCCTCAGCCTCCTGAGTAGCTAGGAATACACATGTGAGCCACCACCACTGATATATACCATTCACCTTGTACTTGCTTTTTAAAAGAACAAGGCTAGAAAAAATGTCTGCTTAGAAAATTAAATAAACTCTTAGGATTTAATGAATAATATTTTAAATGTATTAAAACTGAGAGGAAGCCAAAAGTAGTTTCAGAAGTTAAATTTGGTTAAACTTAGACTGGGGAAATCAAACCACAGCTGGCCATAAAAGTTCAATCTGAACATTATTAAAATTATATTGTACTCAATTACATTTTTATAGCAGAGGCTCCTTATACCCACTGCTTTCAAATTAAATTTAAAAGAAAGCTTCTATGGTTAATTTAAAGGCTTTCATGCAAAAACATTAGTTTTGAGTTAAGTATATTATCTCAAGGTTATAGATAATGATTCCAAAGTCTATTTTATTTAATCATCTGGATTTCTTTTAACTAATTAATTTCCTGTCTTTTCTTAGTTTGATCTCTTTCTTTCTAAAAGGAAGTGTACAATAGGACTACTCTCTAAAGTAAAATAAAGAAAATAGGAAGATAGAGGATAGCAATAAACAAGAACCAAAAAGCTAGAGGCTTAAGAAAAATAAAAATGGATCAGGTTAGCAGGAACTCGAACCAATGCTAAATAGGAGGAGGGCGAAATGCCCTTATGTCCCTACGTTCTCTCTCTTTTGTATCCTAAGTGTGCGCCAAAGTGATTTGCCACCATGCACAACGCCCATCTAGAAATGCTGCCTCACAAGGAAGACCGCATGCTCATTAGGGACTTGTGCATGAATCTGGTTCCGTTGACTCTTTGAGTTGCTGTTTCACCCCTGTCTCCCACGACCTACAGTTAAAGTAGAGAGTTGTGTTTAAAGGAAAGAACATTTGCTAGAAAAATACTCAGTTTATTCCCTCATGTGGTAGTGGGGCTGCTGATAGGCAGTATAAATCCTTTTATAAATTAGAAAAAGGTGCTCCTTTCTCTGAAGTGACACACTCTGTGCCAGGGCCCACAACCTGATGAGGGGCCCCACATGGCCTGGATTTCATGTGGTGGGGTGTAAGAGTGAAGCAAGCAACTGCACAGGTGAATGCAATGACCCTATTTAAAGAAAAAGAATTTTAAATCAAATTTCTCAACAACTGCAAATAAAATATTGAAATTAACATGTAGGGTTGAAAAATATAAGAAAATTTTGCTCAAGCTGAATTGCTAAAGACAATACCCCCCATTTTACTAATTCATGAAGAAGCTGAAATCAGTGTCATTTTCTCCCCCTGCGTAAGGCCATATTTTACTCTCACAACAAATCAGCTGGGAGGGTAAGCAATATTCCATGTTCAAAGGTGATGGATAACAACCCACATCCCATGTTTTCCTGCCTGGAAACGCCTAGAAGTGTTCACAGTGTTATAAAGATATAAAGAGAATCCATAAATTCATATGACCTGCTCATTTAACCCTAATAAGTTGTCCCCAAAGAGAATTTCTCAGAACTGCTAGTTAAGTTTTATGTCTAGTGACTACTAAAACTGGAAATGTTTAAGTATTGTTAAAATCTGTGTGTCGATGAGGAAGTCTATTTGTTCTTGATCCGGTTTCAACAGGGAACAGCCTCCCTCTGTGTTCTAGCCTTTCACCCACTGTGTTTCCAAAATAGTTTTCTGAGGAACTGTGGAAATTATATCGTGTTCTGTAAATTAAATAACAAAACAGTAATGCTAGATTTTTCTAAAATTCTTCAAAAAACATGTAAGATCATTTAGGATATGTATGTTGTTATTATGTAACAATTTATGTCTTTAGTAATAGTGTACCATCACTTAAATTTCAGGTATTAAATTAAGGGTTCAAATGTTTGACATTGATCTTCATACAAATTAGTGGACAGCATCACCAATTCACTGTTTCACTGCCTATGACAGACATAATCTCCTAGGAAATGAGCTGTAAAATGTCAATTTCAAGAATTTGGTCTTCATTGTATGAATAAACCAGATATGGTCTGATCCTGTCTCAACTTATTGAACTTTAAGATTAGTTTATTACTGACTTCATCAGCATGCATTAGATCCAGTGAACTTCCATGGTGTTTCATTAGTACACTAAGTTCCCAATATTGTTACAATGATCACATAATTTTCTAAGGAAGAGTTGCATGTACTACAAGGAGGCCTTGTAGTTGGCACTCATGGCTCAGTTGACTTTTCTACTGAACATGGTAGACAGATATTTCCACCTGGGTCATTTTTGGTCATTTCTAACACTTATGACCAAAGTTCTTCAGCAATCCATCAGTGATTATTTAGACATCCCTCCTGGCAAATAAATGTGGTTTTCTGGTTTAATGTCATAGGTACAAAAATACATATTTTTACTTCCTTTGACTTCTGACTATAATGGTCTTTTTTCTGGTCTTTTACCTTCACCTATGACAAATTCTACTTTCAGGCTTTTACATTGTCTTCCTAAGATTTTTATGGTTACTTACTATTTTGAGCAAAAATATAAAATCTCTTCTAGCTCAGAAAATACTCTAATTATTATTTTGCAATTAGAAAAAAAAATTGGTTCAACTACCTAATTATGAAAGTTGGTGACAGTATCTACTCTGATGAAGTATTACTGATTCTCTTACTTGAGTCTATTCACTATAGTGAGAAAACAAATTAAATTAATAAAAAAAATGATAGAACAACTACTCAACAAGTGAAAAAAAAATTGAATCCAAAAACTAAGAGTCAGTAAAAATTTTTCTGCCTTGAGTAATCTCTAAAATCATTATTGGTCTAATTAGTTACAGTCAAATTCAATGTTGACTTAAATATTATAAATTATTTTTGAATATTTCATAAATTTATTAATTTTTAAAGTTAACCAGTATAGCACCAAATCGAGCTTTCCATATCATTTCATTATGACTGCTGACATACGTGTCTGAGGGACCTATTTTGCTTAAAGTCTATGCAGAATGAAAGACAAATTCATTGACTGAACTGAGCTTACAACAAAGAAAGAAAATAAGACCTCCAAAATGTGACTCAAAAATTTGATATTCAATGTTTGCTTATCCTGTTGTTCTCCAACTGCTCTCCCTTCTCCCATGATAGAGCCTTTTTTTTTTTTTTTTTGGTACCAGGGATTGAACTCAGGGGCACTCGACCACTGAGCCACATCCCCAGCCCTATTTTGTATTTTATTTAGAGACAGAGTCTCGCTGAGTTGCTTAGCGCCTCATTGTTGCTGAGGCTGGCTTTGAACTCACGATCTTCCTATCTCAGCCTCCCAAGCCGCTGGAATTACAGGTGTGTGCTACCGCGCACAGCTCCATGATGGAACTTTTATGTGAGTCCAATGACCCTTTGAAAAAAGGCTGTTTCCCAGACCCTTTTGTGTCTGAAAATGGCCATAGTTCTGGTTTCTCTGTGGCCATTTTCAGGAACCTTTTTTATGAGCTGCTGGATTGAACCCTTTGCTCCTGTTCCCTTTGTCCCCCATCCTACCCTGCAGTCTGTGTGTCAATCTGTTGGCTGGAACATGACCTTACTCCATGAGCATGTGAGCTACACGCAGAGGACACTACCTTGCAGAGCTAAAGAGGCCGGAATCCCTGACAGCTCTCAACTGACTCTCTGGATTTTTGCATGAGGAAGAAAGAAACTTCTTTTTTAAGTCACTGTTAAACAGGTTAGTAGATACTAAATAGGTCTAGTAGATACTCTATATAATAAGATACAATAAGAGAATAAGCAAAAGAGAATTATTTTTAAAAATTAAAATTGGTTTTTATTCTGAAACATCTGAAGTATTTTTTAGATTTCTGAGAAACAAAACATTTGCTGCTATGATAAAGTTCTCATGCCTTGTGGCAATACAGCCAACCTTAAAAATATTATGTTTATAACAGGTCTTCTTTAATCTTTAAGCCCAAGGGTATATTCTCGAAAGATTATCAAGAATCTCCTGTATAAGACCTTCTCACCACAAGAATGTCATTACTTGGGCCTGGAGAAAGACGTTATCAAATACTTCCAGTATATTTTTCTGAAGAGTATCAAAAACCGAGCACATCTTAAATGAAGTACTTCTAGAAAACCGCTATAGATGGATCAGGAAATGCACCCCCAAAAGCCCATATGTTAAAGGCTTGGTCCTTATTGTAGTCCTACTGGAATGTGGTGGAACTTTGAAGAGGCAGGGCTTAGAGGGCTTAGTGATGCGTAGAGAAGTACAAGACTTTCATATAAATATTAAAAAATTTAAGAATTCCTATTTTTTTAAAAAAACCTTCCTCTATGTATACATATAACACAAACACGTGTTCCTAAGTTTGTAAAATGATTCTTATGATTTATTTATATTTAAATAAAACTCAACTAAGTAACCCCCTAAGAAACTACTATATTTCTTGAGGCCTTCATGGGCATGCCTTTGAAGGGATTGAGATCCTGGTCTCCCTTCTTATTCTCTCTTGTTTTCTGGCCATGAGGTGAGTGAGTGGCTCTGCCACTTGCTCTTGCCAAAATGTACTACAAAAGGCCAAAGAAACAGAGCCAACTAATCCTGGACTGCAACCTCTAAAACTGTGACCTCAAAATGAACTTCTTCTCTTTATAAGTTCATTAGTTTAAAAAGTATTTGTTATAGTAATAGAAAGCTGATTTAACAGAAACTTTTGTTTTTCAATGATTTACAGTTATTTTAAATTTTGACTCTTTACTGGTTTTAGATTTTATCCATGTTGTCTTTGGTTGTGTTCCCTTAAGTACTGGAAGAAAGAGACATGAGGGTAAAGTTTATAGACTGAAGGAAAATTAGAGCAAAACACCGCTTAGGAAAGGAGAGGATCAGGCAAAGAGTTTACATACTGGATCTTCGCTGGACAGGTTGGGGTTCATGGGCACATAATTCTCCTCGCTGTCATGTGAGTCACTGCTTGACGTTGTGCTGTGCACTGAATCCGGCCGTGGGGACAAGGGAAACCTAGAGGAGCTAATCACAGAAATTATCATCATATATGTAAACCTTGATGAAAACTTCTGAAATCACTCCCCCAAATAAAAATGAAGGTGTGCATGCCTTCTGAAATATTCATTTACATTGATTGTACACATTAATTACAATAGAATTTATTATACACATTAAAATGCAACTAACACAGATGTATTATAAAAGGAGATTTGTACGTCAAATTATATTGTGTAATACAAACAAAAGATAAGTTATTACTAGTGATGTGTAGAGAAGTAAAAACTTTCATATCAATATAAAAAGATTTAAGAATTCCTATTTTTTAAAAAAACTTCCTCTAGGTATACATATAACACAAATGCACGTTCCTAAGTTTGTAAAATTATTCTCATTTCCCCATATGTATATGTAAATAAATCTCAATTAAGTAATCCCCTAAGAAACTACTATATTTTCCAGATCAGCAGTTCTCAGATATTTTTGGTCCCATGAATCCTTGATACTCTTAAAAATATTAAGAACCTCAACTTAATATGAATTATTCTATTGATATTTATCATATCAGAAATGAAAATAGAAATATTTTAAAAATATAAGAGTACACAAATGCACATTAATTGTCACAATGATATCATGACATATCATGAGAATTCACATGATCTGGGAAGTTCCACTGCACACAAATGGAAAAGGCAAATGACATCTTGGTATCTTAATGAAAATAGTTTTGACTACACAAGAGTCCTCAAAAGGTCTAGATAAATTTCTTAATAATGAAAATTCTAGATAGTATGTTATACAATGTATTTTTTTAATATATTTTAGTTGTAGATGGGCACAATACCTTTATTTTACTTAGTTGTTTTTAATGTGGTGCTGAGGATTGAATCCAGTGCCTCACACATGCTAGGGCAAGTGCTTTACTACTGAGCCACAACCCCAGCCCTTACACTATGTATTTTTAAATAAAGTACTTACTCTCGAGCAAAACTCCTTGTGATGGGAGATCTAACTGGGGCTTGTAATTCTTCCCATTCTGGCAAAGGTTTTATTTCTAAAGGTGCAGGCTTGGCTGAAAAGAAAGGGAGAAGGGAGGAATTGGGTGTATAGAACTTTGGGAAGCAAACAAGATCCTCTGCCTCTCAATTTTTATATAATAGAATATACCCGAGACCAGCTAGCTTCACACATGAAACAAAGTTCATGGATATTACATGATGTGACACAGCTCAATGCTTAGAAAAAAATGTTT
The DNA here is from genome assembly GCF_047511675.1 of Marmota flaviventris. Taxonomy (NCBI): domain Eukaryota; kingdom Metazoa; phylum Chordata; class Mammalia; order Rodentia; family Sciuridae; genus Marmota; species Marmota flaviventris. The sequence continues at coordinate 125,385,652 of NC_092504.1, forward strand.
CATGATTGTTTTAAGCTCCATCATGCATGTTGCTTCTTAATTTAATGTTTTGTGAGTGTAATTGAAATGTGAACAAGAAAAAATAATGTGACTCAATTCCTTTATAGTTGCTTGATTTATACTTTTCATTATTTCATTCACTCATTCTTTTACTAATTTCATCCTCAATATAGAAATGTAATCATCTACATAAAAATGTTACTATTTTTCAATACTGAAGCATCAGTTACACAACTAAACAGGTAAAATGATGCATAGGAAGTATTAAAACCAAAAATTTAGTAAAATCCAGAACAAAATTTTGCTAAAACCAAAAGGATTAATTATCAAATCTTTTAAATCAATTTACACACCATCTGGAAACAAAAGAGAGTAAATTATATCTTTGGACTCAAATTCTGCTTTAAGGCCATAATTATTTTAAACAATCACTCCAAACTTTTAGCTTAATTTAACCAATGAGTCCTTTACCAAATTAAGTAAAATTAAGTAATGCTTATTTTTAGCTTTATTTATTAGAGGCCTTTACTTATTTACCTCATTATTGCAGTAAACAGTTATTAGAACTAATTTGTACCAGAGTTTTTGGCCCTTTCCTTAAAGTCAAGACTGAAATGTTTTTTCAGAAAGGTACAGAGTCAGCAGAAAAATGAAAATACCATTTTTAAATATTAATTATATTATAGAATACTGCTCAGATGCATTGAATAAATATCTCAATCATGTTTCATCTTGCCACTTGCAAGAAAAACGTTCACTTTGCCATGTTTCCTTAGTCTTTATTGATGTATGTGAAATTTTAATCAATTAGGTTACAGTTACCATCAAACTACAAAATAGGTAGTCATTTCAAAAGACTATATAGAGTCCCTGGGGCCCATAGGTATTTTTGTTAACTCAAATATAATGCAGGTTGATTTACTAAATTTGAGTTAAAACAGCTTTGCTTTTCTACATTAGACATGTACAGAATTATGCTGACTGAATGTATTTTATAATTCTTAGTGTTTTATTCTTTTGACACCCAAAGGCTAATAGTAATTTATCTAAGTAATGGCATAATTAAATACCTGGAAATAAAATGTGTGTGTGTGTGTGTGTGTGTGTGTGTGTAAGATAACTGGAAATCACAAGCAGTTCACAAGCTTAAAGAAAACAATGTTTCATTGCGTAAAACATTAAAAGAATAATGCCACAAGACAAGACTGAATATCATATATTATCTGATATCTAACATGCTGCTGTTAATGGCTAAGTAGAATCAGTGCATTATGAAAAGCATTCACTTTAGAAATAACATGCTTTGGGAAGCTTTATTTACAACAGCAGTAGTATTTAAGACTCCTCTTTTTTTTTTTTTTTTTTTTTTTTGCTTTTTTAAGGAAAAAAAAAAAAAATCAAAACATGAAATAATAAAATTCCCAGCGCCCCAGAGAGCATGCGGTGCTAAAGTACATACCCTTTCTTCTTGTAGCAAAGTCACCTATGGTTTGTGAATCAGTTCGCTCTAAACCATGGGGTTTGGGTCTTAAAATTTTAGGACTTTGACCTAATTGGTAGAAAGAAGACTCTCTTAATATAATGTTATATTTAAACTGGAAAAAAGGGTTTTGTTAAAAAAAAAAAGGCAGCAGAGCCCTATGCAGAAATGTTGTATCTCCAAGGCATAAATTGTTTGTGGAAAATATTCCAACCTTGCTACACATCATTCATGCTCAGCACAAGGGGAAGGAGGAAGGCACATGCGACAAGGTAAGAAGTCAAGGGTTATAAGGGGTGGCAGTATTTTAGCGGGAAACCAGCCAGGTTGTTATCGCTATTTAAGGGGAGTGAGGAAAAACACATGCCCTGTTAGTTTTTCTTCTAACATGACTTAGAAAAATGGATCCAATAAAACATGACGAAATCCCTCAGTCAGATTTGTGAAGTTTGGTGTTCATGAGAAAGTATGAAGGCCTGCTTCCCTACGATACTCTTTTTTCATTTGGTACAGAAGGTTTAAAACCCAAATCTGACTATTCCTGCACCTCCTGACTAGGACCTTGTACAGAAGCAGGTGGCCACTACAATATTTGCTAACCTAAGACCAACATTGGTCTGTGTCCCTTGGATACATAGTAACTGCCCAGTGACTTCATCTTCCAAGGAGGAGATGTTTACATTCTGGCACTGGTGATTGTCCAGCTTCAGCACAATGTACTGGAAAGCAGAAATGCAGTTGTCATCATTTTCCTGTCATTTTCTCTGTCACCTATAAGAATTGCCAAAAAACCTTGTAAAAAGTACCCTGTTCACAGCTGTTGGTTTCACACCTTTCCCCATTAGAAGTCTGGATGCCAGAGTTGCAAAATCATGGGATCAGTAATTTAAGTTACCCTGTTCTCAGTGGTACCAAATTTCATTTATTCTTAGAATTTACAAAGTTGAGGTGACATCTACCAGATGGTAAGTTAGAATTTGCTGGTCAGAGGTTGATATGTAGCACCTCATCTATTGAAATAAAAAAGTTTCTTAAGATATGATTCAGGTGATGGCTGGGAATGTAGCTCAGTGGTAGAGCTCTTGCCTGGCATGCATATAAGGTCCTGGGTTCAATCCCAGTACCTCAAAAGATTCAGGCTAAAATGACAGTTCTTTACCCATTTTCTAAGTTAAATAATTAACACATTGAGTTTATTCAGAAATGAGGCAGGTGTAGTTTAAAATGTGAGTAATCATATTTTGGGCAAGATATACTCCCTAACCCCTCATGTTATCCAGGGCCTACAAAATGATAAAAGACATTTTTTCTAAAAGATATCCGCTCTTTAAACTCCCACAGCACGCTGCCCTTCAAAAAGAGCAAGAGGCAGAAGGTAAGTTTAGGAAAAAAACGTGATTTCCCTGGAGAACCAAAGAGGTTAAGTGACCTGCTCAGGTCACAGCAGGCTCCTGCCAGCCTGCCACCTCCTAGGGAGGTGTTCTTGTACTGTGACCACAACTGCCTTCACCTCTGTCCCTTTTAAAGATACAGATAGTTATCAGAGGTATATGAAAAATAACCAGGAGTCTCGTTTAAAACCTATGCTTAGGAGAAGAAAAACAAGAGAGCCTTAGGAAACAGAGTGGAGTTTGAACACCTGTCAACTCTCCAGTTCAGCCGGAGATCTTCTAGCACCCCAGATTGCAAAGTCACAAGCTAGGCAACTCAACTAGAGAAAAGCAGAGACGTGCTCATCACACACTTGTATGTAAGCTGACGTTACTTGGAATATGTGGATATGGCTCTGGGTGCTACACGTCCTTGAATGTCTCAGTTGACATGGATGATGTGATATTTAATAATTACAAAGTAACTTTAGAATTACTTTTGGTTTGCTTGTGTCTACCCACTAGCTGTCCTCACTCCTCCTCTTCCAAAAAAACCCATTTTCCTCAGTTTCTCAGCCTCCTCCTGATTTCCTTTGCTGTGGTTATCTCCCAGTGGTCACTGTGCCATTTCTCAACTCAGCACTCTTGGCATCCTATCTGTGTGTGTGGTTAAATAATCAAGGTCGAATGACTGCTGTCTATCTATCTGTGGTTTCCCACATTTTCTTTAGTCCATATATCAGCTGCCTGTCAAGTCACGCCCAACTGTCCTTTCTCCTCCAAACCATGCCACTTTTCACCTCCAACAGCACTAGCACTTTCTTGGATCCTTAGATGTAAAATCTCAGGGCTGTATTTTGAGAGTCCATCTGTATTTGGTCTTAAAATGCTGAAGATCTGCCAATATGTCAAACTTTTATTTTGGAACTGGGGGGTTGAACCCAGGGGTGGTTACTCCCTAAGCCACATCCCCAGCCCTTTTTGTTTGGAGAAAGGGTCTCACTAAGTTGCTGAGGCTGGCTTTGAACTTGCAATCCTCCTGTCTCAGCATCCCAAGCCGCTGGGATTACAGGTGTGCGCCACCATGCTGGGCCAATGTATCAACTTTTAAAATGAGAAGCACAAAATGGTAACTAATAGAGGTCAGTGAGAACGTTACCTAAGCTTGGATGAACGCTGGCCTGATGGCTGTGATTGAGAATTATCAGAGGTCTATGAGAAATCATCCGGAGCCTCTTTTAAAACTTACACTTAGGGGAAGAAAAACAAGGCAGGAACAAGCCTACTATTTGTAAAGGAAGAGAAAGTAATGTTAATAGATTAAAAAAAAAAAAAAAAAGACAATGCCTATCTTGCAATGGTCTTCTCCAACAAGGAGAAAGATCTTCAAACTCAAAAGAACAGAAGAAACCATCAGAGCTACTAATGGCCCTGTCATGTGAGAGGAGTGCATGATGGTACCTAGGTACTTTCAAGTTTTATTTAATGAATTTCATTTCAAGATACCAAGTGAGTTTACAGACAACACAGAATTCGCATAAGTAATGTAGGGAAATCATGGAGAATATGGAAGGTGCCATGAGAACAAGCCACAAATGTCTTTAATGTCCCATTTGTCCCCTGAATTGTGGGCTGTTCTGGTTAAACGGTTTTCTTCTCTTTTTCTCATGCACGACTTTAAAATTTCAGTCCTTTTCCCTTTCACTGTCAATCTTTACTAATCCATTGTCTTTCGTTTCTATACAAAGATCAAGCTACAATACATCCTCTAAGACTGCCTTGAGAAATATCTCTGTACTTCATCATTAATAACAAGCAATTATCGAGGGTTTCTTATGCACTCGGTATTCTAAAAATTACTGAACCCTCCCAGAGACTTGGTAAGAAAGACAGGAGGAAAACAGATTTTTCATGTTATCACCGAGCAGCTGGCGCCTGCAGAGTCACCCAGACGCTGACTGGCAGTGCCAGGACAGGGATCCTTTGAATCCACATGGAGGGTTTGTGCTCTTATTCCAGTCTGGAACCCATACTTTAGCTATTGTATTCGTACTGTTTGCTGTGTCCAGTGTCTTCTCAACTACATTTTAAGGACTGTACACATTAAATAGAGACATAGTTACATTTCTCTGAAGGCCTTTTTACCTTCATGACTAATATATTCTTATTGGTCACAAGAAAAACACGTGAAATATCAGTGACTGTGAGGACGCATGCTATGAGAAATAAGGACTTTTCAAAGAAGTCATGTGATCTAAGGAGAGACAAATAAGGCAGAAGCAGATGCATGATATCAGGGAGCTTCATCTTTTCTTTCTTTTTTCCCCCGCCACAGTACTAAAAAGACACTCCCTTTCCAGGATATTCTTGTTTTCTTTTCTTTCTGTGTGCGCGTGGTGGGGGGTACTAGGGATTAAACCCAGGGTCTTGCACATGCTGGACAAGCACTCTACCACTAAGCTGTAGCCTCGGCTCTCTTAAGTTTTATTTTGAGACAGGGTCTTGCTGTGTTGCCCAGGTGAACCTCAAATCTGTGATCTCATGCCTCATTTACCCATTAAGCGGGGATTACAGATGTGTGCCACCATGCCCAGGGGCTCCTTGGTTGGCTGTTTAGAAAACTATAATATTTTAGTTAGGTTTTAAAAGTGCATGCATTTATAAAACTTACAGGTATGTTCTGCTATATAAAAAGCTTAAGACTGATTTTCAGGTCAAAGTCACAACCCAGGAATGTTGCAGGAAACGCCTGTGTCACTTAGGCATTTTGGCAGCTTTAAGTCCTTCCTAACTCAATTCAGCATTTATGTTCCGGACAGAAAAGTCAGGCCCCAACGGCTGCCTGATATGACTTACGAGAAAAGAAAGGAGGCAAAGGAGTCCAAGTGTATAGCAGTCTCATCTCTGCCTGTCTCCTCTGTGTGCAAATAATCTGAATGTTTTCTGATTGCTATAGAAAACGGTGAACACAGATAAGAAGAAATAAGAAGACTAAAACAAAACCAAAAATGAGCCACATTGATTCTCACATTCTGAGAGTAAACTGGAGCTTCAACCTTTAAATTCAAGCCAGTTACGACTTGGCTTTCTCCAGACTAGGCCTGAATAAAGAATGCAGCACAATTTGGCAAGCAGCACAGACCATGGTGAGATTCCTATTCGTGCTTTAACCCTTAGAGAGGCTGGCACTCTGGATCGTGCTACCCAATTTTGAGTATAACCTGGTAAATCTGACTCTCTGGTCCAGATCTTTTTTATATTTATATATATATATGGAGAGAGAGAAGTTTGTTTTCATTATCAAGGAAATCTCCTACAGGAAAGCAAATGTATCCCCCCCTGCTGCTCCACCACACCAGGAATTGAACTGAGGGGGACTTAACCACTGAGCCACATCCTCAGCCCCTTTTTATATTTTTTTACAGAGTCTCGCTGAGTTGCTTAGGGCCATCACTAAGTTGCTGAGGCTGGCCTTGAACTCTCCTGCCTCAGCTTCCTGAGCTGCTGGGATTACAGATGTGCACTGTGCCTGGCTAGCAGATGTATCTTTAACCCTAGTATTCTTACTACCTAACACCATGGCTCAAATATATAGACCAGTGCAAATTAAACTAGCCTTGTTTGAAATATGAAAACTTAAGAAAAAAAATCCTTCACATTTAAATTACAACTTTAGATAAATATTCTTACTTTATGCAACATTTAAAATGACACAATGCTGGGCACACTGGTACAAGACTGTAACTAATCTCAGCTACTCAGGAGGCTGAGGCAGGGGACTGCAAGTTGAAGGCCAGTCTGGGCAACTTAGTGAGACTTGTCCCAAAATAATAGATAGATAGATAGATCGATCGATCGATCGATCGATCAGGGCTAGGATACAGCTCAGTGGTAAAGTGCCCCTGCTTTTGATTCCCAGTTTTGCAAAACAAATAAATTGATGAATAAATAAATAAGACACAAAAAGTTCTTGCACTTCATTTTGAAGTGGCTAAGAAAAAATTCGAATGTATGACTTAATAAATATAAGCTAAAGCTAGATTTGGTTTTATCAAATTTTCACATTATTCTTCAAATAATAAGGATATTTTACTACTTCAAATTTTTCTTTTGTCTCTTTTCTCTATCACCTGAAGGTATATGGGATTCAAAATAATTTTGTTATTTGATAAATTTTCACTAAATACATCTTATAGTAAAGGGTCAGGAAGCACAAAGAGGAGGTGGTCCCCCTGATTAAGAAGCATAAATAAATGTATACTGTGCTGGCCTGGCCAGCTATAAAACCACACAGCTATCTATATATTCAGCAATAATTTTATCTCTTTTATGAATTTGTGTTCTTTCTTTTTTTTAATATACTTTTACTTGTAGATGAACGCAATGCCTTTATTTTATTTACTTATTTTCATGTGGTGCTGAGGATTGAACCCAGTGCCTCACACTTGCTAGGCAAGCGCTCTACCACTGAGCCACAATCCCAGACCTGAATTTGTTTCTATGTGTCATAGAGTTGCAGGATTTTAAAACTAAGGAGCATTCTGTTTTAGAGATGATTTTATGTTTTTAAAATAAGAAAATTAATGCAAAAATAAGTAAACTGATGTGTCCCTTTTCATTTAATAGAAGGGAGTGGTTGTTAATGGTAATAAGAGAAAAAAATTCTAGATGTTTGAATTCTTGGTCTTTTTTTCTACTATACTGCTTTTTGACCTCATCAGTGTAACTTATTTTAGGGGCTTACTAAAAAAATAAAAAATAAAAAAATAAAAACATCATACTCTAGAAAGTTTGCTATTTAGATGTAAAAGTCCCCAAGCCTCCCCTTGATTTGCTCTTGACCATTAGTTTTTTGTTTGTTTGTTTGTTTGTTTTCCTGGAGGAGGGAAGACACTTTTAAACTGTCAAAAGTTCCTAGAGCCCATGATGTCTAAACAGTGAGATGATTTTTATTCCAAGGAACTGCCTCCAAGAATGCTGGAACAGCTTGCAAAAATCACAAATAACTTGTACAAACCATCACCCTGAGAGAAGGGACCCTCACTGAAACCCTACCACTCTCTCCCACTATGGGGCGAGCAACACACTGCAGGATGCTTTGGTAGAATGCAAACCACAGGAAAAAAAAAAAAAAGTCCTGTGTTTGATGTCTGTTTTCCTTTTTTTGGAAAGTACAGTTCACCAACCTGTTTTGTTTCTCTAAAAGTGAGGAACTCACCTCACATGGCTACATGGCCTCCACTACAATCTCAGTGTCCTGAATGCTTCTAAAAAACCACTGTAAGTCCTATAAGTTGAGAGTGCCAGAAACAGACTTGGGGTATGCCTTTCCCTTCTGATCCTGTCCCAATTAATGCTTCGAGAACCCTAGTCTTGGAAAACTGGGTAAAGTACTCTGAGGGAGATGATGAAAACAGGGTGAGGTCTCTAACATGTTACATGAAGGAGTACAATCATTTCTTCTATTGCATTCTTAATTCAGAATGAGCTTTCCAGAGCCAACTTGCTTACCTGCATAAAATCCGTTAAGGTGCGCACAGAATAAAGTCCAACCTCATGGGTATAGCACCCATGAGATGAGGCACCTGCAAGGCATTTGGCATTTGTTCCTTCTTTTGGTCCTTGCCTATTTCCCTCTTGGCCTCCCACTCACCCACCACTCTGAGCCAGTCTCATCTCCCCTCTGAGGAAGGATTGGAGGATGCTGCTTATTCTAATCAGCAGCCCCTGTGCTGGCTGCCCTACTCAACCACCTTAATTGCTACTCAGGCTTGCAGGCTTTCCTTAGAGAAGCTTCCCTCAGAATGCCAAGTGCTTACCTCAGCGCAGCCCCTTCCCTGGTAATTATGAGAACGTGTTTACTTTTCTGCCTCCTCCACTACATGGTGAGTCTCTGCAGAGAGGCAAGCTTTTCATTCCTTGCATTTGGAGACATAATGCCCAGCAAAGGGGATCCTGTAATGGGTAAGCACTTAAAATCTATAATGAATGAATGTGAAGGAACTGCCTTGTGCTTAGAGCTGGTGGAGTTTCACTGATCCATCTCACATTTTGCTTGTCCTTTAAAAGTGAAAAGGTAACAACTGAATGTATTTCAGAAGTGGGTCATCTCCAATATGGTCAAGGCTGTCATGAGAGTCCACATTTCAATTGAGTAGATGCAATCTTCTCTGAAAAGTGCACACACCAGGTGTCCTTGTAGGTAATGCTCACAGACATTGAACTCAATGTGGACATTTTATTTACCTTCTGTATTATTACAGGTCTGACATAACCTACAGTATTTATTTATCCAAAAGCTTTATAGATGATGCTACTATTTTCAGGGGGCAGCTTCAAAATCAAAAGAGAAGAGTAATTCACAAGATTATTATCCTCTGCTAATTCTATTTTTAAAAAACATTTTTAGTTGATGATGGACCTTTATTTTACTTATTTCTATGCAGTGCTGAGAATTGAACCCAGTGCCTCCCACATGCTAGGCAAGCGCTACAACTCCAGCCCCTCCTCTGCATATTCTAAAAAGTCAAGGCAGAGTTCTGAAAAATGTTTATACTTGTTGTAATGGTCTTGCTGTATAAAGATGAGTATAATGATGTAATGATGGTAATCATACTTGTAGGCCAAGAATACTTAGGAAAAACCCCACATGATAATAAGTATGGAGTAAAAAGGAGCTCCATACTTACTTCCTATAAACTGCAACAAGTTTAACTCAAAGCACAAACTTTAACACCTATTTATCAAGATATTTACTCGTATCATTCATTCACCCTCCAAATATCTGAGCCAGTCTCATCTCCCCTCTGAGGAAAAATTGGAGGATGCTGCTTATTCTAATCAGCAGCCCCTGTGCTGAGTATTGTAAAAATGTAGTCTTATCTTTTTTTATTTTTTTTAAAGCACGTTATGTTTTAATCACAGTTGAAAACTTCTTTAGGTGATCTCTTGGAGAAAAAAAAAAAGTCTAAATACATCACTATTCCAAAAACAGACACATGGAGGGTAGGAGCTCCCTGGGATTAGTCTTCTGGACACTTCCTTTACCAAGGTAAGGTCGCAGACCTGAACATACTTTAACCAAAACAGGTACAAAAATACCATAAGAAATCCTGCACTGCTTTTAAAAATCAATACCATAACTAATGTTCTAAGCTACTACAGAGCAGCATGAATGGACAAAATTGAATAAAATATAAAGACTGCATTTGGTGTTCAGATAGCTGCTGTATCGTGTTAGAGGCAGGATGAGGGTGATGGGGCATGGGTACATTTAGGGATTAAATATGGTACATCTATATAATGACTTCGTTTGAGAAAACATGATAGGTAATCTTACAAAAAATTTCCAAACTTTACAAAATTACTTTTCCAGTAGAAAAATAAAACTTTGAGTTGAAGTAGTCAAAACAATCTGTCCTGTCTTTGTGAGGTATCTGCTTTCCCAGCATTTTACACAATATGCTAAACATGTTACTCTTCTATTAATATATGTAACGTTTGGTACACAGTAAATACTATAGTTACAGAAAGAGTCTGAAGAAAATGTAGCTACCATGCACTGGATGACAGCCAAGGGTTCCTGATAAGGAACCTGATAAGGGTTCAGATATCAGCCCTCTATGTATTTCTGCAGTTTCAGTTACTCAGAAGTATTTGAAAAACTCATATGTACTCCAAACTACAGCAGCTGATGTCTAAAACTGGGCTAGTAAACAAGAACAGAATGTCACTCATTTGCTGTAGGCCCTTTCTAAGAAGAAAAATCACAAAACTCAGTTATCCTGGGTGTCGAACTAGTATTATGGGGCTCCAAAACTAATTGAGCCATATTTCACAGAAAGGTTTTCTTATGAGTTTCACTTAAAAAGAGATACTGGAAAACAGATTAAGTCATTTATCTGATGTCACAGAATTTGAAATTAAAACACTCATCTGATGCTAAGGAATAATGAGAAGGATTTCACAACCAAGTAAGACAGTTGGTTTTACAGTTTTGATTCAAGGATAAACTTGGCTCTGAGATCTGAACTTGGGTTTCAACAATGTTTTCTTTAATGGTTATAACTTTACAAAGCTTTCCCTGTCACATTAAGTATTTTCTCATGCCTCCTTTCTTGTATTATATTTATTTCAAAGTATAAAGGTATTAAGGAAAAGAAAAAAAAATTAATAGTATGATTTGAGTTACCTCTTTACTATTTAACTAAAACAGCTCCTGGTTTTGCTAAAAACTATATGGGTGTTTTAATCTGGGCACACTTTATCAGTTCATTTTGTAACTAAGCAAATATATCAAACAAATAATCCGACCAGTGAGTTCAGGGTGGACTCTGAATGGTTCAGATAATTTTAATTAAATTACTAGATCAGTTAATTTTTATGATGCTGGGGATGGAACCCAGGGTCTTGCAGATGCTAGGCAAGCGCTCTAACACTGAGCTATACCAGCAGGCCTTTTTCTCTCCCTGCTAATTTTTTAAAAAAATGAACACAATCTCAACAAGTGACAGAGAACCTTTGATTGGAAGGACTAGGACAACTGAACCCTCATGTACTACAGTGCATGGTACTTTCACTGCATTTACCAGGAGACACAATTGTGAAGCATAAAGTGGACACTTATGAAATAATATGGGAAACACAGGCTAAATCAGACATAGAGCCTTGTACCCTTCCCCAAACCGAACCACCTCCACATTACATGGGACCTCAAGATAAAAATCTGGGGTTGAACGAAGAGCGCTGCTGCCATCATGAACCAAGGTAAATGCGGAAAGCCCAGGTTAACATTTAAAAAGACATTTCAATATTTCAGAGGTCATGGTGCTTGTATCTCAATCCTTCCAAGATCTACAAATGTACTATAAATTCATCCATGTCTAGAAACGCTTTTTGTATACTGCCTGCAAAGAAGAATCTGACTAAGGTCTACAATAAGAATTAGAGACAACTGAAGACTGAGAGAAACAGAAGCAAATATTACTGAATAAAACCCCCTGACACTCACACCCTAACCTCTTTCTTCACAGCTCAGGGTCCCCAGGTGGACACCTGAGCCATCAGCAGTCAATCTGTGGGCTGATCTTAATCTATCACGTGGCCTAGTGTGAAAAGTCAAATTAGTGGGATCACGACAGTTACCATGGGAATCAGCCTCCATTAATTAGAGTTGGTGCATTTTTCAGAATTTCAGTCTTCCTTCCTAGTTACAGTGCACTCACATGATAAAGTCAGGAATAAGAGGTATTTTAACTTCAAGTCTGGAGGGCTATACATTTATATATAGTCATATTAGAGCAACCCCATCATGTCTATGCAATCCAAAGGGACTAAATAACGAAGGAGGCAATTGGAAGCTGAAGTGGGTGCTGCAAGTGCTCCTGAGAAGCAGCTAGGGGGCAGAACAGAGGCCACAGGGGGCGCTCCAGGCAAAAGCTTTCTGAAAGCACACCTCTCTTCCGGTGGAGGATCAAGAGTTAAGAGTTAAGAAAGGAAGGGGAGAATGCTAGAGAGAACAAAGCAGAGGCCAAGATTTCCAAGGAGCCCGAGCGCAGGGAGAGCAGGACACAGGATGGTCTCAGTTTCCCCTTAGAGCCTTTTTCCAGCATGGTTACACCCCTACTTTAAAATCAAACCAAAACATTTTTCTTAAGCTAGTTTGATTGCTACTCACTGGTCCCCTCAACTGGAACTTAATTAAAACTAGTACGAATAATCTAGTTAATGAGAAATATACACAAACATTACATATTCTTTAAAAATTGCATTTAGCACAGGAGGCTTTTCAATGTGCTGACAACCCCTGCACTAAGCCAGAAGCTGTATCACTCATCACATGGATGCTAATTTATTTGGCTGTCAAGATTAAGTCACACCAACAGCATGCTGCAACAGAAGCAGGTTGTTTGTGTTTAAATGACTTACACATAAATTTTGAAAACCTGAGTAAAACCCAACTTGGCTAAAAAGTTTCTTTTACTGAGAACTTTTAATGAACTATGCTACAGAATTTAATGTTACTTACGACATCCAGTAAAAAGTAGATTTAGAAGCATTTATTTATTCCCCAGCCAAGACAAACTAATTTTTAAAAAGTTGTTGCATGGGTAGATAGAAAGCTGTAATTATGTCAAGTGTTGTAAATAATCCTAAATCTGATTTGATTGTGTACTCTCTGAAGAAGAGGTTACACCAAGTAGCAATTAAAGGCCATATATACCTTGTAGAAGTGTTGGGTTTGGTCTGATAATCTCTGTATCATCAAGAGATAATACACACAAAATCCTAGATTTCTGGGTTCTCTTGTTACACCAGGAGATTTGCTGGTATGAGCCCACAGCTTCGGAAGTCAAAAAAGGATTTCAGGCCATCTTGGGACCAGTCTCTAGGCTCCCTCTCATCTGCTCAGATGGCTCACAAGTCTCTGCCATAGCATCTGTCACTTTGTCACCTGCAGTTGCCAGGAGATCCACAGGGGGGATGGCAGACACCCTCAAAGCTAGAAAAGATGTTGCCAACTTGACCTGAATCTGAATCAGTTAGAGCTTCCCGCCCCAGGATCTACTAATAAATCCAGTTAAAAGCTACTTTAGGAAGCATCACAAGAACATGTAGAGATTTAAAATGTATGATCTAAAAAATAACATTTTATGTATCAGACTATTTATATAACATTTTATTTCCTCCCATTAAATGTATAACATGAAAAAAAAAAAAAAAAAAAAAAGATTGCAGCCGAGTAGGGGTCAAGTCATAACCCCATATAGATGGGGCAGGGCATTCCAGTTTCTCCTAATTCTCCCCCGTTGCCTGGGTATTCCTTTGGGTATTTTAATAAGTTTGTAATCTTGACATAGGGATAAGAGATTTACAAATCTCACCTGGGCATCAGTGCAAGTTGCTAATCTATAAATAGCAGTACTGCTTTGCTAAACTGATGTCCAAGGTAGAGGAAATATTCCAGGACGCTAACTTCAGCTCTAACTTGGCACACTCCCCAGTCCTCTCACTTGGCATGTTCCTCTTACCTTTTCTGTCGGGCTTGAGGTTCCTATCCACTGGGGGTGGCTCACAGTCTGCAACAGGAACTGGCCTTCTGGGAGGGGTCTTTGGGCTGGACCTGAAGCCCATATGAGCAGGAGGAGGCACTTGCATTCCAAATGAAGAAAAATCAAATGTCCCCGGAGTCATTGGCACGTAATTGGCTTCCTGAATGGGTTCTGTGAAACTGCTGGAATGCTGTCGTGGAGGCGAGTTGGGATTCATTGGGACGTAGTTTTCGTTCAGTTCATCATTTGAAACACTTCCCACTGTCAATACATTTTTGATTTTCTAAAACACACATACATTTCTTTTAATAAACAATAACCATTGTCAAACATGAAGATACAACTGTCACATCCATTCAATGAATCTGAAGGTACTTTCATTTTGTGATCTCAATGAGTCTCGAGGTACTTAGTGGGAAGATTCTGACAATGAAATACACTCAACAATGCTAAGGTCATGTATACTTACGAAGTGGTTATGGAAGCCTTCAAGTGAACTAGATCTATCGCTGGGAAATGTTCGTGGAATATCATAGCAGTCTTGAGAACTAGCATCTAGAATAAAGAACAAACTATATCAGCATTTTCCATCTTTGCCTTGCTCAGGGCAATCAGGAACGATCTATTCTCTTTCTTTCTCTGCACACCCTGATTTAGAGGGATGCTCACAGAATGTTACCTCACACTGGCACACAAAACCACCAGAAAATGCAGACACGTACTTATATGACAAACAATACCCACATCTGATTATGAGATTGAACCTTTGGCCTAACTTCTATCTCACTAACTTAAAACTAGGCTACCCAAATGCATGAAGAAGAGATTTAGAAACTAGTATTGAATGAGAAGTAAGTACTGACAAAATATTTCTTAGGATACATTAAATCTCTTTCTTTTTTAAGCTAGCCAGAATAACTCTAATGTGAAATTTTACTACATCGTTTTAAAGAGTATGTGCATTAAAAACTTGGGCTTTCTATATTCCGGACTTGAAGAATCTCAGAGAATAACCCAGACCCATTTCCCCAACAGTTTAAGGGCTCTAATTTCTGACTGCAGGCTCTTTGAGACGGTGTAAGAAAAGTAATAGTCACAAGCAGTAACTGTAGTGACCAGTGATAAGAGGAGAGTGCAGAACTGTGGAATCAGATAGACCTCAAAGAAACAAAATGCACAAGGGCTTGATTTTAACAGAATGACCACCTGCTAGACACGACATGAAAACTGCTTATAGAGGAAGGAAGGAAACAGAGCCCAGATGTGACACAGAAGTGACCATAATGGCACACAAACACAGGAAAGAGTAAACCTGGAGAGGCTTCGTGGCTGGTCCATTTCCTGCTCCTGTTTTAGCAGACAGCCTATGCACCCAGGAGCAGGGAAAGCGGGAGAGGCATCAAGAGGGCCATCTTCTCCACGAGTGGGCAGCTCCAGCTTGCTCCCATCCAGCAGAGCACACGAGCGCGCGCGCGCGCACACACACACACACTCTTGCACACATAGCCTTCCCTGGTCCACTGAGACTCTCAGATCTTGGCTACACCAGCTCTTTCTGCAGAGCTGAAGAAAAAAACAGGCTACCATTGCACACTATACTACACTTAAAAGAACAATTAGTTGGAAAAACAGATTTTCTGTCATTAACCTCTAATAGGGTAAAAACTAACTAAAGCTGACCTTTTCGCAATTTGTTCAAATCCACGGTGGAAATGGTATTACTACGTGACGGCGGCACCCCTGTGGTAGGGACACAGTAACTACTGTCGGTGTCTGAGGCCGTGCGTGGGATGTTGCACGTTTCCACAGGAGATCGGTCATGAGCTGGATGTGGTTTCGGTGGCCGAGGTGGAGGGATATCTGGAATATTGTCTAGCTTGGATGTCTGTCCCAAGGTTCCTTCTGGAAATGTCCGTGGAATCTGGTAAGTATTACCAGGTGTTGGAGGAATGTCATAACTAATAGAAACGTGCCTCATTTGAGTCTCTACACTGGACGTCCCCAGTGGGGTGTTAAAAACATAAAGTTCTCCATCTGCTTCAGTACTCGATGGAGACTCCTTTGGCAAAACGTCGTGAGAGTAACTCCTGGGCAGGTTGTAAAGACTGGAGTCCACAGAGACAGACATAGCACGTGACGGTGGAGAATCATACATCATTTGTTGCTGAAAAAAGCCATTCACTCCATGTTTGCTCTGGGAGGAAGTAGGATTTTTATGAGAAGGGACGTTATCATTGCAGTCTGTTTCAGAAGAGGTGGATTTTGCAGAATCGGCGTGGGTTCTACATGAAAAGTGTTAATGACAAAATATAACATGGTCAAGAATAAGAACGCAGTTTTGGTAAACATATTCAGAGCTTAGCAATCAAAACATCTGTTCTTATCCCCCATTAGATTGTTTTTGTGTGATCTGGAGATTTAAAGCACAAATGTTCTTTAGTTTTTGTATGATTACAAGACAACAAAACCACCACCACAAACCACCAGCAGCGTAGTAATTTCTTCCCTATACCTGCCCGCTTCCCCAAGTCTCCCTATGAAATTCACACATAAGAACCACAATCCTGGGCTGGGGCTATAGCTCAGTTGGTAGAGTGCTTGCCTCACATGCATAGGGCCCTGGGTCCAATCCCCAGCACCACAAAAACAAAACGGAACAAAACAAAAAACCACAGTCCCTAAAGCCCCGCATTAGACAGATATTATGAGTGTCTGGGAAAGGAAAATGAAGAAGGCACAGAGACAAGGAGAAGTTTCCTATCAAGAACATGCAGACACCTGGTGCCCGTCCAGTTCATCAAGTTGATCCACGGCTTTGGAACGTGCCTGTGGCAAATCTGTGACTCTGCAGAACTAAACGCCAAATGATTGCCTGGTACTGAGGAAATCCACCGAGACCCATAAGGAGGTGGCAACTTAATGGGTTTCCCATATCTTCCCTTATCCTAATTTCCTTTAATAAACTTATAGTTAACTCTATGAGAGGATCAAAATACATGAGGTAGAGTTCACCAACTCCAGATGATAATTAACCTCGATATTTCTCATTTGAGAGTATTTCTGCTTTGGGTACATTTTCCATCTCTGTATTCTGAGGTATCACAAAACTGGTTTAAGCCATGATGAAGTTGACCATACAAACAAGATACCTGAACTACCCATACATGTTGTCCAAAGTCCTGCAGGAATTTAAACTCTTTCTCTAAATAACTTGAGATTTTTAAAAAAGTGCTTCTCTTCCCTAAATTGCTTAGTAACATCGGGCATTGTACAGTATATTTGCCCACTGGAACTCTCACCCCAGGATATCAGAGAACCCATACTGTGCTAACCCAATGTTTCTTCTCCTTCCCTGATCATTGCCCTCTTTTCAGTGACTAGCCCCGCCCCCTGTGCCTTTCCAGATGGGAATGAGTCCAGGCCTTTAGTCACCACACATGCTGCTAGAAAAACCCTGTTTTTCATACATTTACTTTCTTCTCTAAATGCTGACAAATCCCATATTCTCCCCAAATCCTGAGTTCCACATTTTCAAACTGACATTTCTACTTGTGTATTCTTGGTAAATTCTGGGTTCATATAGTTCTGGTGACATCTACTGTACTGAACCTTCCTAAGTGGCCTAACCCCTAGTGTCTCCCTCTTCCAACCCATCCATCAGACCACATTGCTATGAGACATATTTTCAAAAATAGAGTTTTTATATTATTCAAATCCTCAATGGAAAACCGATTAGGTCCCTCCAGGCTGTGGGAACTATAAGGCCACAAATGTAACTTGGCTCCATGTTCCACGTCCTCTTCCTCCCCAAATCAACCTCTTCCCAAGCAGGCTCTCCTTTCATCTTCTTTCTACTGTGCTCACATCTCTTTTACCCCAAGAAATTTTTTTTATGAATTACTAATGATATGCTCCTTTTCTCACACCAACTAGGTACAGGTCAAACCCTACTCTTCTGAAGAGATTTCTTACTGTTTTCTTCATCTTAGAAACACTTAGACCATTCCTTGATGGAATTTTGAATGCACCTATGCATAATCTAAAATTTGCATAATCTAGAATTTTCATGAATGGAGAAGCTAAGAGACGTTAGGGGTATAATTAGTGGTAAGCAAAACTTCCTACTGTCACTTAATGTTTAGTGGAGAAAAATAAAACTACCAAGCTATTTCCAATACTATGATAAAACAGAGATATGGGGAAAATATTTGAGCACAGAAACTCAAGAAAGACATTTAATCTAACCTACAAGTTTGGGGAAAATACTTCCTAGAGGAGCTCTTGTCTGAGCTGGGGGCACTGAACATGAGTTTTTACCTATAAACACTTAATGCTTCTATTCTTGGACTTCTTAATAAGCTTCACTTACAAACTCCAAAGGCGACTGTATCTGAGGGGACTGTGTCTTACTGTCACTTATACAAAATACTGATGGCAAAATATATCTGGGTGATGATTTAAAGCATAATTTGAAGCATAATTTACACTGCAACAGAAACACTCTGAAACCAGGGAAATCAATGAAAGACACTAACATAAGGGAAAAAAAAATGTTCTGAAACCTGTCATTTTGCTGTTGGCTTTAAAAAGTGCTATTGGAAAGTAACAGTGAATTTCCAGAAGTAAAATCTTCGTTAGTAGCACAGGGAACAAAGTTGCAAGTGTGTAATTTTAAATTCTCACAGCAAACAAGCACAATCAGTTAGAATTTGATACTGTTAACTAGTATTGATTTATAAAATTTTCTTGCTCTTACAGGTAAAATCCCATTACAACAAATATACAAAAAACCATCTTTGGAATGCTTGTGAGAGGCTTCTGTTGCCTTGGGAAATAGTTCACAGAAACTATTATGTGGATTTTAACAAACCCTACTTAAATTTTTGTTAATAATTGCTTTTTAAATGAAAGCTTTTTATGTCATAAAAGCAATAAGACTTAATAACTTACAGCTTATTTAATTTTTAAAATTTGTTCTAATTAGTTACACATGACAGTAGAATGCTACAACTGTTTCAAAAACACCTTTCCAGTCTAATATGCAAGTCACCCCACTTTTATACTGCTCATAAATATACCACTTGATGGTGATGTCACTAATGGTCACATGGCTGTTAATGGCAGAGATCCTTTTCTTGCTTCTTTTAAAAGAGTAAAACAACTGCTCTCAAACTCCCTCTGTCACTTTAAGCCTCCAACCACGACATCAAAGGTCAAGGATGATCAAATTAAAATTACCTTACAGCTTGTAAGAGGAGAGAAGAGTGGGAGGAGGGAGGGAGATGGCAGGCTACCCAGGGATTGGGGAAGGACTTATGGCCCCTGTGGTCAAGCACCGCAATCCATATGCTTCTTTCTACTTGGAAATTTGACAGGTCAGGGCTTGGGCTAAGTGCTGCTTCAATGTTTGGTATAAAGATTTGAAAGTTTCATTGCTTTAAGCATTACATGTAATATCATCAAATTTCTCTAAACTCCAATTTTATAATTCCATAGAATCTGCCATATTGGGATTTTACCTGTAACAATAATTGCTCACACAGACCAAAAGAACTACAACACACTCACTGCAATGGAATCGTTTTGCTTTCAAAATCTTCTAGTAGTAGGTATTCCTCTCCTTCTTCAGAAACAAAAGATGACCCATGGCTGGTTTATAATCACATAAGAAATGGAGCAAGATCACCATTTACAAATCAGTGAACTCTGTTAAGCAAGTAATACTGCAAGTCTCTAAGAAAGACTGAAACAGTAGCCTGTCTTCACAAGAGTCTTGGAAGTACAAGTGTCTGCCACAGACAGCTTATATTATATTTCTTCAATAAAACCTCCTGAATATCAGAAATCATTAATGGAGGGATATAGGCCTGAAATACAATGCTACCAGGTAAGCCTATGGAGATGGCTTCTTTCAAGCCTTCAAGTCAAGGTTGAAACGTTTAAAGGTAAGATTTTTAAATGTACACACACACACACACACACACACACACAGAGGCACAAACGACTTACCTGGTGGGTTCAGGCTTCTTGCTTTGACAGTTGATCAGCAAGAGGTAGTCTTGAGGATCCTCCTGGGTGCCAAGAGTTTCCGGGTGTGGTGGAAGGCTGATTAGCTGATAGGAAGGAGGTAGAGCTGTGGAGGATGGATCCACCTGGGCAGATGGTGGTGCCGTATTTATAGCAAAAGGTGAATCAGCTGGTGCTTGCAGGGAGCTGCCAGGTGGCTTCACGGGATCTGCAATGCCAAAGTTTAACTCTCACTGTCCGTCCCATTTTAAGAACATTTTCTGTTGTTGTTGTTATTAAGCAAAACTACTTTAAGTTTGGAGTGAAATTACTTCAGCACACCAAAACAGAATGACCATGACAAAGGTAAAACAAACACTACCAAATGGAAACATTTAGGAAGAGATTTGTTCATGTCAAGGAGATCGAAAATGTACCAGGGGCTCTAAAAATCTCAACTTAGACAATCTTTAGTTTTATGGCTACTGAATGAAAGTGCTCTACAATCTTAGCAGAAGGACAGATTATTTACTTATTTATTTGTGGTGCCAGGGAACAAACCCAGGGCCTTGTGCATGCGAGGCAAGTTTTTTCCCCTTGATAAAAAACATGTCACTTCCTAAGCTGGAGACCTGTTTGGTGACACGGTGACATGCTGCTGAGTCCCAGGGCTGCTTTTCCTCTTGCATTTATTCTACTGCTCATCTTTTCTTTATACTTCTGGCAGGACTAGGGAGAAACAGTTTTAATTCTGAGACTGATGGATTCTGTTCATGTCCAGGGAAAGGGCTTCTTTAAGGCCTCACCCTGTCTTTTAGCTCATGGCTTTCTCTGCCAGTTAGTGGGCACAAGGAACATTTTCAGGAAGGTGGAGGAGAAGTACTTTATTAAGCCCTATTCTGAAAAGACACATGAAAATAGCTAACTACATTGTGTAGAAGGAGGTAATTTGAAAACAAGTTGAAAATCTAGAAATAAAATCCCTCTGTAATTACTGACATAACCAAGTATAATTTTAAGGGCCCAGAAGGCATATACTCTGTTAGTTTGGTGAGGAATACAAGGCTATAAATAACCCAGAAAAAGGTAAATGTTCCAGATATAAATAAACAAATTTGTTTGTCGCCTGTGTATGTTTGCACAGAAAAGGCTGAGTTAAAATTGACTTTTTTTTTTTTTTCAACAAAACATTATGTGAAAGATGTTAAAAGAGGTAAGGGAATTAATGTTCTATCAAATGGGATCGAGGTCACCTGACCTAGGCATTCACCAGAGAAGGGATCACTGTAAACTGTCTTCTTTAGATACTTGCTTGTGATAATGTCCTTATGTATTTAACTATAATATTCCCATAAACAGCATAGACAAGTCTATTCATTTTACAACTCTTTCAGGTGCTGAAGGTAGGTTTCTAATTGTGAGGTCTAAATATAACTGTATCCCCAGTTGTGACTCAATAGCAAACAGAGGTTCAGAAACAGATGTTGGGGGGGCGGGGCGGAAATGTTTCAATCTGAGGTAGAAACTCCCTGAGCACCTTCTCTCTGTCAAACCAGAAGAGATTAGAGCAAGAGATTCTTCCAACTCCTCTACCTGCACACACAGTTTAGGATCTGCTTCTCGAGGACTCCGTGAGCCCTTCTGGATGCTCATAAGGGTTGAAAACTTCTTTCAATTAGAGAATATGATCTGAGCAAACAGGTTGAACTAATTTCTGACTTTTTAATCTTTGTGATGCTCCAGGTAAGGTCAAGTCTTCCTACAGGCTTGCCTAACAAACTCTAACACCTTGTGTCAGGAGTTAATGAATTCTTTCTTTTTCAAGAGGATGAGAACAGAAATGGTAAGAGTAAATTTTTGGACACTTACATAATGATGTCATAATTTCAGTGGGTACTCACAAACTCTTGTTGTCCTGTCTAACAACCTAGGCTGATTACAAAGCAATGTATGTAATATACCTTCTGAAATGTATTACTCTTTTGATGCGGTTGTGAATACACAGATTTAATTCAAGGAGATTTAAAATGCTAAAGATTAAATAGTGACTCAGAGTAAATCCCTCTGGATTTAAGAGAGCCATGAAAAATATCTACCTTTTAAAGACAAGCTTAAGAAAAATATATACAACACTAGGAAGGAAGAAAGGAGAAGGCAGTTAAATTATCCTACGGGTTGTATCCACAAGTGTATTTTATATGCTTCTCTTTTCCTCTATAGTAGAGGCACAGTAAAATTCAGTAATCTAGCTCAATTTTTAGTTCTCACCAAAACAAAATAAAACTAAACACTGACAATCCTTCACCCTATAAAAATCATATGAATTCTAGTGACTGTTTTTATAGATACACTTTTCCCTTAATACTTTTTCTAAACTTGATGGCTAAACCCTAAATGAATTAAGTGATTCATCTTAAGTGGGAAAAGAAAATCCACCTGGCCAGGAAACCACAGTCTGACCTTGTTTTATTAACACAAGGGGACCATCTCATTTCTAACCTTCCATATCTCCTACCTATAAATGATCAGAGCATTTTAACCTCTTTAAAGAGGCCTGGGATTTTCCTTTTTCAAAAGTATCTCATTTATATACTGCATGAACATTAAAAGAAGCAAGAGTTAGAGAAAAATTCCCATGTTGTTCACGAGCAAGCTCATGAAAGAAAAGACCTTTAAACATCCATTAACAGCCACCCCCTCCCCTTGCAGACAACACTGGCACACACAGGACTCTAACAGGGCTGCGGAGACCACTCTGCCACTTGGGCTCAGATAACACAACATCTTCAACACTTTGGTCTCTGGGTTCTTTTCAGTCATGTTAATTTGACTATAGCTCAGCTCTGAAATTTTAATACAAGCAATGCACAGTGTCTAAATATTCTCTGACAATTTCTCTCTATAGTTTAATGACTGGTCTAAGACAAAAAAAACTTCTCTTCATCTTATAAACATGTTGACTTGTACTTATCTCTACACCACAAATAATGGAACAGGCCATTCTGTTCCCCTCCTTGCTCACACTTCTGAATTACTGCTCTAAGGAAGGCTAGTATCAAGCTTCTAAGAACCAAACATTGGTTTAGGGTTTGCTTGAGCATGAAAAATAATCTCCTACTTCTTAATTCAGAAGACGTGAAGAGTATAATGAACATTTATTATAGGCCTAATAAGCTACTGGAGTGAAGTCCTAATTGAAATTTACTTAGAAAGCTAATAAACATTGCTAAGGAAAGCCTTTCAGTGTACAAATTTTCAGTGGAGAGAAGTAGATTATGATTTGATGAGATCCAAAACATTAGAAACTGGCTCACGCCACTCTACCCTCTGCTTTAGTTTTATCCTATTTGGAGTCATCATGTCTGCTTTTAGGGTCCCTCAAGAAGTTGGGGAGGCTAGATAATGCTTCTGGATATTCAAAAGAATTACTCATTTAACAAAATGAAATGACACAAGTAGGAAATAATTCTACTCTCTTTATTGGTAAAGCAGAATTTTGCGGAGTTGATGGCATAGGTTAATTTTTTAACCACTGACTTATTGCATCTGAACATGCAGTCATGAAACTGTGGAGCTGCTCCTCTGTTCTTATCAGGAGACCAGATGAGAGTGTTTCCTCTAAGGGTGGGCTGTGTCTGCTGACACAAAATTTGTTTTTTTTTTCCTATTTTTTTAATTTCTATTGTGAAAGTCTTACTTTTATGATTGCAATTAATGGTAAATAGGTCAAGGTTATTCTGTATCTACTGATTCCTGATTTATCTGGTGTGCTGTAAAATTTTTCTTTTAAGAAGAAGCATTTTGGGATGGGGATTGTGGCTCAGTGGTAGAGCACTTGCCTAGTACGTGTGAGGCATTGGGTTCGATCCTCAGCACCAAATTATAAATAAATAAATAAATAAATAAATATATAAATAAATAAAGGCATTGTGTCCATCTACAACAACAAAAAAATATTTCTTAAAAAAGAATAATTTTGAATAGATCTATGTCTCACTTGGCAAATAAGAGTCTATAAAGAGTATTCATTATCATTAACACTAATATAACCATTTTCTCACTTCTGAATATACCATTTGTTTAAAAAAATACTTATTTTACTTTCAGTTGTAGTTGCACACAATACCTTTATTTATATGTGGTACTGAGGATTGAACCCAGGGCCTCTCAAGTGCTAGGCGAGCACTCTACCACTGATCCACAGTCCCAGCCCCGAATGAATACACCATTTTTATGGAAGAACATTTTATAAAGGTAAATCTGACAAATGGATAGCAACAAGAAGCAGCAGCAGTAGCAACTGTTGGTGAAACCAACTGCAGTTTTTCAGCTTATTTAATCCAACTATTAAAGAATTAAATTATTACACAATATGTTTAATGTGTCAAGTAGAAAAAAGTTCTTATTTGTCGTGACTCTCTTCAATAGACTGCAAAAACATTCTTAGAGACTTCAAATTGTTAGGCAATCCTGACAAATGCCATGATACTTATCTTAGAGTTATGATGGCATCAGAATCATTTGGGGGGTATTTTAGAGATCTAGTTGCCTGGGCCCCAACACAGGACACTCGGTGAACCAAGATCTCAGGGACAGTAGCTTGAAAGTGTGTAATAAAACAGAAAAAAACAAACTCAAGCTTTGATTGAATTAGTCCTCCAGCAAATGTGAATTAAAGCCATGAGATATCATGGCACACCCACTAGAATGACTGAAATTAAAGGCTGACTGTAACAAATGTTGGTAACAATATGCAATAATTGGAATTCTCATACTCTGCAGGTAGGAAAGCAATCGCGATTGTACAATGGCTTTGGAGAATTAAAGCTACTGAATCTGCTAAGGTTAAATCTATAGCTATCCTAGGATGCAGCATTTCTACTCATGCGTATATACCCAAAGAACTTACTAGACATTGATATCTATCAAAAGACATGTAAGACAGGCATGGTGAGGCACACCTGTAATCCCAGTGACTTGAGAGGCTGAGGCAGGAAGATCTCAAGTTCAAGATCAACCTCAGCAACTTAGTAAGGCCCTAAGGTCTTAGTGAAATCTTGTCTCAAAAAAAAAAAAAAAATTTAAAAAAGGGGCTGGAGATATGGCTGTGTGGTTTGGCACCCCTGGGTTCAATTCCAAGTACCCCCCCCCCCAAAAAAAAAAACTAAAGACAACCCAAATGTTCTTCAGCATTCAAACAGATCCATAAAGTGTGGTATCCACACAATGGAATGCTGCAAAAGATGAAGAAATGCATATATGCTATAACCTTGATGAGTCTTGTGGTCTTAATACTGGAAAACAGAAGCCTGACTCCATAGTTCCATTACATGAAGTTCAAGAAAATATAAAAAAAAGACGGGGGATGTTGTTCAGTAGTTAAATGACCCTAGTTCAATCCCTAGTATTAAAAAAAAAAAAAAAAGGTAAAACTCAGCCTCAAGTGCACACTTGTAATCCCTGCTCTTGGGAGGCTGAGGCAGGAGGGTTCCAAGTTGAGCAAATCGAGATCCTGTCTCAAAAAATAAGAAAAAGAGTTGGGGATGTAGCTCGGTGGCAGAGAGCATGTGTGAGGCCCTGCCTGGGTGTGATGCCCAGTAACACACACAAAAGAAGAAATAAATAAAGAATAGGCAAAAAAGAATGGACGGCAGTCAAAGCAAAAGGAAAATAAAAATACATTTGGGTGGGGGCTCTGCTTGGAAGAGGCAGAAAGGAGAATTTCAGGGGAGTGCAAATGTTCTATTTCTTAATACTGGGCAGCTATACAGACGTCTCTATGTATAGACATAGATATATAAAGCTATTTTGAACAGCACATTTAAGATCTATACTGATTATAGTGGCAATTTAAATCTCAATAAAAAAGTAAAGGAAAAGAAATTTAAAAGTCCTCAATTGAGAAAGACTGCTTCTAAGAAAGGAAGTGTATATATAATCGTAAATGCTTGTCTATCAGGAAGCATACCAAAACAGAGAATCACACTTTTTATTTTTTTAATTAAGCCACTATAATCTGGGCATTTTAAAAAAATAATAATAAAGAAAAAAAACTCAGAGGCAACTTTCTAATCTTGCATCCTAAAATTAGCCCAGAGGCCTTTAGAGAACTGAGTGAGCTTCCTATGGCCCTTGGGCTGTGCTTCCCAGGACTTGTTTAGCAGATTTAACAGCTTCCACCTTGGTGGTGTGGAAATAAAAATAAATTTGCACATTTCCAAGAAAAACAAAAGAAATTAGTTTCTACCCTCAAATCTACTGAAGAAAAGCATTCATAAGAACCACACACAGTTCAATGAGCTAGAATTTAAAAACAGATACAGCCTGCCAGCACTTTGAGTATTCAATAATAGCAGTGGTCACCTGGGGCAGCGGAAATAACATGGTAACGATATTTTGAGAGGTTCCTGGAATCAAAACACAGGTCGGATTTTTCCCCTTTCCTTTTGTTTTCAGGGAAAAACTAGTTATTCTCACAGGGATTGTGGATAGTTATTTTCTCAGACTGATATCCAAGCACAGTCTACTTTTTCCAACATCTGGTCTGAAACTAGCACAGTGAAGAAAATCATCTCATGTTATTGACCACTTTTTGAGCTCAAAATGGGAGCATATTCAGCCCTCCAAAACGGGAAGAGCACAGGGCACAGGGGACAGATCTAGGTAAAAACAAAAATACTGTTCGTGATGGGCAGAGAGGTCTAGTTGGAAAAAAGGGAATATAAACCAGGCAATAAGGTTAATGGAAGAACAAAGCTATTTTGATTCTTACCTTATATTAAACTATATGAATACAATTACAAAGTATTATAGCAATTTGCTGCTGTTAGCATTTCAGACAAATCTTTAGATGTTATTTTATTCATTTACTGTGTGTGTATGTAGTGTCAGGGATTGAACTCAAAGCTTTCCTCATGCTAGGCTATTTTTTTTTCAAAAGGTATTTAGTCTACACTACAAATGCATAAGGAAGTATAGTAGTTAGTTTTATAGCATTTTTGCAGTTTTGCCACTATACATTAAAAACCTAAACTGTAGAGTACAATGAAGTACACTTCATTATGATACTACATAATGATGAACAGTTCACTTTATACAATTTTTTCCTATAACCTCAATATATACTTAACTATATTACAAACAGCTCTAATTAGGTTATTTGGGGGCAGATGTCCAGGAAGAAGCTGTAAAAAATCTAAATAATAGAACCTAAAACATAAGTGCCGTTGTATATAAATATAGCTCTGAACTAACTATAGAAAGTATTAGCAAATTAAAAGTCCCTGGGGCTTGTTTTAAGGAGCAGATAAAAATGATATGTGATTAGCACAGCTGCCTTTGGTAACCAAGTCACAAACCATACATATCAAACCTGATTGATACTTCATTGCTCACCCTTTATGTATATTGCTTTGATAAGAGGTTCAAAAGTTAAGAATTTCATTCAACCCAAATATACTTTTAATGTGCTTTGTAAGGACTAGTGAGTTTGCCACCAAAAAGGTCACTGAAGCTTTTAAGTTTTAAAACTTCACTCCTCCTTATACTGGTAGAACATTTTTAAAGTGAAAACAGACGTTGTGACTGAGTGATTCTGACTTCTAAAATCAATGAAATGTTTCGCTAAGTACAAAACCAGAGTTCTCAGAACATGATTGGTGACAGTCACAGAGCAGTTTAAAACTACCTCAGCTTCTCTTGACCCTCAGGACTAAATTAGGAGCTGCTGCCATCTATGTTTATCTAAGTGCAGGGCACTTATCACTAGGTATTATAATTCTGGATCATCTACTAGATCGTGTAGTATACACACATGAACTTGCACCCATCAACAAATGTAATGCATTATTTTGGACATTTTTTATAAGGAATAATTTCCCACTAGATATTCAGTTCCATGTCAGTGAGGTTTACCATCTGTCTCCCTAACTAGTCACCTAATATGTGTGTGTTGAACGAGCACCTGCAACCTAATGGAGTGTTAGCAAACCCAAATAATTTTGGTGAACTAATGAATCCATTTTCTAAAGTATACCAAGCTTTTGTTCTTCCCAGATCTGATTGCTTGTTCATTTATCTCCTGGATGGTAAGAAATATTTTAAGTTGGTCAAACAAACCAGAGACTCTGTGCCTTAAAACTTGCAAAATTAATCTCATAAACAAACATTTAGAAATTCTTATTTTGGGAGTTCTCAACTTTACCCAATACTGAATAGGCTTCCAAAAACCAGACATTCACCTTCCTTGAAAGAAGAATGCACATCTTCTAATACAGCATCTCATTTCCTTTATTAAAATATTTCAGAGGATTATAAAAAGAACCAAGAAACATGAAAGAACACTTCTACTCAGC
Organism: Marmota flaviventris; assembly: GCF_047511675.1. Classification (NCBI taxonomy): domain Eukaryota; kingdom Metazoa; phylum Chordata; class Mammalia; order Rodentia; family Sciuridae; genus Marmota; species Marmota flaviventris. The sequence goes on from NC_092504.1 coordinate 125,413,913, forward strand.
CTTGCAGATCAGCTCAATCTATGCAGGCAGCAATGGAGATGGAATTCTGCTCTTAGGTCCCCCAAACAAATTCCAAATTGAAAAGTCAGCAGGGAAATGGAACAACAGTAACCACAAAACGATTATAAGATGACACATGATTTAAACAGAAGATCCATCACAATGATACCTCATGGTATCCTCAGTAGTATCCTGAACAGGTGCTTCAGGCATCTACTAGGGAATCTTAGACCGCATCCCCCAGGGATACAGGGGACAAGTTGAAGACACTAAGGTTGAAGACCTCAGTACACCTTCATTTCTGATTCTTGGCTCTATAAAACTAAATCTATATCGAAGTCCCCTACACAGGTTCTGAGTGCATGTTTGAAAAGGAAGAGAAGCAGACAGGGACTCAGTGGTCAAACAGCTCTGAGAGTACCTGAACAAGACTTCCACCTGAGACCCCCACCCACTCAGCTGAGCTCTTTCCAGGAAAGTCAAGATCTGAAAGCAGCTGTCCCTTTGCCTCTTTTACCCATGGCCCTTCTGCGCAGTATGAACCTATTCCACCTCGGAGTTCTTTCCTTCCCAGGTGCCTAAACCTGGAGGGCTGTTTCCACCCACATGGAAACATTACTTCTTTCCAAGCCTGCAACCTGCATCTCCTCTCCTGGGAAACTGTCCTCTACTCCTGCTTATCCATACCTTGAGCCCCCTCTTCCTTCTCTGTGCTCTTTTTCATTGTGTTTTGTGCTTGATTCTCATTTGCTTTTCCTAGGTATTGATAATCACCTTGGCTACTTCATAACTTTAAAACCTAATGTGGTTTTTAAAATAATGCCTAAAGAACTGGGATGAAGCATAAAATTTTTGACATTTTAATCGGTAAAAACAGTCATATATCAACACTATTAAAATACTAATGTCAAAACTCAATAAATGTACTTAAGAATGTCCTCCTGACCCCTTCTTCCTCAGGACAATTACTTACACACTGCCCTGCAATGGTTGTTAAGTCTCTCTCTCTCAAACCTGTGGGAAAAAAAGTTTCTGTCCACACTGATTAAGGAAGAGTCCCATGATTTCCCCAAATGTCAGGTTCCTATTGCAAAACAAAACAGTGTATAACTGAATTTAACAAGGAGTTTTATGGCACCTCTAAATACATAGCAAAAAAAAGAGAACTGAAGTCGGGTAATAAAATCTTGAACTTACCTTCTTCTGTAGGATTAAACCCACAGATATCACAAATACAGCGGACCCACTTATTCATCTCCTCCTCACTGTCTGCTACCAAGTAGAAAATCCGGTCAATAGTGTTGATATCAAAAATGAAGCTGTTTTCAAATTCCTTTTTGTTAAATGTCAATCCAGCATCGACTTGCTGACATAAATTTAAATCGATGATACGGATGGGCTTCTTGGCATGATCATTTTTGTAATACTCCAGGACATCTGGATCTCCAGTCAAACGGCCACTGCGTAACACAAACCACCTCCTCTTCCATGCCTAGGAAAAAAACAAAATCACCACTTAGTATTAATTGCAGAGAAAAATTTCCAGAAGCTACACATTTATCAAGCCAGTATTATAAATGCACCATCTAGAAAAGTCACAATGGTTTTCAGTTATCATAGGATGATCTTCCACTCTGAACACCAAAGCTTATTGATCTCTCATAAGAACTTTTTGATATATATACTTGTATCTTCTATTAACTATCCTATGATATATCAAGTCAACAAACCAATGAAGGTTTAGTTTTTTACTACATATAAAAAAGTAATGCTTTCAATAAATGATGCTGGGAAAAATGAATATGGACATGATACTCAATGAAATAAGCCATTCACCAAGGGACAACTACAGTACGATTCCACTTATGTGAGGTATTTAGAGTAGTCACATTCACAGCAGGAAGGGAGAATGAGGAGTTTCAGGTGGGAAAGAAGAAGAAATTCTGGAGATGGATAGTGGTCATGGATGTACAATAATGTGAATGTTCTTAATAACCGTATTCTTAAAAAATAGAATGGTAAATTGTATGTTGTATATATTTTACCACATTTTTTTAAAAGCAATGATTTTCCATGCCTTAATATCGTGCTATAAAATACACACATGAAGGTGCTTCATCAAATAATAAAAGCAGAATCCAATGATGGAGTCTTCTTTATCAGTCCTTAACCCTAACATCTGTGCCTAGAAACAAAACCCAGATTGTCTCCTCTCAGGCTCATAAGTCTCAATCACCTACTAATAGACACTCTGTACTCTTATTGACGGAACATTCGAGGTTAGACTGCCCAAAGAGGACATTCCAGGAAGTGCAAGGGCAGAGAACCGTGACATTTTATGAACCCCACTGAAGGCACATGTCCTCACTGTTCCTCCTACTCACCCACAGACTCTGAGCACCAGTTACAATGTCACAATCCTTTAGTCTTGGAAAATTAGGACCAGCAAGAGAAAGTCTCTTTTCCAGTGAAACAACTGGTATGATGACAGCCCTGTGCCTACAGGAATTTTAGAAATTTTACTCATCACGGTACACGAGTTCCATGCTCTACAGTCTAATCAGACCAAGACAGCTCCTGCTGGGGCTGTTAACATAGGCCAATTTCCCCCCAAACAGTATTTCTGTCTTCATTAACATATATATCTATTTATAAGAAAATATTGACCAAGTTTAAAATCATCCAAGGCAATAGAGAAAGCCATGAGTATGACATGATAGAGTGTTTTTTGTTTCATAAAATCTGGCAAATAGAACACAAAGGTATTGTAGTGACAGTTTCAAAAATGGCTTCACTGTATTCTGAAAAAAAATGTGAAAGGGGAAAAAAAGAGGATCGATAACTAAAATCTACACACACTTCTCAGGCAGTTGTTTCGTCTTTGCCTCCATCTTCACTAAATTGTATAATAAACTTGTGATATGAACTGATTTTGAGTTGTGGTTCCCTAATGGAGGGGCTAGGAAGCTCTGGCAAAGATCTGAGGCAGAGACAGAAAATGAGGAGGAAGGGACCCTGAGCAATCCACAAACCAGCCATACAGCCTTCTAGTAATGTGGACAACTGACAACCAAAATAATGTGGGTGATAACTTTAGGCTTAATGTTTTAAGAGATTCTTTAAATTATATCCATTAAAGAAAAATCAATGAATTACTCAACAAGTAATTGAATTTTCTGAAGATACTGTATAAGGTACTTGTGGGAAGAGAGACAAGTTTGAAATTCATGATTCCTACCCTCGAGGTGTTTTCTAATTGTGGAGAAAAAAAATTTTAAAAAAGAAAAGTAAGCCATAAATAAATACATAAACAAACAAATAAATGCCTTGTGTAAAATAACAAAAAAAATTGTGGAGAAAATATTTAACATAAATGAAAATAAATACTTTGGAACACAGCAACCCTGGCAAAGTAGCTACAGAAATATTGCTTAGTGGATAAGCACTCCTTTACAGAAAAACTTGCAATCCTTTAACAAGAAATTTACTAAAAAAAAAAAAAAAAAATCATCAAGGCCACAGAATGTTAAAACATCGATATTTTAAGTTAAATTCTTATTGCAGTTCAAATGAAAAAGTACAGAATTGGTATCAGAAGGAGAAAGACAATAGAGTTCTATAGATGTTTTAGATGATATTGAAAAGTCACAACATGTTAGATTCACACAAATCTGGTACTGGGTTATAAAAATCCACTCATTTGATATACTCCTATTTATTTAAAAATAAATAGAAACCATCTGTGAGTTGGTTCTCTACAGATACTTCCCTATTGTTACGGTTTAGATCTGGAAGGTCTCCCAAAGGCTCCTGTGTTCGAGGCTGGGTCCGCAGTGCACAATGTTCAGAGGTGGGGCTTTGGGAAAGTGATAGGACCAACGGCTCTCAGCTCATCATGGATTAATCCATTGATGGCTTCATAAATGAATGGACCATTGGGAGGTGGTGGAAACCGCAGGAGGTGGGGTCTAGTTGGAGGGAGTAGGTCACTTGTGGCATGCCCTGGAAGGGTATCTCTCTCTCTCTCTCTCTCTCTCTCTCTCTCTCTCTCTCTCTCTCTCTCTCTCTCTCTCGTTCCCAGCCACCAGGAGGTAAGCTGCTTTGCTCTGCCACACCCTTCCACCACGAAGTATGGCCTCATCACAGGCCCAGAAACAATGGAGCCCGCTGGTCATGGACTGAACCTCTGAAACCGTGAGCCAAAATAGATCTTTCCTCCTTGTTTTTCTCAGATGTGTTGTCACAGTATCAGCTGATTTTTTTTTTTGTACCAGGAAGTGAACCCAAAGATGTTTAACCATGGAGCCACATCCTCACCCCTTTTTATTTTAAGACAGGATCTCACTAGGTTGATTCCTCCTGCCTCGGCCTCCTGAGTCGCTGAGATTACATGCACTACCACACCCAGCAGTAAGGGCTGATTAACACACCTCTCAAGCAGTAAGCTTGAGAGATTAATGGACAAATAAAGGGAAAAGAAAAAACAGAAGATTATTTATCCAGGTCCATCAAGGAATCCTATCTTTGGGTTAGTGATTTTTCTAGATAGTGGAGTTTCTGTCTTTAAATACAGAATTGACTTTTTAAAACTTTAATGTCTTGTAAGGAAATCTTTTTAAAATGCCTTACTACATAATTTATTGCCCATAATTCCTCCATTCCCTGATGACTCAGGCTAAGTAGTACAGGCATCAGTTTCTATACTGCATTTTATGTGGATCTCAAAGGCTTCTGGGCCTCTAAGTAATGCCATACAGCTGTGCCTGTATAGTTCATTCATAATCTTTTAAATGCAGTTTTTCTATCTTTTCTCTCTTAATTGCCACTTCTCTTTTTTGATAATGTGGTTTACAGGAGGCCAAACTCCTTTCTGCTCAGGGACTTTTCACATGCTGTTTTCTAAATCCAGTATTTGTTCTCTCCCTTGGTCTTTGGATGATCAATTCCTATCTTCAGCCTTTCCTTCCCCAACCACCCTCAACCCAACCAACCCCAAGGTAAAGCAGGGTATAATTTTGGGGACCCTATTACTTGCCTCTGTTGTGATTTATAAATGCCTGCAATTCAGTTTTTCTTTGTATTTATTTATTTAGCATCTAACCCCCTAGCCAGGTTGAAAGGTTCAAGAAGATAATGTGACCATGTCTGCTTGATACGCCATTACATACCCCACACATGGCCCAGTGCCTGGAACTCAGAAATATTTGTACAATAAACAAGTAGAATTCCCCTAAGAAAATAAAGTTGTAAAACTTTTGAGAATATTAAATTTGGTGTACAGGTCACGATAAAAAGAAAGGACTGCTTTCAAAACCCCTTCCACTGGAGAAAAGAGTTCCAGAGCTTGACATGATACCTAACTGCACCAAAGCACATCCATAATCACCTCAGAGAAACAAAAGAAGGTGTGTGTGTGTTCTTTAGGTTTCTCTTATCTATTCCTTTGCTTTCCTGTTGAAATCCCATTGTTCAAATTCAACAAAGCCTTTAGAAACTAAAAGAGCCAAGAAATGAATAGCCATAAATTGAGGAATAAGAGATATTGGGCTAGCGACTGCAGAGGCTGAGACATAATTCGAGACGTGAACCCTTCCAGCAGGAAATGACTGCACTAAAACACAGAATTTTCACCAAGCAGCACCTGCCACTTATTTATTTATTTTTAACATGGTCCAAATGTGAATGTTTGTCTCGGTCGCAAAATGAGTCATTCTCATTGAATCTGGCACCGATGAAACTGGAAAACAAAAGCAATTACATAAACTACACACTTAAATAAGGCAGATACAAAGGTTCTCTGGATTATGGTACAAAGCACAATTTAGCTACAGAATAAAGCTTGATGCTTGACAAGAGAACTGACATCAGCACCCTTGCTAATCACAGCACAAAAGCTTCTCTATGTTTGGTCAGAGCACGAAGCGGGCCTGCATAAATCAGTCTTTGTTATCTGAAAATATCTGGGATTCTTAAAGTTTGTCCTATTTTTATCCTCGCTGCCTTGGTAGCCCCAGAGAAAGCAGTACACTGGCCTCACCAATCCTGCAGAGCAGTAACGGACAAAAAGCACGAGTTTTCTAGAAGCCTTCAAAACCAAATACTCAGAACAATTTTAAGTAAGATTCATGCAAAAAACCATTTTTACTGTTAGACATCCATATGTGCGGGTGATGAAGGTGATATTGGCAGGAAGTCTGCACAGCAGAGAACGATGTAAAAACTCACTCTGTTGTCATTTCTTGCATGCAACAGTCACTCCGATTTTAAGTTGAATAAGTGATGTGATAACATAACTCTATTGAGAAGTCAGCATTTTGATGTAGCTCACAAGTACCACATTCTGCTCTCAGCTTCCTCTGCTTGGTGACTGTCCTTTGCCTACAGGATCAAGCCTAAACTCTAGGAGGGCACATGGGGCCTTCCAACTAATTCCCACCCTCAACCGAATCTTTCTAGCGTTGCTCCTTGCCCCTCTGCCATCCAACCATACCTTGAAGGCTTGCACCCCCTGATGTTCTTCTGCTGTGTCCTGCCTCTGGCCCTGACACATGCTGGCCCTCAGCATATAATTCCCCCTAGCCTCTTCTGGCTCTGGGCTCCCACTTCATTCTCCTTCCCATCATGTGTCGGACAGTCCTACATTTGCATTTCTTGAGAACGGGAGCTGTGCCTTTCCACCTTTCCTCTTATTTCTCCCACTGCTTGGCCCCAAGGAGGTGCTCTGTCCATGTCTGCTAAATGTGCAATTAAAAACTCTTTGAAGCAAGGATAAAAATATGCATGTTCTCACACCCTCTATGCATTACAGGAATGTTGACATGACTACAATCTGGCCAGTCCTTTCAAGAACTGTCAGGCAAGGATAGAGGTGTCACTGTACAGATATTAGAGGTATTTTTGAACTTCACTTCTAAAAGAACAGTTCTTTTAAGTACGTTTTGCACTTAAGCAAATTGAATACACTAAACTAAAGACAGACCTGTCACACTGAAGCTAAAATAGGCTCCTCACATCACACCACAAGGCTTGAATACGTACATACTGACAAGAAGTACAGATGGAGTCCCCTTATTTAGTGGGAAGGAAAAAAAAAAACCACCTGGATTAATCCAAAACCATTAGTTGTTATAATATTATTAACAATTTTGTAAAATATGTCTCTTTGGTCTAAATGGTAAATGGGTTCAGTTTTAAAGAAAAACACGGTCCTTGCTGTGTACTTGTTTTCTGAGTTCTCTGTGGTGGAGAATGATGCAGCCCATGGCTTGCCCAGACCCCCTAATCCCTTCCCTGCACCTTTCCTGGAAGAGCTAATTATTGAGGAAACTGCTAACATATGGCAGGCAAAGAACTGGGATTGGTACCCATTTGTGCTCAACTCAGAAGACTGCATATTAGAAACATCCAGAAAACTTAAGGAGAGAGAGAGAGAGAGCGAGAGAGAGAGAGAGAGAGAGAGAGAGAGAGAGAGAGAGAGAGAGAGAGAGAGAGATGGGGGTTGTAAACCTGGGTACAGTAGCTTTAAACCCTCAGCAGGTGATTCTGATGTGCCTCCAAGATTAAACCCACAGTTCTAACCAAAAGACAGAATCATGTTTCTCCTTAAAACAGAAATCTTTTTTAAATGTAATTCTTTCTCTTTTGACACCTTCTGCTGTGCCAATGCTGTCTGGATCTTCCTATTTTTGCTCACAATATTTACCCTACTGGCAGATATCTCTGAACAGCTTTCAAAGCCAGTCCACTCTTTAAAGATTGCTTCTGAACCCCAGGATCTCCTCCCTAACTCCCGACTACCCATCAATTTCTGTCCTGTAGTGGCTCCTGTGCTGCTGCCGGATGGATGGGATGGGAAGGGCCGTGTGTTTTACGTTTCCAAACGCTTATGCATGATTTTCCCAACTAGACATCAAGCTTGGAAGCTGAGGCCATTCCTTAATCACCCCCTTTTTTAATATCTGAGACAGCATTTCACACATTATAAGTGCACACAGCCTTGATAAGATAGTCTTAAAGTTTTCTGCTCACCATAATGGTTGCAGAGAGCCAGTGAACTTAAAGGAAGACATTTCAGGGGGGTGAGGGGGATATAAATCTAAAGTTGTAATTAAGTCCAAACTCCTTTAACGGGATGGCATACCAGGTGCTCTCCAATCTCAGCTCCACGATGGCCACAGTGAGCACCCAAAGGCTTTACCTTTCATTTTGGTCTCTGAAGCACCTTATCACCCTCCCCCCATGAGCTTCCTACTCATCCTTCAAAACTTTCAAGCTTCCCCTGACTTCCCCTGTGCTCCTGCTCTTCTAGGCTTTTAGCAGGCAGCACCCAGTAGCCCGTTCCCAAGCCCCCCTCCCCTCACACCTGATAACAAACTCAGGTGACAGCACAAGGGTCCCTCAGTAGCTGATGAAGCCTGACCATGTTTCCCCAGACCCGACAGCTGCACAACAGCACTTTCTACCTTCCTGAGCCAACTGCCCTTCCACTATGAAACCTCACCAATGGCAATTTACTAACCCTGTATTATCCTAAGAAGGTGTGGGAGGAAAATGTGCAGCGAAACTTTCTATTTTGGCATCTTTTTTTTTTTTTTTTTTGGCAGTACCAGGATCAAACCCAAGGCCTTGCACATGCTAAACAAGCACTTGACCACTCAGCTCCAACCCTAGCCCTTTTTATTTTTTATTTTGAGATAACTCTCATTATTAAGTTGTTGAGGCTGGCCATGAACTTGGGATCACCCTGCCTCAGTCTTCCAAGTAGCTGGGATTATATGTGTGTACCACTGAGCCTTGCTACTTAAAATCTCTTGAAAGAAACTTCAACTTCTATCGGAAGAAGTGAGACTTTTAACTGTGAGTTATTCGGCAGAATTCAAATTTATGTATAATCTCAAAAATCTGTAAAATGTCAAAGGTAGAGATGTGTCTTACAAGATGAAAATATCAGATAAATAGGTAGATATAGATGTAGATATATTTTCAGTGCTGGGAGCTGAACCCAGGGCCTTGCACACACTGGACAGTGAGCTCCGTCTTCAGTCCCCAAATGCTATTTTTTATAATACAGGTTTCAATGTAAATTTCATATGAAGGATAATGAGAAGACTGTGCAATAAATCTACGCAAAACAGCTAAAAGTGAAATGGATCTTTATGTAAAAATGTCCACAAGATAATTGGTAAATGAAAACAGCAAGTTTTAGAACTGTACGGCGGTATAACTCCAGTTGTCTGAAATAATTGTGCATTACACACACAACAAACCATATTTAGAAAACAGATCTGAAGAGATACATACCAAATTGTTGACTGTGTTAACTCTACTTAAAAGGGATGGGAGGGCCAGACGAATTTCACATTTTTTATTTTATATACTTAGTCTGATAATTTTTCCAAGAAGCTTCCACTTACTATTTTATAATTTTAAAAAAAATTACATGTTTTAAAAGTCTATGCCTAAAATGGCTCTAAGAAAGAAATTTGAGTAACTTTTTAAAATCTGGCAATGATGTACACAAAAAAACTGAAATGCAAAAGTTTATGTATGCATGGAAGTGTCATCTTGCTATCCTATCCCTCTGCAACTAGCGGATTTAACCTTTCTTTTAAATATAGAATTCCAGGATACATCTGGAATGAGTCTTAGTCAGGAAATGGCTTAGACAAATAAAATATAATGACTTTGTTTTAAAGATGGGACTTGGAGGGTTAAAAACAAACAAATAAGGAAAACTGGGATCACTGAAAACAGGAGAACACATTTCTTCTCCTCCCGTAAGTCCGGTGGTTAGAATATTCACTTTGTTTTACTTTTCTTTAAAAGCCAAGTTGGTTCATGGTCACGTATTCAGATATTTCAATATCTAAAACAAGCACCTTGGGAATTACTGTACTTATTAAAAATATTAGAATTCTATAATCATCCCACTAGGGTAAATAAAATAAAGAAAAACAAATTAACCATGAAGCAGAGACAAAAGAGAACCATGTGCTCGGGTTGTTTTCCAGGAAGCACTATCTTTTCTAATGGAGCAAAATAAGGAAAAAACAGGCTGGCTGGAAGTTTCCACTCCACTGACTCTATCATTATGATCATCTGTCCCAAACACACACAAGCCTAAAATTTCCTGTTTTCAAACTATTGTCACCATTTTCTAGCCTTGTGCTATCTGTGCTAACTTTAGCTTAGTAATATAAACAAAAGAATGCACTGAAAATACTGTAGAACAATGCCTAGATCCAGGCCGCCACTACTCCATCAACTTTTTAAATATTAGAGTCAACATACATTGCCTGGGCAAAAACAAATTAGCTGGAAACAAAACAATTTTAAAAGAGCCAGAAAAAAAAAAAAAATCCAGAAAAACCAAACCAAATTTAACTGGGATAGTACAGGAGCCAGGGAAGAAATTCAGGGAACTGTAAATGTTCAGTAAGGGTGCATATAATTTACTTGTCATCACTGCTAAATTGATGCCTACCTCAAGGCCTAGGTACAAGTTCTATATACAACAAACAGAAAAAGCAATCACAAAAGCTCCTGAGTATTCCATATATAGAAACGGTTCTTAAATCTTTACTGAGGCAGGGACTGCTCTGAGAATCTGAAAAACAGCTGCAGAAGCTTTTCCTAGAGAAAGGGTCATAGAAACAGTGCACATTTCAGGGGTCCCAAGGACTGCCGCAGCACAGGTTAAGAATGCCTGGCCGGGATTTCACTTCAATTCTCCTTTCTACCAACAACAGTTTGGTGTGAGGCTGGTCTGCCTTGGACCCCCACCAGGGAAACTGAGGTACCAACATTACACAGGAAAGGGATCCCCTGTGGCATTAACTCCCTATATATCGCTGTGGGGTAGGACCTATATATCACTGTGGGGTAGGACCCGTGGATTTCTGCTTGTCCTAATATTTTACTTCTCTCGACACAGTCCCCACTTCGGGGCTGTGTCCACATTCTGACTGTGGGGTTTTCCAGGTTTCCTTACCCTGACCAGGAGGAGGTTGAAGAGAAACAAGAGTCTGGCTGGGAGGTGATCCAAGGTAAGCATGCCACCTTCTGTGTGAGCTAGATGAGGCCCGGGGTGACAGTAGGAGCTCAGCATGTATTAGGAAGAAAGCCAGCCTACCTTGGGTTCATCAGGCCTCACCCTCCATGTGCACCAAGAGTGGGTGAGCTCCGGTGAAGATATGGGCATTGGAAAGTGGTGTCATGGTATCCACTCCACCTTTGGAAAGGGGCTTCTGACTCTGGCCTAGACATAAGGTAGGTGGAGTTTATATGTCATCTGGCCAGCTGAAATTTGGAAAGAGAGCCACAACTAGTAAAGAATGAGAATGTACCTGGCTGTGCCTTCTATAATGTGTCTCCCTATGAACCTGTGAAGGCCAAGATGGTGTAGAGGTCCAGAAAGAGTCCTCCCAACCTAGCCTAATACAGCAAAAGTACAGTAAAGAGCCACATGTCACCATGAGCTCCAGACATGCCCAGAGTACTGAGCCATTAACTGCATTTCCAGGTACCTCTTCTATGGAATAGCACAAAATAAAGCTAAATATTAGGCACCAAAATATCCCAGAATGTTATCTATTTGTAAATATCTGAAAGAGTCTAAATATGCAACTGAAGACAGGGTAACCAACTATCCCTGTTTTCCTAGGACGGCCCAGGTTTAGAACCCATATCCTAGGGACAACCTCTCCATCCCCCTCCTGGGTGAACCAGGATGGTTGGTGGCAGTAGGAAACAGAGTAAATAAATTATGACACATTCCCACAGAGGAGTCTTGCACAACCATTAACGTGGCATAGCGTTTGAAAGATGTCTTTTCTCTCATGGTTTGCAAAATTTCCACAATACCAAGATATCATACAAGGCATTCATTTTTCCGTTTGCAGAAAGTAGAATCTGGTGTGAAGGAACACCTTCCTTTTTGCCTATTCTGGCTCTCCGGTCACCTGGGTCAGGTCAAGCTGACTACACCAGTGTGTCCCCAGCACCTTGTGCATATCACCATCATGTTACTCTCCTCCTGCACATCAGGCAGTCCTCAGATAGCCGCTTTCTTCTCCCAAGACCCTGTCTTATTCCTCTTAAAGGATGTGGCAGCGAATGGACATGTGATAAATGTTACCTGAATAAACAAATTCCTGATGCCAGATCTTCCTGTGTAATGGACGATCATTTGGTGAAATGATATAAACGGCCTTCTGATTATTTTAAGAGTTGAGCCACAACCTCCATCAACTCTCTGCCTCCTCCAGGATCCGTAAACAAAAAGTGAAACCAACTTAAGGGACAAATTAATATGAACCCCAGAGCTGGCACCGTGCCAATATGGTAATGTTAGATGCCCACAGCTTCAGACAGTACCTGCAGAATCATGAGAAGACCCACATACTTGGTAAGAACTCAACTTAAATGTTACTGTTTTATGTGATAGAAATTGATACCACATTTCCAATTCAAGGCCTCACATTTTTCTGCACAGATACAAATTCTAGGTGCAGTTTCAGAGGAGTGCTGGTTGCGGTGGGTCGTGCTGACCATCACAGGAGCCATTGGCCACTGGTTAGAGAGACCTGGAGAAGGGACTGGCACAAGTAAAGAACTGGTTTTAATGTATTTGCTTCAGTTCAGCCATATGGTGCTAAGAGCTGTCTAATGGAGATTGCGGTTTTCAGGGACATTTCTTTAACTTAAGGAAGAGGCAACAACAATTGCTGAAGCAGGTGTAGCTCTAAATTAAAAAAAAAAAAAAACCCACAAGGAGTCGTTCCACTGTGTAATGCTAGTGTAAGCACTGCGCCTGAGAACCCATTTCCTGATTTTACTGTGTTCCACGAACATCTTCTACCCCACAAATGCACCCCCCTGCATGTCACTATTATCAGTATTTGGAAAAGAACATCGTTGCTTAAATAACTTAGTGTTTTAAAAAAATCACGACACCAGGGGCTGGGGATGTGGCTCAAGCGGTAGTGCGCTCGCCTGGCATGCGTGCGGCCCGGGTTCGATCCTCAGCACCACATACAAACAAAGATGTTGTGTCCGCCGAAAACTGAAAAATAAATATTTAAAAAAAAAAAAAATCACGACACCAATAGCCATTTTGATTTTTTAAAATCAGATTTTATATTCTATGACAAAAAGCAGATTTCTAAGTTCTTTTTCTTGTTCTATCAATCCAAAATAATAATTTCTGAGATAGAACTAGTGTTTTTTCAGTTTCCAGCAAAACCCGAAAACATTCCCATTGTCTAAGTTTCTCACTGAATATTACAGTATTAAGATTTGGATCACGGCTCAAAAACAACACTTTCACATTAGGAAACAGAAGAAAAGCACTGAAGTGTCTCTAAAACAAATTTTAAACTTCTATAATTACATTGCTATATAATAAACCAGAATAATGCATAGGATCATGTTTTCCTGAATACTAGAACTTGGTCTAAACCTTCTAGGACAAAGTTGTGGCAATGAAAAGTTTCCCTGGGAAGAATTCATCTCCAAAGGGATGAATTATGTATCCCGGAGTGACTGGCTAAAGTACATGGAGTCCGACATGCAAGATGAATAACCTCTTCCAAAGAGGAAGCAAACTAAGTAGAAAGTTGCTCCACAGACAAGTCAAGATCTCTGCTAGGAACGTGGGAGGATCAGCCTTGGTGCCGAGATGATGCCACCTGAAAGTGGAGGTGTCATCTTTCATCAAACATGAATCTTGGGGAAAATGAGTCTTCATTGTACAACATGGCAGATGATGACTGCACCATACAAGGAAAGCTGTTGACCGTTTGTTTACCTCTGTTTTCAAAAGACCATGAGCTTAGCTTACCCATTACACGGTGGGTCGGCCCTAAAATGAGCCCAGTTTTTTTTTCCTGTCAACATTCCATGTCCCTCCATACCCCACAAGCTTCATAACCTTTGGCCAGCAGGAAGTAGATACAATGGACTGAAAATAACAGTGAGTAAGGATGTGTGTGGGGTGTGTGTGTGTGTATGTGTGTGTTTTTCACAGCTTGAGCACCAGGAGAAAATGTTGGGCAAAGAGAGCAGGGCCAGAAGATTACCAGTGCCATTTGGCACAGGCAACTCACCTTTAACTCAAGGCAAAACTGTTGCCCAGTTTATTTAAAAAAATAATCACTAATATATATTACACCACACACTGTTGACACAAGATGACCTCTGCCCTCCTCGGCTCCGAAGTGTCAGAAACCCTGGGAGACAATCAGGGCCATTCACAAAGTTCTGGCATCTGAGACATAGATGACAACCAACTGTGCTGACTTGCCAACCTGGAAGTTCACTAAAGTCTGTAAAAGCTAAAAATAACCACATAAACATGTTTACAGCATTTTAAAAAGACAGGATTCACACTGTTTTCTAAATATAAACCTAGTTTGGAGGGCCAGGATTGGCTCTGTGTGTTCAGAGGTGTCGTCAGGACCATCCCACATTGCACTGCACAAACTCACATTTCAGTACCTTACTTTAAATAGAGAACTGCTGGTGTTTGACTAGAGCAGAGGAGGGGTGGGTTTGGGACCAGGAAGGCAAGCAGGAAAGGAAAAAGATGGTATTTCTCCCCCACTTAATTAGAGGCTTCTGAGGACCACAAACCCCAAACTCTGTCACCGGTGGGACCTGACCTTCATGAAGTTCTGAAGGGGACATCCTGCCTGTAGTTTTCCACTCAATACATCCATTTTCTAATCCAGTGTTCCCTTCTCCCTTCCTCATTCCTGAGACGGCAGATACTGTGCAATAGATGAAGGCAGATAGGAAGTCATCTGGAACGCAGACACACCAGCCCCAGTCCCCCATCCCACCTGGTCCATGAGCACAGGCATGCTCTACACAACAGTTCTAATTCTTGTCTTGTTCCTGAAAAGTGAGATGTTCCAAATCAAACACAGGAAAATATTCCAAATAAAAACCATGATGCTGTCGTCAACAGGGATGGCCCAGAGCAGCTGTGTTAAGACCGACCATTAAGGATTCCAAGGAGTACTTTATTAGTGTAGGGGGGGAAAAAAGACTATTTGGTCTCTATAAATTATACTTTGATATTAACTTTTAGATAGGATTGGTTGAAATTTTATCCTGTCTTTAGTTTTAAGAACTCCTTTTTAAGTTTAGCAGCTGTTTAAAAAAATCAGAGAAGAAAAACCTGTACCAACAAGCTTAGCCCTGTATTTGTATGCAATCAACTTTAAATGTCTGGGCTTCTTCAAGTATTGGGGTAGAATGTGTATTTCTGAAGGTTGTCCAATAGCGAAGAGAAGTATTCTCCAGAGTAAAACTGGATTAGTAGTACAGGTAGTTTATTTTGAATAAACTATTTGTAACAACAAAATCAACTGAAAAGTTAGAGGGAAATTACATATAATTCCATCACTACCAATAGATGTATTTTCCATATTATTATCTAATTTTTATTCACATTCTTTTAAGTAGCTTTTTTTTTTTAATTTTGGACATAGTATCACTTTTTTTCCCGGGGTTGGCTTCAAACCTATCATCCTCCTGCCTCAACCTCTGAAGTAGCTAGGATTATAGGTTCAGCTATTTATTTATTTATTAGCCATTTTTTAAAAAAATAGATACACAATACCTTTATCTTATTTATTTATTTTTATGTGGTGCCGAGGATCAAATGCAGTGTCTCACACTCTACCGCTGAGCCACAATCGCAGCCCCTCCACTAGTTTTTGAAAACAAATGCATCTTTAAATTTGGTTTCAAGAGCCACACTTTTAACTTTCTGAGGCAGGTTTAAGTAGTTTAATTTTTCACTTGTTGCAACTTTTCCCAAGGCCTGACAGGAAAGGGGAAGCCTTCACTTAAGTGCTTTCTGAATCCCAATGAACAAAATGTATTTTATGATTGTAAAAACCCAACCTAGTTATTTACCATAGTCTTTCTTAGTGGAGCATCCCAGATATACTCTAGCAATTAGGGGTTTAATTATAACTCTCTTTTGAGAGGACATTCTTCATGTCCTGTTAGGCCTTGCCTAATTTAGTATAGCATGCAGTTGATGATCTAGGCAAATAATGACTAAAGCAAATTACATATAATCCTCTAGACTAAAAAGCTGTGACTTTGTTCATTAATAATTGCAATCTCATAATGTTTAGAATGACTTATTAAATCTAATCGATGAATTTAATCCAGAAAAAGATCTCTAAACATTTTTATATTAACATCTATTAATTATTCATATTATTTGGTTCCAGTGTCATATTTCCACACATGCATACAGTGTATACATACAGAATCCAATTTCCCCAGGAAAAAAGATCCTCCTTTTTATACACATACGCACACACACACACACACAAAAAAAAAAACCCACCTTTAGCTAGCCACCTATACATGACAGCACAGAGGAAGGGGAAGGGCTTATTTATTCTCTCACAACTGAAGCCCCCAAACCACCTCCACAACGGCATCCTAATACTTATAAGCAGCTTGAAAGGAATAAGCAGAAATAAAAAGTACCCAGCACTGTAGATGTGGAGAATCCCTTGCTTCCTCTCGGGGCCTACTCTTCTCACCGGGTGGCATCCAGAGCCGACCCTGTGAGTACACTTGACCTCCTGGGGTCTTCCCCATCACTGCTCCATTCTGGCACATACAACACCAGACCAAACAGTGAATGAGACTCGAGAGTGAATGAGCAAATGAATGAATGAATGCAGGTCTTGGTGCACTGTGCAAAATGAACCTGAGAGGGCCAATCCTTGTAGCCATCAGTAAAGAACCACTAAGTGTTCCTTATGGTTTCGTGTCGGGCATACCAGAACAGCAAAAGAAGTACTATGATAAGGAATTGAAGAACTGCCACTGAACTTTTATAAATGTGTGTACATTTTAAAGGCAGAAGAGAAGCAAACTAGAAACCACTTTAGATGCTTTTTATGAAACACAACTAAGTGGTAAAACTTTCCCCCACAGTTTCCAAGAGGAGCAGGAAATGTGGCTTAAAGGCACAGTGAAGGCAGTGGGCTGATGAGGGTTCCCTTTCTTCTCTGTTCTTTTGTCTGCCCCCTGGTGGAGAGTTTACGAGCAGGGAAAGCTTTAAAAAGGAAGCATTGAGAAAATCTGAAAAAAAAACAAATGAAAATACAGCAGAAGAAAATAAAACAAAGCACACAGATGTTATTCTCAATTTTTACAAACCAGCCATTCAAGAATAGAAAGGTAACTTGTCAATTCCTATTCAACACCTTCCACCTCAACACAAAACTTTGTATTAATGTAGGTAGGTAAACTATTTCCTTATGCACCTTTGGACTTTTGATCGCTGTCTTTTAAGGAAAAGCTGACGTCTCCAGATTTGACATATAAGACAAATAATTCACAAGTTCCTGGTGTCTACGGTAATGTAGTCTGACCCCTTTATTTTTGGTTTTCAGACATCCTAGACATGAATAACTAAAATGATTTACGTAAAGACAGCTCTGAGAATCTAAGGACTCATTTCCATAGGACGTCAAGGAACAGGTAAAGCAAAACACAGACAGTGGTTCGGAGATGACAGGCGTGGCAGTGTGACTCCTCTCGGAAAGCACGCTTATCTCCACGGGGATCTTTCTGTCTAGAGCGGGGTGTGGGCTTTGCTATGATCTCATCATCACATCAGCCAGACTCACCTCTACACTGGGGGCTCATTTTATACTAGAGTTTCCCATCCACCTTCACAGTTCTTGTAAGGCTCTACTACTGACTTACGTAAACAACCCATCAGGGGACTCCGCCCCCTGTGACTAGTGATACATTTGCAAGACTGTCTGTCAGCCAGGTTTATACAAATGGCACACACACCTGATCAAAACATCAGAAAATGGTCCCTGAAGGGGAGACACAAGTACTGAACACAGTTTCTGGCCTTATTGAATTCATTCAGTGGCTCTGCTTCTTAATTCCTAAAGCAACCAGAATGCATAATTACTCAAGATTATAATAAAGAAAATAGTCTCTAGAGGTAATTCTGGGTTTCCGCTCATGTTTAAGAACACATAAAACTCTTGCATTAGTAGGAATTCTGTTTCTTAGAACCGCAGAATTACATGAGACAATCCATACACATAATACCTGGAATGAATAAAGTCACTAAAATAAACTGCCCTTACTTAATTACCATTTTAACACCCCTTGTTGCAGTGCAACAAAATAATAATTTTGGTGAGCTCTAAAAACGATCAGCTTCCAGGAATTTATGACTACACTTTACATGTATGTAGTATGGGCTTAAGAAACCCTCACCTGCTTTTTCATAGAGGAAACAAGAGTAGGCAAAAATCAGGGTTTATTTTAATAAGTAAATGCCCAGGCTATAAGAAGACAAAACCTGAATCCTTCTGAAGACCATTAGGAATTCTATGAAAGGTGGGCAAGAGCAAAGACAGCTGAAACTCATCTTCTGTTGTACATTTACCTTTTCCCTTTGAACAAACCCTTCAGCAAAAGTAAACCTGAAAGAAGACAGAGGAAAACTCCTGTATTTGTAATGCGTTTCTCAAGTCTCTGTCACTGCTCACATCTCTACAAGAAAAGCAAATTTCAACCAAGGACTCCCAAAGGATTTACTCCAGTTACCACGGTTCATGTGTCAGGAGGAAGGAGGTGGGGGAATTTTCCCAGCTCTCTATACTTGGATACAGACCTCTGGGTTAATCTTTATCCCTTGTCTGTTTTACTGCCAAATTATTTATAGAGGATAAAACAGCTCAAATAATTCAATTTCTTCAAACTTACTATATTTAGACAATGATATCACCACTGTTTTAAATATACCAACATTATGATATAATTCTTAAAGCATGCTTATACATTTAATTTAATGTTTTGGAGTCTGTTCAAATTATTCATTAAAATGAGTAACCAAGAACCAAACAATGAAGGGGCAGCTGTTCCATCTGCCTATCTGATTTGCAATAAGCAGTGTATTCACAGTTAAATACAGCAAACTGTGCGGCTCAGGAAAGAATTGTTCCCACTCCCAAACAACTAATTATACCGTAAAAATTAGCAGAATTCAGTTTATACACAGCATTAATTTTTGGTGTATGCTATGAAACTTATAGTGTCAATCACAATCACAACCTATAATCATACTTATTGTGCTTTCTGCTGGTTTTGTTTAGCATTTTATCTTCCCAAACAGACTATAAGCAACTTGAGGGCAGGGACTCTGAGTACTGTCCATTCAGTTCCCATGTAACACTTTAGATGAAATACTAGGCATTCAATGCAAATATTTACCTTAACCCATTCTATCAAATTCATGCCCTAGAGGAGGTTAAAACATCAGTTCCCAGAAATGCTTATCAGGAAACGCAGTAACCCCCATCCCTGGCATCTCCACCCCCAGTTCTACTCTAAGAGAAGCCTGCCCTGGTTTGGGTTTCTTTTGGTGATCACCCACATCCCTGCTGGTCATCCTTGGCTGACCTCCTCCCCATTCCACCTTACCCTACCTGTTTCCAACCCCGCCCTTTGTGTGAGGAGGGTGGTGGACGGATCCCCCTTTCCAGCAGTGGCTGCTGCATCTGTGACCACAGCGCCCCCAGGTGGCCGCTCTTCCATCATTCCCCCACTCAATGGACTTGTGTATAGTTTTTTCAACTGGCAGTTATTATTTCTTTCTGTCACGCAGCTCCATTAGTCGTATTACATTAACCTCTGAGGATAAAGGTAACAAGACTCAGCTACCCCCAGCTCACAGCATCATAGTTCCTTCATTAAAGTCTGTCATCTGGGCTGGATTCAGTCTATCCTAAGTACTCTAGAAAAGGACACCTCCTATTTCCAAATGGTATATTCATCTATGATCTATCACTTTTGGACATTATAAAAGCCCTATCTTGAGAACTTATCCTCTCCCTTTCTCTCAATGTAGTAATACCACCAGTTCCAAGAGTCCTCAGCCAAGGGGGTTCTAACCACACACTTAAGCCACTGATTACTGCATGAATCTTAGAGCTCATCTTCTTCCTTCCTTCGAATTTCATCCTCTCCATCTTCCCTCATGCCCTCAGGCTGCCTGAGTTCATCTGCTGTACCTATACTTTCACATTGTCAAAGTGGACAACATTTACTTTCTGTCCTGTAACCAGCTCGATTTCCTGTGCTTTTTTTTTTTTTTCCATTTCAAAGGTTGAGGGAAGACTTTAAAATCAATAAACAGCATTTACACTACCATGACCAGGGGTGTGTTTCCCCCTCCAGTCCCAAGTAAGGGCCAGGGTTACAGTGGCTTCTCAACTTTGTCCAGTGTCAGTTCACTCCTTCCATGCCACTCAAAGGAGATCGCTCCATTAAATGGTAAAGTTATAATGGAGGCTTCTTTCTTCAACTTCCCCATTGCCTTTATCAGATCTGCCCCTTCTCCCCAACCTCCCATCACTTCCTATGGTATCAATCCCTTCCTCTCCTGGGTCCAGTCTGCTGGAATCTAGCCCCCATCCCCTTCCACACCCAGGAAAGGGTGCTCACAAGCCTGGAAGGGGCTCTCCTCCTGCCGTTTCCTACCCTGTTCTCCTGGATGGGCCCACCAATCCCAGCACACCATCCCCCCTCATTAGTAGTATTCCTCTCTCATTCTGTAACATCCAAGTCCTAAGAAAGGGTATAAGAAGGCACGCTTAAAAAAAAAAAAAAAAAAAAAAAAGGAGTAGAGCGTAGTGGTCAATAATAGTGTTTTATAATTTGCTTTTATTTGAAAGAACACCGTTTCAGAAATTAGTAGTTATTGTATTAATCTCTTAGAATAAAGGAAGTAATGGTGCTTTGAAAGCGCTCAAACACTTTGCTTTAACTGCCTGGGTTACTTGCATCTAACAATCTCATTGTTCATTAAGGTGACAAAAATATGAATCCAAGAACCATGGGTCTCACATTCAATTTGTCTTTTATGTACTCGAGACTATGTATATAGAAAGCATTCAAAAAATTTAAAATACTCTTTTAGCACAAACTCACAAAATCACATCCATACATGGATCTGAGGACCATATTCTCTTTGGAATGATGATTAGCTATGTTGAATCTATGCATTCATTCACTCATCCAAAAATATTTATCAAGCTACCATATGTGTGACTCATCATTCTAGCTGCTGGAGGGACAGTAGTTCAAGGAATAAAAATTTGCCTACCTCAGCAAACTGAACCCAATTTGAGGAAGAGGAAAATAGTAAAGAGACAGCCATTTTGTAATGGCTAGGAAGGAAAATTCAAGCTTATCAGAAAGTCCTGCCCTTACCTAAGCAATCGGGTCGTGCAACACCAAGCCACCACTATCCTTCCCACAGTCCCTCTGGGCGATCACAATTAGTGTGCTCTTAGCATCAGATCCTGGGAGCCACACAGGCTTAAAAGCTCTGCAATCTTGTCCTCCCGAATGTCTCCATCAGTAATAAGATGAGGTAATCAATGTGGGGCTTCACTGTGTAATCTCCACGCAAGGCCATTACTTCAGTCCCCTGACATCATCAAATACCCATCCTTGAACACCCATCACTCTGGTCCAATATCCATCAAGAGGATACACAAACAGTGAAAAATAAGGAGAAGAGAATACACCACCCATCATTAATTTATTTTTGTTTTGTTTTTTAAAGCGTTTCCTGATTTTAAAGTCACCAAGTGTGTTTTCTCTCTACTTGAAATGGTACGTGGAGCAAGCAGAAGAATCAGAGAAGATAAAGAAACATTATCTCAAAGCTCATCAAATGTTCGATGATGATGACGACAATAATGGTGATTAAGGCAAGTGTCTAAAGGGAACAGAATTGCTTGTCTTTAGAAATAAATACACAAAATATTATGATTTTATATACACATGTGATAGATATACATATATAATGTATGTTCAGTAAACATACTTGGTGCTAAAAATTTATTTCTGCAATGGAAAGTGATCAAACAGAAGGACTCACACATTCCTGCAAATGGGAGCAATTAAACTGGACACAGAATAACTGAGGTGGAGTCTTGAAGGAAGAGCAACCTTCAGCCTTCCTCCCCACCTGCCGGCTTCCTTCCTTATCCTTACTCCTGCTTCCTGCTCTAACGCTATCTTCTCTTCTCCATCTCTTATCTCTTCTGTCTACTTCATTTCTTTTTATGCTTGACCTACAAGTACATCAAAGCGTTTTTGTTTGCTTTTTTTTTTAAAAAAAGTGCCATTTAATGAATGAGCTTTGACTATCCTTTTAAATTAAAAAGTAGCTATGGTAGTATTTCTTTTTATGTTTTCAAGAATTTTTTTTGTTTGTTTTTACATCTTAGCATGGGTCCATCTTAACTTTTTTCCATAAAGCAGGCACCATTAAAAAGAAAATGGCCCTCCATTCTTGATTACAGAAATGAGAAAATGATCACTGATCATGTGGATATTCACCTTTTGAAAGCAAGAACTAGTTTAGATGCTCTTTCAAGACTTCTTTCCACCATAATAATAACAATTACTAACATTTATTGAGTACTCATTAAGTATACCAGACATTGTTCTAAACACTTTATGTTAACCTAATCCTCACCACAACCCCACAAGGTAGGCTGTAATTATTCCCATTTATAGATGAGAAAACCAGTCAGAGAGATTGAGTAATTTACCCAAGACATCCTGGAAATGGACAAGCCAGCATCTGGCCCCAGAGCAATGCCCTTAATCATGGTCCTTATCCATGACAGCAGGCAGCAGACTTTTTTGTAAAGGGCTGGATGGTTCATGTTTTAGGCCTTGTAGGCTACACATGGTCTGCTCATATTTTTCTTCACCTTCTTTTCCTTTACGACCTTTTAAAAAAGAAAAAACGTGAGGAACCTTCTTAGACAAAATCATCCCTAAAGGCCACAGCTGGCCAATGGTTAGTCTATAATTTGATTATTTTGTTTGAGTTAGTCTACTCCTTTTCATTCAAACAGGCAAAAACAAGTAGCTTACATCCATAGCCCATGAAAACCTAAGGAATATCATTTGTGGTGAGACCCTGAAACAGTGTAGGTCAAACAAAGAATCAGAGTGGTTTGCAGACACAAGGGTACACAGATGACATAAAAGAACCAGGTGAAGTTACCACTGATGAGAAGCAATTTTAAAAAAATCTTCAACAACCTTGTATTTCACAATTTAAAAACTCAGGATACTCATCATCTTTATCTGTTGGACTCAACCACTATTTTTGTACCCTATTCACATGGGTACCAGCATCTGTGAACTGAAGAAATACCTTTCTCTTCAAAATCGTTTCTAAGCATGAATTCATTGTTGCAGTATCAAAATACTCATTATCTTCAATGCCGGAAATGAAAGAAAAGTAGCATATTAACTACTAGTCAAGACACCTGCAGAGTCTAGAGATCATAAGAATACAAATACCATCATCCTGCATTCTTTCTTCTTGGTGATCTGGCACAGACCAAACTAGTTACAATAACAACGTCACCACCATTTACCACTCTCTAAAGATACCAAATCTTCAGATAACAGATCAATCTACAAATCCCAGTTTCTCAGAAGTTGCTCCTTATAAATAAGCATTTAGATAAAATTTGGTCCAAAGTGTATTCCGTTCATTATTTTTGCCGGGGGGGGGGGGGGGTTAAAAATTGAGAAACTAACTCACTTTTACTTTCTTCCCTATTAACTTGGAACCATCTGTTTAAAATAACTGCAGCTGTTTTCAGCAGTTAGGCCACAGGCTGCTTATAAAATCAAAGGCAGATGCCTTCTCTTAAAGATCACCTTGTTATCAAACACAGGAACATTACTCTGATAAGAAAGCTCCTGTGTATATTACCTGGCAAGCCTAAAATTGCAGATTTAAAAAAAAAAAATCCCAGGCAATCAAGCCAAGACATCATCTTAGGCCTTCTAATTGTTTTTAGCAATTGCTAAGTGTCCAAGAAAAAAGCATGTGAGCATTTATAAGCATTTAATAATATTTGCAGTAACCCTGGCTCTTTACTCACAACTAGGCTTAAGAATTCGTGCACTTCTTCTGCTGAAAAAAAAAAGTTGCTTACTTAATAGTTAATTTTTACCTCAAGTACTTTCTTCTAAATGCAGAAACTGGTGTATCTCACCTGTGTTTTCTCTTGGGCAATAGTGACAAGTCAGAGATAATCTTGACGAGTATATATGTGATTTTTTTTTTCTTTTCATAGAACAAAGCTGATCTTTCAAAGAGAAAACTGGAGGTGCACGTTTCCCCTTGTGCGATTCTCTTGCCTTCTGCCTTCTCTTTTGTGCTCTAAAAAAACTGCTGCTCCCAGAAAGTTTCTTTAGAAGCCAGTGTACTTTGTCCTTGCCAGGTCTGATAAGGGGTTAAGTTTAATTTACAGCCCAGGTCTCTTTCATTCTTTCTTTTTTTTTAATGCTATATTTACTTTTTATTACTTCTATTGTACATATTTTTCTGAGATACACTGCAGTGCATATATACATATGCATATATAAAAATAATATGTACTGATTAAATCAGGGTGATCAATGGTTCCATCTCCTTGTTATTATTTGGTTCATGGCTGCACTATTTAGAATAGCTAAGAATATGGAATCAACCTAGAGGCCAATCAACACAGGAATAGAGAAAGAAAATGTGGTAGATATACATAATGGAATAGTATTTGGTTATAAAAAAGAATGACGTTCTATCATTTGTAGCCAGATGGATGGAACTGTAAGATATTATACTAAGTGAAATAAGTCAAACACAGGAAGACAAAAACCACATGTTGTCTCTTACAGGAGGATGTTAAAAAAGAGAAAAGTCCATCACCAGAGGCTGGGGAGGGGAGAGTAGGAGGCTACATAATCGGTACCCAAACACAGTGAGAAACAGTAAGTTCTAGAGTTCTGCAGCACAGCAGGATGATCATGGTTCACAATAACCTGTTACGTATTTTATGGATAGTTGGAGAGTGGAGCCAGCAGTGTATGAACACACAGTACAGACCTTTTTATCAGCCAGAGTGGTCAATCAGCCTTCTCTCCTCTCCCACATTCCCACCCTTCCACTCCTTTCTATTTGAACTCTCTTTTCTCCCTTGAAGTTTACCTGGATTTGAGGTTCAATACTTAAAGAACCCCCTGCCAAAAAAAAAAAAAAACCCAAAAAACCCTGCCACCTTATGGGAAACACAAACTCTGTGCTGTAATAGTTCATTAATTTATCTTGCCCTAGAACAAGGATAGTTAGAGCTTTATTTGAAATATTATTTTTAATATATAAATAATGGTTACATTTATTAAGCACCTTGGCACACAGCATTAACTACTCACCCAAGTCCGTTCTTCCATTCTTCCACAGTGAATGAGCGGTAATCAGCCATCCAGCTAGAAATGCCATGTCTTAGCCTCTGGCAGCTGGAGGTGGCCATGGGACTTAGTTCTCATCAATGGAAAGTGAGTGGCAGGGATGTGTGCCTTTTAGGTGCTGGTCTGAACACACTGGGCATGCGCATGCCTCTGAGCTCTTTCCCCTCCCCTGGGCCAGGACTGGAATGCCCATGGCCTATCTGAGATGGAGATGGGCTCTAAGATGAAGGTAGGTGGAGCAACAACGTGGAAGGAACCCAGGTCCCTGAACCTCTGAAGGGACCGAGACAGTTCTGCAATCCGGGCATGCTCACCTAGTCATAGGAGCACAACACTCAGCAACATTTCCTTTGACTCACTGCATTTTTGTTCCAGCAGCACGGGCTTTATCACATCTGATATCTACACTTACTACATGTATGACTGTTCTGGGTGCTTTACATAAATTATTTCACTACTGAGTCTCAGAGGAAACTAGTTACTACCAGTTTCCAGGTGAAAAATCATCCACTTAGTGGTCTGAGTCATTTTATCCCAAGGACAAACACAAAGGATGGTACATCATTGAATGGCAGGTCTGAATGGTGCAAGTTCAAAAACTAACCACTAAACTACCATGCTTCATAAAAGGAAACCTACTAACCAAACGCATTATCCCACTGTAATTGAGATTTTTCTTATGTGGTATCTTTTATATACCTGGAACAGAAACATGAGCTCGAAATCAAGAAACATAAATTATATTTGGTTTGTGCACAAACATCCTTTAATCTACTGCTAGCTAAAGATCTAAACTTGTACAAAATTCCAAAACTTTGAAGAAATCAGATGGCTGGCCAAGAAGAAACAGCTTTCTGGATGAAACTTTCTACTCTATTTTTCATATTTCACTGTGTCGCCAGCAAGGCCTAGTTCTGCACCTCAATTCAGCACTGTAAAATGTTGGATTATTAATGCAAAATAAACTTGTTCTGGCTGTGTTTAGTATTGTGTTTATTATGAAAGGGCCCTTGAAACACTGTTACACAACACTGGGGTTTTCCTTTCAGAAATAGGAGGCCACACACCTTCACTCCTCCTAAACTTCTACAACCTGGAGATACGCCAGCCAGAGAGGTATGAACTGGAGGGGGTTGACAGGGCGTAAAGGAGGAGGCCGGCTGGAAGATAAGCGTCTTTTGTCTTTACATCATAAAGAAATCATTTTGCCAAAGAATCCTTTCATCTTCCAGAAAGTTCTTACAATTATGTGCCAGAATCCTCTTATTTATTCATTCGACAAATATATACAGAACACACACTTTGCTGACTACTCTGCCTGACACTGAATATAGCAAGTAAAAGAGAAGAAAAGACAAAGCAGAGACTCCCATACAACCATAATGGTTTTTCTCCTAACTTAAACTTAGAAAAACTCCAGAATAAATCATTGCTTTCCCTCCTTACCTGATTGACATCTCTCTGTTAGAGGGGACATTCTGGAATGCTTTGTGCATCCTTCTTGAACGCACAGGGGAAGCCCCACCACCTGGCCGAGGTGGCATCTTTCCTACCCACCCCACGAGCAGGTCTCAGTAGATATTTAAAATTTATGCTTATCCATTTGTTCCCCAACACTGTCTTCAACCCCACTAGGTTTAAATACTAGATGAGTGAACAACGTGAGTTCTTAGCCAGCATAAGCAAGCATTTCATTATTTCTATGGGCCTCCTCATTCTATGCTTGGTTAAAACTCAGGGAAAGAAAAAGGGTTGGCACCCTGTAGGGTAAATTATTTCTATCAAAATAAAAGCTCTTCTAACTCTCGATTGACAACTGTGGAAAGATGAAGCTATGAAAATACTACCCTCTGTGGCTATGATGTAAGTAGACCTTCGTGAGGTCAGGTACCTCTCTGGCAGCCTGGGGAGTGGGGTAGAAAATGTTCCAAGCCTGCTCTACTGAATGGACTGGGTGGCTTTGCTGCCGACAGCCCCCCTGGGACACTCAAGCTCCTCCTTATACCTAGCAAAAGCTCAGTCTGATTTCTGGTTCAGCCGTGGCTTTTCAAGGAACTGTCTAAAACTTCTCAGTAAGAATGCATCAAATACTTTGGAAGAGTTTTAAGAATGTAGTTTTCTTCTGTTCAAAACAAGTGAAAGACCACTCATGGTTTTAAAGATCTTAACCAATGCTCATTTTCAAACTATCATTATAGCTCTATTTTCATTTTTCACTTACATTCTTCAGGTGGTAAGGGACATTTTTAGGAAAAAGCACCAATTTGTAGATGGCCCTGGTTGTAGACGGCATCACTATAACACTGACCCATGACAGGCACCAGGCACTTACTAGAAGAAAGTGAAGAACGTGCAGCTCCAGCAGATCTGGACCTGACCTCAGGTCCAGGTTCGGCAAAATTAGAGATGGACAGGGAATCCAACACAGGAAGTAGCAAGGACGTGAGAGGACATCAAGAAAGCATGAAGAACATTCTAGGAGGGAGTGTTAGACCTTAGCGTGGAAGAAGGGGCACAGCTAGAGAGGGGATGGACCTCCCACATCCTCCTACAAGTGCCAATGTCCTCCTCAGCCCCAGCCAGGAATGTGCCTACCATGCCTCTGGGCAGGTGACACAGAGGAGACAACAGGAAGAATATGTGCAGATGGCACAGTGCAGAGTGGGCACAGGGTGCTTCCACGAGGCGGGAGTCCAGAGTGCCTGTGAGATTGTGAGAGGAAACAGGATCGGAAGTGAAGACTAGGGCCAAGGAGCCGGGGGACCTTCAATGACAAACCATGCTTAGCCTCTAATGAGGAGGCAATGGGGACTCACTGGAAAGTCTTTATGAGGGAAAAAACAAAGAGTCACGCTTCCAGAGGGACTTTGGAGGAGGCCGAGACTCCAGGCAGGGAGACCAGTAAAAGCAATGGGTGGGAAGGGTCTGACCTACACGAGTGGCAGTGGGACCCAAGCAAGAATCAAATGCAGGATGGTGCCAAGGGCTGCAGGAAGAGGAGAAAGCCCTTAGGGTATGACGTCTAAAGATGGAAACTAAGGCAAGCTTTTGCACCTTCCCCCTTCAGTTCCACCAGATTACCTCATGTCTGGCTCCTTTTCCAACAACCACCTGCATACCAATTCACCACCCCCCATGGACCACGAGTATTCGTAAGTACAAAGTCCTAACTCTGCCATCTCCACAGCAGTGACTCATGCGCATACCATGTAGTAAACTGTGGTACAAACTATGAATTACTCCCCTCATATTCATTTCCCTATTTTCTAAAGCAGACGTCAGCAAACTTCTGCTAAGGGCCAGATAGTAAATACTGTAGGCTTTCCAGGCCATATGGCCTCCGTGGCAACTCAATTCTTCCACTGAGACATGAAGGTAGACATAGACAATTTGTAAACCAACAGGCACGGTGGTGTTCCAATCACACTTTATCACAAATACAGGTGGCAGGCTGCTCTAGCGTTCAGTACACTGAATGTTTCCTCATTTTCTATTCTACAAGGAAGCTTTAGCAGCAGGATGTCTGGTGTGCTCAAGTGCACATTTTCCAGCCTCCCTTGCAGCAAGCTGGGTCATGTGACAGTTGAAATGATTTTGTGATGAGCCATCTCTGACTGAAGATGGGGCCAGCACTCTCAGGCTGGCAGAGAAACAATAGGAAGGAATTCATCTATTAAGGTACCATCCTAGTTATGGACCAGTATGGGTCAAATGGATGGTCCTGATAGAGAAAGAAAGATGAACAGAACCAAAACCTTTTTATTTGTTTAAGTTATCGTGCTTTGGGAGTTGATATGATTTGGATCTGAAAGACACCTCCCCACCCAAATGTGCCCCGTATGTTGAAATCCCCAAAGCAGCAAGAGTTGGGGCAAAATTTTAGGCAATGATTGGGCCATGACCTGATCAGTGGACTAATCCATTGGATTAAACTGCAGATAGCTGAGTGGACTAGGGAGGCAGTGGGGAATGGTTGGAGGAAGTAGGCACTGAGGGTGTATCTGGAAGGGTATTTCTTATCCCTGGCCCTTTCTATCTCTAGTTCTACTTCCCGGCTGTCATGAGCCGAGTGCCTTCCTCCATCACACCCTTCTGCCATTATGTTCTGCCTCACTCAGGTCCAAAGGAGTGAAGCTACCTGACCAAGGACTAAATCCTCTGAAACCATGAGCCAAAATAAACCTTCCCTTCTCTAGTTGTTCCTGTCAGGTATTCTGTGTACAGTGATGAAAAGCTGACTAACGCAGTTATCTTTTAATAAAGAGTTGCATTTTCAAGTTTAGTTCAGGGTACAAAGGCTGCAATTAATTCAGAAAGGAAAATAACTTTGTTCCAGGACCAAAGAATCCCAATGATCAATCACAAATCCACACAGTGGGGTCAGATGACTTGGCCTAAATCTATCATTATTACAGTAACTAATATCCAGTAAGAGCTTACTCTGTGCCTCACTCATAAAACACAAGCTCTCACTTGTCTTTAAAGCAACTATTATTGTGGTCACTTTTTTCAGATGAAATTCAGAGAGGTTAAAGTGGTACTGTTCCTAAATATGTTGCACAGATACGTAAATTCAGGATATATGACTCTTAGGAGAATCTTTTTCTCCAGATCAATGCCCTCAAGTCAAGAACAAACCACAGACACTAGGGTGATATTTAGAGATGGTTCTGTGATTCTAGGTTTCAATTTTCACAACTGAAAACCACTAAGATCCACAAAGATCCAGTGACTTATGGCTTCAGTTTAATTATTACTCCCCTCTAAGAGCCAAGTGAACCAACGGCACAAGGTTACAGGGCTTACCCAGATTCCTTTGAAAGACTCTGAGAATGCCAAAAGTGGATTTCATCAGACAGCCCCAGTGGCTGCCAACTGGCCCCAGCAAGTGCCATCACCTCCTGCCTCCCTACTCACTGGGAGCTAGCAGCCTGGACACTTACTACACCAGACTGAGCAAGTCTGCAAGAGCAATGGCAAAATCCACCAGCAGAAGGCCAGAGCTCCTCTCTCCAGGAAAGGGTGGACCACTGACATTTGCCATCGCCCCTCGTCTGTCGAATGTGCATCCATCCCTGCTGGGGCCTTGGCACCCTCCATTGGGACCATCTGGCTCCATTACCCTGACTGAAATGGCCTCTCCTGTCCTATACAGCCTGGAGGCTCAAGGAAGTCAAATTCACCCTGAAATTACAGCAGAGCCAATGCTACCAGCTGGCCGTGGTGGATGAACCCAAAATTTAGCTGGAAAAAAAATTTAACCTTATTTCAAATTTTAAGGAAAAAAAGGTGTTTCAAATTAGCTTGATTTTTTTTAACAAGATAAAAATCAACTTTTTGAAAACATCACAAATAACAGCTATGAATAATAACCAATTAAAATTATTGTAATTAATTTTTACTATACTAAGGATTATAAAAAGAAAACACTCATTTGTTACAGAAATATAGCAAAGCATTTTAGTCTATGTTGAGTAAAGCATGAAATTTGCATATTCTCAATTATCCTTTTAAACAATTACTTTTCAAATTAGGAAGGGAGACGTCCTTGAAATGGGCTTTCTAACTTTATGGCATATCTTTAATTTTTTCCCAAGCAAAATCATGATGGATACAAAACTAGGCAGCTATTTAAAAATCACATTTTCAAAGAATATTTTGGAATGTGGAAAATGCGAACACATTATCTTATGTTTAAAAAACAGGTTTCAAAACAGTTTATACTAGTTCTTACAAAATGAATGACAATATATAAATATGCATAGAAAAGTAATCTGGAAGTAAACATCTCAACATTTTAATAGCTGCTTTTTCTCTGAGTGGTAGAATAGCAAGAGATTTTCATTTTCTTCTTTATACTTATAGAACTTAAAATTTTTTCTATATCATAACAGGATAAGTATTTATTTATTTTGTCATACAGAAGATTCAGCCCAGGGCCTTGCACATGCTTGGCAAGCCCTATACCACCAGTGACATTTTTTATTTTTTATTTTGAGACAGGGTCTTGATAAATTGCCCAGACTGGCTTCAAACTTGGGAATCCTCCTGCCTCAGCTTCCTGAGTGGCTGAGATTACCATGCACCACTGTGAACAGTCCCAGTACATATTTTTAAGAGAACAAGGAGTAAAGAATATCATGACACTAAAGGCACAGCCCCCTCCTTTAGATGTGTTTCTTAAGAGGATGTAGAAATAGGACAAGTTATTCTATGTCCAAATCATATATAGAAATCTCAGAGACTCACACATTAAATAGCTTGCCAAGTCTTAATGATTTGATGATGGATGTTTCGAAAAGATCAGAGGGGTACTGTAGCATATGGAAATAAGAGTCTCTGGGGAGAGGGCCCAGCACATTACAACACACAGCTATTATCCACATTTTAACTCCAGTAAACTAACATTTAAATGGAGAGGGAAGAATGTGTAGCACTCAAACATCTGTGGCATGGCATTGCAGAAGATTACTTCTAGGAATTATGATTCACAATTACTGCTCTCAAATTGAGAAAACAGCAGAAAACAACTGTTAAATCAACAAAAAGTAGATGCAGGTCCCAATTTTGCAGCAGCTAAATAAAATCCACTAGAATCAGCTATTATTTCACAACGGGAGTTACTTAAAACCACAGAAATTAGGAAAGTCAAGTCAGAATACAGTTTAAATCTGGAGGACGTTATCTTGTCCCCACCCTTACCCGTCCACAAGGCAAAACTGGGTCTGAGGCCACATGTTTATTTGCAGATATTGAAAAAAAAAATCTTAACCGTTTGAGCTAACAAATCACTGCCCCACACTTCACACTAACGGTCATATGATCCTCAAGTGCCGTTTCTCAGACTCTATCTTCCCCTGACAAACAATACCTTCTTTCATGGAGCCAGCAGATCATCCAAACAGGGCTCAACTGGCCAAGCTCTGGTGCTTTCTAAATGATGGAACCTGTTCACAGAGCAGCGCAGGACTTTGAAAGAAATATTTCAGGAAAAAGAGAAGGTAGGGAGTTTCAGGGCAACGCCTGATAAAATTCCATTGCTTTTTCCAAAACAACAAAAACATAGTTTCCCACGCCCCAAATACAAAAGCAGAGCAGAAAATAAGAGTATGTTCTTCAATTACACTGCTGGGGTGGGGGTGGGGGGACATGCACTCTAACTTGGTATTTACAGGAGTACTTTCTCCACCATGTGATTTCATTTATGGAGAGAAAAAGAGAAGGGGGAGCAACATAGACAGAAAAATCCCCAGACACCTCAGTATATTATACAGCACCTACAGAAACCTAGTTCCATTGAGAAATCCCATCAGCCTTAAATAGATATTTTCTTAATAAAGAATAAGATTTTCAACAATGAAACAACAATGGAGAAAAGATGCTCAACAAAAGGAACATTAGTCTGTCTACCAGAGAGTAAGCAGAACAGCAGCTCAGCATGAAGATCACAGAGAAAAAAAAAAAAAACACCACTAAGCTACTGAGCGATCTATTCATATAAGCATGATGAAGAAAACAAACACACCTTTCATGTGGGCTGCTTAAAGGGGCAGCTTCCCCGTACCTCTGACTTCCAGCATCCTGCTCATGACCAGAGTCTAGGAAAGTGATATATGACCTCAGTAACGCTGCCTGGCCTGCACCCAAGTCAGTGACTTCAACCGCTCCACATTAATAACAAAAGCCATCCTGAGTGGACACGCGGGGCCACTGTAGGAGATGAAAGACTCGGAGCGGGCTTCTAAGAGCAGAGCTACCTCCTGTGAAAGCAGAGGGCCAAGAGCCGTTGAGAGCAAGAGTTTCCTCCACTGAAGTACTGGCTGTCATTAGAAAGGCTGCAGTCCGTGCAATTTTAAAAAACCAGAGTGCACTGAACTCTAACAACAAGACGATCCCCGCTGCAACAGAATGGAGTGAACACTGGGCTGTGTTAGTGCCAGGGACTGTTCCAAGCACTTTGCACACTTAAAGGTTGCTCAACTGCCAACAACCCAGGGAAGTTCATGCTATTAGCCTCAGTTTACAAATTGGGAAACCGAAGTACTCATAGTAAGAGCCTTTTCAAGATCACAGAGCTGGTTGGCTTGAAAGCAGGGTTCTAGCTCCAGACACTGAGAGCTGAGCCACTGTCCCAGGCTATCCCACACTAGCCGCTCTTAGCATTCACAGCCTGAATACCCCAAGGGGGCAGATACTGCAACTCCAGGGCTATACTTCTGTTGCTGCCTTGTGGCTGCCCCCTGGATTTGATGATAAGAGGCTACTATTATGGAAACCGTATGTTGTGCAGGGACAGTACATCTGGGAATACTGTACTGAAGTGTTAGCTGTCTTCACAAAGCCTGCAGTCAGTCCATGCAAGGGCATCGTCACCTCTTCTACTCTCCACTGTTACACCTTCAGAGACAACAAACGTTTCACCTGTCGTTTGATATAAGCAATTCCATGATTATTCCCTGTTACAGATGAAAAACCGATTCTGAGGGACTGTGTAACTTGCTTGACACCAGTGAAAGGCAGTGCTGGCATTTGAACCTACATTCATTTGCACAGGGCTTATGTCCCTGCCACTATAGAAAGCATCCTTCCTCCTCGGTCACAGGTTCATCCCCCAAATGGGTGGCTGATCCAACAGCTAGAAATGATCTGCCATATTTCAACTGATCATTTAATAAATGAATGCTGCCTGGACTACAGGGAGGAACACAGGGAGGGAGCAAAGCCAGGTCAGTAAAAATTCCAACAGGTGACAAAAAAACTCTCAAACCACAGAAAATCTCTCCAATTAGCTAACAGAAAGTACATTTGTTGTGCACACACGCAGCACTGCCGCAGAGAATTATGGACTATAAATGTACGGAACTGCGTATCTCTGGTTTATATACACCAAACATCTATCTGGAAGTCACATCACATTTTAAACACACTAGAGAAACTCACAATTAAAAAAACAAACAAACAAACAGCAATTCGGCAGCTAAATTCCTTTGTAGAATCAGAGGTTCTTTTATAATAATCATCTTCTAATTTATTTTCTTCGCCCTTGAATTTTCTTTTGCTTTTTTTCTTCCTTTCCTTCTTGGTACCAGGGATTGAACCCAGGGGAGCCCAACCACTGAGCCACATCCCCAGTCCCTTTTATATTTTATTTTGAGATAGGGTCTCACTAAGTTGCTTAGGGCCTTGCAAAATTGCTGAGGCTGGCTTTGAACTTGCGATTCTCTTGCCTTAGCCTCTGAAGTTACTGGGATTATAGGCATGCACTACCATGCCTGACTAGTCTTTGAATTTTCAAAAGCAGTAATATTCCATTTTAGGCAGACCTACTGGGATATATAATAATCCAAGTTATTTTATATAAGCTAAGATGTAGTTTTGCCTTAAAAATGAAAGAAATGTCTCTCTAGTCTATGGGTCTATGAGTTGTTAAGTTGCCTATCACATCAACATATACACTAATTTGCATTTACAGGTTAGCCAAGGATATCTTGAAATAAAAGGAGTAGTAGGGATCAAAAGCAGGATGATTAAAATTTTAAAAGTATCATGAGACTATGACTCACAGAATGTACAGATAAGAGGAATTCCAGACTCAATCTACTCATTTTATGGAGAAGAAAACTGAGGCCCAGGAGTTAGACAATCTTTTCTAAGTCCTAACTAGAATCAGTGGAAGAAATTCAATGGAAGAGACAGAACTACAACTAATACCCAATTCAATGCATGTTCCAAAAAGAGCTCCCTCTGATGATGTCACATAATACTGTACCATCAGCTCCAAAAGAGCAGGAACTATGTCACGTTTCTTATTTCCATTGCTCCTATCAATTGCCCTGTTTAATATATGCTACTAATTCTCCCTGTGGTAGGAGGAAGCAATCAGAGGTGGTACCGTAGGGTATCTCCAACTTCATTTCTCGTTTTTGTAGACTATCAGATTCTAGGGTCTCAGCGCTCAATTGTGCAAAATCAGTGCCAACCTTTTAGACACCAGAGGGTGTGACAAGACACTGATGTCTTCAGGTTATCCTGTGAAAGGATTGAGGACTGGCAGGCAGGAGACAACTGCAAAACAATTAATGCAGCTTAACATTTCTCCACTCCAACATGAAAAAACTGTACCTCCCGACCACAAAGCCCTCTTCCAACATTAGTTATTATTCTATCTGTTCTCTGAACTTTATAATTTTGACACATAAAGTAATTCTGTAAAAAACCTTTTCAATTTGACTCTTTGTTCGGTGGGTTGTAATACAAGTAGTCACACCTTCCTCCCACCTCCTGCCCCAGTGAATAAGGAAAGAATGGAAAAGCTCTGATCTTCAATGGTCAGTGGGGGCTCTTTCTTTTCCTAACACTATTTCTACCCTTAAAGCTTCTCGGGCTTGGGTGATTAGGCCCACAGCATTTGTAGTTTTACTCCAGCATCAGGGCTTAACACTAGGCAAAGGCACATAAAAATGCCCTTTCAGTCAGGCAGCCTATTTGATCTCTCATAAGACCTTGAGAGAAAGAGCTGGTCACCTGCAGGGTCCAGCAGTGTGGAGCTGGTCTGAGGCCAGAGACATAAGGTCAGAGGGAGGCCAGGGCTTCAAGTTTGAGCCCTAGTGTGCAACTTGAAACTGGAGAAGCTGATTAAGAAAGAGATACTCAGACAAGCAAAGAACAGGAGAGATTAGAGATTAGAAAAATAAGAGGAAAAAAGAAGGAAGAGAGAGATGACTTTGGAAGTTCTAATACACCGTACCCCAAATGCAAATGTTTCTGTCAACCATGTGAGTTGTCAGTAGCATGCATTTCAGTCTTGAATTAAAATGAAAAAGAAAAGTGAGATTCAAGTGATTGTCTTTTTTAAAAAAATTTTTTTAGTTGTAGATGGACACAATACCTTTATTTTATTTATTTATGTTTATGTTGTGCTGAGGATCAAACCAGTGCCTCACTAGGCAAGCGCTCTGCTACTGAGCCACACCTCCAGCCCCATTAAGCAATTTCTTAAGTTTGCAGTGGTGATTATTTTTAGATGAGTTCCTGTGTTCCAAACGATCCCCTTAAAGTCAGTTGATTGGAACTGCCTGAGACCCATGAGCCGCATCGGACCTTATGAGTTATTAAGCATAAATAGTTGTGCTACTAATGTAAGGAGTGTCAAGAAAAACAAAAGTCGTAGGATTTGCATGATTGAGAACAGAACCAGAACACAGACAGTACATTTCCACAGGACTTTACAGTTTACAGATCACTTCCTACGTGAACTCTGCTCTGATCCTCACAATAACCCCATAGCATGTGCAGAAACTGAGGCTCAGGACACTGACATACTTGGCCAAGATGCCCAAACTGCTAATTAGCACATCTTCAGAACTGCCTTGTATGGGGGTGGGGGCGGTCTTCTAAGTCTCTTTAAAACTGTTTTTCCTAAAAAGCCACCTTTTAAAAGAAAGAAAATATATTGCTTATTCGTTTTTCAAACTTTTCCATTTTAATTCCTAGCACTGAAAGTGGTTGTAGGTTGAACATCGTTGAACAGTGTTTATATGCTACATACATCACTGCCCTGTGCTGCAAAGCAGGCAGGCACACAATGGGTTAAATCCTCTTGGAGGGCTGGTCTGGAAACCTCACCACCACATATACTATACTATTGTTTCTACTGGGGGCTCCATTCCAAGTTCCAATCAACTGACTTAAAGGGGATGGTTTGAAACACAGGAACTCGACTAAAAATAATCACCACTGCAAACTTAAGAAATTGCTTGAATTTCACTTTTCTTTTTCATTTCAGTTCAACACATACAGACACACACAGAGCCTGTTTTCACAGAAAGGCGCATATAAAGCATGAAAAGCTAAGCATTTCAGTACAACAGAAGAAATGTCACAGAAGTCCTGCATACGATGATGGTGGATTACATAAAGAAGTGGGAAAGTCCCCTCTGCCCCAAGTCAGTGCCAAGACATCTGACATGCTCGTGTCTGCCAGAGCCCTACAGTTATTCAACTCAGAATTCATTTTTTAGAAAAATCAGCATAATATTGCAATGTTCTGAAAAGCTCACAAAGGAAGTCTTGCCAGAATAATTAACTTCCTCAGGTTCTTCAAAATATTTGTTTTGAGAGAAAAATGTCTCTCTGCTGAGGGATTTCAAAGACTAAAAGCAGAGTGACAGGTTTTTTGTTATTAATTTTCAACAAATCACCAACATGCTAATTTTGTCAAGTTTAATATTTAAAAAAGTTTGCAGAGATAAATCAAAGCACAGTTTTAAGTATTCAACTAATAAATTTTCCTGATGCTTTTCATATTATTTGACTTACTAAAAATGAATTGATCTACAACGTTTCAAGTAACATTTATGATGTGACTGTATGAAGCTTAAATAAAACCAAATAAGACAAGACAGACTCACCCAACTAAATGTACATATTACACTATTCACCTAAAGTCATGAAAAAACATCGGTCAGATTTTACTCTACCTCAAATAGCAGGTATTGTGTGGACCTGTGGTTCAGAAGCCTGCCATTTTCTCTTGTGCCCTAGGGACAGTCCTTCCAGCAGAATCTTTGAAAAGACAGACTAAGAATGATAGGGATCAAAACAAAAAGAGCTTACATGCATGAGAAGCTCTGAACTGCCTAATTTCAGTCCCCAAGCGTCTCAGTCTGCCGATCCTCTATAATTTTTGATGAAGTACAACATAAACCTGTTTAAAGCTATTTGTAATCAAAAGGTACAAAGTGTGAGAACCAAATTCCCTTGGTTATTGAGATGAGTCTTAAAATAACCACAAGCAGCTAATATTTAATTTGGTGTTCTTACCTTTCTGTGAGAAATCTTGGCAAGATACAAAATGCCCTTATAAAACATAACAGCCTACCGTAGAAAGAGCCCAGCTCAGATTTCTCTATTATCATTATCTCTGTTTTCTAGAAATAGAAAGCAAGTCATTTTTTGAAACAGGCAGATTACTGTTACTTTAAATACCCTTCTCTGTCATTTTCTTGATACATGTACTTAAAATAGTTCCAACATGAAGTCCATACGGCTCCACAGGCTGTGCCAAGAATCCAGTCACCTTCTGGTGAGTTTGCCTTATTCCTTTAAATCTGAAAAACATTCACAGTACATCCTGAATTCTTTGTCAGTGATGCTGGACATTAGTTCCTCTGGGCTACTAATAACTATCCACTCATTTACCTACATCTATTTGCTTGTTTTCTTATTTTGAGTTAAATGAAATTAGACACAAGTTTGCAATCTGTAAATAAACTTAAAAAAAAAAAAAAAGAAATCCTACAGTCCCCAAACAGAATCACCTCAGATTCTTATATTTTTTTCTTTTTTATATTCACTAATTCCTCTGGGCCAAAGTTTCTTCAGGTCAAGCCACGGTCCACGTTGGGGTGGGCACGGGGTGAAGAGTGCCACAGGATATAACCCACTAGTTGGATGCTAACTCCCTTCCAAAGCCAAATTTCTACTACTTGTTTCTCTGGTCTGCGTGTATCCCAGATATGAGCACATGCATGCTAGTAGTTCTTGCCTGGGAGTGGCTACTTGCTTCCCCCAGAGACACCTGGCAATGTGTGGTGACACTGTCACAGTGTGGTGGGGGGGGCTACTGACATCTGGTGGGTACCAACGAAGGATGCTGCCCAGAGCAGCCCTCCACAACAAATAATCACCCAGGACAAAAATGTCAAAGGTGCTGAAGTTGAGAAGTCCCACTACCCAGCATCAAGCCTGAGACAATCTGCCATGTTCAGAAAGCCACAGAAGCCATTTCCTATGATTGCTTTCACAGAGGGCCAACTAAGGGTCTCCAAAGGCCAAAAGGGAAGCAGAAAGCCACAGGGCTTACTCTCAGCTCCTATTCTTCACTATCTCCTATCACTGGTGATCACTGCTCAGAGGCAAAAGGAACAGCATGGGTTCCTGCCTTCTAGGCACTGCCATCTAGCAAAGGAGACAAGATGGACTTCTGCACCCCACAGTGCCGGCGCTCGGAAAGCCAGAAGCAGTGGAGCTTACTGAAGTCCACAGGTTTGCCTTTTTTAAAAAGGAATCAAAATAGCATTTAATCAGCAGATATTAGTAAGGAGACTTCACTGGCAGGTTTTTAAATTCAGTTGAAAAGTTGGGTCACATTGAAATGTGTTTTCAACCTGCCACAATGACAATGTTCCTCTGCCACAAACATCACCTCCATCCTTCACAAGAGGATATCATCAAACGCCCCTCAGAAGGCTGACGGCATCCTGATAGCACTTGAGCTATTCTGGGTTCTTTTCGTAAGGAAAGGTGGGTATGGATGGTTTAGCAGCCAAAGCAATGACTGCACAGAGAGAGTCGCTTGCTTTCTAGGATACGCTGGGACACATCCAGGAGAGGCATACTATTTTTCCTCCGAACCGAGACATTTCTGAAAGCGAATTCCCCCAGGAGAACTGTAAAACACCAAGACAATCATTCACCAGAGCCATGACGATCGTGCAGTCCTTATGAAGCAACCTCAGTTGGACAATGATGCCCACACAAACCCCGTGACAGCCACAGAGAGTAAACATAAGCACGACAGCTACTACTTGTTTTGTTTTGTTTTCTTGCGGTGCTAGGGCTGGAACCCAGGGACTCTTGCATGCCAGGGAAGCTCTACCACTGAGCTACACCCCAGCCCTAACTGCTACAGTTTTAGTCAACTAAAAATCAGTTATAGTCAAAAGCAAAGAAATAAGG